>NW_027361862.1:0-1200000 GCF_039654945.1 Dendrobates tinctorius | reverse complement strand
GAGGCCACACACACACTACCGAGAGGCACGTGGAGGCCACACACTACCGAGAGGCACGTGGAGGCCACCCACACTACCGAGAGGCACGTGGAGGCCACCCACACACTACCGAGAGGCACGTGGATGCCACACACACTACCGAGAGGCACGTGGAGGCCACCCACACACTACCGAGAGGCACGTGGAGACCGGACACACCCTACCGAGGCACGTGGAGGCCGCACACACCCTACCGAGAGGCACGTGGAGGCCGCACACACACACGACCGAGAGGCACGTGGAGGCCACACACACGACCGAGAGGCAGGTGGAGGCCACACACACGACCGAGAGGCACGTGGATGCCACCCACACTATCGAGAGGCACGTGGATGCCACCCACACTACCGAGAGGCACGTGGAGGCCACACACACTACCGAGAGGCACGTGGAGGTCACACACACTACCGAGAGGCACGTGGAGGCCACACTACCGAGAGGCACGTGGAGGCCACACTACCGAGAGGCACGTGGATGCCACCCACACTATCGAGAGGCACGTGGAGGCCACACACACACTACCGAGAGGCTCGAGGAGGCCACACACTACCGAGAGGCACATGGAGGCCACAAACATTACCGAGAGGCACGTGGCGGCCACACACTACCGAGAGGCACGTGGATGCCACACACACACTACCGAGAGGCACGTGGAGGTCACACACACTACCGAGAGGCACGTGGAGGCCACACACACACTACCGAGAGGCACGTGGAGGCCACACACTACCGAGAGGCACGTGGATGCCACCCACACTACCGAGAGGCACGTGGAGGCCACCCACACTACCGAGAGGCACGTGGAGGCCACACACACTACCGAGAGGCACGTAGAGGCCGCACCCACACACTACCTAGAGGCACGTGGAGGCCACACACTCTACCGAGAGGCACGTGGAGGCCACACACACTACCGAGATGCACGTGGAGGCCACACACTACCGAGAGGCACGTGGAGGCCACCCACACTACCGAGAGGCACGTGGAGGCCACCCACACTACCGAGAGGCAGGTGGAGGCCACCCACACCACCGAGAGGCACGTGGAGGCCACACTACCGAGAGGCACGTGGATGCCACCCACACTATTGAGAGGCACGTGGAGGCCACACACACACTACCGAGAGGCACGAGGAGGCCACCCACATTACCGAGAGGCACGTGGAGGCCACACACACACTACCGAGAGGCACGTGGAGGCCACACACTACCGAGAGGCACGTGGATGCCACCCACACTACCGAGAGGCACGTGGAGGCCACCCACACTACCGAGAGGCACGTAGATGCCACCCACACTACCGAGAGGCACGTTGAGGCCACACACACACTACCGAGAGGCACGTGGAGGCCACACACTACCGAGAGGCACGTGGATGCCACCCACACTACCGAGAGGCACGTGGAGGCCACCCACACTACCGAGAGGCACGTAGATGCCACCCACACTACCGAGAGGCACGTGGAGGCCACACACACACTACCGAGAGGCACGTGGAGGCCACACACACTACCGAGAGGCACGTGGAGGCCACCCACACTACCGAGAGGCACGAGGAGGGAACACACTACCTAGAGGCACGTGGAGGCCACGCACACACTACCGAGAGGCACGTGGAGGCCACACACACTACAGAGAGGCACGTGGAGGCCACACACTATTGAGAGGCACGTGGAGGCCACCCACACTACCGAGAGGCACGTGGAGGCCACACACACTACCGAGAGGCACGTAGAGGCCGCACCCACACACTACCTAGAGGCACGTGGAGGCCACACACTCTACCGAGAGGCACGTGGAGGCCACACACACTACCGAGATGCACGTGGAGGCCACACACTACCGAGAGGCACGTGGAGGCCACCCACACTACCGAGAGGCACGTGGAGGCCACCCACACTACCGAGAGGCAGGTGGAGGCCACCCACACCACCGAGAGGCACGTGGAGGCCACACTACCGAGAGGCACGTGGATGCCACCCACACTATTGAGAGGCACGTGGAGGCCACACACACACTACCGAGAGGCACGAGGAGGCACCCACATTACCGAGAGGCACGTGGAGGCCACACACACACTACCGAGAGGCACGTGGAGGCCACACACACACACACTACCGAGAGGCATGTGGATGCCACCCACACTACTGAGAGGCACGTGGAGGCCAAAAACACACTACTGAGAGGCACGTGGAGGCCACACACTACTGAGAGGCACGTGGATGCCACCCACACTACCGAGAGCCACGTGGAGGCCACCCACACACTACCGAGAGGCATGTGGAGGCCACACACACTACCGAGAGGCACGTGGAGGCCACACACATTACCGAGAGGCACTTGGTGGCCACACTACCGAGAGGCGCGTGGAGGCCACACTACCGAGAGGTACGTGGAGGCCACACACACTACCGAGAGGCACGTGGATGCCACCCACACTATCGAGAGGCACGTGGAGGCCACACACACACTACCGAGAGGCACGAGGAGGCCACACACTACCGAGAGGCACGTGGAGGCCACACACATTACCGAGAGGCACGTGGCGGCCACACACTACCGAGAGGCACGTGGAGGCCACACACACACTACTGAGAGGCACGTGGAGGTAACACACTATCGAGAGGCACGTGGATGACACACACACTATCGAGAGGCACGTGGAGGCCACACACACTACCGAGAGGCACGAGGAGGCCACACACACACTACCGAGAGGCACGTGGAGGCCACACACACACTACCGAGAGGCACGTGGATGCCACCCACACTATCGAGAGGCACGTGGAGGCCTCAAACACACTACCAAGAGGCACGAGGAGGCCACACACACTACCGAGAGGCACGTGGAGGCCACACACTACTGAGAGGCACGTAGAGGCCAAACACTACCGAGAGGCACGTGGAGGCCACACACTACTGAGAGGTAAGTGGAGGCCACCCACACTACCGAGAGGTAAGTGGAGGCCACACTACCGAGAGGTAAGTGGAGGCCACACACTACCGAGAGGTACGTGGAGGCCACACACTACCGAGAGGTACGTGGAGGCCACACACTACCGAGAGGCATGTGGAGGCCACACACACTACCGAGAGGCACGTGGAGGCCACACACTACCGAGAGGCACGTGGAGGCCACACACACTTCCGAGAGGCACGTGGAGGCCACACTAACGAGAGGCACGTGGAGGCCGAACACACCCTACCGAGAGGCACGTGGAGGCCGCACACACACTACCGAGAGGCACGTGGAGGCCGCACACACACGACCGAGAGGCACGTGGAGGCCACACACAGGACCGAGAGGCACGTGGAGGCCACACACACACTACTGAGCATCTTTCTGATTTGTTTTAAGGACCTTACATTCCACTATAATTTGGTGGGTGACTCCACGTCCGGGCAGCCATTGGCTTTTGTTTTCGTGTGATTTTGTTGTCAGCACTTTCACCTTTGTGCAGAACAAAGTATTCAGTGAGAACATTTCACTGGTTCCGATCCAGGAGGTGTTATTATCGGAGTCACTGGAGGCAGAGGGAATCGAGGGCCCTGATCACAAGCGACAATCTATGGGGGACACGAAAAGTGGCAGCCGTCAGGATAATGGTGGCCAGTAAGTCCACGGACGGTGTGAACAGAGGCGACGATTGCCCCTACTGCTCACCCCGAAGACAGAAGACGGGGATGAAGACGCCAGGGCCAGTCTGTACACGCTCCATGCCACACACTACCGAGAGGCACGTGGAGGCCACACACTACCGAGAGGCACGTGGAGGCCACACACACTACCGAGAGGCACGTGGAGGCCACACACACTACTGAGAGGCACGTGGAGGCCACACACACTACCGAGAGGCACGTGGAGGCCACACTACCGAGAGGCACGTGGAGGCCACACACACTACCGAGAGGCACGTGGAGGCCACACACATACTACCGAGAGGCACGTGGAGGCCACACACTACTGAGAGGCACGTGGCGGCCACACACTACCGAGAGGCACGTGGAGGCCACACACTACCGTGAGGCACGTGGAGGCCACGCACACACTACCGAGAGGCACATGGAGGCAACACACTACAGAGAGGCACGGGGAGGCCACACACACTACCGATAGGCACGTGGAGGCCACACACACTACCGAGAGGCACGTGGAGGCCACACTACCGAGAGGCACGTGGAGGCCACACACACTACCGAGAGGCACGTGGAGGCCACACACATACTACCGAGAGGCACGTGGAGGCCACACACTACCGAGAGGCACGTGGAGGCCACGCACACACTACCGAGAGGCACGTGGAGGCCACGCACACTACCGAGAGGCATGAGGAGGCCACACACACTACCGAGAGGCACGAGGAGGCCACACACTACCGAGAGGCAAGTGCAGGCCACACACACTACCGAGAGGCACGTGAAGGTCACACACACTACCGAGAGGCACGTGGAGGCCACACTACCGAGAGGCACGTGGAGGCCACACACACTACCGAGAGGCACGTGGATGCCACCCACACTATCGAGAGGCACGTGGAGGCCACACACACACTACCGAGAGGCACAAGGAGGCCACACACACTACCGAGAGGCACGTGGAGGCCACATACATTACCGAGAGGCACGTGGCGGCCACACACTACCGAGAGGCACGTGGAGGCCACACACACACTACCGAGAGGCACGTGGAGGTCACACACACTACCGAGAGGCACGTGGAGGCCACACACACTACCGAGAGGCACGTGGATGCCACCCACACTATCGAGAGGCACGTGTAGGCCACACACACACTACCGAGAGGCACGAGGAGGCCACACACACACTACCGAGAGGCATGTGGAGGCCACACACACACTACCGAGAGGCACGTGGATGCCACCCAGACTACTGAGAGGCACGTGGAGGCCACACACACACTACTGAGAGGCACGTGGAGGCCACACACTACCGAGAGGCACGTGGATGCCACACACACTACCGAGAGGCACGTGGAGGCCACCCACACACTACCGAGAGGCACGTGGATGCCACCCACACTACCGAGAGGCACGTGGATGCCACCCACACTACTGAGAGGCACGTGGAGGCCACACACACACACACTACTGAGAGGCACGTGGAGGCCACACACACTACTGAGAGGCACGTGGAGGCCACCCACACTACCGAGAGGCACGTGGAGGCCACCCACACACTACCGAGAGGCACGTGGATGCCACACACACTACCGAGAGGCACGTGGAGGCCACACACACACTACAGAGAGGCACGTGGAGGCCACCCACACACTACCGAGAGGCACATGGAGGCCGGACACACACTACCGAGGCACGTGGAGGCCGCACACAACCTACCGAGAGGCACGTGAAGGCCACACACACACTACTGAGAGGCACGTGGAGGCCACACACTACCGAGAGGCACGTGGATGCCACCCACACTATCGAGAGGCACGTGGATGCCACCCACACTACCGAGAGGCACGTGGAGGCCACACACACTACCGAGAGGTACGTGGAGGTCACACACACTACCGAGAGGCACGTGGAGGCCACACTACCGAGAGGCACGTGGATGCCACCCACACTACCGAGAGGCACGTCGATGCCACCCACACTATCGAGAGGCACTTGGAGGCCACACACACACTACCGAGAGGCACGAGGAGGCCACACACTACCGAGAGGCACGTGGAGGCCACACACACACTACCGAGAGGCACGTGGATGCCACCCAGACTACTGAGAGGCACGTGGAGGCCACACACACTACTGAGAGGCACGTGGAGGCCACACACTACCGAGAGGCACGTGGATGCCACCCACACTACCGAGAGGCACGTGGAGGCCACCCACACACTACCGAGAGGCACGTGGATGCCACCCACACTACCGAGAGGCACGTGGATGCCACCCACACTACTGAGAGGCACGTGGAGGCCACACACACACACTACCGAGAGGCACGTGGAGGCCACACACACTACTGAGAGGCACGTGGAGGCCACACACACACACTACCGAGAGGCATGTGGATGCCACCCACACTACTGAGAGGCACGTGGAGGCCACACACACACTACTGAGAGGCACGTGGATGCCACCCACACTACTGAGAGGCACGTGGAGGCCACACACACACACTACCGAGAGGCATGTGGATGCCACCCACACTACTGAGAGGCACGTGGAGGCCACACACACTACTGAGAGGCAAGTGGAGGCCACACACTACCGAGAGGCACGTGGATGCCACCCACACTCCCGAGAGCCACGTCGAGGCCACCCACACACTACCGAGAGGCACGTGGAGGCCACACACACTACCGAGAGGCACGTGGAGGCCACACACATTACCGAGAGGCACGTGGCGGCCACACACTACCGAGAGGCACGTGGAGGCCACACACACTACCGAGAGGCACGTGGAGGTCACACACACTACCGAGAGGCACGTGGAGGCCACACTACCGAGAGGCACGTGGAGGCCACACACACTACCGAGAGGCACGTGGATGCCACCCACACTATCGAGAGGCACGTGGAGGCCTCAAACACACTACCGAGAGGCACGAGGAGGCCACACACTACCGAGAGGCACGTGGAGGCCACACACTACCGAGAGGCACGTAGAGGCCAAACACTACCGAGAGGCACGTGGAGGCCACACACTACCGAGAGGCACGTGGAGGCCACTCTACTGAGAGGCACGTGGAGGTCACCCACACTACCGAGAGGCACGTTTAGGCCACCCACACTACCGAGAGGTAAGTGGAGGCCACACACTACAGAGAGGTAAGTGGAGGCCACACTACCAAGAGGTAAGTGGAGGCCACACACTACCGAGAGGTACGTGGAGGCCACACACTACCGAGAGGCATGTGGAGGCCACACACACTACCGAGAGGCACGTGGAGGCCACACACTACCGAGAGGCACGTGGAGGCCACACACACACTACCGAGAGGCACGTGGAGGCCACACACACTACCGAGAGGCACGTGGAGGCCACACTACCGAGAGGCATGTGGAGACCGAACACAAACTACCGAGAGGCACGTGGAGGCCGCACACACACTACCGAGAGGCACGTGGAGGCCGCACACACACGACCAAGAGGCACGTGGAGGCCACACACACGACCGAGAGGCACGTGGAGGCCACACACACACTACTGAGCATCTTTCTGATTTGTTTTAAGGACCTTACATTCCACTATAATTTGGTGGGTGACTCCACGTCCGGGCAGCCATTGGCTTTTGTTTTCATGTGATTTTGTTGTCAGCACTTTCACCTTTGTGCAGAACAAAGTATTCAGTGAGAACATTTCACTGGTTCCGATCCAGGAGGTGTTATTATCGGAGTCACTGGAGCCAGAGGGAATCGAGGGCCCTGATCACAAGCGACAATCTATGGGGGACACGAAAAGTGGCAGCCGTCAGGATAATGGTGGCCAGTAAGTCCACGGACGGTGTGAACAGAGGCAACGATTGCCCCTACTGCTCACCCCGAAGACAGAAGACGGGGATGAAGACGCCAGGGCCAGTCTGTACACGCTCCATGCCACACACTACCGAGAGGCACGTGGAGGCCACACACTACCGAGAGGCACGTGGAGGCCACACACACTACCGAGAGGGACGTGGAGGCCACACACATACTACCGAGAGGCACGTGGAGGCCACACACTACCGAGAGGCATGTGGAGGCCACGCACATACTACCGAGAGGCACGTGGAGGCCACACACTACCGAGAGGCATGTGGAGGCCACGCACACACTACCGAGAGGCACGTGGAGGCCACGCACACTACCGAGAGGCATGAGGAGGCCACACGCACTACCGAGAGGCACGAGGAGGCCACACACTACCGAGAGGCACGTGCAGGCCACACACACTACCGAGAGGCACGTGGAGGTCACACACACTACCGAGAGGCACGTGGAGGCCACACTACCGAGAGGCACGTGGAGGCCACACACACTACCGAGAGGCACGTGGATGCCACCCACACTATCGAGAGGCGCGTGGAGGCCACACACACACTACCGAGAGGCACGTGAAGGTCACACACACTACCGAGAGGCACGTGGAGGCCACACACACTACCGAGAGGCACGTGGATGCCACCCACACTATCGAGAGGCACGTGTAGGCCACACACACACTACCGAGAGGCACGAGGAGGCCACACACACACTACCGAGAGGCATGTGGAGGCCACACACACACTACCGAGAGGCACGTGGATGCCACCCAGACTACTGAGAGGCACGTGGAGGCCACACACACACTACTGAGAGGCACGTGGAGGCCACACACTACCGAGAGGCACGTGGATGCCACACACACTACCGAGAGGCACGTGGAGGCCACCCACACACTACCGAGAGGCACGTGGATGCCACCCACACTACCGAGAGGCACGTGGATGCCACCCACACTACTGAGAGGCACGTGGAGGCCACACACACACACACACTACTGAGAGGCACGTGGAGGCCACACACACTACTGAGAGGCACGTGGAGGCCACCCACACTACCGAGAGGCACGTGGAGGCCACCCACACACTACCGAGAGGCACGTGGATGCCACACACACTACCGAGAGGCACGTGGAGGCCACACACACACTACAGAGAGGCACGTGGAGGCCACCCACACACTACCGAGAGGCACATGGAGGCCGGACACACACTACCGAGGCACGTGGAGGCCGCACACAACCTACCGAGAGGCACGTGAAGGCCACACACACACTACTGAGAGGCACGTGGAGGCCACACACTACCGAGAGGCACGTGGATGCCACCCACACTATCGAGAGGCACGTGGATGCCACCCACACTACCGAGAGGCACGTGGAGGCCACACACTACCGAGAGGTACGTGGAGGTCACACACACTACCGAGAGGCACGTGGAGGCCACACTACCGAGAGGCACGTGGATGCCACCCACACTACCGAGAGGCACGTCGATGCCACCCACACTATCGAGAGGCACTTGGAGGCCACACACACACTACCGAGAGGCACGAGGAGGCCACACACTACCGAGAGGCACGTGGAGGCCACACACACACTACCGAGAGGCACGTGGATGCCACCCAGACTACTGAGAGGCACGTGGAGGCCACACACACTACTGAGAGGCACGTGGAGGCCACACACTACCGAGAGGCACGTGGATGCCACCCACACTACCGAGAGGCACGTGGAGGCCACCCACACACTACCGAGAGGCACGTGGATGCCACCCACACTACCGAGAGGCACGTGGATGCCACCCACACTACTGAGAGGCACGTGGAGGCCACACACACACACTACCGAGAGGCACGTGGAGGCCACACACACTACTGAGAGGCACGTGGAGGCCACACACACACACTACCGAGAGGCATGTGGATGCCACCCACACTACTGAGAGGCACGTGGAGGCCACACACACACTACTGAGAGGCACGTGGATGCCACCCACACTACTGAGAGGCACGTGGAGGCCACACACACACACTACCGAGAGGCATGTGGATGCCACCCACACTACTGAGAGGCACGTGGAGGCCACACACACTACTGAGAGGCAAGTGGAGGCCACACACTACCGAGAGGCACGTGGATGCCACCCACACTCCCGAGAGCCACGTCGAGGCCACCCACACACTACCGAGAGGCACGTGGAGGCCACACACACTACCGAGAGGCACGTGGAGGCCACACACATTACCGAGAGGCACGTGGCGGCCACACACTACCGAGAGGCACGTGGAGGCCACACACACTACCGAGAGGCACGTGGAGGTCACACACACTACCGAGAGGCACGTGGAGGCCACACTACCGAGAGGCACGTGGAGGCCACACACACTACCGAGAGGCACGTGGATGCCACCCACACTATCGAGAGGCACGTGGAGGCCTCAAACACACTACCGAGAGGCACGAGGAGGCCACACACTACCGAGAGGCACGTGGAGGCCACACACTACCGAGAGGCACGTAGAGGCCAAACACTACCGAGAGGCACGTGGAGGCCACACACTACCGAGAGGCACGTGGAGGCCACTCTACTGAGAGGCACGTGGAGGTCACCCACACTACCGAGAGGCACGTTTAGGCCACCCACACTACCGAGAGGTAAGTGGAGGCCACACACTACAGAGAGGTAAGTGGAGGCCACACTACCAAGAGGTAAGTGGAGGCCACACACTACCGAGAGGTACGTGGAGGCCACACACTACCGAGAGGCATGTGGAGGCCACACACACTACCGAGAGGCACGTGGAGGCCACACACTACCGAGAGGCACGTGGAGGCCACACACACACTACCGAGAGGCACGTGGAGGCCACACACACTACCGAGAGGCACGTGGAGGCCACACTACCGAGAGGCATGTGGAGACCGAACACAAACTACCGAGAGGCACGTGGAGGCCGCACACACACTACCGAGAGGCACGTGGAGGCCGCACACACACGACCAAGAGGCACGTGGAGGCCACACACACGACCGAGAGGCACGTGGAGGCCACACACACACTACTGAGCATCTTTCTGATTTGTTTTAAGGACCTTACATTCCACTATAATTTGGTGGGTGACTCCACGTCCGGGCAGCCATTGGCTTTTGTTTTCATGTGATTTTGTTGTCAGCACTTTCACCTTTGTGCAGAACAAAGTATTCAGTGAGAACATTTCACTGGTTCCGATCCAGGAGGTGTTATTATCGGAGTCACTGGAGCCAGAGGGAATCGAGGGCCCTGATCACAAGCGACAATCTATGGGGGACACGAAAAGTGGCAGCCGTCAGGATAATGGTGGCCAGTAAGTCCACGGACGGTGTGAACAGAGGCAACGATTGCCCCTACTGCTCACCCCGAAGACAGAAGACGGGGATGAAGACGCCAGGGCCAGTCTGTACACGCTCCATGCCACACACTACCGAGAGGCACGTGGAGGCCACACACTACCGAGAGGCACGTGGAGGCCACACACACTACCGAGAGGGACGTGGAGGCCACACACATACTACCGAGAGGCACGTGGAGGCCACACACTACCGAGAGGCATGTGGAGGCCACGCACATACTACCGAGAGGCACGTGGAGGCCACACACTACCGAGAGGCATGTGGAGGCCACGCACACACTACCGAGAGGCACGTGGAGGCCACGCACACTACCGAGAGGCATGAGGAGGCCACACGCACTACCGAGAGGCACGAGGAGGCCACACACTACCGAGAGGCACGTGCAGGCCACACACACTACCGAGAGGCACGTGGAGGTCACACACACTACCGAGAGGCACGTGGAGGCCACACTACCGAGAGGCACGTGGAGGCCACACACACTACCGAGAGGCACGTGGATGCCACCCACACTATCGAGAGGCGCGTGGAGGCCACACACACACTACTGAGAGGCACAAGGAGGCCACACACACTACCGAGAGGCACGTGGAGGCCACACACAATACCGAGAGGCACGTGGTGGCCACACACTACCGAGAGGCACGTGGAGGCCACACACACACTACCGAGAGGCACGTGGAGGTCACACACACTACCGAGAGGCACGTGGAGGCCACACACACTACCGAGAGGCACGTGGATGCCACCCACACTATCGAGAGGCATGTGGAGGCCACACACACACTACCGAGAGGCACGAGCAGGCCACACACACACTACCGAGAGGCACGTGGAGGCCACACACACACTACTGAGAGGCACGTGGATGCCACCCAGACTACTGAGAGGCATGTGGAGGCCACACCCACACTACTGAGAGGCACGTGGAGGCCACACACTACCGAGAGGCACGTGGATGCCACCCACACTACCGAGAGGCACGTGGAGGCCACCCACACACTACCGAGAGGCACATGGATGCCACCCACACTACCGAGAGGCACGTGGATGCCACCCACACTACTGAGAGGCACGTGGAGGCCACACACACACACTACCGAGAGGTACGTGGAGGCCACACACACTACCGAGAGGCACGTGGAGGCCACCAACACTACCGAGAGGCACGTGGATGCCACACACACAACCGAGAGGCACGTGGATGCCACACACACACTACAGAGAGGCACGTGGAGGCCACCCACACACTACCGAGAGGCACGTGGAGGCCGGACACACCCTACCGAAGCACGTGGAGGCCGCACACACCCTACCGAGAGGCACGTGGAGGCGACACACATACACGACCGAGAGGCACGTGGAGGCTACACACACTACCGAGAGGCACGTGGAGGCCACACTACCGAGAGGCATGTGGAGGCCACACACACTACCGAGAGGCACGTGGATGCCACCCACACTATCGAGAGGCACGTGGAGGCCACACACACACTACCGAGAGGCACGAGGAGGCCACACACACTACAGAGAGGCACGTGGAGGCCACACACATTACCGAGAGGCACGTGGCGGCCACACACTACCGTGAGGCACGTGGAGGCCACACACACACTACCGAGAGGCACGTGGAGGTCACACACACTACCGAGAGGCACGTGGACGCCACACACACTACCAAGAGGCACGTGGAGGCCACACACACCATCGAGAGGCACGTGGAGGCCACACACACACTACCGAGAGGCACGAGGAGGCCACACACACACTACCGAGAGGCACGTGGATGCCACCCAGACTACTGAGAGGCACATGGAGGCCACACACACTACCGAGAGGCACGTGGAGGCCACACACTACCGAGAGGCACGTGGATGCCACCCACACTACCGAGAGGCACGTGGAGGCCACCCACACACTACCGAGAGGCACGTGGATGCCACCCACACTACCGAGAGGCACGTGGATGCCACACACACTACTGAGAGGCACGTGGAGGCCACACACACACACTACCGAGAGGCACGTGGAGGCCACCCACACTACCGAGAGGCACGTGGAGGCCACCCACACTACCGAGAGGCACGTGGAGGCCACCCACACACTACCGAGAGGCACGTGGATGCCACACACACTACCGAGAGGCACGTGGAGGCCACACACACACTACCGACAGGCACGTGGAGGCCACACACACACTACCGAGAGGCAAGTGGAGGCCGGACACACCCTACCGAGGCACGTGGAGGCCGCACACACCCTACCGAGAGGCACGTGGAGGCCGCACACACACACTACCGAGAGGCACATGGAGGCCACACACACACTACCAAGAGGCACGTGGATGCCACCCACACTACTGAGAGGCACGTGGAGGCCACACACACACTACTGAGAGGCACGTGGAGGCCACACACTACCGAGATGCACGTGGAGGCCACCCACACTACCGAGAGGCACGTGGATGCCACCCACACTACCTAGAGGCACGTGGAGGCCACACACACACTACCGAGAGGCACGTGGAGGCCACAAACACTACCGAGAGGCACGTGGAGGCCACCCACACTACCGAGAGGCACGTGGAGGCCACACACACTACCGAGAGGCACGTGGAGGCCACACACACTACCGAGAGGCACGTGGAGGCCACACACTGTTGAGAGGCACGTGGAGGCCACCCACACTACAGAGAGGCACGTGGAGGCCACACACACTACCGAGAGGCACGTGGAGGCCACACCGACACACTACCGAGAGCCACGTGGAGGCCACAAACTAACGAGAGGCACGTGGAGGCCACCACACTACCGAGAGGCACGTGGAGGCCACCCACACTACCGAGAGGCAGGTGGAGGCCACACTACCGAGAGGCACGTGGA
Source organism: Dendrobates tinctorius (assembly GCF_039654945.1). Classification (NCBI taxonomy): domain Eukaryota; kingdom Metazoa; phylum Chordata; class Amphibia; order Anura; family Dendrobatidae; genus Dendrobates; species Dendrobates tinctorius. Next base: position 1,186,199 of record NW_027361862.1, on the reverse strand, counting down.
TGCCACCCACACTATTGAGAGGCACGTGGAGGCCACACACACTACCGAGAGGCACGTGGAGGTCAAACACACTACCGAGAGGCACGTGGAGGCCACACTACCGAGAGGCACATGGAGGCCACACACACTACCGAGAAGCACGTGGAGGCCACACACACTACCGAGAGGCACGTGGAGGTCACACACACTACCGAGAGGCACGTGGAGGCCACACTACCGAGAGGCACGTGGAGGCCACACACTACCTAGAGGCACGTGGATGCCACCCACACTATTGAGAGGCACGTGGAGGCCACACACACTACCGAGAGGCACGTGGAGGTCACACACACTACCGAGAGGCACGTGGAGGCCACACTACCGAGAGGCACGTGGAGGCCACACACACTACCGAGATGCACGTGGAGGCCACACACACTACCGAGAGGCACGTGGAGGTCACACACACTACCGAGAGGCACGTGGAGGCCACACTACCGAGAGGCACGTGGAGGCCACACACTACCGAGAGGCACGTGGATGCCACCCACACTATCGAGAGTCACGTGGAGGCCACACACACACTACCGAGAGGCACGAGGAGGCCACACACACTACCGAGAGGCACGTGGAGGCCACACACATTACCGAGAGGCACGTGGAGGCCACACACTACCGAGAGGCACGTGGAGGCCACACACACACTACCGATAGGCACGTGGAGGTCACACACACTACCGAGAGGCACGTGGATGACACCCACACTATCGAGAGGCACGTGGAGGCCACACACACACTACCGAGAGGCACGAGGAGGGCACACACACACTACCTAGAGGCACGTGGAGGCCACCCAGACTACTGAGAGGCAAATGGAGGCCACACACACACTACTGAGAGGCACGTGGAGGCCACACACTACCGAGAGGCACGCGGATGCCACCCACACTACCGAGAGGCACGTGGAGGCCACCCACACACTACCGAGAGGCACGTGGATGCCACCCACACTACCGAGAGGCACGTGGATGCCACCCACACTACTGAGAGGCACGTGGAGGCCACACACACACACTACCGAGAGGCACGTGGAGGCCACACACACTACCGAGAGGCACGTGGAGGCCACCCACACTACCGAGAGGCACGTGGAGGCCACCCACACACTACCGAGAGACACGTGGATGCCACACACACTACCGAGAGGCACGTGGAGGCCACCCACACACTACCGAGAGGCACGTGGAGGACGGACACACCCTACCGAGAGGCACGTGGAGGCCGCATACACCCTACCGAGAGGCACGTGGAGGCCGCACACACACACGACCGAGAGGCACGTGGAGGCCACACACACGACCGAGAGGCACGTGGAGGCCACACACACACTACTCAGAGGCACGTGGAGGCCACACACTACCGAGAGGCACGTGGATGCCACCACACTATCGAGAGGCACGTGGATGCCACCCACACTACCGAGAGGCACGTGGAGGCCACACACACTACCGAGAGGCACATGGAGGTCACACACACTACCGAGAGGCACGTGGAGGCCGGACACACCCTACCGAGGCACGTGGAGGCCGCACACACCCTACCGAGAGGCACGTGGAGGCCGCACACACACACGACCGAGAGGCACGTGGAGGCCACACACACGACCGAGAGGCACGTGGAGGCCACACACACACTACTGAGAGGCACGTGGAGGCGACACACTACCGAGAGGCACGTGGATGCCACCCACACTATCGAGAGGCACGTGGATGCCACCCACACTACCAAGAGGCACGTGGAGGCCACACACACTACCGAGAGGCACGTGGAGGTCACACACACTACCAAGAGGCACGTGGAGGCCACACTACCGAGAGACACGTGGAGGCCACACACACTACCGAGAGGCACGTGGATGCCACCCACACTATCGAGAGGCACGTGGAGGCCACACACACACTACCGAGAGGCACGAGGAGGCCACACACACTGCCAAGAGGCACGTGGAGGCCACACACATTACCGAGAGGCACGTGGCGGCCACACACTACCGAGAGGCACGTGGAGGCCACACACACACTACCGAGAGGCACGTGGAGGCCACACACACTACCGAGAGGCACGTGGATGCCACCCACACTATCGAGAGGCACGTGGAGGCCACACACACACTACCGAGAGGCACGAGGAGGCCACACACACACTACCGAGAGGCAAGTGGAGGCCACACACACACTACCGAGAGGCACGTGGATGCCACCCAGACTACTGAGAGGCACGTGGAGGCCACACACACACTACTGAGAGGCACGTGGAGGCCACACACTACGGAGAGGCACGTGGATGCCACCCACACTACCGAGAGGCACGTGGAGGCCACCCACACACTACCGAGAGGCACGTGGATGCCACCCACACTACCGAGAGGCACGTGGATGCCACCCACAGTACTGAGAGGCACATGGAGGCCACACACACACACTACCGAGAGGTACGTGGAGGCCACACACACTACCGAGAGGCACGTGGAGGCCACCCACACTACCGAGAGGCACGTGGAGGCCACCCACACACTACCGAGAGGCACGTGGATGTCACACACACTACCGAGAGGCAGGAGGAGGCCACCCTCACCACCGAGAGGCACGTGTAGGCCACACTACCGAGAGGCACGTGGATGCCACCCACACTATTGAGAGGCACGTGGAGGCCACACACACACACACACTACCGAGAGGCATGTGGATGCCACCCACACTACTGAGAGGCACGTGGAAGCCACACACACACTACTGAGAGGCACGTGGAGGCCACACACTACCGAGAGGCACGTGGATGCCACCCACACTACCGAGAGCCACGTGGAGGCCACCCACACACTACCGAGAGGCACGTGGAGGCCACACACACTACTGAGAGGCACGTGGAGGCCACACACATTACCGAGAGGCACGTGGCGGCCACACACTACCGAGAGGCACGTGGCTGCCACACACACTACCGAGAGGCACGTGGAGGTCACACACACTACCGAGAGGCACGTGGAGGCCACACTACCGAGAGGCACGTGGAGGCCACACACACTACCGAGAGGCACGTGGATGCCACCCACACAATCGAGTGGCACATTGAGGCCACACACACACTACCGAGAGGCACGAGGAGGCCACACACACTACCGAGAGGCATGTGGAGGCCACACACATTACCGAGAGGCACGTGGAGGCCACACACACTCACTACCGAGAGGTACGTGGAGGCCACACACACTACCGAGAGGCACGTGGAGGCCACCCACACTACCGAGAGGCACGTGGAGGCCACCCACACACTACCGAGAGGCACGTGGATGCCACACACACTACCGAGAGGCAGGAGGAGGCCACCCTCACCACCGAGAGGCACGTGTAGGCCACACTACCGAGAGGCACGTGGATGCCACCCACACTATTGAGAGGCACGTGGAGGCCACACACACACACACACTACCGAGAGGCATGTGGATGCCACCCACACTACTGAGAGGCACGTGGAAGCCACACACACACTACTGAGAGGCACGTGGAGGCCACACACTACCGAGAGGCACGTGGATGCCACCCACACTACCGAGAGCCACGTGGAGGCCACCCACACACTACCGAGAGGCACGTGGAGGCCACACACACTACTGAGAGGCACGTGGAGGCCACACACATTACAGAGAGGCACGTGGCGGCCACACACTACCGAGAGGCACGTGGCGGCCACACACTACCGAGAGGCACGTGGACGTCACACACACTACCGAGAGGCACGTGGAGGCCACACTACCGAGAGGCACGTGGAGGCCACACACACTACCGAGAGGCACGTGGATGCCACCCACACTATCGAGTGGCACATTGAGGCCACACACACACTACCGAGAGGCACGAGGAGGCCACACACACTACCGAGAGGCATGTGGAGGCCACACACATTATCGAGAGGCACGTGGTGGCCTCACACTACCGAGAAGCACGTGGAGGCCACACACTACCGAGAGGCACGTGGATGCCACCCACACTGTCGAGAGGCACGTGGAGGCCACACACAAACACTACCGAGAGGCACGAGCAGGCCACACACACACTACCGAGAGGCATGTGGAGGACACACACACACTACCGAGAGGCACGTGGATGCCACCCAGACTACTGAGAGGCACGTGGAGGCCACACACACACTACTGAGAGGCACGTGGAGGCCACACAATACAAAGAGGCACGTGAATGCCACCCACACTACCGAGAGGCACGTGGAGGCCACCCACACACTACCGAGAGGCACGTGGATGCCACCCACACTACCGAGAGGCACGTGGATGCCACCCACACTACTGAGAGGCACGTGGAGGCCACACACACACTACCGAGAGGCACGTGGAGGCCACACACACTACTTAGAGGCACGTGGAGGCCACACATACACACTACCGAGAGGCACGTGGATGCCACCCACACTACTGAGAGGCACGTGGAGGCCACACACACACTACTGAGAGGCACGTGGATGCCACCCACACTACTGAGAGGCACGTGGAGGTCACACACACACACTACCGAGAGGCATGTGGATGCCACCCACACTACTGAGAGGCACGTGGAGGCCACACACACACTACTGAGAGGAATGTGGAGGCCACACACTACCGAGAGGCACGTGGATGCCACCCACACTACCGAGAGCCACGTGGAGGCCACCCACACACTACCGAGAGGCACGTGGAGGCCACACACACTACCGAGAGGCACGTGGAGGCCACACACATTACCGAGAGGCACGTGGTGGCCACACACTACCGAGAGGCACGTGGAGGCCACACACACTACCGAGAGGCACGTGGAGGTCAGACACACTACCGAGAGGCACGTGGAGGCCACACTACCGAGAGGCACGTGGAGGCCACACACTACCGAGAGGCACGTGGATGCCACCCACACTACCTAGAGGCACGTGGAGGCCACACACACTACCGAGAGGCACGGGGAGGCCACACACACTACCGAGAGGCACGTGGAGGCCACCCACACTTCCGAGAGGCACGAGGAGGTCACACACTACCGAGAGGCACGTGGAGGCCACGCACACACTACCGAGAGGCACGTGGAGGCCACACACACTACAGAGAGGCACGTGGAGGCCACACACACTACCGAGAGGAACGTGGAGGCCACACACTATTGAGAGGCACGTGGAGGCCACCCACACTACCGAGAGGCACGTGGAGGCCACACACACTACCGAGAGGCACGTGGAGGCCACACCCACACACTACCGAGACGCACGTGGAGGGCACACACACTACCGAGAGGCACGTGGAGTCCACACACTACCGAGAGGCACGTGGAGGCCACACACACTACAGAGAGGCACGTGGAGGCCACACACACTACCGAGAGGCACGTGGAGGCCACACACTACCGAGAGGCACGTGGAGGCCACCCACACTACCGAGAGGCACGTGGAGGCCACCCACACTACCGAGAGGCACGTGGAGGCCACACCCACACACTACCGAGAGGCACGTGGAGGGCACACACACTACCGAGAGGCACGTGGAGTCCACACACTACCGAGAGGCACGTGGAGGCCACCCACACTACCAAGAGGCACGTGGAGGCCACCCACACTACCGAGAGGCAGGTGGAGGCCACCCACACCACCGAGAGGCACGTGGAGGCCACACTACCGAGAGGCACGTGGATGCCACCCACACTATTGAGAGGCACGTGGAGGCCATACACACACTACCGAGAGGCACGAGGAGGCAACCCACATTACCGAGAGGTACGTGGAGGCCACACACACTACTGAGAGGCACGTGGAGGCCACACACACACAACCGAGAGGCATGTGGATGCCACCCACACTACTGAGAGGCACGTGGAAGCCACACACACACTACTGAGAGGCACGTGGAGGCCACACACTACCGAGAGGCACGTGGATGCCACCCACACTACCGAGAGCCACGTGGAGGCCACCCACACACTACCGAGAGGCACGTGGAGGCCACACACACTACCGAGAGGCACGTGGAGGCCACACACATTACCGAGAGGCACGTGGCGGCCACACACTACCGAGAGGCACGTGGCGGCCACACACACTACCGAGAGGCACGTGGAGGTCACACACACTACCGAGAGGCACGTGGAGGCCACACTACCGAGAGGCACGTGGAGGCCACACACACTACCGAGAGGCACGTGGATGCCACCCACACTATCGAGTGGCACATGGAGGCCACACACACTACAGAGAGGCACGTGGAGGCCACACACACTACCGAGAGGCACGTGGAGGCCACACACTATTGAGAGGCACGTGGAGGCCACCCACACTACCGAGAGGCACGTGGAGGCCACACACACTACCGAGAGGCACGTGGAGGCCACACCCACACACTACCGAGACGCACGTGGAGGGCACACACACTACCGAGAGGCACGTGGAGGCCACACACACTACCGAGAGGCACGTGGAGGCCACCCACACACTACCAAGAGGCACGTGGAGGCCAACCACACTACCGAGAGGCACGAGGAGGCCACACACTACCGAGAGGCACGTGGAGGCCACGCACACACTACCGAGAGGCACGTGGAGGCCACACACACTACAGAGAGGCACGTGGAGGCCACACACTACCGAGAGGCACGTAGAGGCAACCCACACTACCGAGAGGCACGTGGAGGCCACCCACACTACCGAGAGGCAGGTGGAGGCCACCCACACCACCGAGAGGCACGTGGAGGCCACACTACCGAGAGGCACGTGGATGCCACCCACACTATTGAGAGGCACGTGGAGGCCATACACACACTACCGAGAGGCACGAGGAGGCAACCCACATTACCGAGAGGTACGTGGAGGCCACACACACTACTGAGAGGCACGTGGAGGCCACACACACACAACCGAGAGGCATGTGGATGCCACCCACACTACTGAGAGGCACGTGGAAGCCACACACACACTACTGAGAGGCACGTGGAGGCCACACACTACCGAGAGGCACGTGGATGCCACCCACACTACCGAGAGCCACGTGGAGGCCACCCACACACTACCGAGAGGCAAGTGGAGGCCACACACACTACCGAGAGGCACGTGGAGGCCACACACATTACCGAGAGGCACGTGGCGGCCACACGCTACCGAGAGGCACGTGGCGGCCACACACACTACCGAGAGGCACGTGGAGGTCACACACACTACCGAGAGGCACGTGGAGGCCACACTACCGAGAGGCACATGGAGGCCACACACACTACCGAGAGGCACGTGGATGCCACCCACACTATCGAGTGGCACATGGAGGCCACACACACACTACCGAGAGGCACGAGGAGGCCACACACACTACCGAGAGGCATGTGGAGGCCACACACACTACCGAGAGGCACGTGGATGCCACCCACACTATCAAGAGGCATGTGGAGGCCTCACACACTACAGAGAGGCACGAGGAGGCCACACACACTACCGAGAGGCACGTGGAGGCCACACACACACTACTGAGCATCTTTCTGATTTGTTTTAAGGACCTTACATTCCACTATAATTTGGTGGGTGACTCCACGTCCGGGCAGCCATTGGCTTTTGTTTTCGTGTGATTTTGTTGTCAGCACTTTCACCTATGTGCAGAACAAAGTATTCAGTGAGAACATTTCACTGGTTCCGATCCAGGAGGTGTTATTATCGGAGTCACTGGAGCCAGAGGGAATCGAGGGCCCTGATCACAAGCGACAATCTATGGGGGACACGAAAAGTGGCAGCCGTCAGGATAATGGTGGCCAGTAAGTCCATGGACGGTGTGAACAGAGGCGACGATTGCCCCTACTGCTCACCCCGAAGACAGAAGATGGGGATGAAGACGCCAGGGCCAGTCTGTACATGCTCCGTGCCACACACTACCGAGAGGCACGTGGAGGCCACACACTACCGAGAGGCACGTGGAGGCCACACACACTACCGAGAGGCACGTGGAGGCCACACTACCGAGAGGCACGTGGAGGCCACACACACTACTGAGAGGCACGTGGAGGCCATACACACTACCGAGAGGCACATGGAGGCCACACTACCGAGAGGCACGTGGAGGCCACACACACTACCGAGAGGCACGTGGAGGCCACACTACCGAGAGGCACGTGGAGGCCACACACTACTGAGAGGCACGTGGAGGCCACACACACTACCGAGAGGCACGTGGAGGCCACACTACCGAGAGGCACGTGGAGGCCACACACATACTACCGAGAGGCACGTGGCGGCCACACACACAACGGAGAGGCACGTGGAGGCCACACACACTACCGAGAGGCACGTGGAGGCCACACTACCGAGAGGCACGTGGAGGCCACACACACTACCGAGAGGCACGTGGATGCCACCCACACTATCGAGTGGCACATGGAGGCCACACACACTACAGAGAGGCACGTGGAGGCCACACACACTACCGAGAGGCACGTGGAGGCCACACACTATTGAGAGGCACGTGGAGGCCACCCACACTACCGAGAGGCACGTGGAGGCCACACACACTACCGAGAGGCACGTGGAGGCCACACCCACACACTACCGAGACGCACGTGGAGGGCACACACACTACCGAGAGGCACGTGGAGGCCACACACACTACCGAGAGGCACGTGGAGGCCACCCACACACTACCAAGAGGCACGTGGAGGCCAACCACACTACCGAGAGGCACGAGGAGGCCACACACTACCGAGAGGCACGTGGAGGCCACGCACACACTACAGAGAGGCACGTGGAGGCCACACACACTACAGAGAGGCACGTGGAGGCCACACACTACCGAGAGGCACGTGGAGGCCACCCACACTACCGAGAGGCACGTGGAGGCCACCCACACTACCGAGAGGCAGGTGGAGGCCACCCACACCACCGAGAGGCACGTGGAGGCCACACTACCGAGAGGCACGTGGATGCCACCCACACTATTGAGAGGCACGTGGAGGCCATACACACACTACCGAGAGGCACGAGGAGGCAACCCACATTACCGAGAGGTACGTGGAGGCCACACACACTACTGAGAGGCACGTGGAGGCCACACACACACAACCGAGAGGCATGTGGATGCCACCCACACTACTGAGAGGCACGTGGAAGCCACACACACACTACTGAGAGGCACGTGGAGGCCACACACTACCGAGAGGCACGTGGATGCCACCCACACTACCGAGAGCCACGTGGAGGCCACCCACACACTACCGAGAGGCAAGTGGAGGCCACACACACTACCGAGAGGCACGTGGAGGCCACACACATTACCGAGAGGCACGTGGCGGCCACACGCTACCGAGAGGCACGTGGCGGCCACACACACTACCGAGAGGCACGTGGAGGTCACACACACTACCGAGAGGCACGTGGAGGCCACACTACCGAGAGGCACATGGAGGCCACAAACACTACCGAGAGGCACGTGGATGCCACCCACACTATCGAGTGGCACATGGAGGCCACACACACACTACCGAGAGGCACGAGGAGGCCACACACACTACCGAGAGGCATGTGGAGGCCACACACACTACCGAGAGGCACGTGGATGCCACCCACACTATCAAGAGGCATGTGGAGGCCTCACACACTACAGAGAGGCACGAGGAGGCCACACACACTACCGAGAGGCACGTGGAGGCCACACACACACTACTGAGCATCTTTCTGATTTGTTTTAAGGACCTTACATTCCACTATAATTTGGTGGGTGACTCCACGTCCGGGCAGCCATTGGCTTTTGTTTTCGTGTGATTTTGTTGTCAGCACTTTCACCTATGTGCAGAACAAAGTATTCAGTGAGAACATTTCACTGGTTCCGATCCAGGAGGTGTTATTATCGGAGTCACTGGAGCCAGAGGGAATCGAGGGCCCTGATCACAAGCGACAATCTATGGGGGACACGAAAAGTGGCAGCCGTCAGGATAATGGTGGCCAGTAAGTCCATGGACGGTGTGAACAGAGGCGACGATTGCCCCTACTGCTCACCCCGAAGACAGAAGATGGGGATGAAGACGCCAGGGCCAGTCTGTACATGCTCCGTGCCACACACTACCGAGAGGCACGTGGAGGCCACACACTACCGAGAGGCACGTGGAGGCCACACACACTACCGAGAGGCACGTGGAGGCCACACTACCGAGAGGCACGTGGAGGCCACACACACTACTGAGAGGCACGTGGAGGCCATACACACTACCGAGAGGCACATGGAGGCCACACTACCGAGAGGCACGTGGAGGCCACACACACTACCGAGAGGCACGTGGAGGCCACACTACCGAGAGGCACGTGGAGGCCACACACTACTGAGAGGCACGTGGAGGCCACACACACTACCGAGAGGCACGTGGAGGCCACACTACCGAGAGGCATGTGGAGGCCACACACACTACCGAGAGGCACGTGGAGGCCACACACATACTACCGAGAGGCACGTGGCGGCCACACACACAACGGAGAGGCACGTGGAGGCCACACACTACCGAGAGGCACGTGGAGGCCACGCACACACTACCGAGAGGCACGTGGAGGCCACACACTACAGAGAGGCACATGGAGGCCACACACACTACCGATAGGTACGTGGAGGCCACACACACTACCGAGAGGCACGTGGAGGCCACACACACTACCGAGAGGCACGTGGAGGCCACACACATACTACCGAGAGGCAAGTGGAGGCCACACACTACCGAGAGGCACGTGGAGGCCACGCACACACTACCGAGAGGCACGTGGAGGCCACGCACACTACCGAGAGGCACGAGGAGGCCACACACACTACCGAGAGGCACGAGGAGGCCACACACACTACCGAGAGGCACGTGCAGGCCACACACACTACCGAGAGGCACGTGGAGGTCACTCACACTACCGAGAGGCACGTGGAGGTCACACTACCGAGAGGCACGTGGAGGCCACACAAACTACCGAGAGGCACGTGGATGCCACCCACACTATCGAGAGGCACGTGGAGGCCACACACACACTACCGAGAGGCACGAGGAGGCCACACAAACTACCGAGAGGCACGTGGAGGCCACACACATTACCGAGAGGCACGTGGCGGCCACACACTACCGAGAGGCACGTGGAGGCCACACACACACTACCGAGAGGCACGTGGAGGTCACACACACTACCGAGAGGCACGTGGAGGCCACACACACTACCGAGAGGCACGTGGAGGCCACACACTACCGAGAGTCACGTAGAGGCCAAACACTACCGAGAGGCACGTGGAGGCCACACACTACCGAGAGGCACGTGGAGGCCACACTACTGAGAGGCACGTTTAGGCCACCCACACTACTGAGAGGTAAGTGGAGGCCACAAACTACCGAGAGGTAAGTGGAGGCCACCCACACTACCGAGAGGCACGTGGCGGCCACACACTACCGAGAGGCACGTGGAGGCCACACACACACTACCGAGAGGCACGTGGAGGTCACACACACTACCGAGAGGCACGTGGAGGCCACACACACTACCGAGAGGCACGTGGATGCCACCCACACTATCGAGAGGCACGTGGAGGCCACACACACTACCGAGAGGCACGAGGAGGCCACACACACACTACCGAGAGGCACGTGGAGGCCACACACACTACGGAGAGGCACGTGGATGCCACCCAGACTACTGAGAGGCACGTGGAGGCCACACACACAATACTGAGAGGCACATGGAGGCCACACACTACCGAGAGGCACGTGGATACCACCCACACTACCGAGAGGCACGTGGAGGCCACCCACACTACCGAGAGGCACGTGGAGGCCACCCACACACTACCAAGAGGCACGTGGATGCCACCCACACTACCGAGAGGCACGTGGAGGCCACCCACACACTACCAAGAGGCACGTGGATGCCACCCACACTACCGAGAGGCATGTGGAGGCCACACACACTACCGAGAGGCACGTGGATGCCACCCACACTATCAAGAGGCATGTGGAGGCCTCACACACTACAGAGAGGCACGAGGAGGCCACACACACTACCGAGAGGCACGTGGAGGCCACACACACACTACTGAGCATCTTTCTGATTTGTTTTAAGGACCTTACATTCCACTATAATTTGGTGGGTGACTCCACGTCCGGGCAGCCATTGGCTTTTGTTTTCGTGTGATTTTGTTGTCAGCACTTTCACCTATGTGCAGAACAAAGTATTCAGTGAGAACATTTCACTGGTTCCGATCCAGGAGGTGTTATTATCGGAGTCACTGGAGCCAGAGGGAATCGAGGGCCCTGATCACAAGCGACAATCTATGGGGGACACGAAAAGTGGCAGCCGTCAGGATAATGGTGGCCAGTAAGTCCATGGACGGTGTGAACAGAGGCGACGATTGCCCCTACTGCTCACCCCGAAGACAGAAGATGGGGATGAAGACGCCAGGGCCAGTCTGTACATGCTCCGTGCCACACACTACCGAGAGGCACGTGGAGGCCACACACTACCGAGAGGCACGTGGAGGCCACACACACTACCGAGAGGCACGTGGAGGCCACACTACCGAGAGGCACGTGGAGGCCACACACACTACTGAGAGGCACGTGGAGGCCATACACACTACCGAGAGGCACATGGAGGCCACACTACCGAGAGGCACGTGGAGGCCACACACACTACCGAGAGGCACGTGGAGGCCACACTACCGAGAGGCACGTGGAGGCCACACACTACTGAGAGGCACGTGGAGGCCACACACACTACCGAGAGGCACGTGGAGGCCACACTACCGAGAGGCATGTGGAGGCCACACACACTACCGAGAGGCACGTGGAGGCCACACACATACTACCGAGAGGCACGTGGCGGCCACACACACAACGGAGAGGCACGTGGAGGCCACACACTACCGAGAGGCACGTGGAGGCCACGCACACACTACCGAGAGGCACGTGGAGGCCACACACTACAGAGAGGCACATGGAGGCCACACACACTACCGATAGGTACGTGGAGGCCACACACACTACCGAGAGGCACGTGGAGGCCACACACACTACCGAGAGGCACGTGGAGGCCACACACATACTACCGAGAGGCAAGTGGAGGCCACACACTACCGAGAGGCACGTGGAGGCCACGCACACACTACCGAGAGGCACGTGGAGGCCACGCACACTACCGAGAGGCACGAGGAGGCCACACACACTACCGAGAGGCACGAGGAGGCCACACACACTACCGAGAGGCACGTGCAGGCCACACACACTACCGAGAGGCACGTGGAGGTCACTCACACTACCGAGAGGCACGTGGAGGTCACACTACCGAGAGGCACGTGGAGGCCACACAAACTACCGAGAGGCACGTGGATGCCACCCACACTATCGAGAGGCACGTGGAGGCCACACACACACTACCGAGAGGCACGAGGAGGCCACACAAACTACCGAGAGGCACGTGGAGGCCACACACATTACCGAGAGGCACGTGGCGGCCACACACTACCGAGAGGCACGTGGAGGCCACACACACACTACCGAGAGGCACGTGGAGGTCACACACACTACCGAGAGGCACGTGGAGGCCACACACACTACCGAGAGGCACGTGGAGGCCACACACTACCGAGAGTCACGTAGAGGCCAAACACTACCGAGAGGCACGTGGAGGCCACACACTACCGAGAGGCACGTGGAGGCCACACTACTGAGAGGCACGTTTAGGCCACCCACACTACTGAGAGGTAAGTGGAGGCCACAAACTACCGAGAGGTAAGTGGAGGCCACCCACACTACCGAGAGGCACGTGGCGGCCACACACTACCGAGAGGCACGTGGAGGCCACACACACACTACCGAGAGGCACGTGGAGGTCACACACACTACCGAGAGGCACGTGGAGGCCACACACACTACCGAGAGGCACGTGGATGCCACCCACACTATCGAGAGGCACGTGGAGGCCACACACACTACCGAGAGGCACGAGGAGGCCACACACACACTACCGAGAGGCACGTGGAGGCCACACACACTACGGAGAGGCACGTGGATGCCACCCAGACTACTGAGAGGCACGTGGAGGCCACACACACAATACTGAGAGGCACATGGAGGCCACACACTACCGAGAGGCACGTGGATACCACCCACACTACCGAGAGGCACGTGGAGGCCACCCACACTACCGAGAGGCACGTGGAGGCCACCCACACACTACCAAGAGGCACGTGGATGCCACCCACACTACCGAGAGGCACGTGGAGGCCACCCACACTACTGAGAGGCACGTGGAGGACACACACACACTACCGAGAGGCACGTGGAGGCCGCACACACTACCGAGAGGCACGTGGAGGCCACCCACACTACCGAGAGGCACGTGGAGGCCACCCACACACTACCGAGAGGCACGTGGATGCCACACACACTACCGAGAGGCACGTGGAGGCCACACACACACTACCGAGAGGCACGTGGAGGCGACCCACACACTACCGAGAGGCACGTGGAGGCTGGACACACCCTACCGAGGCACGTGGAGGCCGCACACACCCTCCAGAGAGGCACGTGGAGGCCGCACACACACGACCGAGAGGCACGTGGAGGCCACACACACGACCGAGAGGCACGTGGAGGCCACACACACTACCGAGAGGCACGTGGAGGCCACACACTACCGAGAGGCACGTGGATGCCACCCACACTATCGAGAGGCACGTGGATGCCACCCACACTACCGAGAGGCACGTGGAGGCAACACACACTATCGAGAGGCACGTGGAGGCCACACACACACTACCGAGAGGCACGAGGAGGCCACACACACACTACCGAGAGGCACATGGAGGCCACACACACTACCGAGAGGCACGTGGATGCCACCCAGACTACTGAGAGGCACGTGGAGGCCACACACACACTACTGAGAGGCACATGGAGGCCACACACTACCGAGAGGCACGTGGATGCCACCCACACTACCGAGAGGCACGTGGAGGCCACCCACACACTACCGAGAGGCACGTGGATGCCACCCACACTACCGAGAGGCACGTGGATGCCACCCACACTACTGAGAGGCACGTGGAGGCCACACACACACACTGCCGAGAGGCACGTGGAGGCCACACACACTACCGAGAGGCACGTGGAGGCCACCCACACACTACCGAGAGGCACGTGGATGCCACACACACGACCGAGAGGCACGTGGAGGCCACACACACACTACCAAGAGGCACGTGGAGGCCACCCACACACTACCGAGAGGCACGTGGAGGCCGGACACAGCCTACCGAGGCACGTGGAGGCCGCACACACCCTACCGAGAGGCACGTGGAGGCCGCACACACACACGACCGAGAGGCACGTGGAGGCCACACACACGACCGAGAGGCACGTGGAGGCCACACACACTACTGAGAGGCACGTGGAGGCCACACACTACCGAGAGGCACGTGGATGCCACCCACACTATCGAGAGGCACGTGGATGCCACCCACACTATCGAGAGGCACGTGGAGGCCACACATACACTACCGAGAGGCACGAGGAGGCCACACACACACACTACCGAGAGGCACGTGGATGCCACACACACACTACCGAGAGGCACGTGGATGCCACCCACACTACTGAGAGGCACGTGGAGGCCACCCACACTACCGAGAGGCACGTGGAGGCCACCCACACTACCGAGAGGCACGTGGAGGCCACCCACACTATCGAGAGGCACGTGGAGGCCACACATACACTACCGAGAGGCACGAGGAGGCCATACACACACTACCGAGAGGCACGTGGAGGCCACACACACACTACCGAGAGGCACATGGAGGCCACACACACTACCGAGGCACGTGGAGGCCACCCACACTACCGAGAGGCACATGGAGGCCACACACTACCGAGAGGCACGTGGAGGCCACCCACACTACCGAGAGGCACGTGGAGGCCACTCACACTACCGAGAGGCAGGTGGAGGCCACCCACACCACCGAGAGGCACGTGGATGCCACCCACACTATTGAGAGGCACGTGGAGGCCACACACACACTACCGAGAGGCACAAGGAGGCCACCCACATTACCGAGAGGCACGTGGAGGCCACACACACACTACCGAGAGGCACGTGGAGGCCACACACACACACACTACCGAGAGGCATGTGGATGCCACCCACACTACTGAGAGGCACGTGGAGGCCACACACACACTACTGAGAGGCACGTGGAGGCCACACACTACCGAGAGGCACGTGGATGCCACCCACACTACTGAGAGCCACGTGGAGGCCACCCACACACTACCGAGAGGCACGTGGAGGCCACACTACCGAGAGGCACGTGGAGGCCACACACACTACCGAGAGGCACGTGGATGCCACCCACACTACCGAGAGCCACGTGGAGGTCACACACACTACCGAGAGGCACGTGGAGGCCACACTACCGAGAGGCACGTGGAGGCCACACACTACCGAGAGGCACGTGGATGCCACCCACACTACCGAGAGCCACGTGGAGGTCACACACACTACCGAGAGGCACGTGGAGGCCACACTACCGAGAGGCACGTGGAGGCCACACACACTACCGAGAGGCACGTGGATGCCACCCACACTACCGAGAGGCACGAGGAGGCCACACACACTACCGAGAGGCACGTGGAGGCCACACACATTACCGAGAGGCACGTGGCGGCCACACACTACCGAGAGGCACGTGGAGGCCACACACACACTACCGAGAGGCACGTGGAGGTCACACACACTACCGAGAGGCACGTGGATGCCACCCACACTATCGAGAGGCACGTGGAGGCCACACACACTACCGAGAGGCACGAGGAGGCCACACACACACTACCGAGAGGCATGTGGAGGCCACACACACTACCGAGAGGCACGTGGAGGCCGGACACACCCTACCGAGGCACGTGGAGGCTGCACACACCCTACCGAGAGGCAAGTGGAGGCCGCACACACACACACGACCGAGAGGCACGTGGCCACACACGACCGAGAGCCACGTGGAGGTCACACACACTACCGAGAGGCACGTGGAGGCCACACTACCGAGAGGCTCGTGGAGGCCACACACACTACCGAGAGGCACGTGGATGCCACCCACACTACCGAGAGGCACGATGAGGCCACACACACTACCGAGAGGCACGTGGAGGCCACACACATTACCGAGAGGCACGTGGCGGCCACACACTACCGAGAGGCACGTGGAGGCCACACACACACTACCGAGAGGCACGTGGAGGTCACACACACTACCGAGAGGCACGTGGATGCCACCCACACTATCGAGAGGCACGTGGAGGCCACACACACTACCGAGAGGCACGAGGAGGCCACACACACTACCGAGAGGCATGTGGAGGCCACACACACACTACCGAGAGGCACGTGGAGGCCGGACACACCCTACCGAGGCACGTGGAGGCCGCACACACCCTACCGAGAGGCAAGTGGAGGCCGCACACACACACACGACCGAGAGGCACGTGGAGGCCACACACGACCGAGAGGCACGTGGAGGCCACACCCACACACTACCGAGAGGCACGTGGAGGCCACACACACTACCGAGAGGCACATGGAGGCCACACACTACCGAGAGGCACGTGGAGGCCACCCACACTACCGAGAGGCACGTGGAGGCCACTCACACTACCGAGAGGCAGGTGGAGGCCACCCACACCACCGAGAGGCACGTGGATGCCACCCACACTATTGAGAGGCACGTGGAGGCCACACACACACTACCGAGAGGCACGAGGAGGCCACCCACATTACCGAGAGGCACGTGGAGGCCACACACACACTACCGAGAGGCACGTGGAGGCCACACACACACACACTACCGAGAGGCATGTGGATGCCACCCACACTACTGAGAGGCACGTGGAGGCCACACACACACTACTGAGAGGCACGTGGAGGCCACACACTACCGAGAGGCACGTGGATGCCACCCACACTACCGAGAGCCACGTGGAGGCCACCCACACACTACCGAGAGGCACGTGGAGGCCACACACACTACCGAGAGGCACGTGGAGGCCACACACATTACTGAGAGGCACGTGGCGGCCACACACTACCGAGAGGCACGTGGAGGCCACACACTACCGAGAGGCATGTGGAGGTCACACACACTACCGAGAGGCACGTGGAGGCCACACTACCGAGAGGCACGTGGAGGCCACCCACACTACCGAGAGGCACGTGGATGCCACCCACACTACCGAGAGGCACGTGGAGGCCACCCACACTACCGAGATGCACGTGGATGCCACCCACACTACCGAGAGGCACGTGGAGGCCACACACATTACCGAGAGGCACGTGGCGGCCACACACTACCGAGAGGCACGTGGAGGCCACACACACACTACCGAGAGGCACGTGGAGGTCACACACACTACCGAGAGGCACGTGGATGCCACCCACACTATCGAGAGGCACGTGGAGGCCACACACACACACTACCGAGAGGCACGAGGAGGCCACACACACACTACCGAGGGGCACGTGGAGGCCACACACACACTACCGAGAGGCACGTGGATGCCACCCAGACTACTGAGAGGCACGTGGAGGCCACACACACACACTACTGAGAGGCACATGGAGGCCACACACTACCGAGAGGCACGTGGATGCCACCCACACTACCGAGAGGCACGTGGAGGCCACACACACACTACCGAGAGGCACGTGGAGGCCACCCACACACTACCGAGAGGCACGTGGAGGCCGGACACACCCTACCGAGGCACGTGGAGGCCGCACACACCCTACCGAGAGGCAAGTGGAGGCCGCACACACACACACGACCGAGAGGCACGTGGAGGCCACACACGACCGAGAGGCACGTGGAGGCCACACACACACTACTGAGAGGCACGTGGAGGCCACACACTACCGAGAGGCACGTGGATGCCACCCACACTATCGAGAGGCACGTGGATGCCACCCACACTATCGAGAGGCACGTGGAGGCCACACATACACTACCGAGAGGCACGAGGAGGCCACACACACTACCGAGAGGCACGTGGAGGCCACACACACACTACCGAGAGGCACGTGGATGCCACCCACACTACTGAGAGGCACGTGGAGGCCACACACACACTACTGAGAGGCACGTGGAGGCCACACACTACCGAGAGGCACGTGGATGCCACCCACACTACCGAGAGGCACGTGGAGGCCACCCACACTACCGAGAGGCACGTGGATGCCACCCACACTACCGAGAGGCACGTGGAGGCCACCCACACACTACCGAGAGGCACATGGAGGCCACACACACTACCGAGAGGCACGTGGAGGCCACCCACACTACCGAGAGGCACGAGGAGGCCACACACTACCGAGAGGCACGTGGAGGCCACGCACACACTACCGAGAGGCACGTGGAAGCCACACACACTACAGAGAGGCACGTGGAGGCCACACACACTACAGAGAGGCACGTGGAGGCCACACACTATTGAGAGGCACGTGGAGGCCACCCACGTTACCGAGAGGCACGTGGAGGCCACACCCACACACTACCGAGAGGCACGTGGAGTCCACACACACTACCGAGCGGCACGTGGAGGCCACACACTACCGAGAGGCACATGGAGGCCACCCACACTACCGAGAGGCACGTGGAGGCCACCCGCACTACCGAGAGGCAGGTGGAGGCCACCCACACCACCGAGAGGCACGTGGAGGCCACACTACTGAGAGGCACGTGGATGCCACCCACACTATTGAGAGGCACGTGGAGGCCACACACACACTACCGAGAGGCACGAGGAGGCCACCCACATTACCGAGAGGCACGTGGAGGCCACACACACTACCGAGAGGCACGTGGAGGTCACACACACACACACTACCGAGAGGCATGTGGATGCCACCCACACTACTGAGAGGCACGTGGAGGCCACACACACACTACTGAGAGGCACGTGGAGGCCACACACTACCGAGAGGCACATGGATGCCACCCACACTACCGAGAGCCACGTGGAGGCCACCCACACACTACCGAGAGGCACGTGGAGGCCACACACACTACCGAGAGGCACGTGGAGGCCACACACATTACCGAGAGGCACGTGGCGGCCACACAATACCGAGAGGCACGTGGATGCCACCCACACTACCGAGAGGCACGTGGAGGCCACCCACACTACCGAGAGGCACGTGGATGCCACCCACACTACCGAGAGGCACGTGGAGGCCACCCACTCTACCGAGAGGCACGTGGAGGCCACACACACACTACCGAGAGGCACGTGGAGGCCACCCACACTACCGAGAGGCACGTGGAGGCCACCCACACTACCGAGAGGCACGTGGAGGCCACCCACACACTACCGAGAGGCACGTGGAGGCCACACACACACTACCGAGAGGCACGTGGAGGCCACCCACACACTACCGCGAGGCACGTGGAGGCCGCACACACACTACTGAGAGGCACGTGGAGGCCGCACACACACTACCGAGAGGCACGTGGAGGCCGCACACACACTACCGAGAGGCACGTGGAGGCCACACTACCGAGAGGCACGTGGAGGCCGGACACACCCTACCGAGAGGCACATGGAGGCCACACACACACTACCGAGAGGCACGTGGAGGCCACACACACACACTACCGAGAGGCACGTGGAGGCCACCCACACACTACCGAGAGGCACGTGGAGGCCGCACACACACTACTGAGAGGCACGTGGAGGCCGCACACACACTACCGAGAGGCACGTGGAGGCCGCACACACACTACCGAGAGGCACGTGGAGGCCGCACACACCCTACCGAGAGGCACGTGGAGGCCACACACACACAACCGAGAGGCACGTGGAGGCCACACACACACGACCGAGAGGCACGTGAAGGCCACACACACACTACCGAGAGGCACGTGAAGGCCACACACACACGACCGAGAGGCACGTGGAGGCCACTCACACACTACCGAGAGGCACGTGGAGGCCACACACACTACCGAGAGGCACGTGGAGGCCACACACATTACCGAGAGGCACGTGGCGGCCACACAATACCGAGAGGCATGTGGATGCCACCCACACTACCGAGAGGCACGTGGAGGCCACCCACACTACCGAGAGGCACGTGGAGGCCACCCACACTACCGAGAGGCATGTGGAGGCCACCCACACACTACCGAGAGGCACGTGGAGGCCACACACACACTACCGAGAGGCACGTGGAGGCCACCCACACACTACCGCGAGGCACGTGGAGGCCGCACACACACTACCGAGAGGCACGTGGAGGCCGCACACACACTACCGAGAGGCACGTGGAGGCCACACTACCGAGAGGCGCGTGGAGGCCGGACACACCCTACTGAGAGGCACATGGAGGCCACACACACACTACCGAGAGGCACGTGGAGGCCACACACACACACTACCGAGAGGCACGTGGAGGCCACCCACACACTACCGAGAGGCACGTGGAGGCCGCACACACACTACTGAGAGGCACGTGGAGGCCGCACACACACTACCGAGAGGCACGTGGAGGCCGCACACACACGACCGAGAGGCACGTGGAGGCCACACACACAACCGAGAGGCACGTGGAGGCCACACACACACGACCGAGAGGCACGTGGAGGCCGCACACACACGACCGAGAGGCACGTGGAGGCCACACACACACAACCGAGAGGCACGTGGAGGCCACACACACACGACCGAGAGGCACGTGAAGGCCACACACACACTACCGAGAGGCACGTGGAGGCCACACACACACAACCGAGAGGCACGTGGAGGCCACACACACACGACCGAGAGGCACGTGGAGGCCACACACACGACCGAGAGGCACGTGGAGGCCACACACACACTACTGAGCATCTTTCTGATTTGTTTTAAGGACCTTACATTCCACTATAATTTGGTGGGTGACTCCACGTCCGGGCAGCCATTGGCTTTTGTTTTCGTGTGATTTTGTTGTCAGCACTTTCACCTTTGTGCAGAACAAAGTATTCAGTGAGAACATTTCACTGGTTCCGATCCAGGAGGTGTTATTATCGGAGTCACTGGAGCCAGAGGGAATCGAGGGCCCCGATCACAAGCGACAATCTATGGGGGACACGAAAAGTGGCAGCCGTCAGGATAATGGTGGCCAGTAAGTCCACGGACGGTGTGAACAGAGGCGACGATTGCCCCTATTGCTCACCCCGAGGACAGAAGACGGGGATGAAGACGCCAGGGCCAGTCTGTACACGCTCCATGCCCGAAGTTTTCGATGACATTCCATGATCTGCCCCAGAGCAGAACTCCTACTGCTGCGCAGATGGGCTGGAGAAATCCTCCCCGCAACCAGCAGAGGGCGACACAGACCAGGGAAAGGGCAGGAAAGTGAGGCGCTGAGGTAATGGCGCGCACAGACGTCTCCTTGTCTTTATCTCGTTCCTCCAGGAAATCTCCCTGCAGCCCCGGGAGTGTAATCTCCTCCGCGACCCCTGACAGGCTGTGAAGCCGCCGCCATCTCGCCGGTCTCGGGTTTCAGCCGCCGCACTGAGTGGAGGATAATGGCAGCGATTTGCATGAGAAGAAGCCGCTATCGGCCTCTCCCATCAGATCAGCGCTGAGCGCTCACAGGCCGCTACCGAGCGGGACAACAGCGCCCTCCACCGTGTGCCGGGGACCGACCCTGAGCGTGCCGGGGACCGACCCTGAGCGTGCCGGGACCGACCCTGAGCGTGCCGGGGACCGACCCTGAGCGTGCCGGGGACCGACCCTGAGCGTGCCGGGGACCGACCCTGAGCGTGTCGGGGACCGACCCTGTGCGTGCCGGGGACCGACCCTGTGCGTGCCGGGGACCGACCCTGAGCGTGCCGGGGACCGACCCTGTGCGTGCCGGGGACCGACCCTGTGCGTGCCGGGGACCGACCCTGTGCGTGGCCGGGGACCGACCCTGTGCGCGGCCGGGGACCGACCCTGTGCGTGACGGGACCGACCCTGAGCGTGCCTGGTACCGACCCTGTGCGTGCCGGGGACCGACCCTGTGCGTGCCGGGGACCGAGGACTGACCCAGCGCTCCTCCACCGTGTGTGTGCGTGCCGGGGACCGACCCTGTGCGCGGCCGGGGACCGACCCTGTGCGTGCCGGGGACCGAGGACTGACCCAGCGCTCCTCCACCGTGTGTGTGCGCGCCGGGGAACGACCCTGTGTGTGCCGTGACCGAGAACTGACCCAGCGCTCATCCACTGTGTGCGCGCCGGGGACCAACCCTGTGCACGCCAGGGACCGACCCTGTGCGCGCCGGGGACCGAGGACTGACCCAGCGCTCCTCCACCGTGTGTGCGCGTGCCGGGGACCGACCCTGTGTGCCGGGACCGAGGACTGACCCGGGGACTGACCCTGTGTGTGCCGGGACCGACCCTGTGTGTGCCTGGACCGGGGACTGACCCTGTGTGTGCCGGGGACTGACCCTGTGTGTCCTTGGGGCTGACCCTGTGTGTGCTGGGACCGAGGACTGACCCAGCGCTCCTCCACCGTGTGTGTGCCGTGGACTGACCCTGTGTGCCGGGACCAAGGACTGACCCAGCGCTCCACCGTGTGTGTGCCGGGGACCGACCCTGTGCGTGCCGGGGATCGACCCTGTGCGTGGCCGGGAACCGACCCTGTGCCACTGAGGGAGATATATGGGGAGGAGCAGGGTGACAGCAGCACAGAGTATTTCAGGAGAGCAGTGTGCTGGTCTATGGGGGGCACAGAGGGAGATATATGGGGGAGGAGCAGGGAGACAGCAGCACAGAGTATTTCAGGGGAGCAGTGCGCTGGTCTATGGGGGCACAGAGGGAGATATATGGGGGAGGAGCAGGGAGACAGCAGCACAGAGTATTTCAGGAGAGCAGTGTGCTGGTCTATAGGGGGCACAGAGGGAGATATATGGTGGAGGAGCAGGGTGAGAGCAGCACAGAGTATTTCAGGAGAGCAGCTTACTGGTCTATGGGGGGCACAGAGGGAGATATATGGTGGAGGAGCAGGGAGACAGCAGCACAGAGTATTTCAGGAGAGCAGCTTACTGGTCTATGGGGGGCACAGAGGGAGATATATGGTGGAGGAGCAGGGTGAGAGCAGCACAGAGTATTTCAGGAGAGCAGTGTGCTGGTCTATAGGGGGCACAGAGGGAGATATATGGGGGAGGAGCAGGGTGACAGCAGCACAGAGTATTTCAGGGGAGCAGTGCGCTGGTCTATGGGGGCACAGAGGGAGATATATGGGGGAGGAGCAGGGAGACAGCAGCACAGAGTATTTCAGGAGAGCAGCTTACTGGTCTATGGGGGGGCACAGAGGGAGATATATGGTGGAGGAGCAGGGAGACAGCAGCACAGAGTATTTCAGGAGAGCAGTGTGCTGGTCTATAGGGGGCACAGAGGGAGATATATGGGGGAGGAGCAGGGAGACAGCAGCACAGAGTATTTCAGGAGAGCAGTGTGCTGGTCTATGGGGGGCACAGAGGGAGATATATGGTGGAGGAGCAGGGTGACAGCAGCACAGAGTATTTCAGGAGAGCAGTGTGCTGGTCTATGGGGGGCACAGAGGGAGATATATGGGGAGGAGCAGGGTGACAGCAGCACAGAGTATTTCAGGAGAGCAGTGTGCTGGTCTATGGGGGGCACAGAGGGAGATATATGGGGGAGGAGCAGGGTGACAGCAGTACAGAGTATTTCAGGAGAGCAGTGTGCTGGTCTATGGAGGGCACAGAGGGAGATATATGGGGAGGAGCAGGGAGACAGCAGCACAGAGTATTTCAGGAGAGCAGTGCGCTGGTCTATGGGGGGCACAGAGGGAGATATATGGGGGAGGAGCAGGGAGACAGCAGTA
The DNA here is from genome assembly GCF_039654945.1 of Dendrobates tinctorius. Lineage (NCBI taxonomy): Eukaryota > Metazoa > Chordata > Amphibia > Anura > Dendrobatidae > Dendrobates > Dendrobates tinctorius. The sequence goes on along the minus strand of NW_027361862.1, from coordinate 1,161,294 downwards.
CAGAGTATTTCAGCAGAGCAGTGTGCTGGTCTATGGAGGGCACAGAGGGAGATATATGGGGAGGAGCAGGGTGACAGCAGCACAGAGTATTTCAGGAGAGCCGTGTGCTGATCTATGGGGCACAGAGAGATATATGGTGGATTAGCAGGGTGACAGCAGCACAGAGTATTTTAGGAGAGCAGTGTGCTGGTCTATGGGGGGCACAGGGAGATATATGGGGGAGGAGCAGGGAGACAGCAGCACAGAGTATTTCAGCAGAGCAGCTTACTGGTCTATGGGGGGGCACAGAGGGCGATGTATGGTGGAGGAGCAGGGTGACAGCAGCACAGAGTATTTCAGGAGAGCAGTGTGCTGGATTATGGGGGGCACAGAGGGGGATATATGGTGGAGGAGCAGGGTGACAGCAGCACAGAGTATTTCAGGAGAGCTGTGTGCTGGACTATGGGGGGCGCCCTGTTCGGTGCCAGGGATTGTACATAGAGCGCTGTGTTATATACACATGGACGGATCATCTTCTTGTCTGCTCCACTGAAATCCAGGAAACATTTCTGCTGATTGATGACCTGTTCTGATCCAGACTTTGCATGCACAGACAGTCAGTAACTTTGCAAGCCCCATCAAAATGGCTGCTCACTGTGTTCCTAAATATCATCCTCTCTTTTCCCTTAGCAAACACCCAGAAGGGGAGGGGAGGAGAGGAGTGACATTGTGGCGCCCCTGAGGCTTCAGTCGCCACAGAGGTATTGCACCTTCTCCTAAGGTGTAGTGCCCCATCACCTAGGTAATTTGGGAACTCCTTTCCACACTCCAACACTTGCACCCCACACACAGGACAGTTCAGTATGTCTGCCTAGCAGCTTCAGGCTGGGGGTAGCAGAGCACCCTTCGTGGAACCCTGCTTCATAACACAAGATGTGCTGGGAGGTGGGTGGAGTTAGTATAAAAGAGAGGGAAAGTAGAGAATAGTAGGTCAGTCTGACAGAAGGTCAGTCTGGGGTGAGTCCCAGAGAAGTTCAGCTCTGAAGTTCAGCTCTGAAGTTCAGCTCTGAAGTTCAGCTCTGAAGTTCAGCTCTGAAGTTCAGTTTAGAAAGAGTGCTGCTGCTGCCTCAGTGACCTGAGCCAGCTGGCACGGGAAAGAGAAGAGAAAGAGAAGGACGTAGACCTGCAACCTAAACTTCCATAAGAGAGAGAAGGAACAGCGTGGAGCGAAGGATTAGGAGAACAGAGAGGAGTAGTGGGTTGGGAGAGGAACCCTGCCTATAGGTTCTCAGCGCAAGGTTGTATGGACACTTATGGTTCTGCAGCAGACACCGGTGGAGTAGTTGGCTGTAAATGCACTACTCCCATCTAAGACTTGGGGCACAACAGCAACCGATTTGCGAGCCAGGACTCTGAGAGGAGTCCCCGATAGAGGCTACAGCTGTCTGTCATACCAGTAAGGTTCTAGGAACATCTGACAGGACGAACTCCAGAGAACTACGGTACTGGAGTTCTTCACACTAAAAGGCGCAATAGAGGAGTCGTTCAGGAAAGGTACATATTGGTGGAGTGTTGGAGAGGAGAACCCTGACTTGCCCGGGAGGTTGATTGAGTCTCTACCCCGGAGGACACAGCACGCAGGTGGGCACCAGTGGGCACCACAAACTGTGAGTAAAGCTTTGAAACTGCAAGCCCTGGTGTCCTCCATTCATTCGTCGCTAACACCTTCAGCACCGCTACATCTGGGTACCAGCATCTACACCATTCTGCGCCTCTCCTCATCCATTGCACCCACACTGCCCTGGGACTACAGCTCCACCTGTGGGGAGCTATACCATCTATGCTGCACCACACCATCAGTCCCAGTGGATCTGCATGCAGCGTTGGCTCAACATATTACTTGCCAAACACCACGGGTGGCGTCACGAACTATTCAACTAAGCGATAACACTATTGACATCACTGCCATTGATATTGGGCGTCCAGGGCCACGGACCGGGTCACCGCTGCTGTACCACATCCCCCTGACACCGGCCCGGTACCTAGTACCCCACTGCCCTGGGTGTGAGGGGCGACCCAACATCACACCCATGGGAGGGGAGGAGAGGAGTGACATCACACCCATGGGAGGAGAGGAGTGACATCACACCCGTGGGAGGGGAGGAGAGGAGTGACAGCACACTCATGGGAGGGGAGGAGAGGAGTGATAGCACACCGGTGGGAGGAGAGGAGTGACATCACACCCATGGGAGGAGAGGAATGACAGCACACCCATGGGACGGGAGGAGAGGAGTGACATCACACCCATGGGAGGGGATGTGAGGACAGCACATCCGAGGGAGGAGAGGAGTGACATCACACTCGTGGGAGGGGAGGACAGCACACCCGGGGGAGGGGAGCAGTGAGATCACTCCCATGGGAGGAGAGGAGTGACATCACACCCGTGGGAGGGGAGGAGAGGAGTGACATCACACCCGTGGGAGGGGAGGAGTGACATCACACCCATGGGAGGGGAGGAGAGGAGTGACATCACACCCATGGGAGGAGAGGAATGACAGCACACCCATTGGAGGGGAGGAGAGGAGTGACATCACACCCATGGGAGGAGAGGAATGACAGCACACCCATTGGAGGGGAGGAGAGGAGTGACAGCACACCCATGGGAGTGGAGGAGAGGATTGACAGCACACCCATGGGAGGGGAGGAGAGGAGTCACATCACACCCGTGGGAGGGGAGGAGTGACATCACACCCATGGGATGGGAGAAGAGGAGTGACATCACACCCGTGGGAGGGGAGGAGAGGAGTGACATCACACCCGTGGGAGGGGAGTAGAGTTGTGATAGCACACCCGTGGGAGGAGATGAGTGACACCACACCCGTGGGAGGGGAGGAGAGAAGTAAAACCACACCTGTGGGAGGAGAGGAGTGACATCACACCCGCGGGAAGGGAGTAGAGGAGTGACATCACACCCGTGGGAGGGGAGGAGAGGAGTGACATCACACCCGTGGGAGGGGAGGAGAGGAGTGACAGCACACCCGTGGGAGGGGAGGAGAGGAGTGACAGCACACCCGTGGGAGGGGAGGAGAGGAGTGACATCACACCCATGGGAGGAGAGGAATGACAGCACACTCATGGGACGGGAGGAGAGGAGTGACATCACACCCATGGGAGGGGAGGAGAGGAGTGACATCACACCCTTGGGAGAGGAGGGGAGGACAGCACACCCGAGGGAGGGAAGGAGTGACATCACACCCATGGGAGGAGAGGAGTGACATCACACCCGTGGGAGGGGAGGGGAGGACAGCACACCCGAGGGAGGGGAGGAGTGACATCACACCCATGGGGGGAAAGGAGTGACATCACACCCATGGGGGGAGAGGAGTGACATCACACCCGTGGGAGGGGAGGAGAGGAGTGACACCACACCCGTGGGAGGGGAGGAGAGGAGTGACATCACACCCGTGGGAGGTGAGGAGAGGAATGACAGCACACCCATGAGAGGGGAGGAGAGGAGTGTCATCACACCCGTGGGAGGAGAGGAGTGACATCACACCCATGGGAGGGGAGGAGAGGAGTGACATCACACCCATGGGAGGAGAGGAATGACAGCACACCCATGGAAGGAGAGGAGAGGAGTGACATCACACCCATAGGAGGGGAGGGGAGGACAGCACACCCGAGGGAGAGGAGGAGTGACATCACACCCATGGGAGGGGAGGAGAGGAGTGACATCACACCTGTGGTAGGGGAGGGGAGGACAGCACACCCGAGGGAGGGGAGGAGTGACATCACACCCATGGGAGAGAGGAGTGACATCACACCCATGGGAGAGAGGAGTGACATCACACCCATGGGAGGGGAGGAGTGACATCACACCCGTGTGAGGGGAGGAGAGGAGTGACACCACACCCGTTGGAGGGGAGGAGAGGATTGACATCACACCCGTGGGAGGGGAGGAGAGGAGTGACATCACACCCGTGGGAGGGGAGGAGAGGAATGACAGCACACCCATGGGAGGGGAGAGAGGAGTGACATTACACCCATGGGAGAGGAGGAGAGGAGTGACAGCACACCCATGGGAGGGGAGGAGAGGAGTGACATCACACCCATGGGAGGAGAGGAATGACAGCACACCCATGGGAGGGGAGGAGAGGAGTGACATCACACCCATGGGAGGGGAGGAGAGGAGTGACATCACACCCATAGGAGGGGAGGGGAGGACAGCACACCCGAGGGAGAGGAGTGACATCACACCCATGGGAGGGGAGGAGAGGAGTGACATCACACCTGTGGTAGGGGAGGGGAGGACAGCACACCCGAGGGAGGGGAGGAGTGACATCACACCCATGGGAGGAGATGAGTGACATCACACCCATGGGAGGAGAGGAGAGGATTGACATCACACCCGTGGGAGGGGAGGAGAGGAGTGACATCACACCCGTGGGAGGGGAGGAGAGGAATGACAGCACACCCATGGAAGGGGAGAGAGGCGTGACATCACACCCATGGGAGGGGAGGAGAGGAGTGACAGCACACCCATGGGAGGAGAGGAGTGACATCACACCTGTGGTAGGGGAGGGGAGGACAGCACACCCGAGGGAGGGGAGGAGTGACATCACACCCATGGGAGGAGAGGAGTGACATCACACCCATGGGAGGGGAGGAGTGACATCACACCCGTGTGAGGGGAGGAGAGGGTTGACACCACACCCGTGGGAGGGGAGGAGAGGAATGACAGCACACCCATGGGAGGGGAGAGAGGAGTGACATCACACCCATGGGAGGAGAGGAGTGACATCACACCCATGGGAGGGGAGGAGAGGAGTGACATCACACCTGTGGGAGGGGAGGAGTGACATCACACCCATGGGAGGGGAGGGGAGGAGAGGAGTGACAGCACACCCATGGGAGGGGAGGAGAGGAGTGACATCACACCCATGGGAGGAGAGGAATGACAGCACACCCATGGGAGGGGAGGAGTGACATCACACCCATGGGAGGGGAGGAGAGGAGTGACATCACACCCATAGGAGGGGAGGGGAGGACAGCACACCTGAGGGAGAGGAGTGACATCACACCCATGGGAGGGGAGGAGAGGAGTGACATCACACCTGTGGTAGGGGAGGGGAGGACAGCACACCCGAGGGAGGGGGAGGAGTGACATCACACGCATGGGAGGAGAGGAGTGACATCACACCCATGGGAGGAGAGGAGTGACATCACACCCGTGTGAGGGGAGGAGAGGAGTGACCCCACACCCGTGGGAGGGGAGGAGAGGATTGACATCACACCTGTGGGAGGGGAGGAGAGGAGTGACATCACACCCGTGGGAGGGGAGGAGAGGAATGACAGCACACCCATTGGAGGGGAGAGAGGAGTGACATCACACCCATGGGAGGGGAGAGAGGCGTGACATCACACCCATGGGAGGGGAGGAGAGGAGTGACAGCACACCCATGGGAGGGGAGGAGAGGAGTGACATCACACCTGTGGTAGGGGAGGGGAGGAGTGACATCACACCCATGGGAGGAGAGGAGTGACATCACACCCATGGGAGGGGAGGAGTGACATCACACCCGTGTGAGGGGAGGAGAGGAGTGACACCACACCCGTGGGAGGGGAGGAGAGGAATGACAGCACACCCATGGGAGGGGAGAGAGGAGTGACATCACACCCATGGGAGGAGAGGAGTGACATCACACCCATGGGAGGGGAGGAGAGGAGTGACATCACACCCGTGGGAGGGGAGGAGTGACATCACACCCATGGGAGGGGAGGGGAGGAGAGGAGTGACAACACACCCATGGGAGGGGAGGAGAGGAGTGACATCACACCCATGGGAGGAGAGGAATGACAGCACACCCATGGGAGGGGAGGAGTGACATCACACCCATGGGAGGGGAGGAGAGGAGTGACATCACACCCATAGGAGGGGAGGGGAGGACAGCACACCCGAGGGAGAGGAGTGACATCACACCCATGGGAGGGGAGGAGAGGAGTGACATCACACCTGTGGTAGGGGAGGGGAGGACAGCACACCCGAGGGAGGGGGAGGAGTGACATCACACGCATGGGAGGAGAGGAGTGACATCACACCCATGGGAGGAGAGGAGTGACATCACACCCGTGTGAGGGGAGGAGAGGAGTGACCCCACACCCGTGGGCGGGGAGGAGAGGATTGACATCACACCTGTGGGAGGGGAGGAGAGGAGTGACATCACACCCGTGGGAGGGGAGGAGAGGAATGACAGCACACCCATTGGAGGGGAGAGAGGAGTGACATCACACCCATGGGAGGGGAGGAGAGGAGTGACAGCACACCCATGGGAGGGGAGGAGAGGAGTGACATCACACCCGTGGGAGGGGAGGAGTGACATCACACCCATGGGAGGGGAGGAGAGGAGTGACAGAACACCCATGGGAGGGGAGGAGAGGAGTGACATCACACCTGTGGGAGGGGAGGAGTGACACCACACCCATGGGAGGAGAGGAGTGACATCACACGCATGGGAGGAGAGGAGTGACATGACACCCATGGGAGGAGAGGAGTGACTTGACACCCATGGGAGGGGAGGAGAGGAGTGACATATGTTGTGAGTTCATTTTCCCCTTCACCGTTGATGTCTGATGAACTCCCTTTGCTGGTGAAAAGAGGTAGTGAGATTGATTGGGTTGGGAAGAACCTGTCATCTGAACAGGTGGAGCCTGATTGGACACCTGGAATCACTGAGTGGATATAAGGCAGCCGACGCCCTACTGGGGTGCTGGTGATCCTTTCTGCTCTGAGCTCTTGCAAACCAGTTCATTACCTGTCTTCTGAAAGCTAAGTATTTGCTCTCTTATTTTTCCATGAGATATTGTCTGTTTACTTAGCGTTTGTGTTCTGCCTGCCCTTGTTGGTACAGGCTGTGCTCCATTTTTGTCTATGGTCAAGTTGATCTTTTGCTCTGTTTTCAGAATATACCTGAGTGCTGATATAGTGTTTTTGAAGTCTAGTGACTTCAGGGCCTTTTTTCTATCAGACGTGTTGGACATTATTTTGGCAGTATTTTTGCGGATTGCAGCCAGCATCTTTTCTGTCCTTTCCTATTTAGTTAGTTGGGCCCCTTCATTTGCTCAACCTGTCTTTCTGTCTGTGTTTGTGTTTTCATCTGCTTTTCACCAACAATACATGTTGGGGGCTGTCTATTGCTTTGGGGTCTGCTCTGGGGCAGTTTAGATTTCCCCTTTCTTTCTTTAGGCTTATTTAGTTCTCCGGCTGTGAACGAGGGGTCTAGGGCACGTAGGAACACGCCATGGCTACTGTTAGTTGTGTGAATAGGATCGGGTCTGCAATCCGATAGCTACCAACCTCTCCGGTTTTCTGGACTTAGCTTGTATTTTTGTTTTTTCCTCCTTCGGTGACTCATTCATAACAGAATCACCAGCCATACTGCAGATTGTAGGGTACTCAATAGCAAGAAAGAATTGTAAAAAAAAAAAGAAAAAAAAAATTTCAGAATTTTTTTTTTGTTTTTGTGTATATTTTTTCCTCTATTTCTCTGAGGCCGTAGGGGGAATTTTTTTCTTCTCAATGGAGATGAAGCATTTGTCTGATCGTGTGGAGCAGCTCGCTGCTGAAGTGCGGGGAATTTCCGCCTATCTTGCTCATTCACATGTTGCTGAACCAAAGATCCCTACTCCTGATGTGTTTTTTGGGGATCGGTCTAAATTTTTGAACTTTAAGAATAATTGTAAATTATTTCTTGCCTTGAAGCCTAACTCACCAGGGAGCTCTGCGCAGCAGGTTAAAATTGTCATCTCTTTGCTGCGTGGCGATCCTCAGGATTGGGCGTTTTCTTTGAAACCTGATGATCCTATTCTAGCTAATGTGAACACATTTTTTCAAGCCTTAGGGTTGTATGATGAACCTAATGCTATTGATCAGGCTGAAAAGGCCTTGTTGGCATTGAGCCAGGGTCAGGATTCTGCAGAATTGTACTGTCAAAAATTCCGAAAGTGGGCGGTCCTTACTACTTGGAATGATGGTGCCTTGGCAGCTCTCTTTCGGAAGGGTTTGTCAGAAACCGTAAAATATACTATGGTGGGATTTCCTGTTCCCTCTGGTCTTGACGATTCTATGTCATTAGCCATTCAGGTTGATCGGCGTTTGCGCGAACGCAAAACTGCACGAGAGGTGTTGCCACCTGTTGAACAAATGTCTGAACCTATGCAATGTGATAGAGTTTTGTCTAGGGCGCAACGTCAGGAGTTCAGAAGGCGTAATAAGCTGTGTTTTTTCTGTGGAGATGCCTCGCATATTATTTCTTTCTGCCCTAAACGAGAGAAACGTTTTGCACACACATTTGCTGTGGGCGGTGTTCAACCTAAGTTTCTTCTGGCAATTACTCTGATCTGCTCCCTGTCCACATTTTCCGCTAAGGCTTTTGTGGATTCGGGAGCAGCTCTGAACCTGATGGACTTGGATTTTGCTAAACGTTGTGGATTTCCTATGACACCTCTGCGGACGCCTATCCCTTTGAGGGGTATCGATGCTACTCCTTTGGCGAAGAATAAACCTCAGTTTTGGACCCAGGTGGTAATGCGGGTCGCCCCAGATCATCAAGAAAATTGCAGATTCTTGGTGTTGCATAATCTGCATGATACCATTGTTCTGGGGTTTCCCTGGTTACAAATCCATAATCCAGTTTTGGATTGGAAATCTTTGTCTGTGGTGAGTTGGGGTTGTCAGTGTGCCCTTAGTGATGCTCCTGTTTTCTCCACCTCTCCCCAGTCGCACGATGTTCCTGACTATTTGGCTGATTTTTATGATGTATTTAGTGAGAATGAGTCTGCGTCTTTGCCTCCTCATAGGAGTTATGACTGTGCAATTGAGCTGAGCCCTGGGTGTAAATTTCCCAAGGGTCGACTTTTCAATTATCTGTACCCGAGCATGAGGCTATGCGATCTTATATTAAGGAGTCGTTGGAGAAGGGTCATATTAGACCATCCTCTTCACCCTTAGGTGCTGTTTTTTTTTTCGTGGCCAAGAAGGATGGTTCATTAAGGCCTTGTATTGACTATCGTTCCCTCAACAAAATTACTGTTAAATATCAGTATTCGTTACCCCTGATTTCTGATCTATTCTCTAGAGTTAAAGGTGCTTGCTGGTTTACCAAGCTTGACCTCAGGGGGGCGTATAATCTTATTCGCATTAAGCATGGGGATGAATGGAAGACGGCGTTTAATTCTCCTGAGGGACATTTTGAGTACCTGGTGATGCCTTTTGGGCTCACTAATGCCCCTTCTGTCTTCCAGTGCTTCATGAATGATATTTTCCGAGACTTGGTTGATACATTTTTGATCATCTATCTGGATGATATTTTGATCATTTCCAAGGATTGGGACTCTCATGTGGAACATGTTCGGACTGTGTTCCGGATTTTGAGGGAGAATTCCCTGTATGTCAAGGGATCGAAATGCCTTTTTGGTGTACAGAGGATTTCATTTTTGGGATTTATTTTGTCTCCGTCAACTATTGAAATGTACCCGGCCAAGGTACAGGCCATTTATGATTGGGTTCAGCCCACTCCTTTGAAGGCCCTCCAGAAGTTTTTGGGTTTTGCTAATTTTTATCGTAAATTTATAGCTAATTTTTCTGGTATTGCCAAACCATTGACTGATTTGACTAAGAAGGGTGCTGATGTGCTGAATTGGTCTCCGGAGGCTGTTTCTTCCTTTCAGGAGCTGAAGCGAAGGTTCACTTCTGCTCCGGTTTTGCGGCAACCTGATGTCTCACTCCCATTTCAGGTAGAGGTGGACGCTTCTGAGATTGGTGCAGGAGCTGTTTTGTCCCAAAAAGATCCGGTAACATCTAAGATGAATCCCTGTGCCTTCTTTTCCCGAAAGTTCTCCCCATCTGAACGTAACTATGATGTGGGGAATCGGGAACTGTTGGCCATGAAATGGGCATTTGAGTAGTGGAGACATTGGTTGGAGGGAGCTAAACATCAAGTCGTGGTCCTTACTGACCACAAGAATTTGATTTACCTGGAGTCAGCCAAACGCTTGAATCCTAGACAGGCTAGGTGGGCCTTGTTTTTCACACGTTTTGATTTTGTGGTCTCTTTTCTTCCAGGCACCAAGAATGTCAAGGCAGACGCCCTCTCTAGGAGTTTCTTTGCTGATTCTCCTATTGTGACCAAGCCTGCTACCATCTTAGGTGAGGGAGTAGTTCTTTCTGCCATCTCGCCCGATTTGAGACGTGCTCTGGAAGAGTTTCAGGAGGACAAACCTGAGCGTTGTCCCATTGGAAAATTGTATGTTCCTGACCAGTGGAGGAAGAGAGTGATGTCTGAAGTTCATTGCTCTGCATTGGCTGGTCATCCAGGTATTTTTGGTGCTAGAGATTTGGTGAGTCGGTCTTTTTGGTGGCCCGCCTTGTCTCGTGATGTCAGGAGTTTTGTGCAGTCCTGTGGGACTTGCTCCCGGTCTAAACCTTGTTCTCGCTCTAGTGGGTTGCTGATGCCTTTGCTGATGCCCAGGAGGCCATGGACCCCATATTTCAATGGATTTTATCTCTGATATGCCTGTCTCTCAGAGAATGACTGTTATTTGGGTGATTTGTGATAGATTCTCTAAGATGGTCCATCTTGTACCACTCCCTATGTTGCCATCTTCCTCAGAGTTGGTGCCCTTGTTTTTGCAACAGGTGGTTCGCTTGCACGGGATTCCTGAGAACATTGTATCTGACAGAGGAGTTCAGTTTATTTCTAGATTTTGGAGGACTTTCTGTTCCAAGCTGGGAATTCAGTTGTCCTTCTCCTCTGCGTTTCACCCTCAGACCAATGGGCAGACGGAGAGAACAAACCAGACCTTGGAGTCGTATTTGAGATGTATTATTTCTGCTGATCAGGATGATTGGGTTTCATTTTTGCCCTTGGCCGAATTTGCTTTAAATAATAGAGCTAGTTCTGCCACTTTGATATCACCTTTTTTTTGTAACTTTGGGTTTCATCCTCGATTCTCTTCAGGGCAGGTGGAGCCTTCTGCCTGCCCAGGTGTTGACACTGTGGTGGAGAGAATGCACCAGTTCTGGGACCAAGTAGTGGATAGGTTGTCTCTCTCCCAGGAAAAGGCCCAACGGTTTTCCAACTGTCATAGGACCATTGGACCCCAGTTTAAGGTGGGTGATATGGTTTGGTTGTCATCAAAGAATATCTCTATGAAGGTGGCTTCTCCAAAGTTTAAACCTAGATTTATTGGACCTTACAAGATTTTGGAGATTCTTAATCCTGTCTCTTTTCGATTGGCTCTTCCTGTTACATTTAAGATCCATAACGTGTTTCATAAGTCTCTGTTAAAGAGGTTTGTTGAGCCAGTAGTTCCTGTGGTGGCACCTCCTGACCCTGTATTGGTGGAAGGTAATGTGAAATATGAGGTTGAGAAGATACTGGATTCTCGCCTGGCTAGACGGAGACTCCAGTATTTGGTTAAATGGAAGGGTTATGGCCAGGAGGATAATTCTTGGGTCCCTGCATCCGATATTCATGCTGAAAGATTGGTTCATGCTTTTCATCGGGCCCATCCTGATTGTCCTGGTGGCGTGGATGAGGGTTCGGTGACCCCTCCTCAAGGGGGAGGTACTTTTGTGAGTTCATTTTCCCATTCACCGTTGATGTCTGATGAACTCCCTCTGCTGGTGAAGAGAGGTAGTGAAATTGATTGGGTTGGGAAGAACCTGTCATCTGAACAGGTGGAGCCTGATTGGACACCCGGAATCACTGAGTGGATATAAGGCAGCCGACGCCCTACTGGGGTGCTGGTGATCCTTTCTGCTCTGAGCTCTTGCAAACCAGTTCATTACCTGTCTTCTGAAAGCTAAGTATTTGCTCTCTTATTTTTCCATGAGATATTGTCTGTTTACTTAGTGTTTGTGTTCTGCCTGCCCTTGTTGGTACAGGCTGAGCTCCATTTTTGTCTCTGGTCAAGTTGATCTTTTGCTTAGTCTTCAGAATATACCTGAGTGCTGATATAGTGTTTTTGAAGTCTAGTGACTTCAGGGCCTTTTTTCTATCAGACGTGTTGGACATTATTTTGGCAGTATTTTTGCGGATTGCAGCCAGCATCTTTTCTGTCCTTTCCTATTTAGTTAGTTGGGCCCCATCGTTTTCTCAACCTGTCTTTCTGTCTGTGTTTTCATCTGCTTTTCACCGACAATACATGTTTGGGGCTGTCTATTGCTTTGGGGTCTGCTCTGGGGCAGTTTAGATTTCCCCTTTCTTTCTTTAGGCTTGTTTAGTTCTCCAGATGAACGAGGGGTCTAGGGCACCGTAAGAACCCCCCACGGCTACTGTTAGCTGTGTGAATAGGATCAGGGGTCTGCAATCCGATAGCTACCAACCTCTCCGGATTTCTGGACTTAGCTTGTATTTTTGTTTTTTCCTCCTTCGGTGACTCATTCATAACAGACATCATGCCCGTGGGAGGGGAGGAGTGACAGCACACCCATGGGAGGGGAGAAGAGCAGTGACATCACACCCATGGGAGGGAAGGAAAGGAGTGACATCACACCCATGGGAGGGGAGGAGAGGAATGACACCACACCAGTGGGAGTGGAGGAGAGGAGTGACATCACACCCGTGGGAGGGGAGGAGAGGAGTGACATCACACCCATGGGAGGGGAGGAGAGGAGTGACATCACACCCATGGGAGGGGAGAGGAGTGACATCACACCCATGGGAGGAGAGGAGTGACATCACACCCATGGGAGGGGAGGAGAGGAGTGACATCACACCCATGGGAGGGGAGGAGAGGAGTGACACCACACCCATGGGAGTGGAGGAGTGGCGTGACATCAAACCCATGGCAGGGGAGGAGAGGAGTGACTTCACACCCATGGGAGGGAAGGAGAGGAGTGACATCACATGCATGGAAGGGGAGGAGAGGAGTGACATGACACCCATGGGAGGAGAGGAGTGACATGACACCCATGGGAGGGGAGGAGTGGAGTGGCATCACACCCATGGGAGGGGAGGAGAGGAGTGACACCACACACGTGGGAGGTAAGGAGAGGAGTGACATCACACCCGTGGGAGGAGAGGAGAGGAGTGACAGCACACCCATGGGAGGGGAGGAGAGGAGTGACATCACACACATGGGAGGGGAGGAGAGGAGTGACACCACACCCGTGGGAGGGGAGGAGAGGAGTGACACCACACCCTTGGGAGGGGAGGAGAGGAGTGACATCACACCCATGGGAGGGGAGGAGAGGAGTGACATCACACCCGTGGGAGGGGAGGAGAGGAGTGAAAGCACACCCATGGGAGCGGAGGAGAGGAGTGACATCACACCCATGGGAGGAGAGGAGTAACATCACACCCATGGGATGGGAGGAGAGGAGTGACATCACACCCATGGGAGGAGAGGAGTGACAGCACACCCATGAGAGGGGAGGAGAGGAGTGACATCACACCCATGGGAGGGGAGGAGAGGAGTGACTGACAGCACACCCATAGGAGAGGAGTGACATCACACCCATGGGAGGGGAGGAGAGAAGTGACATCACACCCATGGGAGGAGAGGCGTGACATCACACCCATGGGAGGGGAGGAGAGGAGTGACAGCACACCCATTTGAGGGGAGGAGAGGAGTGACATCACACCCAGGGGAGGAGAGGAGTGACAGCACACCCATGGGAGGGGAGGAGGGGAGTGACATCACATCCGTGGGAGGGGAGGAGAGGAGTGACATCACCCATGGGAGAGGAGGAGAGGAGTGACATCACACCCATGGGAGGGGAGGAGGGGAGTGACATCACACCCGTGGGAGGGGAGGAGAGGAGTGACACCACACCCATGGGAGGGGAGGAGAGGAGTGACAACACACCCGTGGGAGGGGAGGAGAGGAGTGACATCACACCAGTGGGAGGGGAGGAGTGACAACACACCCCTGGGAGGGGAGGAGAGGAGTGACATCACACCCGTGGGAGGGGAGGAGAGTAGTTACACCACACCCATGGGAGGGGAGTAGAGCAGTGACATCACACCCATGGGAGGGGAGGAGAGGAGTGTCATCACACCCATGGGAGGGGAGGAGTGACATCACACCCATGGGAGGGTAGGAGTGGAGTGACATCACACCCATGGGAGGGGAGGAGAGGATTGACATCACACCCATGGGAGGGGAGGAGAGGAGTGACACCACACCCATGGGAGGGGAGGAGAGGAGTGACATCACACCCATGGGAAGGGAGGAGAGGAGTGTCATCACACCCATGGGAGGGGAGGAGAGAAGTGACATTACACCCATGGAAGGAGAGGAGAGGAGTGACATCACACCCATGGGAGGGGAGGAGAGGAGTGACACCACACCCATGGGAGGGGAGGAGAGGAGTGACATCACACCCATGGGAGGGGAGGAGAGGAGTGACATCACACCCATGGGAGGGGAGGAGAGGAGTGACACCACACCCATGGGAGGAGAGGAGTGACAGCACACCCATGGGAGCGGAGGAGAGGAGTGACACCACACGCGTGGGAGGGGAGGAGTGACACCACACGCTTGGGAGGGGAGGAGAGGAGTGACACCACACCCATGGGAAGGGAGGAGAGGAGTGACATCACACCCATGGGAGGGGAGGAGAGGAGTGACATCACACCCATGGAATGAGAGGAGAGGAGTGACATCACACCCATGGGAGGGGAGGAGAGGAGTGACACCACACCCATGGGAGGGGATGAGAGGAGTGACATCACACCCATGGGAGGGGAGGAGAGGAGTGACATCACACCCATGGGAGGGGAGGAGACGAGTTACATCACGCCCATGGGAGGGGAGGAGAGGAGTGACGCCACACCCATGTCAGCAGATTCCGCCCATAATTACTGCAGGGCAGTAATGTGAGCTAGTTGTTCACTAGGCTTTTGTGCCAAATTTCAGTAGCTGCTCCCCCTAGTGTTAACAAGAGGAAATGCCAAGCTTTTTAAAATTATTTTTCGTATTTTACAAAATTAAAAACAAATGATATTTTTTAAGAAAATGTAAACATTAATTCACATCACATTTTTTCAATTGCTGAAAAAAAATTTTTGGATGTCAACTTCCCTTTAAGGGGCGCAGCTATTCACGGGTTAATCCTGGTCACTATGTAAGGAATAAACAGTTCATGGGATGCAGTGAGTAATCAGAGAAGGGATGAACAAGGCTTTAGTGAACAATCAATAACAAGTGCGAGTAACACTGCCGCCCGACAGTGCTGATGGTCTCTGTCCTGCTTGACTTGGGTGCGCCAGAACATGGAAACAGCCCTTTATGTGAAATGGCGCCGGGCATGGGTCGTGAGTACGTTTACAAGCTGCAACAGCCCGCGGTTTTTTGGAGTAGTCTCTAAGCAGTTTGTCCAGTATCTCGGATAAACCAGGGGTATTCAACAGTGTAGCATCATGAGAAGTCTCAAGGTCAGCACACAGAGGTCTAGGAAAAGTGGGGTTGTCAGTGTAAGCAGCGGAGAGGGAGTCAACCATCTCCTGTCGCCTTCCCGCCAAGTCTCACCCATTCCTGCGCTCAGATCTCCTTATGTACCCCGTACCCCCTACTGTCTGACCGAAAGGTCTCTCCCTTTCAGAGGAAATCTCCCCCGCCAACAGTGGTGTCAGCCCCAAAAGTTCCGGCCTTAAAGGGCACCGCATACCGCTGACTCCATCTCGACTCATCTTCTTACACCCCCCCTCTTTTCACTCGCCATTCCACGGGCGAGGCATCTCAAGCATAACAAGAGAGTCTTTTTACAGGTTTAGCGGTTTGTCGCCAAATGAAATGATCCTGATTGTACCAAATGGGCGGGCTGTCCAGCTGTTGTTTGTTCGGAGCGACGTAGATTGGAAGGAATAGTGGAGCCTTTTTGTGGAGATAAAGCCGAATCTACATCCGCTGTAATGTTTCCTTCTGGGGTCTCGGGACACTGATCCGCAGACATATCTCCAGATGGTTGCTTGAGACTTTTCTCTTCTTCATCCTCCACAGCCACAGGAGGCACCTCCTCAAGAACTTTAGGAGCTTCTACCTTCTGCATGGGATCTTCAGAGAGGCGTGGCCGGTGCATATTCCTATGGACCACTTTGGTGGGTGCATTCTCTTCTTCTGGAAAAACCTCGATATCGGTCCTTCCACACCGACCCGATGCTTCACTCGGTATAGCCTACTCTCCCACCAATTTTCCAGCTTGTCACAGGGACATTTCTCCTGCACCAACTACCAATCACCCACCTGAAGATCTGTCCCCCGGAGAGAAAGCTTCTCAGAGTGCTCCAGTTCTCAGAGCCGTGTCAGTACCAGTCGATGTAAGGTCTGTAGACGGTGACAATGTTCTTGGACCCAGGAAGACACCCCCGTCTGTAGATAGTCCTCTTCTGGATCCAGTTCCAGCTCCGTGACTTCTTTCCTTGTTCGTCAGAACAACAAGGAGTAAAGCATGTGACCTGTGGTTTGGTGAACTCTGTTGTTATAGATCCACACGAGTTCAGAGACATCTTCTGGCCACCTAGCTTTCCTATCATCTTCAAGGGTTCTCAGCATCTGAATCAAGGTGCGGTTAAATCGCTCACAGGCCCCATTTCCCCGAGGATGATATGGTGTGGTGTGTGATCTGTCGAATTGGTAGATCCGCTGTAACTCATCCATCAATTTGCCTAAGAAACAAGCTCCTTGATCCGAATGGATCCGCTGTGGGCATCCATACACCTGAATGAAGTGTTAACAGACAGCATACACACCAGTCTCAGACATCTGATCTCAGGTGGGCATCACCACAGCAAATTGCATGAAATGATCTACCATCATTAAGCAGTGGTCATATCCTTGATGAGCTGGCCCGATCGTTAAATAGTTGACGGTCAACAGTTCCAGGGGAGCGGAGGTTACTATCTTCTGTATAGGAGCTCTTTGTTCCGGGGACTTGGCCAACTCGTAGATCCGACAGAGTCTAAAGGGGCCTTTACACATAGCGATATCACTAGTGCGTCACCGATTTTGTGATGCAGCAGTGATATCGCTATGTGTGATACCTCCGACCGGTTCCCCCGCTGTCTGTCACTGATCGTGCAAGATCGTGCAGCTCCATTTCTCGGGCGCTTCCTGCTAGCGCCGACAAGCGACGCGTGGACGCGGGCGGGAGGACGTCAGGATCGCCGCGTCTGAAAGGTAAGTAACGACCACTGTATCGCTGCTGCATTGCTGTGAGATCTGCCTGTTTGGCAGCTCACTAGCGACCATTTAGCGAGGCACCAGCGATCCTGACCGGGTCGTATCGTTGTCGGGATTGCTGGTGCATCGCTAAATGTAAAGGGGCCTTTACAGCTTCCTCGACCGCTGATCTCAGCCATGGGTGGTAAACGAACCGTTGGAGCCACTGGAATGTTTTTTCAGGACTGAACTAAGCCCCTTTTTCGTGATCTTCGGTAGCAAGAGTGGGCAGCACTGCCTCCAGTATCACCACCTGCCAGGAAGCCCCCAGTTCTCCCCGAAGTTGAACCTTGTTGAGTCAGAACCCCGAAGTTGAGTCAGAGCACTCCGCTGTTCTGGACTAGGCAGCTTTTCCAATGTTACCCAGTGTCTGAACAGAGTGAGTTCACGATCTTCCTGCTGCAATTGAACCCACTCATCCCGAGATTTTCCCATTACTCCTTCATGACAGGAGGTCTGTATTTGGTCCAGCGTGGCTGCCACCATCACAGCGGTCCTTCGGATTTGGGGAACCTCTTCTCCCTCTAGCAATTCATCTCTACTCTTTCCCGGTGGTGCATGTCTTGCTCTAGACAGGGCGTCAGCGTGTGTGTTCTTTGCCCCTCTCCTATAGACGATTCAGTACTGGAACTTCGCCATCCAGGCCACCCAGCGTTTGGCATTCTCCAGATATGCCAGCGGGTTATTATCGGTACGTTCTAGCACCTCCGAGTCAGACAGGTATTCTGCAAATCTCTGTCATAGCCCACACCAATGCAAGCAACTCCAGCTTGAAGGAGCTGTAATTGTCCAGGTTGCGATCGGAATTGTGAAGCGACCTACTACCATAGGTGATCACCCTTTCTCTTCCATCCTGCACCTGCGACAACACAGCCCCAAGTCTGTGCAAGCTGCCGTCAGTGTGGAGAATGAACGGTATAGAAAAGTCTGCATAAGCCAGTACTGGGGCTTAGCTCACAGAATGTTTTTCCTGCCTCTTGTCCCAAGGGATGGATCGACCCTTGGCATTCAGTGGTACCCCCTTCAGGAGTTCACGGTAGTATCCCGTCAATCCCAGGAATGCACGTACATCCTTCACGTTCTCTGAGGTCGGCCAGTCTCTGATCACCGCAATCTTTTCCTGTGATGGCTTCACTCCCTCAGCGGAAACGATATGACCCAGGTACTCGATCTGAGTCTGGAGCAAGTGGCATTTTTGGGGTTTCTCTTTCAGTCCATACTTCTGTAGACGGCTCAGCACTGTAGATGGTCTTCAAATGAGGCAGCGTAAACAATGATGTCATCCAGGTAGATGAGGGTGGCTTCAAAGTTCAAGTCACCTAGACACCTCTCCATCAGCTGTTGGAACGTACCAGGGGTATTGGTCAGGCCGAACGGCATCCTGTTGAATTCAAAGAGGACCATGGGGAGCATAAAGGCCATCTTTGCCCGATCCTTTTCTGACATGGGCACTTGCCAGTAGCCACTGGCGAGATCCATCGTCGAGAAGAACTTGGCTTTCCCCAATGCAGACAGAGACTCCTCATTCCGGGGCAGAGGGTAAGTTAAGTTTACAGCAATCCACGTAGAACCTCAGAGTCCTGTCCGTCTTCCACACCAGCACAATAGGGGCTGCCCAGGGACTCTGGCTTTCCCTAATGACACCTGCCTGCAGCATTTGACTGAGCATTTCGCTCACTTCTTGATATAACTGAGGGGGAATCTGCCGGTAGCGCTCTCGAATCAGTGCTGTATCCCTTGTTGGAATTTCATGAGTAATTGCCCTGGTGTAGCCAAAGTCATCATCGTGGTTCGAATAAACGGACTGATATCACCCCAGTAACGCTTCTACTTTATGCACTTGGGTGGACGTGAGTTCGCACAGTTCAGCACGCTTCTGTTCTAAGACGCGCCGACCCTCTTGGATGTATTGAGTTTTGGCCTTCGGAGGGGTAGTGACTTTCACTAACCCTAGGTCTTCCGGATTAACTGCTAGCTGTATGTCCTGGGGCGGTATGACTTCTTCAGGCATGCCCACTACCCGGGCTATTTCACCCCTCCGTGGGACGACAATTTCCTGATCAGTGAGGTTCACGCAGCATACCAGCATCGTTCTCTCTCGTACCACAGCCAGCGTCCGAGCTACCAAGAGTCCTGCAGGCAGTTGTTGCACCACCAGGGGTTCCAATTGGACTTCCACCCCCTCCAGTGGGGCATGTGCTCGGATGGGTAGAGTTAACACAGTCTGTCCCGGTGGTAGGGTGAGTTGAGCGGACGCCAGCACCATCACTTCTCCTAGCGTTTCCCCTTGACTGGAGACTTCCTGCTCCTGGGCTATATGAATCAACTGCTGAAACACCCACCATTGGGGGGGGTGCGAACTCCACTCATTTAAAGACACGTGAGATTGCTCATCACTCAGCAGCTAACCAAACTCTTTCAGGATATTCATCCCTAATGTCACAGTGTGACCGTGGCCAGCCTCCCCCTGGGTCAATACGATACTCCTCTACCCAAGATCCTTCCCACACAGGGAGATCTGCATCCATACCACCCCTGCAACTGGGATGGGCAGGTGATTCGCTGCTGTCAACCTTACTACCGGGCCTCACTTGGGCCTGAGGGTTTCTGGGAAGTGTCAGCGGAAATATGCTTCTGGCATCGTGGTCACTTGCGACCCGGTGTCCACCAGGCAATGCACGGCCCGACCATTGAATTCAGCCCATACCAGCGGACATGTAGACACCAGATTCGTGGGACTTTCACTACTCCTTCCTTTCCATTCTGGCTCCGGGCGACGACCCCAAGCTCGGAGCCCTATAGTTTAACCAGCGGCGTGGACGGGGCCCAGCTTATCATGGACACTCCCTAGCCAAATGTCCTATTTCTCCACAGTTATAACATGCGAAAGACCTCGGCCGACGGACCCTTCGGCCCTCGTTACGAGTATTTGCTTCACCTTGACTTCCGGCGGTACACAGGCCGTCTCAACTTTCTCTTTCATTTGGGCCAGTTCCCCTTGAATATATTTGTGGCGCCCTGAGGCTTCAGTCGCCACAGAGGTACTGCACCTTCTCCTAAGGTGTAGTGCCCCACCATCCAGGTAGGCTGGGAACTCCTTTCCGCATTCCAACATCTGCACCCCACACACAGGATAGTTCAGCAGGGACCTATCCATGCTTTATGCTGGAAAGGTCATAGGGTGCTTTTTGTGGTCCCTGGCTTTGTAACACGAGATGTGCTGGGAGACGCGTGGAGTTCGATATAAATGAGTGGGAAGAGTGAAAGTTAGTGGTTAGTTGGTTAGAGGAGAGAGAAGAGAGAAGATGGGTGTCTGAGGGACGTGCTGCAGCAGGTCCCAGTGATCTGCACTGCTGGCACGAGAAAGACTAGAGAAAGAGACTGATAAGATTGATAACCTAACCTTCCATAAGAGAGAGAGAACAGATCGGAACGAAGGAGAATAGAAGGACGGTGGGAAGCAGGTTGAGAAAGATAGAGAACCCTTCCAGTCCAGAGAGCGCAAAGGCCGGGGCCCGGTCCCCGAGGTTGATTGGATCTTTATGTCCGGCAACAGACACCGGAGGAGTAGTGAGCCGCTAACGCCTTGCTCCCATCATAGACTTGGGACACAATAGCAACTGAATAGAGAGCCGAGATGCAGAGTGCAGTCCCCGAAGCAGGCTACAGCTGTCTGTCATACAAGTAATGACTAGGAACACCTAGAGAGAGGCATTCCAGGGTAACTAAGTACTGGAGTGCTTCGCACCTAAAGGTGCATTGGAGGAGTCGTTCAGGAAGGTACATGTTGGCGGAGTGTGGAAGGGAGAATCCTATCCTGCCTGGAGGTTGGCTGGAGCCCTGACCTGGAGAACACAGTACGGAGGCAGGCAGTTGTGTGAACTGCAAACAGTGAGTAAAGCTTTGGAACCGCATACTCGGGTGTCCTCCAGTCATTCCAGCACCACTACACCTGGGTACCAACCTCCATACCATTCTGCACCTCTCCTCATCCATTGCACCTACACTGCCCTGGGACTACAGCTCCACCTGTGGGGAGCTATACCATCTCTGCTGCACCACACCATCAGTCCCAGCAGATCTGCATGCAGCATTGGCTCAACATCTTACTTGCCAAACACCACGGGTGGCGTCACAAACTATTTATATAAACTTTAACACCATTAACATCACCGCCATTGATATTGGGCGCCCAGGGCCACGGACCGGGTCCCCGCTGCTGTGAAACATTCCCGCCTTGACACTGGCCCGGGACCGAGTACCCCGCTGCCCTGGGTGTGCGAGGGCGACCCATATTTACCAGTTCTCTTTGCATCTCTTCCACCCATTAGGGTTCAACCGTCGACTGCACGGCTGCTTCACCACTCTGGACATTCCCTACTGGGACTGTCACCCGCTGCTCCTGTTCACGTGAGCGGGCCTCTCTCCCTATGTCAGCAAAACTAATGTGAGAGTCTACCCATATCCGCTCTCAGGGTCTGTTTGGTCAGGGCGTCCCGCAGGCCAGTCACCAACAAGTCACGCAGCACGACATCTGTTGGCCCTATCCCCATCTTTTCTGACGATGGCGGTGTGTAATTCTTTTAGGGAATTCATATACTGCATAACCGTCTCTCTCTCTCTTTGCATACGGCTAAACAGGCGTGTCCTAAGTTCCCCTATGTCAGTGGGGTCCCCATGGGTTACCTCTAAGATCTGGAGTACTTTAGCAAACGTGTCTCGGTCCCGGGGGGTACGCAGCATCACGGAGTCTCGAGCCTCTCCATCCAAAGCCATAATGGCCACCTCAGCCTCAAGTGCGGGGGTCATCGGGTGTATTCTCATCATACCCCTCATACTTTATGTCCAACTCCACAACATAGTATTAGGCCTTGTAAATTTCAGCATGGCCCCCAGAAAGATACTGGTTCTGGGCCCAGCTGCCTGTTCTGCTATCTCCGCGCTACCAGACTGCATCCTGCCGACTACGCCAAAAAAGTAAGGAGTAAACAGTTCGTGGGATGCAGTGAGTAACCAGAGACAGAGACGGGGTTAACAAGGATTTACTGAACAATCAATCACAAGTAGTACTCCACACAGGGAGGTAAAGACAATCAGAAAGAGAATTATACAAGAAAACAGGAAAACTTATCGGTTGCAATTCTGGCAAGGGGAAGGCTGGAAAAATCTCCTGGCGGCGTCTCAAATGATGCACAAAGTCTCTGGCTCTGCTACAGAGAAGCACATAACACTGCTGCCCGACAGTGCTGATGGTTTCAGTCCTGCTTGACTTGGGTGCGCCGGAATGTGGAAACAGTCCTTTATGTGGATTCCTCAGAAATAGCGCTGGACACGGGTCGTGAGCATGTGTACAAGCTGCAACAGCCCACGGTTTTTCGGAGTAGTCTCTAATCAGTTTGTCCTGTATCTCGGATAATCCAGGGGTATTCAACAGTGTGGGAACAGATGGTAATTTAATAACGTCACGAGAAGTCTCAAGGTCAGCACACGGAGGTCTAGGAAAAGCGTAGCAGCGAAGAGGGACTCAACCGTCTCCTGTCGCCTTCCCGACAAGTCTCACCCGTTCCCATGCTCAGATCTTCTTATGTACCCTGCGCCACCTACTGTCTGACCGAAAGGTCTCTCCCTTTCATAGGAAATCTCCCTGCCAACAGTGGTGACAGCCCCGATAGTTCCGGCCTTAAAGTGCACCGCATACTGCTGACTGTCTCAACTTCTTACAACTACATAGTATTATGACATGTCCATTCGTATTCAACTCCAGTAAGGCTTATACGTTCTTACAATAATCTTTATAGGCAGCTAAGCGTAGTGGTTACGGGGTCTCACATCAGTCCATGTGGGTGCAAGCCTTTTCAACAATTTTACTGTAAGCAACATTACATTAAAGCATACTTTCACTAATGTACAGTTTCAAACTCTAGGGAAGTACTCTATAAGTTCAATTTATAACGACTAGGGGTCTGTCCCTGTGTACTACGCTGGGATCTCAGCAATACTGGGCCACCTGACATATTGATCTAGCTTGGTGAAACAATGAGACCTTCCCCCCTGACCTGTGAATGAGGAGGGGGACTTTTAAAATATCAGTGTGGTGAGACACATCAGATCCTGTGTGGAACTCGGGTGTGATCATAGCACCGCAGAGCGAAAAAAAAGAGTATATGGACTATGTTATCCTCTGCTGGATTGTTGGACTCATTTCCCAGGGCTTTTATCCTGTTACTGAACTGCATTCGGGTTCTGGACTATCTTATCCTTTGTGTGGTGGATTGTACAGTTGTGGCCAAAAGTATTGACACCCCTGCAATTCTGTCAGATAATACTCACTTTCTTCCTGAAAATTATTGCAAACACAAATTCTTTGTTATTATCTTCATTTAATTTGTCTTAAATGAAAAAACACAAAAAGAATTGTCCTAAAGCCAAATTGGATATAATTCCACGCCAAACATAAAAAAGAGGGTGTACAAAAGTATTGGCACTGTTCGAAAAATCATGTGATGCTTCTCTAATTTGTGTAATTAACAGCACCTGTAACTTACCTGTGGCACCGAACAGGTGTTGGCAATAACTAAATCACACTTGCAGCCAGTTGACATGGATTAAAGTTGACTCAACCTCTGTCCTGTGTCCTTTTGTGTACCACATTGAGCATGGAGAAAAGAAAGAAGAACAAAGAACTGTCTGAGGACTTGAGAAACCAAATTGTGAGGAAGCATGAGCAATCTCAAGGCTACAAGTCCATCTCCAAAGACCTGAATGTTCCTGTGTCTACCGTGCGCAGTGTCATCAAGAAGTGTAAAGCCCATGGCACTGTGGCTAACCTCCCTAGATGTGGACGGAAAAGAAAAATAGACAAGAGATTTCAACGCAAGATTGTGCGGATGTTGGATAAAGAACCTCGACTAACATCCAAACAAGTTCAAGCTGCCCTGCAGTCCGAGGGTACAACAGTGTCAACCCGTACTATCCGTCGGCGTCTGAATGAAAAGGGACTGTATGGTAGGAGACCCAAGAAGACCCCACTTCTTACCCCCGAGACATAAGAAAGCCAGGCCGGAGATTGCCACAACTTACCTGAAAAAGCCTAAAACGTTTTGGAAGAATGTTCTCTGGTCAGATGAGACAAAAGTAGAGCTTTTTGGGCAAAGGCATCAACATAGAGTTTACAGGAGAGAAAAAGAGGCATTCAAAGAAAAGAACACGGTCCCTACAGTCAAACATGGCGGAGGTTCCCTGATGTTTTGGGGTTGCTTTGCTGCCTCTGGCACTGGACTGCTTGACCGTGTGCATGGCATTATGAAGTCTGAAGACTACCAACAAATTTTGCAGCATAATGTAGGGCCCAGTGTGAGAAAGCTGGGTCTCCCTCAGAGGTCATGGGTCTTCCAGCAGGACAATGACCCAAAACACACTTCAAAAAGCACTAGAAAATGGTTTGCGAGAAAGCACTGGAGACTTCTAAGGTGGCCAGCAATGAGTCCAGACCTGAATCCCATAGAACACCTGTGGAGAGATCTAAAAATGGCAGTTTGGAGAAGTCTCCCTTCAAATATCAGGGACCTGGAGCAGTTTGCCAAACAAGAATTGTCTAAAATTCCAGCAGAGCATTGTAAGAAACTCATTGATGTTACCGGAAGCGGTTGGTCGCAGTTATTTTGGCTAAAGGTTGTGCAACCAAGTATTAGACTGAGGGTGCCAATACTTTTGTCTGGCCCATTTTTGGAGTTTTGTGTGAAATGATCAATGTTTTGCTTTTTGCTTCATTCTCTTTTGTGTTTTTTCATTTAAGACAAATTAAATGAAGATAATACCAAAGAATTTGTGTTTGCAATCATTTTCAGGAAAAAACAGAACTGCAGGGGTGCCAATTCTTTTGGCCACAACTGTATATGGACCTTTCGTATTTTTGCCTAAAGGTCTAAGGATTGTTCACTCTTCTTTTGCTCTGTTGATTGTGTGATACCGGAGAAGGACCCCGTGACAATCCGTACAGTATGAAGGGCTCAGGAAGTCATGGGTGGCTTATATAGTATGAGACACCTGCGTTCCCTCAATAGGGAAAAAATCCTTAAAGCTGGAAGTAGAGGAAAACACCTCAGTTCAGAGTGTGCTTTGTTCTTATGGTTTACCTAATGGATAGTCTAGAGTTTCACCATCCGTATGAAGGGTTTGGTGAGTCATCACTGGTTTATGGTCACACCATTTATATAGCTGCACTATTTGTATTAGGGGCACAGGATGTTGTGGCTGATATATAGCCGCACCATTTATGTATGGCTCTGGGAGTCATGGATTGTCTATCGACACACCAATCGTATGAAGGTCTCAGGGAGTCATGGATGGTCTAATGTCCCACTAGACATCTGAAGGGCTCAGGTGGTCATAGCTGGTTTATAGCCGCACCAAGCGTATGATGAGCTCTGGGGGTCATTGAAGGTCTATGACTGCACCATTCATCTGAAGGGGTCAGGGAGTCATGGATGGTCTATGACAGCACTATTTACATGAAGTGCTGAAGGTGTTGTGACTGATTTATGGCCACACCATCCGTATGAACGGCTCAAGGGATCGTAGCTGGTCTATAACCACACCATCCATAATAAAGGCTTAGTGAATTATCGCTGGTCTATGGTGACACCATCTATATGATGGGTCCTGGGGGGTCATCATTGGTCTATGGTTACACCATCTATATGATGGGTCCTCGGAGTCATCGCTGGTCTACGGTTACACCATCTATATGATGGGTCCTGGGAGTCATCGCTGGTCTATGGTTACACCATCTCTATGATGGGTCCTGGGAGTCATCGCTGGTCTATGGTTACATCATCAATATGATGGGTACTGGGAGTCTCCGCTGGTCTATGGTTAGATCATCTATATGATGGGTACTGGGAGTCATCGCTGATCTATGGTTTCACCATCTCTATGATGGGTCCTGGGAGTCATCGCTGGTCTATGGTTACACTATCTATATGATGGGTCCTGGGAGTCATCGCTGGTCTATGGTTACATCATCAATATGATGGGTCTTGGGACTCATCGCTGGTCTATTGTTACACCATCTATATGATGGGTCCTGGGAGTCTTCGCTGGTCTATGGTTACACCATCTATAGGATGGGTCCTGTGAGTCATCGCTGGTCTATGGTTACATCATCTATAGGATGGGTCCTGGGAGTCATCGCTGGTCTAAGGTTACACCATCTATATTATGGGTCCTGGGAGTCTTCGCTGGTCTATGGTTACACCATCTATATGATGGGTACTGGGAGTCATCGCTGGTCTATGGTTACACCATCTACAGGATGGGTCCTGGGAGTCATCGCTGGTCTATGGTTACATCATCTATAGGATGGGTCCTGGGAGTCATCGCTGGTCTATGGTTACACCATCTATATGATGGGTCCTGGGAGTCATCGCTGGTCTATGGTGACACCATCTATATGATGGGTCCTGGGGGGTCATCATTGGTCTATGGTTACACCATGTATATGATGGGTCCTGGGAGTCATCGCTGGTCTATGGTTACACCATCTATATGATGGGTCCTGGGAGTCATCGCTGGTCTATGGTTACATCATCAATATGATGGGTACTGGGAGTCTCCGCTGGTCTATGGTTAGATCATCTATATGATGGGTACTGGGAGTCATCACTGATCTATGGTTTCACCATCTCTATGATGGGTCCTGGGAATCATCGCTGGTCTATGGTTACACTATCTATATGATGGGTGCTGGGAGTCATCGCTGGTCTATGGTTACATCATCAATATGATGGGTCTTGGGACTCATCGCTGGTCTATTGTTACACCATCTATATGATGGGTCCTGGGAGTCTTCGCTGGTCTATGGTTACACCATCTATAGGATGGGTCCTGGGAGTCATCGCTGGTCTAAGTTTACACCATCTATATTATGGGTCCTGGGAGTCTTCCCTGGTCTATGGTTACACCATCTATATGATGGGTACTGGGAGTCATCGCTGGTCTATGGTTACACCATCTACAGGATGGGTCCTGGGAGTCATCGCTGGTCTATGGTTGCATCATCTATAGGATGGGTCCTGGGAGTCATTGCTGGTCTATGGTTACACCATCTATATGATGGGTACTGGGAGTCATTGCTGGTCTATGTTTACACCATTTATATGATGGGTCCTGCGAGTCATCGCTGGTCTATGGTTACATCATCTATATGATGGGTCCTGGGAGTCACCGCTGGTCTACTGTTACACAATCTATATGATGGGTCCTGGGAGTCTTCGCTGGTCTATGGTTACATCATCAATATGATGGGTCTTGGGAGTCATCGCTGGTCTATTGTTACACCATCTATATGATGGGTCCTGGGAGTCTTCGCTGGTCTATGGTTACACCATCTATAGGATGGGTCCTGTGAGTCATCGCTGGTCTATGTTACATCATCTATAGGATGGGTCCTGGGAGTCATGGCTGGTCTAAGGTTACACCATCTATATTATGGGTCTTGGGAGTCTTCGCTGGTCTATGGTTACACCATCTATATGATGGGTACTGGGAGTCATCGCTGGTCTATGGTTACACCATCTACAGGTTGGGTCCTGGGAGTCATCGCTGGTCTATGGTTACATCATCTATAGGATGGGTCCTGGGAGTCATCGCTGGTCTATGGTTACACCATCTATATCATGGGTCCTGGGAGTCATCGCTGGTCTATGGTTACACCATCTATATGATGGGTACTGGGAGTCATCGCTGGTCTATGTTTACACCATTTATATGATGGGTCCTGCGAGTCATCGCTGGTCTATGGTTACATCATCTATATGATAGGTCCTGGGAGTCACCGCTGGTCTATTGTTACACCATCTATAGGATGGGTCCTGGGAGTCATCGCTGGTCTATGGTTACACCATCTATAGGATGGGTACTGGGAGTCATCGCTGGTCTATGGTTACACCATCTATAGGATGAGTCCTGGGAGTCATCGCTGGTCTATGGTTACACCATCTATAGGATGGGTCCTGGGAGTCATCGCTGGTCTATGGTTACATTATCTATAGGATGGGTCCTGGGAGTCATCGCTGGTCTATGGTTACATTATCTATAGGATGGGTCCTGGGAGTCATCGCTGGTCTATGGTTACATCATAAATATGATGGGTCCTGGGAGTCTTCGCTGGTCTATGGTTACTTCATCAATATGATGGGTCCTGGGAGTCATCGCTGGTCTATGGTTACATCATCTATAGGATGGGTCCTGGGAGTCATCGCTGGTCTATGGTTACATCATCAATATGATGGGTCCTGGGAGTCATCGATGGTCTATGGTTACATCATCTATAGGATGGGTACTGGGAGTCATCGCTGGTCTATGGTTACATCATCTATATGATGGGTCCAGGGAGCCATTGCTGGACTATGGTTACACTATCTATGTGATGGGTCCTGGGAGTCATCGCTGGTCTATGGTTTCATCATCTATAGGATGGGTACTGGGAGTCTTCACTGGTCTATGGTTACATCATCTATAGGATGGGTCCTGGGAGTCTTCGCTGGTCTATGGTTAGATCATCTATATGATGGGTCCTGGGAGTCTTCGCTAGTCTATGGTTAGATCATCTATATGATGGGTCCTGGGAGTCATCGCTGGTCTATGGTTACACCATCTATATGATGGGTACTGGAAGTCATCGCTGGTCTATGGTTACACCATCTATATGATGGGTCCTTGGAGTCATCGCTGGTCTATGGTTACACCATCTATAGGATGGGTCCTGGGAGTCATCGCTGGTCTATGGTTACACCATCTATAGGATGGGTCCTGGGAGTCATCGCTGGTCTATGGTTACACCATCTATAGGATGGGTACTGGGAGTCAGCGCTGGTCTATGGTTACACCATCTATAGGATGGGTCCTGGGAGTCATGGCTGGTCTATGGTTACATCATCTATAGGATGGGTCCTGTGAGTCATCGCTGGTCTATGGTTACATCATCTATAGGATGGGTCCAGGGAGTCATCGCTGGTCTATGGTTACACCATCTATATGATGGGTCCTAGGAGTCATCGCTAGTCTATGGTTACACCATTTATATGATGGGTCCTGCGAGTCATCGCTGGTCTATGGTTACATCATCTATATGATGGGTCCTGGGAGTCAGCGCTGGTGTATTGTTACACCATCTATAGGATGGGTCCTGGGAGTCTTCGCTGGTCTATGGTTACACCATCTATAGGATGGGTCCTGGGAGTCATCGCTGGTCTATGGTTACACCATCTATAGGATGGGTACTGGGAGTCATCGCTGGTCTATGGTTACACCATCTATACGAAGGGTCCTGGGAGTCATCGCTGGTCTATGGTTACACCATCTATACGATGGGTCCTTGGAGTCATCGCTGGTCTATGGTTACACGATCTATATGATGGGTACTGGGAGTCATCGCTGGTCTATGGTTACACCATCTATAGGATGGGTCCTGGGAGTCATCGCTGGTCAATGGTTACATCATCTATAGGATGGGTGCTGGGAGTCTTCGCTGGTCTATGGGTACACCATCTATATGATGGGTCCTGAGAGTCATCGCTGTCTATGGTTACATCATCTATATGATGGGTCCTGGGAGTCATCGCTGGTCTATTGTTACACCATCTATATGATGGGTCCTGAGAGTCATCACTGGTCTATGGTTACACCATCTATAGGATGGGTCCTGGGAGTCATCGCTGGTCTATGTTTACATCATCTATAGGATGGGTCCTAGGAGTCATCGCTGCTCTATGGTTACATCATAAATATGATGGGTCCTGGGAGTCTTCACTGGTCTATGGTTACTTCATCAATATGATGGGTCCTGGGAGTCATCGCTGGTCTATGGTTACATCATCTATAGGATGGGTCCTGGGAGTCATCGCTGGTCTATGGTTACATCATCAATATGATGGGTCCTGGGAGTCATCGATGGTCTATGGTTGCATCATCTATATGATGGGTCCTGGGAGCCATTGCTGGTCTATGGTTACACTATCTATGTGATGGGTCCTGGGAGTCATCGCTGGTCTATGGTTTCATCATCTATAGGATGGGTCCTGGGAGTCTTCACTGGTCTATGGTTACATCATCTATATGATGGGTCCTGGGAGCCATCGCTGGTCTATGGTTACACCATCTATATGATGGGTCCTGGGAGTCATCACTGGTCTATGGTTACACCATCTATAGGATGGGTCCTGGGAGTCATCGCTGGTCTATGGTTACACCATCTATAGGATGGGTACTGGGAGTCAGCGCTGGTCTATGGTTACACCATCTATAGGATGGGTCCTGGGAGTCATGACTGGTCTATGGTTACATCATCTATAGGATGGGTCCTGGGAGTCATCGCTGGTCTATGGTTACATCATCTATAGGA
This sequence comes from Dendrobates tinctorius, assembly GCF_039654945.1. Classification (NCBI taxonomy): domain Eukaryota; kingdom Metazoa; phylum Chordata; class Amphibia; order Anura; family Dendrobatidae; genus Dendrobates; species Dendrobates tinctorius. The sequence goes on along the minus strand of NW_027361862.1, from coordinate 1,130,690 downwards.
TGGGTCCAGGGAGTCATCGCTGGTCTATGGTTACACCATCTATATGATGGGTCCTAGGAGTCATCGCTAGTCTATGGTTACACCATTTATATGATGGGTCCTGCGAGTCATCGCTGGTCTATGGTTACATCATCTATATGATGGGTCCTGGGAGTCAGCGCTGGTGTATTGTTACACCATCTATAGGATGGGTCCTGGGAGTCTTCGCTGGTCTATGGTTACACCATCTATAGGATGGGTCCTGGGAGTCATCGCTGGTCTATGGTTACACCATCTATAGGATGGGTACTGGGAGTTATCGCTGGTCTATGGTTACACCATCTATACGAAGGGTACTGGGAGTCATCGCTGGTCTATGGTTACACCATCTATACGATGGGTCCTTGGAGTCATCGCTGGTCTATGGTTACACGATCTATATGATGGGTACTGGGAGTCATCGCTGGTCTATGGTTACACCATCTATAGGATGGGTCCTGGGAGTCATCGCTGGTCAATGGTTACATCATCTATAGGATGGGTGCTGGGAGTCTTCGCTGGTCTATGGGTACACCATCTATATGATGGGTCCTGAGAGTCATCGCTGTCTATGGTTACATCATCTATATGATGGGTCCTGGGAGTCATCGCTGGTCTATTGTTACACCATCTATATGATGGGTCCTGGGAGTCATCACTGGTCTATGGTTACACCATCTATAGGATGGGTCCTGGGAGTCATCGCTGGTCTATGTTTACATCATCTATAGGATGGGTCCTGGGAGTCATCGCTGCTCTATGGTTACATCATAAATATGATGGGTCCTGGGAGTCTTCACTGGTCTATGGTTACTTCATCAATATGATGGGTCCTGGGAGTCATCGCTGGTCTATGGTTACATCATCTATAGGATGGGTCCTGGGAGTCATCGCTGGTCTATGGTTACATCATCAATATGATGGGTCCTGGGAGTCATCGATGGTCTATGGTTACATCATCTATATGATGGGTACTGGGAGCCATTGCTGGTCTATGGTTACACTATCTATGTGATGGGTCCTGGGAGTCATTGCTGGTCTATGGTTTCATCATCTATAGGATGGGTCCTGGGAGTCTTCACTGGTCTATGGTTACATCATCTATAGGATGGGTCCTGGGAGTCTTCGCTGGTCTATGGTTAGATCATCTATATGAAGGGTCCTGGGAGTCTTCGCTAATCTATGGTTAGATCATCTATATGATGGGTCCTGGGAGTCATCGCTGGTCTATGGTTACACCATCTATATGATGGGTACTGGAAGTCATCGCTGGTCTATGGTTCCACCATCTATATGATGGGTCCTGGGAGTCATCGCTGGTCTATGGTTACATCATCTATATGATGGGTCCTGGGAGTCATCGCTGGTCTATGGTTGCACCATCTATATGATGGGTACTGGGAGTCATCGCTGGTCTATGGTTACACCATCTATATGATGGGTCCTGGGAGTCATCGCTGGCTATGGTTACATCATCTGTATGATGGGTACTGGGAGTCATCGCTGGCCTATGGTTACATCATCTATATGATGGGTGCTGGGAGTCATCGCTGGTCTATGGTTACACCAACTATATGATGGGTCCTGGGAGTCTTCGCTGGTCTATGGTTAGATCAACTATATGATGGGTACTGGGAGTCATCGCTGGTCTATGGTTACACCATCTATATGATGGGTCCTGGGAGTCATCGCTGGTCTATGGTTACATCATAAATATGATGGGTCATGGGAGTCATCGCTGGTCTATTGTTACACCATCTATATGATGGGTCCTGGGAGTCATCGCTGGTCTATTGTTACACCATCTATATGATGGGTCCTGGGAGTCATCGCTGGTCTATGGCTACACCATCTATAGGATGGGTCCTGGGAGTCATCGCTGGTCTATGGTTACATCATCTATAGGATGGGTCCTGGGAGTCATCGCTGGTCTATGGTTACACCATCTATACGATGGGTCCTGGGAGTCATCGCTGGTCTATGGTTACACCATCTATATGATGGGTACTGGGAGTAATCGCTGGTCTATGGTTACACCATCTATAGGATGGGTCCTGGGAGTCATCGCTGGTCTATGGTTACATCACCTATAGGATGGGTCCTGGGAGTCTTCGCTGGTCTATGGTTACACCATCGATATGATGGGTCCTGAGAGTCATCGCTGTCTACGGTTACATCATCTATAGGATGGGTCCTGGGAGTCATCTCTGGTCTATTGTTACACCATCTATATGATGGGTCCTGGGAGTCATCACTGGTCTATGGTTACACCATCTATAGGATGGGTACTGGGAGTCATCGCTGGTCTATGGTTACACCATCTTTAGGATGGGTACTGGGAGTCATCGCTGGTCTATGGTTACCTCATCTATATGATGGGTCCTGGGAGCCATCGCTGGTCTATGGTTACACCATCTATATGATGGGTCCTGGGAGTCATCGCTGGTCTATGGTTACACCATCTATAGGATGGGTCCTGGGAGTCATCGCTGGTCTATGGTTACACCATCTATAGGATGGGTACTGGGAGTCATCGCTGGTCTATGGTTACATCATCTATAGGATGGGTCCTGGGAGTCATCGCTGGTCTATGGTTACATCATCTATAGGATGGGTCCTGGGAGTCATCGCTGGTCTATGGTTACACCATCTATATGATGGGTCCTGGGAGTCATCGCTGGTCTATGGTTACACCATTTATATGATGGGTCCTGCGAGTCATCGCTGGTCTATGGTTACATCATCTATATGATGGGTCCTGGGAGTCATCGCTGGTCTATGGTTACACCATCTATAGGATGGGTACTGGGAGTCATCGCTGGTCTATGGTTACACCATCTATACGAAGGGTCCTGCGAGTCATCGCTGGTCTATGGTTACACCATCTATAGGATGGGTCCTGGGAGTCATCGCTGGTCTATGGTTACATCATCTATAGGATGGGTCCTGGGAGTCATCGCTGGTCTATGGTTACATCATCAATATGATGGGTCCTGGGAGTCTTCGCTGGCCTATGATTACATCATCTTTAGGATGGGTCCTGGGAGTCGTCGCTGGTCTATGGTTACATCATCTGTAGGATGGGTCCTGGGAGTCATCGCTGGTCTATTGTTACACCATCTATATGATGGGTCCTGGGAGTCATCGCGGGTCTATGGCTTCACCATCTATAGGATGGGTCCTGGGAGTCATCGCTGGTCGATGGTTACATCATCTATAGGATGGGTCCTGGGAGTCATCGCTGGTCTATGGTTACACGATCTATATGATGGGTACTGGGAGTCATCGCTGGTCTATGGTTACACCATCTATAGGATGGGTCCTGGGAGTCATCGCTGGTCTATGGTTACATCATCTATAGGATGGGTCCTGGGAGTCTTCACTGGTCTATGGTTACACCATCTATATGATGGGTCCTCAGAGTCATCGCTGTCTATGGTTACATCATCTATATGATGGGTCCTGGGAGTCATCGCTGGTCTATTGTTACACCATCTATATGATGGGTCCTGGGAGTCACCACTGGTCTATGGTTACACCATCTATAGGATGGGTACTGGGAGTCATCGCTGGTCTATGGTTACACCATCTTTAGGATGGGTACTGGGAGTCATCGCTGGTCTAAGGTTACATCATCTATATGATGGGTCCTGGGAGCCATCGCTGGTCTATGGTTACACAATCTATATGATGGGTCCTGGGAGTCATCGCTGGTCTATGGTTACACCATCTATAGGATGGGTCCTGGGAGTCATCGCTGGTCTATGGTTACATCATCTATAAGATGGGTCCTGGGAGTCATCGCTGGTCTATGGTACACCATCTATAGGATGGGTCCTGGGAGTCATCGCTGGTCTATGATTACACCATCTATAGGATGGGTACTGGGAGTCAGCGCTGGTCTATGGTTACACCATCTATAGGATGGGCCCTGGGAGTCATCGGTGGTCTATGGTTACATCATCTATAGGATGGGTCCTGGGAGTCATCGCTGGTCTATGGTTACACCATCAATATGATGGGTCCTGGGAGTCATCGCTGGTCTATGGATACACCATTTATATGATGGGTCCTGAGAGTCATCGCTGGTCTATGGTTACATCATCTATATGATGGGTCCTGGAGTCATCGCTGGTCTATGGTTACACCATCTATAGGATGGGTACTGGGAGTCATCGCTGGTCTATGGTTACACCATCTATACGAAGGGTCCTGGGAGTCATCGCTGATCTATGGTTACATCATCTATAGGATGGGTCCTGGGAGTCATCGCTGGTCTATGGTTACATCATCAATATGATGGGTCCTGGGAGTCTTCGCTGGTCTATGGTTACATCATCAATATGATGGGTCCTGGAAGTCTTCGCTGGTCTATCGTTACATCATCAATATGATGGGTCCTGGGAGTCATCGCTGGTCTATGGTTATATCATCTATAGGATGGGTCCTGAGAGTCATCGCTGGTCTTTGGTTACATCATCAATATGATGGGTCCTGGGAGTCATCGCTGGTCTATGGTTACATCATCTATAGGATGGGTACTGGGAGTCATCGCTGGTCTATAGTTACATCATCCATATGATGGGTCCTGGGAGCCATTGCTGGTCTATGGTTACACTATCTATGTGATGGGTCATGGGAGTCATCGCTGGTCTATGGTTTGATCATCTATATGATGGGTTCTGGGAGTCTATGCTGCTCTATGGTTAGATCATCTATATGATGGTTCCTGGAAGTCATCGCTGGTCTATGGTTACACCATCTATATGATGGGTACTGGAAGTCATCGCTGGTCTATGGTTACACCATCTATATGATGGGTCCTGGGAGTCATCGCTGGTCTATGGTTACAACATCTATATGATGGGTCCTGGGAGTCATCGCTGGTCTATGGTTGCACCATCTATATGATGGGTACTGGGAGTCTTCGCTGGCCTATGGTTACACCATCTATATGATGGGTCCTCGGATTCATCGCTGGTCTCTGGCTACACCATCTATATGATGGGTCGTGGGAGTCATCGCTGGTCTATGGTTACATCATCTGTATGATGGGTACTGGGAGTCATCGCTGGCCTATGGTTACATCATCTATATGATGGGTGCTGGGAGTCATCGCTGGTCTATGGTTACACCATCTATATGATAGGTTCTGGGAGTCATCGCTGGTCTATGTTACATCATCAATATGATGGGTCCTGGGAGTCTTCACTGGTCTATGGTTAGATCATCTTTATGATGGGTACTGGGAGTCATCGCTGGTCTATGGTTACATCATCAATATGGTGGGTCTTGGGAGTCATCGCTGGTCTATTGTTACACCATCTATATGATGGGTCCTGGGAGTCATCGCTGGTCTATTGTTACACCATCTATATGATGGGTCCTGGGAGTCTTCACTGGTCTATGGTTACATCATCTATAGGATGGGTCCTGGGAGTCTTTGCTGGTCTATGGTTAGATCATCTATAGGATGGGTCCTGGGAGTCATCGCTGGTCGATGGTTACATCATCTATAGGATGGGTCCAGGGAGTCATCGCTGGTCTATGGTTACACCATCTATACGATGGGTCCTGGGAGTAATCGCTGGTCTATGGTTACACCATCTATATGATGGGTACTGGGAGTCATCACTGGTCTATGGTTACACCATCTATAGGATGGGTCCTGGGAGTCATCGCTGGTCTATGGTTACATCATCTTTAGGATGGGTCCTGGAAGTCATCGCTGGTCTATGGTTACTTCATCTATAGGATGGGTCTTGGGAGTCGTCGCTGGTCTATGGTTACACCATCTATAGGATGGGTCCTGAGAGTCATCGCTGTCTATGGTTACATCATCTATATGATGGGTCCTGGGAGCCATTGCTGGTCTATGGTTACACTATGTGATGGGTCCTGGGAGTCATCGCTGGTCTATGGTTTCATCATCTATAGGATGGGTCCTGGGAGTCTACACTGGTCTATGGTTACATCATATATAGGATGGGTCCTGGGAGTCTTCGCTGGTCTATGGTTAGATCATCTATATGATGGGTCCTGGGAGTCTTCGCTAGTCTATGGTTAGATCATCTATATGATGGGTCCTGGGAGTCATCGCTGGTCTATGGTTACACCATCTATATGATGGGTACTGGAAGTCATCGCTGGTCTATGGTTACACCATCTATATGATGGGTCCTGGGAGTCATTGCTGGTTTATGGTTGCACCATCTATATGATGGGTACTGGGAGTCATCGCTGGTCTAAGGTTACACCATCTATATGATGGGTCCTGGGAGTCATCGCTGGCCTATGGTTACATCATCTGTATGATGGGTATTGGGAGTCATCGCTGGCCTATGGTTACATCATCTATATGATGGGTGCTGGGAGTCATCGCTGGTCTATGGTTACACCATCTATATGATGGGTCATGGGAGTCTTCGCTTTTCTATGGTTAGATCATCTATATGATGGGTACTGGGAGTCATCGCTGGTCTATGGTTACACCATCTATATGATGGGTCCTGGGAGTCATTGCTGGTCTATGGTTACATCATCAATATGATGGGTCCTGGAAGTCTTCGCTGGTCTATGGTTACATCATCAATATGATGGGTCCAGGAAGTCTTCGCTGGTCTATGGTTACATCATCAATATGATGGGTCCAGGGAGTCTTCGCTGGTCTATGGTTACATCATCTATAGGATGGGTCTTGGGAGTCTTCGCTGGTCTATGGTTACACCATCTATATGATGGGTACTGAGAGTCATCGCTGTCTATGGTTACACCATCTATATGATGGGTCCTGGGAGTCATCGCTTGTCTATTGTTACACCATCTATATGATGGGTCCTGGGAGTCATCGCTGGTCTATGGTTACACCATCTATAGGATGGGTAGTGGGAGTCATCGCTGGTCTATGGTTACACCATCAATATGAACGGTCGTGGGAGTCATCGCTGGTCTATGGTTACACCATCTATAGGATGGGTCCTGGGAGTCATCGCTGATGTATGGTTACATCATCTATAGGATTGGTCCTGGGAGTCATCTCTGGTCTATGGTTACATCATCAATATGATGGGTCCTGGGAGTCATCTCTGGTCTATGGTTACATCATCAATATGATGGGTCCTGGGAGTCTTCGCTGGTCTATGGTTACATCATCAATATGATGGGTCCTGGAAGTCTTCGTTGGTCTATGGTTACATCATCAATATGATGGGTCCTGGGAATCATCGCTGGTCTATGGTTACATCATCTATAGGGATGGCATATCTAAAGAAGAATATAATGCTGTCTGCAGAACCTGCAGGGCACAAATCAGATTAGCTAAAGCTGAAAATGAACTGAGGCTTGCAAGAGATGTCAAAAGCAATAATAAAGGATTTTGGGGATATGTCAAAAGTAAAAGAAAAGTCAAAGATGCTATAGGATTTTTACAGGATGAAAATGATGAAATGGTAAGACAGGATGTTGAGAAGGCTGAACTTTTAAATTCCTATTTTGCATCTGTTTTCTCTCAGAAAGGAAATGCAACATCAACTGTTATTCACTGTCCTATTAAGGGAATAGAAGAATCCAGGATATCTATAAACAGAAAGATAGTGAGGAAACACTTAGCTAACCTAAATGAATTCAAGTCTCCAGGTCCAGATGAATTACACCCCAGAGTACTGAAGGAGATAGCAGAAGAAATTTTTGAACCCCTCTCCATAATCTTTGAAAATTCTTGGAGAACAGGAGAAGTGCCAGAAGACTGGAGAAGAGCAAATGTTGTTCCTATCTTCAAAAAGGGGAAGAAGGTGGACCCAGGCAACTATAGGCCGGTGAGTCTGACTTCTATACCAGGAAAGATCTTTGAACAAATTATTAAACAACATGTATGTCAATACCTGGATAAGAATGAAGTGATTAAACAGAGTCAGCATGGGTTTCTAACTAATAAGTCATGTCAGACTAACTTAATTTCCTTCTATGACGGTATCACTGATTGGGTGGATCAAGGAAATGCTGTAGATATAGTATATCTTGACTTCAGCAAAGCATTTGACAAAGTCTCTCATACAATCCTTATTGAAAAAATGACTAAGTATGGAATGGACAAGGCAACTGTTAGGTGGATTCATAACTGGCTTAGTGATCGGACCCAAAGAGTGGTCGTAAATGGCTGTACATCCAGTTGGAAGAATGTCTCAAGTGGGGTACCACAGGGCTCTGTCCTGGGCCCTGTATTGTTCAACATCTTTATCAACGATTTAGATGAAGGAATTGAGGGTAAACTGATTAAATTTGCTGATGACACAAAGCTAGGAGGGATAGCTAATACTAGAGAAGAGAGAGAGAGGATTCAAAAAGATTTAAATAAACTGGAGAAGTGGGCAGCAACTAACAGAATGGTTTTTAACAGGGAGAAATGCAAAGTACTACATCTGGGCAATAAAAATGAAAAAAGCATATATAGAATGGGAGGAATAGGGCTAAGTGACAGCACATGTGAAAAAGACTTGGGTATACTAATAGATCACAGACTGAATATGAGTCAACAGTGTGATGCAGCAGCAAAAAAGGCAAATGCAATTCTAGGATGTATTAACAGAAGCATACAGTCTAGATCACGTGAAGTCATTATTTCCCTCTACTCCTCTTTGGTCAGACCTCATCTGGAATATTGTGTCCAGTTTTGGGCACCACATTTTAAAAAAGACATCAACAAACTGGAGCAAGTTCAGAAAAGAGCGACCAGAATGGTGACCGGTCTGCAAACCCTGTCTTATGAGGAAAGGTTGCAGGATTTGGGAATGTTTAGTTTGCAAAAGAGAAGACTGAGAGGAGACTTAATAGCTGTCTACAAATATCTAAAGGGCTGTCACATTGTAGAAGGATCAACTTTATTCTCATTTGCACAAGGAAAGACTAGAAGCAATGGGATGAAACTGAATGGGAAGAGACACAGATTAGATATTAGAAAAAACTTTTTGACAGTTAGAGTGATCAATGAGTGGAACAGGCTGCCACGAGAAGTGGTGAGTTCTCCTTCAATGGAAGTCTTCAAACAGAGGCTGGACAGACATCTGACTGGGATGATTTAGCGAATCCTGCTTTGAGCAGGGGGTTGGACCAGATGGCCCAGGAGGTCCCTTCCAACTCTACGATTCTATGATTCTATGATTCTATAGGATGGGTCCTGGGAGTCATCGCTGGTCTATGGTTACATCATCAATATGATGGGTCCTGGGAGTCATCGCTGGTCTATGGATACATCATCTATAGGATGGGTACTGGGAGTCATCGCTGGTCTATGGTTACATCATCTATATGATGGGTCCTGGGAGCCATTGCTGGTCAATGGTTACACTATCTATGTGATGCGTCCTGGGAGTCATCGCTGGTCTATGGTTTCATCATCTATAGGATGGGTCCTGGGAGTCATCGCTGGTCTATGGTTACACCATCTATATGATGGGTACTGGGAGTCATCGCAGGTCTATGGTTGCACCATCTATATGATGGGTTCTGGGAGTCTTCGCTGGCCTATGGTTACACCATCTATATGATGGGACCTGGGATTCATCGCTGGTCTATGGTTACACCATCTATATGATGGGTCCTGGGAGTCATTGCTGGCCTATGGTTACATCCTCTGTATGATGGGTACTGGGAGTCATCGCTGGCCTATGGTTACATCAGCTATATGATGGGTGCTGGGAGTCATCGCTGGTCTATGGTTACACCATCTATATGATGGGTCCTGGGAGTCTTCGCTGGTCTATGGTTAGATCATCTATATGATGGGTGCTGGGAGTCATCGCTGGTCTATGGTTACACCATCTACTTGATGGGTCCTGGGAGTCATCGCTGGTCTATGGTTACATCATCAATATGATGGGTCTTGGGAGTCATCGCTGGTCTATTGTTACACCATCTATATGATGGGTCCTGGGAGTCATCGCTGGTCTATTGTTACACCATGTATATGATGGGTCCTGGGAGTCATCGCTGGTCTATGGTTACACCATCTATAGGATGGGTCCTGGGAGTCATTGCTGGTCGATGGTTACATCATCTATAGGATGGGTCCTGGGAGTCATCGCTGGTCTATGGTTACACCATCTATACGATGGGTCCTGGAAGTCATCGCTGGTCTATGGTTACACCATCTATATGATGGGTACTGGGAGTCATCGCTGGTCTATGGTTACACCATCTATAGGATGGGTCCTAGGAGTCATCGCTGGTCTATGGTTACATCATCTATAGGATGGGTCCTGGGAGTCGTCGCTGGTCTATGGTTACATCATCTAAAGGAAGGGTCCTGGGTGTCTTCACTGGTCTATGGTTACACCATCTATATGATGGGTCCTGAGAGTCATCGCTGTCTATGGTTACACCATCTATATGATGGGTCCTGGGAGTCATCGCTGGTCTATTGTTACACCATCTATATGATGGGTCCTGGGAGTCATCACTGGTCTATGGTTATACTATCTATAGGATGGGTCCTGGGAGTCATCGCTGGTCTATGGTTACATCATCAATATGATGGGTCCTGGGAGTCTTCGCTGGTCTATGTTTACATCATCAATATGATGGGTCCTGGGAGTCTTCGCTGGTCTATGGTTACACCATCTATAGTATGGGTCCTGGGAGTCATCGCTGGTCTATGGTTACACCATCTAAAGGATGGGTCCTGGGAGTCTTCGCTGGTCTATGGTTACACCATCTATAGGATGGGTCCTGGGAGTCATCGCTGGTCTATGGTTACACCATCTATAGGATGGGTACTGGGAGTCATCGCTGGTGTATGGTTGCACCATCTATACGAAGGGTCCTGGGAGTCATCGCTGGTCTATGGTTACATCATCAATATGATGGTTCCAGGGAGTCTTCGCTGGTCTATGGTTACATCATCAATATGATGGGTCCTGGAAGTCTTCGCTGGTCTATGGTTACATCATCAATATGATGGGTCCTGGGAGTCATCGCTGGTCTATTGTTACATCATCTATAGGATGGGTCCTGGGAGTCATCGCTGGTCTATGGTTACATCATCAATATGATGGGTCCTGGGAGTCATCGCTGTTCTATGGTTACATCATCTATAGGATGGGTACTGGGAGTCATCGCTGGTCTATGGTTACACCATCTATAGGATGGGTACTGGGAGTCATCGCTGGTCTATGGTTACACCATCTATACGAAGGGTCCTGGGAGTCATCGCTGGTCTATGGTTACACCATCTATAGGATGGGTTCTGGGAGTCATCGCTGGTCTATGGTTACATCATCTATAGGATGGGTCCTGGGAGTCATCGCTGGTGTATGGTTACATCATCAATATGATGGGTCCTGGGAGTCTTCGCTGGTGTATGGTTACATCATCAATATGATGGGTCATGGAAGTCTTCGCTGGTCTATCGTTACATCATCAATATGATGGGTCCTGGGAGTCATCGCTGGTCTATGATTACATCATCTATAGGATGGGTCCTGAGAGTCATCGCTGGTCTATGGTTACATCATCAATATGATGGGTCCTGGGAGTCATCGCTGTTCTATGGTTACATCATCTATAGGATGGGTACTGGGAGTCATCGCTGGTCTATAGTTACATCATCTATATGATGGGTCCTGGGAGCCATTGCTGGTCTATGGTTGCACTATCTATGTGATGGGTCATGGGAGTCATCGCTGGTCTATGGTTTCATCATCTATAGGATGGGTCCTGGGAGTCTTCACTGGTCTATGGTTGCATCATCTATAGGATGGGTCCTGGGAGTCTTCGCTGGTCTATGGTTAGATCATCTATATGATGGGTTCTGGGAGACTTCGCTGCTCTATGGTTAGATCATCTATATGATGGGTCCTGGGAGTCATCGCTGGTCTATGGTTACACCATCTATATGATGGGTACTGGAAGTCATCGCTGGTCTATGGTTACATCATCAATATGATGGGTCCTGGGAGTCATCGCTGGTCTATGGTTACACCATCTATATGATGGGTACTGGGAGTCATCGCTGGTCTATGGTTGCACCATCTATATGATGGGTACTGGGAGTCTTCGCTGGCCTATGGTTACACCATCTATATGATGGGTCCTGGGATTCATCTCTGGTCTCTGGCTACACCATCTATATGATGGGTCCTGGGAGTCATCGCTGGCCTATGTTTACATCATCTGTATGATGGGTACTGGCAGTCATCGCTGGCCTATGGTTACATCATCTATATGATGGGTGCTGGGAGTCATCGCTGGTCTATGGTTACACCATCTATATGATGGGTCCTGGGAGTCATCGCTGGTCTTTTTTTACACCATCTATATGATGGGTCCTGGGAGTCTTCACTGGTCTATGGTTACATCATCTATAGGATGGGTCCTGGGAGTCTTTGCTGGTCTATGGTTAGATCATCTATATGATGGGTCCTGGGAGTCTTCGCTGGTCTATGGTTATATCATCTATAGGATGGGTCCTGGGAGTCATCGCTGGTCGATGGTTACATCATCTATAGGATGGGTCCTGGGAGTCATCGCTGGTCTATGGTTACACCATCTATACGATGGGTCCTGGGAGTCATCGCTGGTCTATGGTTACACCATCTATATGATGGGTACTGGGAGTCATCACTGGTCTATGGTTACACCATCTATAGGATGGGTCCTGGGAGTCATCGCTGGTCTATGGTTACATCATCTTTAGGATGGGTCCTGGGAGTCGTCGCTGGTCTATGGTTACATCATCTATAGGATGGGTCTTGGGAGTCTTCGCTGGTCTATGGTTACACCATCTATAGGATGTGTCCTGAGAGTCATCGCTGTCTATGGTTTCATCATCTATAGGATGGGTCCTGGGAGTCTTCGCTGGTCTATGGTTAGATCATCTATATGATGGGTCCTGGGAGTCTTCGCTGGTCTATGGTTATATCATCTATATGATGGGTCCTGGGAGTCTTCGCTAGTCTATGGTTAGATCATCTATATGATGGGTCCTGGGAGTCATCGCTGGTCTATGGTTACACCATCTATATGATGGGTACTGGAAGTCATCGCTGGTCTATGGTTACACCATCTACACTCACTGGCCACTTTATTAGGTACACCATGCTAGTAAGGGGTTGGACCCCCTTTTGCCTTCAGAACTGCCTCAATTCTTCGTGGCAGAGATTCAACAAGGTGCTGGAAGCATTCCTCATAGATTTTGGACCATATTGACATGATGGCATCACACAGTTGGCGCAGATTTGTCGGCTGCACATCCCTGATGCGAATCTCCCGTTCCACCACATCCCAAAGATGCTCTATTGGATTGAGATCTGGTGACTGAGGAGGCCATTTGAGTACAGTGAACTCATTGTCATGTTCAAGAAACCAATCTGAGATGATTCGAGCTTTATGACATGGCGCATTATCCTGCTGAAAGTAGCCATAAGATGTTGGGTACATTGTGGTCATAAAGGGATGGACATGGTCAGCAACAATACTCAGGTAGGCTGTGGCGTTGCAACGATGCTCAATTGGTACCAAGGGGCCCAAAGAGTGCCAAGAAAAAATTCCCCACACCATGACACCACCACCACCAGCCTGAACCGTTGATACAAGGCAGGATGGATCCATGCTTTCATGTTGTTTACGCCAAATTCTGACCCTACCATCCGAATGTCGCAGCAGAAATCGAGACTCATCAGACCAGGCAACGTTTTTCCAATCTTCTACTGTCCAATTTCGATGAGTTTGTGCAAATTGTAGCCTCAGTTTCCTGTTCTTAGCTGAGAGGAGTGGTACCCGGTGTGGTCTTCTGCTGCTGTAGCCCATCTGCCTCAAAGTTCGACGCACTGTGCGTTCAGAGATGCTCTTCTGCCTACCTTGGTTGTAACAGGTGGCAATTTGAGTCACTGTTGCCTTTCTATCAGCTCGAACCAGTCTGCCCATTCTCCTCTGACCTCTGGCATCAACAAGGCATTTCCGGCCACAGAACTGCCGCTCACTGGATTTTTTTTCTTTTTCGGACCATTCTCTGTAAACCCTAGAGATGGTTGTGCGTGAAAATCCCAGTAGATCAGCAGTTTCTGAAATACTCAGACCAGCCCTTCTGGCACCAACAATCATGCCACGTTCAAAGGCACTCAAATCACCTTTCTTCCCCATACTGATGCTCGGTTTGAACTGCAGGAGATTGTCTTGACCATGTCTACATGCCTAAATGCACTGAGTTGCCACCATGTGATTGGCTGATTAGAAATTAAGTCTTAACACACAGTTGGACAGGTGTACCTAATAAAGTGGCCAGTGAGTGTATATGATGGGTCCTGGGAGTCATCGCTGGTCTATGGTTAAACCATCTATATGATGGGTCCTGGGAGTCATCGCTGGTCTATGGTTACACCATCTATATGATGGGTCCTGGGAGTCATCGCTGGTCTATGGTTGCACCATCTATATGATGGGTCCAGGGAGTCATCGCTGGTCTATGGTTGCATCATCTATATGATGGGTTCTGGGAGTCATCGCTGGCCTATGGTTACATCATCTGTAAAATGGGTACTGGGAGTCATCGCTGGCCTATGGTTACATCATTTATATGATGGGTGCTGGGAGTCATCGCTGGTCTATGGTTACACCATCTGTATGATGGGTCCTGGGAGTCATCGCTGGTCTATGGTTACATCAACAATATGTTGGGTCCTGGAAGTCTTCGCTGGTCTAAGGTTACATAATCAATATGATGGGTCCTGGAAGTCTTCGCTGGTCTATGGTTACATCATCAATATGATGGGTCCTGGGAGTCATCGCTGGTCTATGGTTACATCTTCTATAGGATGGGTCCTGGGAGTCTTCGCTGGTCTATGGTTACACCATCTATATGATGAGTCCTGAGAGTCATCGCTGTCTATGGTTACACCATCTATATGATGGGTCCTGGGAGTCATCGCTGGTCTATTGTTGCACCATCTATATGATGGGTCCTGGGAGTCATCGCTGGTCTATGGTTACACCATCTATAGGATGGGTAGTGGGAGTCATCGCTGGTCTATGGTTACACCATCAATACGAAGGGTCGTGGGAGTCATCGCTGGTCTATGGTTACACCATCTATAGGATGGGTCCTGGGAGTCATCGCTGGTGTATGGTTACATCATCTATAGGATGGGTCCTGGGAGTCATCGCTGGTCTATGGTTACATCATCAATATGATGGGTCCTGGGAGTCTTCGCTGGTCTATGGTTACATCATCAATATGATCGGTCCTGGGAGTCATCGCTGGTCTATGGTTTCATCATCTATAGGATGGGTCCTGGGAGTCATCGCTGGTCTATGGTTACATCATCAATATGATGGGTCCTGGGAGTCATCGCTGGTCTATGGTTACATCATCAATATGATGGGTCCTGGGAGTCATCGCTGGTCTATGGTTACATCATCTATAGGATGGGTCCTGGGAGTCATCGCTGGTCTATGGTTACATCATCAATATGATGGGTCGTGGGAGTCATCGCTGATCTATGGTTACATCATCTATAGGATGGGTACTGGGAGTCATCACTGGTCTATGGTTACATCATCTATAGGATGGGTCCTGGGAGCCATTGCTGGTCTATGGTTACACTATCTATGTGATGGGTCCTGGGAGTCATCGCTGGTCTATGGTTTCATCATCTATAGGATGGTTCCTGGGAGTCATCGCTGGTCTATGGTTACACCATCTATATGATGGGTACTGGGAGTCATCGCTGGTCTATGGTTGCACCATCTATATGATGGGTTCTGGGAGTCTTCGCTGGCCTATGGTTACACCATCTATATGATGGGTCCTGGGATTCATCGCTGGTCTATGGTTACACCATCTATATGATGGGTCCTGGGAGTCATCGCTGGCCTATGGTTACATCAGCTATATGATGGGTGCTGGGAGTCATCGCTGGTCTATGGTTACACCATCTATATGATGGGTCCTGGGAGTCTTCGCTGGTCTATGGTTAGATCATCTATATGATGGGTGCTGGGAGTCATCGCTGGTCTATGGTTGCACCATCTATATGATGGGTACTGGGAGTCTTCGCTGGCCTATGGTTACACCATCTATATGATGGGTCAAGGGATTCATCGCTGGTCTATGGTTACACCATTTATATGATGGGTCCTGGGAGTCATCGCTGGCCTATGGTTACATCATCTTTATGATGGGTACTGGGAGTCATCGCTGCCCTATGGTTACATCATCTATATGATGGGTGCTGGGAGTCATCGCTGGTCTATGGTTACACCATCTATATGATGGGTCCTGGGAGTCTTCGCTGGTCTATGGTTAGATCATCTATATGATGGGTACTGGGAGTCATCGCTGGTCTATGGTTACACCATCTACATGATGGGTCCTGGGAGTCATCGCTGGTCTATGGTTACATCATCAATATGATGGGTCTTGGGAGTCATCGCTGGTCTATTGTTACACCATCTATATGATGGGTCCTGGGAGTCATCGCTGGTCTATTGTTACACCATCTATATGATGGGTCCTGGGAGTCATCGCTGGTCTATGGTTACACCATCTATAGGATGGGTCCTGGGAGTCATCGCTGGTCGATGGTTTCATCATCTATAGGATGTGTCCTGGGAGTCATCGCTGGTCTATGGTTACACCATCTATACGATGCGTCCTGGGAGTCATCGCTGGTCTATGGTTACACCATCTATATGATGGGTACTGGGAGTCATCGCTGGTCTATGGTTACACCATCTATAGGATGGTTCCTAGGAGTCATCGCTCGTCTATGGTTACATCATCTATAGGATGGGTCCTGGGAGTCGTCGCTGGTCTATGGTTACATCATCTATAGGATGGGTCCTGGGAGTCATCGTTGGTCTATGGTTACACCATCTATAGGATGGGTCCTGGGAGTCATCGCTGGTCTATGGTTACACCATCTATAGGATGGGTACTGGGAGTCATCGCTGGTCTATGGTTACACCATCTATACGAAGGGTTCTGGGAGTCATCTCTGGTCTATGGTTACACCATCTATAGGATGGGTCCTGGGAGTCATCACTGGTCTATGGTTACATCATCTATAGGATGGGTCCTGGGAGTCATCGCTGGTCTATGGTTACATCATCTATATGATGGGTCCTGGGAGCCATTGCTGGTCTATGGTTACACTATCTATATGATGGGTCCTGGGAGTCATCGCTGGTCTATGGTTTCATCATCTATAGGATGGGTCCTGGGAGTCATCGCTGGTCTATTGTTACACCATCTATATGATGGGTACTGGGAGTCATCGCTGGTCTATGGTTGCACCATCTATATGATGGGTACTGGGAGTCATCGCTGGTCTATTGTTACACCATCTATACGATGGGTCCTGGGAGTCATCACTGGTCTATGGTTACACGATCTATAGGATGGGTACTGGGAGTCATCGCTGGTCTATGGTTACATCATCTATAGGATGGGTCCTGGGAGTCATCGCTGGTCTATGGTTACATCATGAATATGATGGGTCCTGGGATTCTTCGCTGGTCTATGGTTACATCATCAATATGATGGGTCCTGGGAGTCTTCGCTGGTCTATGGTTACACCATCTAAAGGATGGGTCCTGGCAGTCATCGCTGGTCTATGGTTACACCATCTATAGGATGGGTACTGGGAGTCGTCGCTGGTCTATATTTACACCAGCTATACGAAGGGTCCTGGGAGTCATCGCTGGTCTATGGTTACACCATCTATAGGATGGGTCCTGGGAGTCATCGCTGGTCTATGGTTACATCATCAATATGATGGGTCCTGGAAGTCTTGGCTGGTCTATGGTTACATCATCAATATGATGGGTCCTGGGAGTCATCGCTGGTCTATGGTTACATCATCAATATGATGGGTCCTGGGAGTCTTCGTTGGTCTATGGTTACATCATCAATATGATGGGTACTGGGAGTCATCGCTGGTCTATGGTTACATCATCTATAGGATGGGTCCTGGGAGTCATCGCTGGTCTATGGTTACATCATCAATATGATGGGTCCTGGGAGTCATCGCTGGTCTATGGTTATATCATCTATAGGATGGGTCCTGGGAGTCATCGCTGGTCAATGGTTACATCATCTATAGGATGGGTCCTGGGAGCCATTGCTGGTCTATGATTACACTATCTATGTGATGGGTCCTGGGAGTCATCGCTGGTCTATGGTTTCATCATCTATAGGATGGGTCCTGGGAGTCATCGCTGGCCTATGGTTACATCATCTTTATGATGGGTACTGGGAGTCATCGCTGCCCTATGGTTACATCATCTATATGATGGGTGCTGGGAGTCATCGCTGGTCTATGGTTACACCATCTATATGATGGGTCCTGGGAGTCTTCGCTGGTCTATGGTTAGATCATCTATATGATGGGTACTGGGAGTCATCGCTGGTCTATGGTTACACCATCTACATGATGGGTCCTGGGAGTCATCGCTGGTCTATGGTTACATCATCAATATGATGGGTCTTGGGAGTCATCGCTGGTCTATTGTTACACCATCTATATGATGGGTCCTGGGAGTCATCGCTGGTCTATTGTTACACCATCTATATGATGGGTCCTAGGAGTCATCGCTGGTCTATGGTTACACCATCTATAGGATGGATCCTGGGAGTCATCGCTGGTCGATGGTTTCATCATCTATAGGATGTGTCCTGGGAGTCATCGCTGGTCTATGGTTACACCATCTATACGATGCGTCCTGGGAGTCATCGCTGGTCTATGGTTACACCATCTATATGATGGGTCCTGGGAGTCATCGCTGGTCTATAGTTACACCATCTATAGGATGGTTCCTAGGAGTCATCGCTCGTCTATGGTTACATCATCTATAGGATGGGTCCTGGGAGTCGTCGCTGGTCTATGGTTACATCATCTATAGGATGGGTCCTGGGAGTCATCGCTGGTCTATGGTTACACCATCTATATGATGGGTCCTGGGAGTCATCGCTGGTCTATGGTTACACCATCTACATGATGGGTCCTGGGAGTCATCGCTGGTCTATGGTTACACCATTTATATGATGGGTCCTGCGAGTCTTCGCTGGTCTATGGTTACATCATATATATGATGGGTCCTGGGAGTCACCGCTGGTCTATTGTTACGCCATCTATAGGATGGGTCCTGGGAGTCTTCCCTGGTCTATCGTAACACCATCTATAGGATGGGTACTGGGAGTCATCGCTGGTTTATGGTTACACCATCTATACGAAGGGTCCTGGGAGTCATCGCTGGTCTATGGTTACACCATCTATAGGATGTGTCCTGGGAGTCATCGCTGGTCTATGGTTACATCATCTATAGGATGGGTCCTGGGAGTCATCGCTGGTCTATGGTTACATCATCAATATGATAGGTCCTGGGAGTCTTCGCTGGTCTATGGTTACATCATCAATATGATGGGTCCTGGAAGTCTTCGCTGGTCTATGGTTACATCATCAATATGAAGGGTCCTGGGAGTCATCGCTGGTCTATGGTTACATCATCTATAGGATGGGTAATGGGAGTCATCGCTGGTCTATGGTTACATCATCTACTGTATATGATGGGTCCTGGAAGCCATTGCTGGTCTATGGTTACACTATCTATGTGATGGGTCCTGGGAGTCATCGCTGGTCTATGGTTTCATCATCTATAGGATGGGTCCTGGGAGTCTTCATCGGTCTATGGTTACATCATCTATAGGATGGGTCCTGGGAGTCTTCGCTGGTCTATGGTTAGATCATCTATATGATGGGTCCTGGGAGTCTTCGCTGCTCTATGCTTAGATCATCTATATGATGGGTCCTGGGAGTCATCGCTGGTCTATGGTTACACCATCTATATGATGGGTCTTGGGAGTCATCGCTGGTCTATTGTTACACCATCTATATGATGGGTCCTAGGAATCATCGCTGGTCTATTGTTACACCATCTATATGATGGGTCCTGGGAGTCATCGCTGGTCTATGGTTACACCATCTATAGGATGGGTCCTGGGAGTCATCGCTGGTCGATGGTTTCATCATCTATAGGATGTGTCCTGGGAGTCATCGCTGGTCTATGGTTACACCATCTATACGATGGGTCTTGGGTGTCATCGCTGGTCTATGGTTACACCATCTATATGATGGGTACTGGGAGTCATCGCTGGTCTATGGTTACACCATCTATAGGATGGTTCCTAGGAGTCATCGCTGGTCTATGGTTACATCATCTATAGGATGGGTCCTGGGAGTCGTCGCTGGTCTATGGTTACATCATCTATAGGATGGGTCCTGGGAGTCATCGCTGGTCTATGGTTACACCATCTATATGATGGGTCCTGGGAGTCATCGCTGGTCTATGGTTACACCATCTATATGATGGGTCCTGGGAGTCATCGCTGGTCTATGGTTACACCATTTATATGATGGGTCCTGCGAGTCTTCGCTGGTCTATGGTTACATCATATATATGATGGGTCCTGGGAGTCACCGCTGGTCTATTGTTACGCCATCTATAGGATGGGTCCTGGGAGTCTTCGCTGGTCTATGGTTACACCATCTATAGGATGGGTACTGGGAGTCATCGCTGGTCTATGGTTACACCATCTATACGAAGGGTCCTGGGAGTCATCGCTGGTCTATGGCTACACCATCTATAGGACGGATCCTGGGAGTCATCGCTGGTCTATGGTTACATCATCAATATGATAGGTCCTGAGAGTCTTCGCTGGTCTATGGTTAAATCATCAATATGATGGGTCCTGGAAGTCTTCGCTGGTCTTTGGTTACATCATCAATATGATGGGTCCTGGGCGTCATCGCTGGTCTATGGTTACATCATCTATAGGATGGTCCTGGGAGTCATCGCTGGTCTATGGTTACATCATCAATATGATGGGTCCTGGGAGTCATCGCTGGTCTATGGTTACATCATCTATAGGATGGGTACTGGGAGTCATCGCTGGTCTATGGTTACATCATCTATATGATGGGTCCTGGGAGCCATTGCTGGTCTATGGTTACACTATCTATGTGATGGGTCCTGGGAGTCATCGCTGGTCTATGGTTTCATCATCTATAGGATGGGTCCTGGGAGTCTTCATCGGTCTATGGTTACATCATCTATAGGATGGGTCCTGGGAGTCTTCGCTGGTCTATGGTTAGATCATCTATATGATGGGTCCTGGGAGTCTTCGCTGCTCTATGGTTAGATCATCTATATGATGGGTCCTGGGAGTCATCGCTGGTCTATGGTTACACCATCTATATGATGGGTACTGGAAGTCATCACTGGTCTATGGTTACACCATCTATATGATGGGTCCTGGGAGTCATCGCTGGTCTATGGTTACACCATCCATATGATGGGTCCTGGGAGTCATCGCTGGTCTATGGTTGCACCATCTATATGATGGGTACTGGGAGTCTTCGCTGGCCTATGGTTACACCATCTATATGATGGGTCCTGGGATTCATCGCTGGTCTATGGTTACACCATCTATATGATGAGTCCTGGGAGTCATCGCTGGCCTATGGTTACATCATCTGTATGATGGGTACTGGGAGTCATCGCTGGCCTATGATTACATCATCTATATGATGGGTGCTTGGAGTCATCGCTGGTCTATGGTTACACCATCTCTATGATGTGTCCTGGGAGTCTTCGCTGGTCTATGGTTAGATCATCTATATGATGGGTACTGGGAGTCATCGCTGGTCTATGGTTACACCATCTATAGGATGGGTCCTGGGAGTCATCGCTGGTCTATGGTTACATCATCAATATGATGGGTCCTGGGAGTCATCGCTGGTCTATTGTTACGCCATCTATATGATGGGTCCTGGGAGTCATCGCCTGTCTATGGTTACATCATCTATAGGATGGGTCCTGGGAGTCATCGCTGGTCTATGGTTACATCTATAGGATGGGTTCTGGGAGTCTTCGCTGGCCTATAGTTACACCATCTATATGATGGGCACTGAGAGTCATCACTGGTCTATGGTTACATCATCTATATGATGGGTCCTGGGAGTCATCGCTGGTCTATGGTTACACCATCTACATGATGGGTCCTGGGAGTCATCGCTGGTCTATGGTTACACCATTTATATGATGGGTCCTGCGAGTCTTCGCTGGTCTATGGTTACATCATGTATATGATGGGTCCTGGGAGTCACCGCTGGTCTATTGTTACGCCATCTATAGGATGGGTCCTGGGAGTCTTCCCTGGTCTATGGTAACACCATCTATAGGATGGGTACTGGGAGTCATCGCTGTTTTATGGTTACACCATCTATACGAAGGGTCCTGGGAGTCATCGCTGGTCTATGGTTACACCATCTATAGGTTGTGTCCTGGGAGTCATCGCTGGTCTATGGTTACATCATCTATAGGATGGGTCCTGGGAGTCATCGCTGGTCTATGGTTACATCATCAATATGATAGGTCCTGGGGGTCTTCGCTGGTCTATGGTTACATCATCAATATGATGGGTCCTGGAAGTCTTCGCTGGTCTATGGTTACATCATCAATATGATGGGTCCTGGGAGTCATCGCTGGTCTATGGTTACATCATCAATATGATGGGTCCTGGGAGTCATCGCTGGTCTATGGTTGCATCATCTATAGGATGGGTAATGGGAGTCATCGCTGGTCTATGGTTACATCATCTACTGTATATGATGGGTCCTGGAAGCCATTGCTGGTCTATGGTTACACTATCTATGTTATGGGTCCTGGGAGTCATCGCTGGTCTATGGTTTCATCATCTATAGGATGGGTCCTGGGAGTCTATATCGGTCTATGGTTACATCATCTATAGGATGGGTCCTGGGAGTCTTCGCTGGTCTATGGTTAGATCATCTATATGATGGGTCCTGGGAGTCTTCGCTGCTCTATGGTTAGATCATCTATATGATGGGTCCTGGGAGTCATCGCTGGTCTATGGTTACACCATCTTTATGATGGGTCTTGGGAGTCATCGCTGGTCTATTGTTACACCATCTATATGATGGGTCCTAGGAATCATCGCTGGTCTATTGTTACACCATCTATATGATGGGTCCTGGGAGTCATCGCTGGTCTATGGTTACACCATCTATAGGATGGGTCCTGGGAGTCATCGCTGGTCGATGGTTTCATCATCTATAGGATGTGTCCTGGGAGTCATCGCTGGTCTATGGTTACACCATCTATACGATGGGTCTTGGGTGTCATCGCTGGTCTATGGTTACACCATCTATATGATGGGTACTGGGAGTCATCGCTGGTCTATGGTTACACCATCTATAGGATGGTTCCTAGGAGTCATCGCTGGTCTATGGTTACATCATCTATAGGATGGGTCCTGGGAGTCGTCGCTGGTCTATGGTTACATCATCTATAGGATGGGTCCTGGGAGTCATCGCTGGTCTATGGTTACACCATCTATATGATGGGTCCTGGGAGTCATCGCTGGTCTATGGTTACACCATCTATATGATGGGTCCTGGGAGTCATCGCTGGTCTATGGTTACACCATTTATATGATGGGTCCTGCGAGTCTTCGCTGGTCTATGGTTACATCATATATATGATGGGTCCTGGGAGTCACCGCTGGTCTATTGTTACGCCATCTATAGGATGGGTCCTGGGAGTCTTCGCTGGTCTATGGTTACACCATCTATAGGATGGGTACTGGGAGTCATCGCTGGTCTATGGTTACACCATCTATACGAAGGGTCCTGGGAGTCATCGCTGGTCTATGGTTACACCATCTATAGGACGGATCCTGGGAGTCATCGCTGGTCTATGGTTACGTCATCTATAGGATGGGTCCTGGGAGTCATCGCTGGTCTATGGTTACATCATCAATATGATAGGTCCTGAGAGTCTTCGCTGGTCTATGGTTAAATCATCAATATGATGGGTCCTGGAAGTCTTCGCTGGTCTTTGGTTACATCATCAATATGATGGGTCCTGGGCGTCATCGCTGGTCTATGGTTACATCATCTATAGGATGGTCCTGGGAGTCATCGCTGGTCTATGGTTACATCATCAATATGATGGGTCCTGGGAGTCATCGCTGGTCTATGGTTACATCATCTATAGGATGGGTACTGGGAGTCATCGCTGGTTTATGGTTACATCATCTATATGATGGGTCCTGGGAGCCATTGCTGGTCTATGGTTACACTATCTATGTGATGGGTCCTGGGAGTCATCGCTGGTCTATGGTTTCATCATCTATAGGATGGGTCCTGGGAGTCTTCATCGGTCTATGGTTACATCATCTATAGGATGGGTCCTGGGAGTCTTCGCTGGTCTATGGTTAGATCATCTATATGATGGGTCCTGGGAGTCTTCGCTGCTCTATGGTTAGATCATCTATATGATGGGTCCTGGGAGTCATCGCTGGTCTATGGTTACACCATCTATATGATGGGTACTGGAAGTCATCACTGGTCTATGGTTACACCATCTATATGATGAGTCCTGGGAGTCATCGCTGGTCTATGGTTACACCATCTATATGATGGGTCCTGGGAGTCATCGCTGGTCTATGGTTGCACCATCTATATGATGGGTACTGGGAGTTTTCGCTGGCCTATGGTTACACCATCTATATGATGGGTCCTGGGATTCATCGCTGGTCTATGGTTACACCATCTATATGATGGGTCCTGGGATTCATCGCTGGTCTATGATTACACCATCTATATGATGAGTCCTGGGAGTCATCACTGGTCTATGGTTACTCCATCTATATGATGGGTCCTGGGAGTCATCGCTGGTCTATGGTTACACCATCTATATGATGGGTCCTGGGAGTCATCACTGGTCTATGGTTACACCATCAATAGGATAGGTACTGGGAGTCATCGCTGGTCAATGGTTACACCATCTTTAGGATGGGTACTGGGAGTCATCGCTGGTCTATGGTTACATCATCTATATGATGGGTCCTGGGAGCCATCGCTGGTCTATGGTTACACCAACTATATGATGGGTCCTGGGAGTCATCGCTGGTCTATGGTTACACCATGTATATGATGGGTCCTGGGAGTCATCGCTGGTCTATGGTTACATCATCTATAGGATGGGTCCTGGGAGTCATCGCTGGTCTATGGTTACACCATCTATAGGATGGGTACTGGGAGTCATCGCTGGTCTATGGTTACACTATCTATAGGATGGGTACTGGGAGTCATCGCTGGTCTATGGTTACACCATCTATACGATGGGTCCTGGGAGTCATCGCTGGTCTATGGTTACACGATATATAGGATGGGTCCTGGGAGTCTTCGCTGGTCTATGGTTACATCATCAATATGATGGGTCCTGGAAGTCTTCGCTGGTCTATGGTTACATCATCTATAGGATGGGTACTGGGAGTCAACGCTGGTCTATGGTTACATCATCAATATGATGGGTCCTTGGAGTCATCGCTGGTCTATGGTTACATCATCTATAGGATGGGTACTGGGAGTCATCGCTGGTCTATGGTTACAACATCTATATGATGGGTCCTGGGAGCCATTGCTGGTCTATGGCTGCACCATCCGTATGATGGACTGTGGGGATGAAAAGGAGAGGAGATTTAGGGTCCGCTCTAGTCCCTGGGCACATGGCTCATCACCAGAGCTCTAGGGGTTACAAGCTGTCCGCGTCTGGGTCAGTCCCCTGTCCTGGCACACACACACGGTGGAGGAGCGCTGTTATCTGACCCGGGCTATGGAGCTACAATTCCCAGTGCATTGCCTGTAATTAGCGGCCTGTAATTGGCAGCAGTCAGTGCTGAATCTGATGGGAGAGGCCGATAGTGGCCGTTTCTCATGCAAATCGCTGCCCATTAACATCCACTCAGTGCGGCAGCTGAAATCCGAGACCGGCGAGATATTGGCGACTGCCCTTCACATTCTCTGCCTGCCAGGGAAGAAATGACAATCTCTGACTACATCCTCATAACATCTTTACGAAAGGTCAAAGAAATGCCAGAGAACAGAACGCCACGCTCAGGTCCGTAACCAAAATGTGCCCCAGAAACTGCACAACCACATTATGCCAGCCAGAGAGCGGAAAACAGGAATAATATCAGAAATACACAAAAAGATGATTTTATGCAGAGAATTCATTCTTACAACCTGCCTGTATATTCTGTGAGAGCTTGTCAGCCCCGCCCCTGGTGATGACATCACTGACATAATGATGAGACCACACCCCTTATTCTCCAGCCCCGCCCCAGGTGATGACACCACTGATATAATGATGAGACCACACCCCTTATACTCCAACCCCGCCCCCGGTGATGATGTAAGGAGGTGGTGGAGAACCTCACTGCTTCCCCTCTCTCTCGTGTGCTGGTCCCGTGCACTTTGTGGTACCTGTATGTTAAACGTGATGCACCATTTATGTATTGGTATGTCTAAGTGTGCTCTGTTTGCAATGTTTCCCATGTGTGTTAATGCAACGTGATGATGTCTCTTAGTCTGTAATGTATCACTGTTGAACTGTATTGTGTTGCCCTGTACATGTTAGAGGCAGGGACAGGAAGGGTTAAAATGTGGGCTGGACTAGCAGCCAGAAAAGGCCCTGCTTCCAGCTCAGCCTCAGAGCCCGGGGACGTTTGCCCAGGGCATAGGTTCAGCTGCAGCTGGGAGCCTTGCTTGTCCCCAGGAGGGGTAAAGACTGTTGCCTGGACCCCAGGAGGGGTAAAGACTGTTGCCTGGACCCCAGGAGGGGTAAAGACTGTTGCCTGGACCCCAGGAGGGGTAAAGACTTGCCTGGACCCCAGGAGGGGTAAAGACTGTTGCCTGGACCCCAGGAGGGGTAAAGACTGTTGTCTGGACCCCAGGAGGGGTAAGTACTGTTGCCTGGACCCCAGGAGGGGTAAAGACTGCTGCCTGGACCCCAGGAGGGGTAAAGATTGTTGCCTGGACCCCAGGAGGGGTAAAGACTGTTGCCTGGACCCCAGGAGGGGTAATGACTGTTGCCTGGACCCCAGGAGGGGTAAAGACTGTTGCCTGGACCCCAGGAGGGGTAAAGACTGTTGCCTGGACCCCAGGAGGGGTAAAGACTGTTGTCTGGACCCCAGTAGGGGTAAATACTGTTGTCTGGACCCCAGGAGGGGTAAAGACTGTTGCCTGGACCCCAGGAGGGGTAAAGACTGTTGCCTGGACCCCAGGAGGGGTAAAGACTGTTGTCTGGACCCCAGGAGGGGTAAGTACTGTTGCCTGGACCCCAGGAGGGGTAAAGACTGCTGCCTGGACCCCAGGAGGGGTAAAGATTGTTGCCTGGACCCCAGGAGGGGTAAAGACTGTTGCCTGGACCCCAGGAGGGGTAATGACTGTTGCCTGGACCCCAGGAGGGGTAAAGACTGTTGCCTGGACCCCAGGAGGGGTAAAGACTGTTGTCTGGACCCCAGTAGGGGTAAATACTGTTGTCTGGACCCCAGGAGGGGTAAAGACTGTTGCCTGGACCCCAGGAGGGGTAAAGACTGTTGCCTGGACCCCAGGAGGGGTAAAGACTGTTGCCTGGACCTCAGGAGGGGTAAGTACTGTTGCCTGGACCCCAGGAGGGGTAAAGACTGTTGCCTGGACCCCAGGAGGGGTAAATACTGTTGCCTGGACCCCAGGAGGGGTAAAGACTGTTGCCTGGACCCCAGGAGGGGTAAATACTGTTGCCTGGACCCCAGGAGGGGTAAAGACTGTTGCCTGGACCCTAGGAGGGGTAAAGACTGTTGCCTGGACCCCAGGAGGGGTAAAGACTGTTGCCTGGACCCCATGAGGGGTAAGTACTGTTGCCTGGACCCCAGGAGGGGTAAAGACTGTTGCCTGGACCCCAGGAGGGGTAAATACTGTTGCCTGGACCCCAGGAGGGGTAAATACTGTTGTCTGGACCCCAGGAGGGGTAAAGACTGTTGCCTGGACCCCAGGAGGGGTAAAGACTGTTGCCTGGACCCCAGGAGGGGTAAAGACTGTTGCCTGGACCTCAGGAGGGGTAAGTACTGTTGCCTGGACCCCAGGAGGGGTAAAGACTGTTGCCTGGACCCCAGGAGGGGTAAATACTGTTGCCTGGACCCCAGGAGGGGTAAAGACTGTTGCCTGGACCCCAGGAGGGGTAAATACTGTTGCCTGGACCCCAGGAGGGGTAAAGACTGTTGCCTGGACCCTAGGAGGGGTAAAGACTGTTGCCTGGACCCCAGGAGGGGTAAAGACTGTTGCCTGGACCCCATGAGGGGTAAGTACTGTTGCCTGGACCCCAGGAGGGGTAAAGACTGTTGCCTGGACCCCAGGAGGGGTAAATACTGTTGCCTGGACCCCAGGAGGGGTAAATACTGTTGCCTGAACCCCAGGAGGGTTAAAGACTGTTGCCTGGACCCCAGGAGGGGTGAAGGGGGCTGCCCCGGATCTTTGGGCAGCACCACACGCAGTAGGACTACGTGAGTGCCCCGTAAGGACTATCTCCTCTTTCGGTTGCCATGGCTGTTATGGGTACGGCCGTGGACGTCATTAGAGAGAGAGCAGGAAGCTATTGTTTTCTTTCATTTTATTAAATCTTTTCCCTCTTCACTGTGCTGTGCCTGGGATTGTGATTGTCCTGCCTATTTCTGTACAAGGTCCAGGAGTGTATACTGACTGTGGCTTCGTTGACGTTGACTCTGCTGGGACTACCACCCCGGGCCACCTTGTTACAATGACATCACTGATAAATTTAATGGCCAGAGGTTGTTTTCCAAGAGGAAAAGTTCTTTATCCAGTGGACAATCATATTGTCTTAAAGCCCCATCACACTAAGCGATATCGCTAGCAATATCGCTATAACGTCACTGGTTTTTGTGACGTAGCAGCAATATTGCTAGCGATATCGCTGTGTGTGATACTTACCTCTGACCGGCTCCCCCGCTGTCTGTCGCTGATCGCGCGAGAACGCCCTGGACCATTTCTCGTCGTCAGCTTCCTGTTGGGCTTCCTGCTGTGGCGACAGGCGACGTGTGGACGCGTGCGGGAGGACGCAGGATCGCCTCGTCTGACAGGTAAGTAGCGACCCCCGACCACTGCTATGTCGCTGGTGAGATCTGCCTGTGTGGCAGCTCACTAGCGACCACTTAGCGATGCACCAGCGATCCATATCGTTGTCGCGATCGCTGGTGCATCGCTAAGTGTGACGGTACCTTAACACACGGTGAGTCCTGATTTGGAAAGTGTCCTCTGAGACCTGCTACTGTGATGTTTACACCAGATTTCTCTATAGGGGTAAGGTGCTGGGAAACCCCTGAAATCTGGTTAATGGGATGGCTTCCACTAAGCCTCTGCGTGGTACCCACCCAGGGCTAGGACAAGGGTAGGCAGAGTAGGCACCTGTCTAGGGCACCACCTTCTGCCTACGTGATGGGGGCTCACTGTGAAAAAAAAGCTGAATGTCTGCGTTTGCTAATATTTCAATTGCCACAGTAGCAGGAACTTTGTGCCTTCCAAAAGTCAGCATGGCCGAAAATAGATACCCAAAATTAAGGGCATATTCTTTAAGGTACTAGGTCATCCTCATGTCATCAAGCATGAGCCTCAGGTTTGGGTCAATTTAAAGCCCTGTAGGCTCTGTGTGTTTCCAGATCATGCCCAGCCCCCACCTTTGGGTGAGGGTGGTAGGGCCAGGGCCAGGGTGGCTAGGGGTAAATCCTATCTCTACAGGTTCTGATTAAATCACCTGGCAGGCTCTGCCTATAACTATGCTAGGTGCTCACCTTAGTCAGTCAGCTGGATGAAACAGACCAGAGTGGATATGTGTTGGAGCTAAAGGACACAGGCCAGAATATCTCTCTGAGAAAAGTCTGCACCAGACGTGTGCACCAAACTGCAAGTCTCACTGGTTGTTATGGACAATACCAGTTTGTTTGATCCGATTGGGACTAGCTCAAGGCTGGTATTCTGTATTTATGGCTTTGTTTTGGTGCTGTGCAACCAGTGAAAAATAAACGTCACATTGTTTTGATAGAAGAATTCAGAGCCTGTGTGAGCGCTGCCTAATGCCTGCCTGAGAAAGTGAATCCCTACAGGAGGGACACAGAAAATACATCAAGAAAATCATTAAATCTACTGAGTAAATTACTTGGTGCGGCTTCAGACACATTCACAGATAAAGACTTCCATGTCTCCTGACACTCAGGGCTCCAATGCACATAATCACCCTGGTGCCGGTCAGTGACCCGGGTATGTTTATGTGACTAAGCACTGACCGGGTATGTTTATGTGACCAAGGCCACAACCGCGAACATCTATTCAAGGACATTACGGTAATATGTATACCAGTCTCAGATAAGAGTGCAGCTTCATCCGTGCATTCACATATCCACCCATCAAGACGGATAGCCAGACGCATGGCAGCGTTAAAGGAGTCAGGGGCAGGGAACTGAACTAGGTTTACTGACTGCTGATCATTTACTGACTGATTGTTTGCTGACGTGCGGCCATTTAGATCTCCAAACACCCACAGGATACTTTACGCAGGTGTTGTAGTTTTGGATGATGGGTGGAGATCAAATTCTGCACCTTCTAATCAGTTAATTGGTTTATTAAATGAAAGAACAACAAAGGGTTGTTTGCAGTTCAGAGACAAAATGCTGAGTAAACCGAGCTGAGCAGTGTCCCGGGAAGAGTGGTGCCGTTATCTCAACCGGACATGGATTCCTCTCACTGTTTGCTCATCATCTCAAGTATGAAAGGATGCAGCATCCAGTTAATGACATTTCCAAATTCGCTCAGATTCAGGTAAACACAAGTGTGAATTGAAGAGGATTAGAGAGGACAGAGGGGCACTGCCTAAAGAATGACAATCAACTCCAAGCTGAGACCAAGATCCAAGAGAGAGAATCAAGATTCAAGCCAGAGACTAGGATGTAAGGGAAAATTCAACTGAACCAAATACCAAGATCTAGGGAAAAAGGCAACTGAGCCAGAGACCAAGATCCAAGCGAAGAGGCAACTGAGCTAGAGACCAAGATCCAAGAGAAGAGGCAACTGAGTCAGAGACCAAGATCCAAGCGAAGATGCAACTGAGCCAGAGACCAAGATCCAAGCGAAGAGGCAACTGAGCCAGAGACCAAGATCCAAGGGAAGAGGCAACTGAGCCAGAGACCAAGATCCAAGCGAAGAGGCAACTGAGCTAGAGACCAAGATCCAAGAGAAGAGGCAACTGAGTCAGAGACCAAGATCCAAGCGAAGATGCAACTGAGCCAGAGACCAAGATCCAAGCGAAGAGGCAACTGAGCCAGAGACCAAGATCCAAGGGAAGAGGCAACTGAGCTAGAGACCAAGATCCAAGCAAAGAGGCAACTGAGCCAGGGACCAAGATACAAGCGAAGAGGCAACTGAACCAGAGACCAAGATCCAAGAGAAGAGACAACTGAGCCAGAGACCAAGATCCAAGAGTAGAGGCAACTGAGCCAAATGCCAAGATCTAGGGAAAAAGGCAACTGAGCTAGAGACCAAAATCCAAGTGAAGATGCAACTGAGCCAGAGACCAAGATCCAAGGGAAGAGGCAACTGAGCTAGAGACCAAGATCCAAGCAAAGAGGCAACTGAGCCTGGGACCAAGATCCAAGCGAAGAAGCAACTGAACCAGAGACCAAGATCCAAGAGTAGAGGCAACTGAGCCAAATGCCAAGATCTAGAGAAAAAGGCAACTGAGCTAGAGACCAAAATCCAAGTGAAGATGCAACTGAGCCAGAGACCAAGATCCAAGGGAAGAGGCAACTGAGCTAGAGACCAAGATCCAAGCAAAGAGGCAACTGAGCCTGGGACCAAGATCCAAGCGAAGAAGCAACTGAACCAGAGACCAAGATCCAAGAGAAGAGGCAACTGAGCCAGAGGCCAAGATCCAAGAGAAGGGACCACTGAGTCAGAGACCAAGATCCAAGAGAAAAGGCAACTGAGCCAGAGACCAAGATCCAAGCGAAGATGCAACTGAGCCAGAGACCAAGATCCAAGCAAAGAGGCAACTGAGCCAGAGACCAAGATCCAAGCGAAGATGCAACTGAGCCAGAGACCAAGATCCAAGCAAAGAGGCAACTGAGCCAGAGACCAAGATCCAAGGGAAGAGGCAATTGAGCTAGAGACCAAGATCCAAGAGAAGAGACAACTGAACCAGAGACCAAGATCCAAGAGTAGAGGCAACTGAGCCAGGGACCAAGATCCAAGGGAAGAGGCAACTGAACTAGAGGCCAAGATCCAAGCAAAGAGGCAACTGAGCCAGGGACCAAGATCCAAGCGAAGAAGCAACTGAACCAGAGACCAAGATCCAAGAGAAGAGACAACTGAGCTAGAGACCA
The DNA here is from genome assembly GCF_039654945.1 of Dendrobates tinctorius. NCBI lineage: Eukaryota > Metazoa > Chordata > Amphibia > Anura > Dendrobatidae > Dendrobates > Dendrobates tinctorius. The sequence goes on along the minus strand of NW_027361862.1, from coordinate 1,098,391 downwards.
AGATCCAAGAGTAGAGGCAACTGAGCCAAATGCCAAGATCTAGGGAAAAAGGCAACTGAGCTAGAGACCAAAATCGAAGTGAAGATGCAACTGAGCCAGAGACCAAGATCCAAGAGAAAAGGCAACTGAGCCAGAGACCAAGATCCAAGCGAAGATGCAACTGAGCCAGAGACCAAGATCCAAGCAAAGAGGCAACTGAGCCAGGGACCAAGATCCAAGCGAAGAGGCAACTGAACCAGAGACCAAGATCCAAGAGAAGAGACAACTGAGCCAGAGACCAAGATCCAAGAGTAGAGGCAACTGAGCCAAAGGCCAAGATCTAGGGAAAAAGGCAACTGAGCTAGAGACCAAAATCCAAGTGAAGATGCAACTGAGCCAGAGACCAAGATCCAAGAGAAAAGGCAACTGAGCCAGAGACCAAGATCCAAGCAAAGATGCAACTGAGCCAGAGACCAAGATCCAAGCAAAGAGGCAACTGAGCCAGAGGCCAAGATACAAGAGAAGGGGCTACTGAGCCAAAGATCAAGATCCAAGAGAAAAGGCAACTGAGCCAGAGACCAAGATCCAAGCGAAGATGCAACTGAGCCAGAGACCAAGATCCAAGCAAAGAGGCAACTGAGCCAGAGACCAAGATCCAAGGGAAGAGGCAACTGAGCTAGAGACCAAGATCCAAGAGAAGAGACAACTGAGCTAGAGGCCAAGATCCAAGCAAAGAGGCAACTGAGCCAGGGACCAAGATCCAAGCGAAGAAGCAACTGAACCAGAGACCAAGATCCAAGAGAAGAGACAACTGAGCCAGAGACCAAGATCCAAGAGTAGAGTCAACTGAGCCAAATGCCAAGATCTAGGGAAAAAGGCAACTGAGCTAGAGACCAAAATCCAAGTGAAGATGCAACTGAGCCAGAGACCAAGATCCAAGGGAAGAGGCAACTGAGCTAGAGACCAAGATCCAAGCAAAGAGGCAACTGAGCCTGGGACCAAGATCCAAGCGAAGAAGCAACTGAACCAGAGACCAAGATCCAAGAGAAGAGGCAACTGAGCTAGAGGCCAAGATCCAAGAGAAGGGACCACTGAGTCAGAGACCAAGATCCAAGAGAAAAGGCAACTGAGCCAGAGACCAAGATCCAAGCGAAGAGGCAATTGAGCCGGAGACCAAGATCCAAGAGAAGAGACAACTGAGCCAGAGACCAAGATCCAAGAGTAGAGGCAACTGAGCCAGGGACCAAGATCCAAGGGAAGAGGCAACTGAACTAGAGGCCAAGATCCAAGCAAAGAGGCAACTGAGCCAGGGACCAAGATCCAAGCGAAGAAGCAACTGAACCAGAGACCAAGATCCAAGAGAAGAGACAACTGAGCTAGAGACCAAGATCCAAGAGTAGAGGCAACTGAGCCAAATGCCAAGATCTAGGGAAAAAGGCAACTGAGCTAGAGACCAAAATCCAAGTGAAGATGCAACTGAGCCAGAGACCAAGATCCAAGAGAAAAGGCAACTGAGCCAGAGACCAAGATCCAAGCAAAGATGCAACTGAGCCAGAGACCAAGATCCAAGCAAAGAGGCAACTGAGCCAGGGACTAAGATCCAAGCGAAGAGGCAACTGAACCAGAGATCAAGATCCAAGAGAAGAGACAACTGAGCCAGAGACCAAGATCCAAGAGTAGAGGCAACTGAGCCAAATGCCAAGATCTAGGGAAAAAGGCAACTGAGCTAGAGACCAAAATCCAAGTGAAGATGCAACTGAGCCAGAGACCAAGATCCAAGGGAAGAGGCAACTGAGCTAGAGACCAAGATCCAAGCAAAGAGGTAACTGAGCCAGGGACCAAGATCCAAGCGAAGAAGCAACTGAACCAGAGACCAAGATCCAAGAGAAGAGGCAACTGAGCTATAGACCAAGATCCAAGAGAAGAGGCAACTGAACCAGAGACCAAGATCCAAGCGAAAAGGCAACTGAGCCAGAGACCAAGATCCAAGTGAAGAGGCAACTGAGCCAGAGACCAAGATCCAAGGGAAGAGGCAACTGAGCTAGAGACCAAGATCCAAGCAAAGAGGCAACTGAGCCAGGGACCAAGATCCAAGCGAAGAAGCAACTGAACCAGAGACCAAGATCCAAAAGAAGAGACAACTGAGCCAGAGACCAAGATCCAAGAGTAGAGGCAACTGAGCCAAATGCCAAGATCTAGGGAAAAAGGCAACTGAGCTATAGACCAAGATCCAAGTGAAGATGCAACTGAGCCAGAGACCAAGATCCAAGTGAAGAGGCAACTGAGCTAGATACCAAGATCCAAGCAAAGAGGCAACTGAGCCAGGGACCAAGATCCAAGGGAAGAGGCAACTGAACTAGAGGCCAAGATCCAAGCAAAGAGGCAACTGAGCCAGGGACCAAGATCCAAGCGAAGAAGCAACTGAACCAGAGACCAAGATCCAAGAGAAGAGACAACTGAGCTAGAGACCAAGATCCAAGAGTAGAGGCAACTGAGCCAAATGCCAAGATCTAGGGAAAAAGGCAACTGAGCTATAGACCAAGATCCAAGTGAAGATGCAACTGAGCCAGAGACCAAGATCCAAGTGAAGAGGCAACTGAGCTAGATACCAAGATCCAAGAGTAGAGGCAACTGAGCCAGGGACCAAGATCCAAGGGAAGAGGCAACTGAACTAGAGGCCAAGATCCAAGCAAAGAGGCAACTGAGCCAGGGACCAAGATCCAAGCGAAGAAGCAACTGAACCAGAGACCAAGATCCAAGAGAAGAGACAACTGAGCTAGAGACCAAGATCCAAGAGTAGAGGCAACTGAGCCAAATGCCAAGATCTAGGGAAAAAGGCAACTGAGCTATAGACCAAGATCCAAGTGAAGATGCAACTGAGCCAGAGACCAAGATCCAAGTGAAGAGGCAACTGAGCTAGATACCAAGATCCAAGAGTAGAGGCAACTGAGCCAGGGACCAAGATCCAAGGGAAGAGGCAACTGAACTAGAGGCCAAGATCCAAGCAAAGAGGCAACTGAGCCAGGGACCAAGATCCAAGCGAAGAAGCAACTGAACCAGAGACCAAGATCCAAGAGAAGAGACAACTGAGCTAGAGACCAAGATCCAAGAGTAGAGGCAACTGAGCCAAATGCCAAGATCTAGGGAAAAAGGCAACTGAGCTAGAGACCAAAATCCAAGTGAAGATGCAACTGAGCCAGAGACCAAGATCCAAGAGAAAAGGCAACTGAGCCAGAGACCAAGATCCAAGCGAAGATGCAACTGAGCCAGAGACCAAGATCCAAGCAAAGAGGCAACTGGGCCAGGGACCAAGATCCAAGCGAAGAGGCAACTGAGCCAGAGACCAAGATCCAAGAGTAGAGGCAACTGAGCCAAATGCCAAGTTCTAGGGAAAAAGGCAACTGAGCTAGAGACCAAAATCCAAGTGAAGATGCAACTGAGCCAGAGACCAAGATCCAAGGGAAGAGGCAACTGAGCCAGGGACCAAGATCCAAGCGAAGAAGCAACTGAACCAGAGACCAAGATCCAAGAGAAGAGACAACTGAGCTAGAGACCAAGATCCAAGAGTAGAGGCAACTGAGCCAGGGACCAAGATCCAAGCGAAGAGGCAACTGAGCCAGAGACCAAGATCCAAGTGAAGAGGCAACTGAGCCAGAGACCAAGATCCAAGGGAAGAGGCAACTGAGCTAGAGACCAAGAGCCAAGCAAAGAGGCCACTGAGCCAGGGACCAAGATCCAAGCGAAGAAGCAACTGAACCAGAGACCAAGATCCAAAAGAAGAGACAACTGAGCCAGAGACCAAGATCCAAGAGTAGAGGCAACTGAGCTATAGACCAAGATCCAAGAGAAGAGGCAACTGAGCCAGAGACCAAGATCCAAGCGAAGAGGCAACTGAGCCAGAGACCAAGATCCAAGTGAAGAGGCAACTGAGCCAGAGACCAAGATCCAAGGGAAGAGGCAACTGAGCTAGAGACCAAGATCCAAGCAAAGAGGCCACTGAGCCAGGGACCAAGATCCAAGCGAAGAAGCAACTGAACCAGAGACCAAGATCCAAAAGAAGAGACAACTGAGCCAGAGACCAAGATCCAAGAGTAGAGGCAACTGAGCCAAATGCCAAGATCTAGGGAAAAAGGCAACTGAGCTATAGACCAAGATCCAAGTGAAGATGCAACTGAGCCAGAGACCAAGATCCAAGTGAAGAGGCAACTGAGCTAGATACCAAGATCCAAGCAAAGAGGCAACTGAGCCAGGGACCAAGATCCAAGCGAAGAAGCAACTGAACCAGAGACCCAAGATCCAAGAGAAGAGGCAACTGAGCTAGAGACCAAGATCCAATAGAAGAGGCAACTGAGCCAGAGACCAAGATCCAAGCGAAGAGGCAACTGAGCCAGAGGCCAAGATCCAAGAGAAGGGGCCACTGAGCCAGAAACCAAGATCCAAGAGAAAAGGCAACTGAGCCAGTGACCAAGATCCAAGCGAAGATCCAACTGAGCCAGAGACCAAGATCCAAGCGAAGAAGCAACTGAGCCAGAGACCAAGATCCAAGGGAAGAGGCAACTGAGCTAGAGACCAAGATCCAAGAAAAGAGGCAACTGAGCCAGGGACCAAGAACCAAGCGAAGAAGCAACTGAACCAGAGACCAAGATCCAAGAGAAGGGGCCACTGAGCCAGAGACCAAGATCCAAGAGAAAAGGCAACTGAGCCAGGGACCAAAATCCAAGTAAAGAGGCAACTGAGCCAGAGACCAAGATGCAAGGGAAGATGCAACCGAGCCAGAGACCACGATCCAAGAGAAGAGACATTTGAGCCAGAGCCCAAAATCCAAGCAAAGATGAAACTAAGCCAGGGACCAAGATGTAAGGAAAGAGGCAACTGAGCTGAAAACCAAGATCCAAGGGAAGTGTACGCGTAATACAGTAATCACCTGTGACATTATACACAGGAGCTCTTTGTTTTGTATATAGTGTACAGGTAATAAGGAAATCACCGGTGACATTATACACAAGAGCTCTGTATATAATGTCAGTGTACAGGTAATAAAGTGATCACCAGGGACATTATGCACAGGAGCTCTGCATATAGTGTCAGTGTACAGGTAATACAGTGATCACCAGTGACATTATACAAAGGAGCTCTGTATAATGTATATAGTGTACAGGTAATACAGTGATCACCAGTGACATTGTACACAGGAGCTCTGTATATAGTGTCAGTGTACAGGTAATACAGGGATCACCAGTGACATTATACAAAGGAGCTCTGTATAAAGTGTCAGTGTACAGGTAATACAGTGATCACCAGTTACATTATACACTGGAGCTCTGTATAAAGTGTCAGTGTACAGGTAATACAGGGATCACCAGTGACATTATACAAAGGAGCTCTGTATAAAGTGTCAGTGTACAGGTAATACAGTAATCACCTGTGACATTATACACAGGAGCTCTTTGTTTTGTATATAGTGTACAGGTAATAAGGAAATCACCGGTGACATTATACACAAGAGCTCTGTATATAATGTCAGTGTACAGGTAATAAAGTGATCACCAGGGACATTATGCACAGGAGCTCTGCATATAGTGTCAGTGTACAGGTAATACAGTGATCACCAGTGACATTATACAAAGGAGCTCTGTATAATGTATATAGTGTACAGGTAATACAGTGATCACCAGTGACATTGTACACAGGAGCTCTGTATATAGTGTCAGTGTACAGATAATACAGTGATCACCAGTGACATTATACAAAGGAGCTCTGTATAAAGTGTCAGTGTACAGGTAATACAGTGATCACCAGTGACATTATACACTGGAGCTCTGTATATAGTATATAGTGTACAAGGTGATACAGTGAACACCAGTGACATCACACACAGGAGCTCTGTATATAGTGTCAGTGTACAGGTAATACAGTGATCACCAGTGACATTATACACAGGAGCTCTGTATATAGTGTATAGTGTACAGGTAATACAGTGATCACCAGTGACATTATACACAGGACCTCTGTATATAGTGTATAGTGTACAGATAATACAGTGATCACCAGTGACATTATACACAGGAGCTCTGTATATAGTGTCAGTGTACAGGTAATAGTGATCACCTGTGACATTATACACAGGAGCTCTGTATATAGTACAAGGTAATACAGTGATATCCAGTGACATTATATACAGGAGCTCTGTATAATGTATATAGTGTACAGGTAATACAGTGATCACCAGTGACATTGTACACAGTAGCTCTGTGTATAGTGTGAGTATACTGCCAATACAGTGATCACCAGTGACATTATACACAGGAGCTCTGTATATAGTATATAGTGTACAGGTAATACGGAGATCACCGGTGACATTATACACAAGAGCTCTGTATATAATGTCAGTGTACAGGTAATACTGTGATCACCAGTGACATTATACGCAGGAACTCCATATATAGTGTATAGCAGGGTTCCCCAACTCCAGTCCTCAAGGCCCACCAACAGATTATGTTTTAAGGATTTCTTTTGTATTGATCAGGTGGTAATTGCTTCACCTGTGCAATACAAAGGAAATACTGAAAACATGACCTGTTGGTGGGCCTTGAGGGCTGTAGTTGGGGAACCCTGGTGTATATTGTGCAGGTAATACAGTGATCACCAGTGACATTATACACAGGAGCTCTGTATAATGTATATAGTGTACAGGTAATACAGTGATCACCAGTGACACTATACACAGGAGCTCTGTATATAGTGTCAGTGTACAGGTAATACAGTGATCACCAGTGACATTATACACAGGACCTCTGTATATAGTGTAGAGAGTAGAGGTAGTACAGTGATCACCAGTGACATTGTACACAGGAGCTCTGTATATAGTGTATAGTGTACAGGTAATACAGTGATCACCAGTGACATTATACACTGGAGCTCTGTGTATAGTATATAGTGTACAAGGTAATACAGTGAACACCAGTGACATTATACACTGGAGCTCTGTGTATAGTATATAGTGTACAAGGTAATACAGTGAACACCAGTGACATTATACACTGGAGCTCTGTGTATAGTATATAGTGTACAAGGTAATACAGTGAACACCAGTGACATTATATACAAGAGCTCTGTATATAGTGTCAGTGTACAGGTAATACAGAGATCACCAGTGACATTATACACAGGAGCTCTGTGTATAGTATATAGTGTACAAGGTAATACAGTGAACACCAGTGACATTATATACAAGAGCTCTGTATATAGTGTCAGTGTACAGGTAATACAGTGATCACCAGTGACATTATATACAGGAGCTCTGTATATAGTGTATAGTGTACAGGTAATACAGTGATCACCAGTGACATTATACACAGGAGCTCTGTATATAGTGTCAGTGTACAGGTAATACAGTGATCACCACTGACATTATACACAGGAGCTCTCTATATAGTGTATAGTGTACATGTAATACAGTGATCATGAGTGATATTATACTTAGGAGCTCTCTATATAGTGTATAGTGTACATGTAATACAGTGATCATGAGTGATATTATACTTAGGAGCTCTGTATATAGTATATAGTGTAAAGGTAATACAGTGATAATGAGTGACATTGTACACAGGAGCTTTGTATATAATGTCAGCGTAATAATAATAATAATACATTTTATTTTTATAGCGCCGACATATTCCGCAGCACTTTACATTTCAGAGGGGATTACAGGTACAGGTAATACAGTGATCACCAGTGACATTATACACAGGAGCTCTGTATATAGTATGTAGTGTAAAGGTAACACAGGGATCACCAGTGACATAATACACAGGAGCTCTGTATATAGTGTCAGTGTTCAGGTAATACAGTGATCACCAGTGACATTATACACAGGAGCTCTGTATATAGTATATAGTGTACAAGGAAATACAGTGATCACAAGTGACATTATACACAGGAGCTCTGTATAATGTATAAAGTGAACAGGTAATACAGTGATCACCAGTCACATTATACACAGGAGCTCTGTATATAGTGTATAGTGTACATGTAATACAGTGATCATGAGTGACATTATACTCAGGAGCTCTGAATATAGTGTATAGTGTACAGGTAGTAAAGTGATCACCAGTGACATTGTACACAGGAGCTCTGTATATAGTGTCAGTGTACAGGTAATACAGGAATCACCAGTGACATTGTACACAGGAGCTCTGCACATAGTGTATAGTGTACAGGTAATACAGGGATCACCAGTGACATTATGCACAGGAGCTCTGTATATAGTGTCAGTGGGCAGGTAATACAGTGATCACCGGTGACATTATACAAAGGTGCTCTGTATATAGTGTACAGATAATACAGTGATCACCAGTGACATTATACGCAGGAACTCTGTATATAGTGTATAGTGTACAGGTAACACAGTGATCACCAGTGACATTGTACACAGGAGCTCTGTATATAATGTATAGTGTACAGATAATACAGTGATCACCAGTGACATTATGCACAGGAGCTCTGTATATAGTGTCAGTGGGCAGGTAATACAGTGATCACCGGTGACATTATACAAAGGTGCTCTGTATATAGTGTATAGTGTACAGGTAATACAGTGATCACCAGTGGCATTATACACAGGAGCTCTGTATATAGTGTCAGCATACAGATAATACAGTGATCACCAGTGACATTATACTCAGGAGCTCTGTATATAGTGTTAGTGTACAGTAAATACAGTGATCACTGGTGACATTATACACAGGAGCTCTGTATATAGTGTCAGTGTACAGGTAATACAGTGATTACTGATGACATTATACACAGGAGCTCTGTACATATTGTCAGTGTACAGGTAATACAGTGATCACCAGTGACATCATACACAGGAGCTCTGTATAATGTATATAGTGTACAGGTAATAAAATGATCACCAGTGACATTATACACAGGAGCTCTGTATATAGTGTATAGTGTACAGATAATACAGTTATCATGAGCGACATTATACACAGGAGCTCTGTATAATGTATATAGTGTACAGGCAATACAGTGATCACCAGTGACATTATACACAGGAGCTCTGTATATAGTGTCAGCATACAGATAATACAGTGATCACCAGTGACATTATATTCCGGAGCTCTGTATATAGTGTTAGTGTAAAGTAAATACAGTGATCACTGGTGACATCAAACACAGGAGCTCTCTATATTGTGTCAGTGTACAGGTAATACAGTGCTTACTGATGACATTATACACAGGAGCTCTGTATATAGTGTATAGTGTACAGGTAATACAGTCATCACCAGTGACATTATACACAGGAGCTCTGTATATAGTGTATAGTGTACAGGTAATACAGTGATCACCAGTGACATTATACACAGGAGCTCTGTATATAGTGTACAGGTAATACATTGATCACCAGTGACATTATACACAGGAGCTCTGTATATAGTGCATAGTGTACAGGTAATACAGTGATCATGAGTGACATTATACTCAGGAGCTCTGTACATAGTGTATAGTGTACAGGTAATACAGTGATCATGAGTGACATTACACTCAGGAGCTCTGTATATAGTGTACAGGTAATACAGTGATCATGAGTGACATTATACACAGGAGCTCTGTACATAGTGTATAGTGTACAGGTAATACAGTGATCATGAGTGACATTACACTCAGGAGCTCTGTATATAGTGTACAGGTAATACAGTGATCATGAGTGACATTATACACAGGAGCTCTGTACATAGTGTACAGTTAATACATTGATCACCAGTGACATTATACACAGGAGCTCTGTATATAGTGCATAGTGTACAGGTAATACAGTGATCATGAGTGACATTATACTCAGGAGCTCTGTATATAGTGTACAGGTAATACATTGATCACCAGTGACATTATACACAGGAGCTCTGTATATAGTGTGTAGTGTACAGGTAATACAGTGATCATGAGTGACATTATACACAGGAGCTCTGTATATAGTGTACAGGTAATACATTGATCACCAGTGACATTATACACAGGAGCTCTGTATATTGTGTATAGTGTACAGGTAATACAGTGATCATGAGTGACATTATACTCAGGAGCACTGTATATAGTATATAGTGTACAGCTAATACAGCGATCACCAGTGACATTATACACAGGAGCTCTGTATATATTATATAGTGTACAAGGTAATACAGTGAAAACCAGTGACATTAGACACATGAGCGCTGTATATAGTATATAGTGACAAGGTAATACAGTGAACACCAGTGACATTATACACAGAAGCTCTGTATATAGTGTATAGTGTACAGGTAATACAGGGATCACCAGTGACATTATACACAGAAGCTCTGTATATAGTATATAGTGTAAAGGTAATACAGGGATCACCAGTGACATTATACACGGGAGCTCTGCATATAGTATATAGTGTACAAGGTAATACTGTGATCACCAGTGACATTGTACACAGGAGCTCTGTATATAGCGTCAGTGTACAGATAATACAGTGATCACCAGTGACATTATACACAGGAGCTCTATATATAGTGTCATTGTACAGGTAATACAGTGATCCCCAGTGACATTATACACAGGGGCTCTGTATATAGTGTCAGTGTACAAGTAATACAGTGATAACCAGTGACATTATACACAGGAGCTCTGTATATAGTGTATAGTGTACAGATAATAGTGATCGCCAGTGACATTATACACAGGAGCTCTGCATAATGTATATAGTGTACAGGTAATAAAGTGATCACCAGTGACATTATACACAGGAGCTCTGTATATATTGTATAGTGTACAGGTAATATTGATCACCAGTGACATTATACTCAGGAGCTCTGTATATAGTGTCAGTGTACAGGTAATACAGTGATCCCCAGTGACATTATACACAGGAGCTCTGTATATAGTGTCAGTGAACAAGTAATACAGTGATAACCAGTGACATTATACACAGGAGCTCTGTATATAGTGTCAGCATACAGATAATACAGTGATCACCAGTGACATTATATTCCGGAGCTCTGTATATAGTGTTAGTGTAAAGTAAATACAGTGATCACTGGTGACATCAAACACAGGAGCTCTCTATATTGTGTCAGTGTACAGGTAATACAGTGATTACTGATGACATTATACACAGGAGCTCTGTATATAGTGTATAGTGTACAGGTAATACAGTCATCACCAGTGACATTATACACAGGAGCTCTGTATATAGTGTATAGTGTACAGGTAATACAGTGATCACCAGTGACATTATACACAGGAGCTCTGTATATAGTGTACAGGTAATACATTGATCACCAGTGACATTATACACAGGAGCTCTGTATATAGTGCATAGTGTACAGGTAATACAGTGATCATGAGTGACATTATACTCAGGAGCTCTGTACATAGTGTATAGTGTACAGGTAATACAGTGATCATGAGTGACATTACACTCAGGAGCTCTGTATATAGTGTACAGGTAATACAGTGATCATGAGTGACATTATACACAGGAGCTCTGTACATAGTGTATAGTGTACAGGTAATACAGTGATCATGAGTGACATTACACTCGGGAGCTCTGTATATAGTGTACAGGTAATACAGTGATCATGAGTGACATTATACACAGGAGCTCTGTACATAGTGTACAGTTAATACATTGATCACCAGTGACATTATACACAGGAGCTCTGTATATAGTGTGTAGTGTACAGGTAATACAGTGATCATGAGTGACATTATACACAGGAGCTCTGTATATAGTGTACAGGTAATAAATTGATCACCAGTGACATTATACACAGGAGCTCTGTATATTGTGTATAGTGTACAGGTAATACAGTGATCATGAGTGACATTATACTCAGGAGCACTGTATATAGTGTATAGTGTACAGGTAATACAGTGATCATGAGTGACATTACACTCAGGAGCTCTGTATATAGTGTACAGGTAATACAGTGATCATGAGTGACATTATACTCAGGAGCTCTTTATATAGTGTACAGGTAATACATTGATCACCAGTGACATTATACACAGGAGCTCTGTATATAGTGTGTAGTGTACAGGTAATACAGTGATCATGAGTGACATTATACACAGGAGCTCTGTATATAGTGTACCGGTAATACATTGATCACCAGTGACATTATACACAGGAGCTCTGTATATTGTGTATAGTGTACAGGTAATACAGTGATCATGAGTGACATTATACTCAGGAGCACTGTATATAGTATATAGTGTACAGCTAATACAGCGATCACCAGTGACATTATACACAGGAGCTCTGTATATAGTATATAGTGTACAAGGTAATACAGTGAAAACCAGTGACATTAGACACATGAGCGCTGTATATAGTATATAGTGACAAGGTAATACAGTGAACACCAGTGACATTATACACAGAAGCTATGTATATAGTGTATAGTGTACAGGTAATACAGGGATCACCAGTGACATTATACACAGAAGCTCTGTATATAGTATATAGTGTAAAGGTAATACAGGGATCACCAGTGACATTATACACGGGAGCTCTGCATATAGTATATAGTGTACAAGGTAATACTGTGATCACCAGTGACATTGTACACAGGAGCTCTGTATATAGCGTCAGTGTACAGATAATACAGTGATCACCAGTGACATTATACACAGGCGCTCTATATATAGTGTCATTGTACAGGTAATACAGTGATCCCCAGTGACATTATACACAGGGGCTCTGTATATAGTGTCAGTGTACAAGTAATACAGTGATAACCAGTGACATTATACACAGGAGCTCTGTATATAGTGTATAGTGTACAGATAATAGTGATCGCCAGTGACATTATACACAGGAGCTCTGCATAATGTATATAGTGTACAGGTAATAAAGTGATCACCAGTGACATTATACACAGGAGCTCTGTATATATTGTATAGTGTACAGGTAATATTGATCACCAGTGACATTATACACAGGAGCTCTGTATATAGTGTCAGTGTACAGGTAATACAGTGATCCCCAGTGACATTATACACAGGAGCTCTGTATATAGTGTCAGTGAACAAGTAATACAGTGATAACCAGTGACATTATACACAGGAGCTCTGTATATATTGTATAGTGTACAGGTAATAGTGATCGCCAGTGACATTATACACAGGAGCTCTGTATATTGTGTCAGTGTACAGGTAATACAGTGATCACCAGTGACATTATACACAGGAGCTCTGTATAAAGTGTCAGTGTATAGGTAATACAGTGATCACCACTGACATTATACACAGGAGCTCTGTATATAGTATATAGTGTACAAAATACAGTGAACACCAGTGACATTATACACAGGAGCTCTATATATAGTGTCAGTGTACAGGAAATACAGTGATCACCAGTGACATTATACACAGGAGCTCTGTATATAGTGTATTGTGTACAGGTAATACAGTTATGACCAGTGACATTATACACAGGAGCTCTGTATATAGTGTCACTGTATAGTTAATACAATGATCACCAGTGACATTATACACAGGAGCTTTGTACATAGTGTATAGTGTACAGGTAATACAGTGATCATGAGTGACATTATATTCAGGAGCACTGTATATAGTATATAGTGTACAGATAATACAGTGATCATGAGTGGCATTGTACACAGGAGCTCTGCATATAGTCTCAGCGTACAGGTAATACAGTGAAAACCAGTGACATTAGACACCTGAGCTCTGTATATAGTATATAGTGTACAATGTAATACAGTGAACACCAGTGACATTATACACAGGAGCTCTGTATATAATGTCAGTGTACAGGTAATACAGTGATCACCAGTGACATTGTACACAGGAGCTCTGTATAAAGTGTATAGTGTACAGGTAATACAGGGATCACCAGTGATATTATACACTGGAGCCCTGTATATAGTATATAGTGTAAAGGTAATACAGGGATCACCAGTGACATTATACACAGGAGCTCTGTATATAGTATATAGTGTTCAGGTAAGAGAGTGATCACCAGTGACATTATACACAGGAGTTCTGCATATAGTGTCAGTGGGCAGGTAATACAGTGATCACTGTTGACATTATACAAAAGTGCTCTGTGTATAGTGTATAGTCTACAGGTAATACAGTGATCACCAGTGACATACACAGGAGCTTTGTATATAGTATATAGTGTACAAGGTACTACAGGGATCACCAGTGACATTATACACAGGAGCTCTGTATATTGTATATAGTGTACAGGTAATACAGTGATCACCAGTGACATTGTACACAGGAGATCTGTTTATAGTGTCAGTGTACAGATAATACAGTGATCACCAGTGACATTATACACAGGAGCTCTGTATATAGTGTCAGTGTACAAGTAATACAGTGACACCAGTGACATTATACACACGAGCTCTGTATAATATATATAGTGTACAGGTAATAAAGTCATCACCAGTGACATTATACACAGGAGCTCTGTATATAGTGTATAGTGTACAGGTAATAGTGATCGCCAGTGACATTATACACAGGAGCTCTGCATAATGTACATAGTGTACAGGTAATAAAGTGATCACCAGTGACATTATACACAGGAGCTCTGTATGTAGTGCATAGTGTACAGGTATTACAGTGATCATGAGTGACATTATACTCAGGAGCTCTGTATATAGTGTACAGATAATATAGTGATCACCAGTGACCTTATACACAGGAGCTCTGTATATAGTGTCAGTGTACAGGTAATACAGTGATCACCAGTGAGCTCTGTGTATAGTGTCAGTGTACAGGTAATACAGTGATCACCATTGACATTATACACAGTAACTCTATATATAATGTACAGCAGGGTTCCCCAAATCCAGTCCGCAAGGTCCACCAACAGATCATGTTGCCAGGATTTCCTTAGTATTGCTCTGGTGATAATTGCTTCACCTGTGCAATACAAAGGAAATCCTGAAAATGAGACCTGTTGGTGGGCCTTGAGGACTGGAGTTGGGGAACTCTGGTGTATAGTGTACAGGTAATACAGTGATCATCAGTGACATTATACACAGGAGCTCTGTTGTGAGTTCATTTTCCCCTTCACCGTTGATGTCTGATGAACTCCCTCTGCTGGTGAGGAGAGGTAGTGAAATTGATTGGGTTGGGAAGAACCTGTCATCTGAACAGGTGGAGCCTGATTGGACACCCGGAATCACTGAGTGGATATAAGGCAGCCGACGCCCTACAGGGGTGCTGGTGATCCTTTCTGCTCTGAGCTCTTGCAAACCAGTTCAGTACCTGTCTTCTGAAAGCTAAGTTTTTGCTCTCTTATTTTTCCATGATATTGTGTCTGTTTACTTAGTGTTTGTGCTCTGCCTGCCCTTGTTAGTACAGGCTGAGCTCCATTTTTGTCTCTGGTCAAGTTGATCTTTTGCTCAGTCTTCAGAATATACCTGAGTGCTGATATAGTGATTTTGAAGTCTTGTGACTTCAGGGCCTTTTTTCTATCAGACGTATTGGACATTATTTTGGCAGAATTTTTGCGGATTGCAGCCAGCATCTTTTCTGTCCTTTCCTATTTAGTTAGTTGGGCCCCATCGTTTGCTCAACCTGTCTTTCTGTCTGTGTTTGTGTTTTCATCTGCTTTTCACCGACAATACATGTTTGGGGCTGTCTATTGCTTTGGGGTCTGCTCTGGGGCAGTTTAGATTTCCCCTTTCTTACTTTAGGCTTATTTAGTTCTCCGGCTGTGAACGAGGGGTCTAGGGCACCGTAGGAACCCCCCACGGCTACTGTTAGTTGTGTGAGTAGGATCAGGGGTCTGCAATGCGATAGCTACCAACCTCTCCGGTTTTCAGGACTTAGCTTGTATTTTTGTTTTTTCCTCCTTCGGTGACTCAATCATAACAGAGCTCTGTATATAGTACATAGTGTACAAGGTAATACAGTGATCACCAGTGACATTGTACACAGGAGCTCTGTATATAGTGTCAGTGTACAGATAATACAGTGATCACCAGTGACATTATACACAGGAGCTCTGTATATAGTGTCAGTGTACAGGTAATACAGTGATCACCAGTGACATTATACACAGGAGCTCTGTATATAGTGTATAGTGTACAGGTAATACAGTGATCACCAGTGACATTGTACACAGGAGCTCTGTATATAGTGTCAGAGTACAGATAATACAGTGATCACCAGTGACATTATACACAGGAGCTCTGTATATAGTGTCAGTATACAGGTAATACAGTGATCACCAGTGACATTATACACAGGAGCTCTGTATATAGTGTATAGTGTACAGATAATAGTGATCGCCAGTGACATTATACACAGGAGCTCTGCATAATGTATATAGTGTACAGGTAATAAAGTGATCACCAGTGACATTATACACAGGAGCTCTGTATATATTGTATAGTGTACAGGTAATATTGATCACCAGTGACATTGTACACAGGAGCTCTGTATATAGTGTCAGTGTACAGATAATACAGTGATCACCAGTGACATTATACACAGGAGCTCTGTATATAGTGTCAGTGTACAGGTAATACAGTGATCACCAGTGACATTATACACAGGAGCTCTGTATATAGTGTATAGTGTACAGGTAATACAGTGATCACCAGTGACATTGTACACAGGAGCTCTGTATATAGTGTCAGAGTACAGATAATACAGTGATCACCAGTGACATTATACACAGGAGCTCTGTATATAGTGTCAGTATACAGGTAATACAGTGATCACCAGTGACATTATACACAGGAGCTCTGTATATAGTGTATTGTGTACAGGTAATACAGTGATCATGAGTGACATTATACTCAGGAGCTCTGTATATAGTGTATAGTGTACAAGTAATACAGTGATCATGAGTGACATTATACTCAGGAGCTCTGTATATAGTGTATAGTGTACAGGTAAAAAGTGATCACCAGTGACATTATACACAGGAGCTCTGTATATAGTATATAGTGTAAAGGTAATACAGTGATCATGAGTGACATTGTACACAGGAGCTCTGTATATGGTGTCACCGTACAGGTAATACAGTGATCACCAGTGACATTATACACAGGAGCTCTGTATAAAGTATGTAGGGTAAAGGTAATACAGGTATCACCAGTGACATTATACACAGAAGCTCTGTATATAGTATATAATGAACAGGTAATACAGTGATCACCAGTGACATACACAGGAGCTCTGTATATAGTGTCAGTGTACAGGTAATACAGTGATCACCAGTGACATACACAGGAGCTCTGTATATAGTATATAGTGACAAGGTAATACAGTGATCACCAGTGACATTATACACAGGAGCTCTGTATATATTGTATAGTGTACAGGTAATATTGATCACCAGTGACATTATAAACAGGAGCTCTGTATATAGTGTCAGTGTACAGGTAATACAGTGATCCCCAGTGACATTATACACAGGAGCTCTGTATATAGTGTCAGTGAACAAGTAATACAGTGATAACCAGTGACATTATACACAGGAGCTCTGTATATATTGTATAGTGTACAGGTAATACTGATCGCCAGTGACATTATACACAGGAGCTCTGTATATTGTGTCAGTGTACAGGTAATACAGTGATCACCAGTGACATTATACACAGGAGCTCTGTATAAAGTGTCAGTGTATAGGTAATACAGTGATCACCAGTGACATTATACACAGGAGCTCTGTATATAGTATATAGTGTACAAAATACAGTGAACACCAGTGACATTATACACAGGAGCTCTATATATAGTGTCAGTGTACAGGAAATACAGTGATCACCAGTGACATTATACACAGGAGCTCTGTGTATAGTGTATTGTGTACAGGTAATACAGTTATGACCAGTGACATTATACACAGGAGCTCTGTATATAGTGTCACTGTATAGTTAATACAATGATCACCAGTGACATTATACACAGGAGCTTTGTACATAGTGTATAGTGTACAGGTAATACAGTGATCATGAGTGACATTATACTCAGGAGCACTGTATAGAAACGACCTGGAAACCATCTGCAGAGACTTTGAAGACTTAGGCAAGAAAGTGAAAGAACTGGGAGCGCAGGTGGTCTTCTCTTCCATCCTCCCAGTGGATGGCCATGGAACAAGGAGGTGGAATAAGATTCTGCAGGTGAACAACTGGCTACGTCGATGGTGCCGTCAGCAACGATTTGGATTTCTGGATCACGGAGTGAACTACTTATACGATGGACTACTTGCTAGAGATGGGGTGCACCTTACGAAGACTGGAAAGCAGGTATTTGGAAGTCGCCTTGCTACACTTGTAAGGAGAGCTTTAAACTAGAACAACATGGGAAGGGAAGCAAAAGACCAGAAAAAGCCATACACCTGACAAATGCTATTGAGAACTCTGCTATTAGAAGTGGAAAGGAAGAAGTGGAAAGGAAGAACAAAGACGAAAGAATCTAATTAATAAAAATATTGGAGAAAGAGAAACCAATCACAAACTAAAATGTTTCTATACTAATGCACAAAGCATGGGCAACAAACAAGGAGAATTGGAACTACTAACACAGGAAAAGAAATATGATGTCATTGGAATCACTGAAACTTGGTGGGACAATACACATGATTGGAATACAAGACTAGAAGGATACAACTTATTTGCAAGAAACAGACTTGATAAACGAGGAGGGGGTGTCGCATTGTATGTTAGAAACGCGTATATCTGCACAGAGATTGAAGCTTCAGAGACTGGGAGTTCTGTGGAAACTGTTTGGGTAAGAATACAAGGACAGAACAATGGAAAGGACACCATTGTAGGCATTTACTACAGGCCGCCTGTGCAAGCTGAAGCTATGGATGAACTCTTTATGCATCAAATGGCCAAGTTCTCCAAAAAATATGACATACTTGTCATGGGAGATTTCAACTATCCAGACATTTGTTGGGAATCTCTCTCAGGCAAAACTAACAGGTCAAGGAAATTCTTATCCTCTCTTGCTGACAACTTTATCTTCCAAAAGGTAAGGGAGAAAACAAGGGGAACTGCTACCTTGGATCTAATCCTTATAAACAGGGAGGAAATGGTTGAGGAGGTAAAAGTGGCTGGGACCCTAGGAGGTAGCGACCATGCTATTTTAGAATTTTGGATAACTAGAGGCGGAAGACCTGTGAAGACTCAGATGTCAAGGTTAGATTTCAGAAAGGCAGATTTTAAGGGATTCAGAAAGAGAATTGGAGGGATCCAATGGCTGGATATCCTTAAAGACAAAAATGTCCAGGAAGGATGGGAAATCTTGAAAAATGAAATTCTCAAAGCACAGTTGTTAACAATTCCGAAAAGAGGGAAGAATAGGAAGCAGTTAAGGAAACCAGGATGGATGAACACAGAACTTAAGCACATGCTAAAAAGGAAGAAAAAAATGTTTATAAAATGGAAAGAGGGAGGCATATCTAAAGAAGAATATAATGCTGTCTGCAGAACCTGCAGGGCACAAATCAGATTAGCTAAAGCTGAAAATGAATTGAGGCTTGCAAGAGATGTCAAAAGCAATAATAAAGGATTTTGGGGATATGTCAAAAGTAAAAGAAAAGTCAAAGATGCTATAGGATTTTTACAGGATGAAAATGATGAAATGGTAAGTCAGGATGTTGAGAAGGCTGAACTTTTAAATTCCTATTTTGCATCTGTTTTCTCTCAGAAAGGAAATGTAACATCAACTGTTATTCACTGTCCTATTAAGGGAATAGAAGAATCCAGGATATCTATAAACAGAAAGATAGTGAGGAAACACTTAGCTAGCCTAAATGAATTCAAGTCTCCAGGTCCAGATGAATTACACCCCAGAGTACTGAAGGAGATAGCAGAAGAAATTTTTGAACCCCTCTCTATAATCTTTGAAAATTCTTGGAGAACAGGAGAAGTGCCAGAAGACTGGAGAAGAGCAAATGTTGTTCCTATCTTCAAAAAGGGGAAGAAGGTGGACCCAGGCAACTATAGGCCGGTGAGTCTGACTTCTATACCAGGAAAGATCTTTGAACAAATTATTAAACAACATGTATGTCAATACCTGGATAAGAATGAAGTGATTAAACAGAGTCAGCATGGGTTTGTAACTAATAAGTCATGTCAGACTAACTTAATTTCCTTCTATGACGGTATCACTGATTGGGTGGATCAAGGAAATGCTGTAGATATAGTATATCTTGACTTCAGCAAAGCATTTGACAAAGTCTCTCATACAATCCTTATTGAAAAAATGATTAAGTATGGAATGGACAAGGCAACTGTTAGGTGGATTCATAACTGGCTTAGTGATCGGACCCAAAGAGTGGTCGTAAATGGCTGCACATCCAGTTGGAAGAATGTCTCAAGTGGGGTACCACAGGGCTCTGTCCTGGGCCCTGTATTGTTCAACATCTTTATCAACGATTTAGATGAAGGAATTGAGGGTAAACTGATTAAATTTGCTGATGACACAAAGCTAGGAGGGATAGCTAATACTAGAGAAGAGAGAGAGAGGATTCAAAAAGATTTAAATAAACTGGAGAAGTGGGCAGCAACTAACAGAATGGTTTTTAACAGGGAGAAATGCAAAGTACTACATCTGGGCAATAAAAATGGAAAAAGCATATATAGAATGGGAGGAATAGGGCTAAGTGACAGCACATGTGAAAAAGACTTGGGTATACTAATAGATCACAGACTGAATATGAGTCAACAGTGTGATGCAGCAGCAAAAAAGGCAAATGCAATTCTAGGATGTATTAACAGAAGCATACAGTCTAGATCACGTGAAGTCATTATTTCCCTCTACTCCTCTTTGGTCAGACCTCATCTGGAATATTGTGTCCAGTTTTGGGCACCACATTTTAAAAAAGACATCAACAAATTGGAGCAAGTTCAGAAAAGAGCGACCAGAATGGTGACCGGTCTGCAAACCCTGTCTTATGAGGAAAGGTTGCAGGATTTGGGAATGTTTAGTTTGCAAAAGAGAAGACTGAGAGGAGACTTAATAGCTGTCTACAAATATCTAAAGGGCTGTCACATTGTAGAAGGATCAACTTTATTCTCATTTGCACAAGGAAAGACTAGAAGCAATGGGATGAAACTGAATGGGAGGAGACACAGATTAGATATTAGAAAAAACTTTTTGACAGTTAGAGTGATCAATGAGTGGAACAGGCTGCCACGAGAAGTGGTGAGTTCTCCTTCAATGGAAGTCTTCAAACAGAGGCTGGACAGACATCTGACTGGGATGATTTAGCGAATCCTGCTTTGAGCAGGGGGTTGGACCAGATGGCCCAGGAGGTCCCTTCCAACTCTACGATTCTATGATTCTATGATTCTATGATTCTATATAGTATATAGTGTACAGATAATACAGTGATCATGAGTGGCATTGTACACAGGAGCTCTGCATATAGTCTCAGCGTACAGGTAATACAGTGAAAACCAGTGACATTAGACACCTGAGCTCTGTATATAGTATATAGTGTACAATGTAATACAGTGAACACCAGTGACATTATACACAGGAGCTCTGTATATAGTGTCAGTGTACAGGTAATACAGTGATCACCAGTGACATTGTACACAGGAGCTCTGTATAAAGTGTATAGTGTACAGGTAATACAGGGATCACCAGTGACATTATACACTGGAGCCCTGTATATAGTATATAGTGTAAAGGTAATACAGGGATCACCAGTGACATTATACAGAGGAGCTCTGTATATAGTATATAGTGTTCAGGTAAGAGAGTGATCACCAGTGACATTATACACAGGAGTTCTGCATATAGTGTCAGTGGGCAGGTAATACAGTGATCACTGTTGACATTATACAAAAGTGCTCTGTGTATAGTGTATAGTCTACAGGTAATACAGTGATCACCAGTGACATACACAGGAGCTTTGTATATAGTATATAGTGTACAAGGTACTACAGGGATCACCAGTGACATTATACACAGGAGCTCTGTATATTGTATATAGTGTACAGGTAATACAGTGATCACCAGTGACATTGTACACAGGAGATCTGTTTATAGTGTCAGTGTACAGATAATACAGTGATCACCAGTGACATTATACACAGGAGCTCTGTATATAGTGTCAGTGTACAAGTAATACAGTGACACCAGTGACATTATACACACGAGCTCTGTATAATATATATAGTGTACAGGTAATAAAGTCATCACCAGTGACATTATACACAGGAGCTCTGTATATAGTGTATAGTGTACAGGTAATAGTGATCGCCAGTGACATTATACACAGGAGCTCTGCATAATGTACATAGTGTACAGGTAATAAAGTGATCACCAGTGACATTATACACAGGAGCTCTGTATGTAGTGCATAGTGTACAGGTATTACAGTGATCATGAGTGACATTATACTCAGGAGCTCTGTATATAGTGTACAGATAATATAGTGATCACCAGTGACATTATACACAGGAGCTCTGTATATAGTGTCAGTGTACAGGTAATACAGTGATCACCAGTGAGCTCTGTATATAGTGTCAGTGTACAGGTAATACAGTGATCACCATTGACATTATACACAGTAACTCTATATATAATGTACAGCAGGGTTCCCCAAATCCAGTCCGCAAGGTCCACCAACAGATCATGTTGCCAGGATTTCCTTAGTATTGCTCTGGTGATAATTGCTTCACCTGTGCAATACAAAGGAAATCCTGAAAATGAGACCTGTTGGTGGGCCTTGAGGACTGGAGTTGGGGAACTCTGGTGTATAGTGTACAGGTAATACAGTGATCACCAGTGACATTATACACAGGAGCTCTGTTGTGAGTTCATTTTCCCCTTCACCGTTGATGTCTGATGAACTCCCTATGCTGGTGAGGAGAGGTAGTGAAATTGATTGGGTTGGGAAGAACCTGTCATCTGAACAGGTGGAGCCTGATTGGACACCCGGAATCACTGAGTGGATATAAGGCAGCCGACGCCCTACAGGGGTGCTGGTGATTCTTTCTGCTCTGAGCTCTTGCAAACCAGTTCAGTACCTGTCTTCTGAAAGCTAAGTTTTTGCTCTCTTATTTTTCCATGATATTGTGTCTGTTTACTTAGTGTTTGTGCTCTGCTTGCCCTTGTTGGTACAGGCTGAGCTCCATTTTTGTCTCTGGTCAAGTTGATCTTTTGCTCAGTCTTCAGAATATACCTGAGTGCTGATATAGTGATTTTGAAGTCTTGTGACTTCAGGGCCTTTTTTCTATCAGACGTATTGGACATTATTTTGGCAGAATTTTTGCGGATTGCAGCCAGCATCTTTTCTGTCCTTTCCTATTTAGTTAGTTGGGCCCCATCGTTTGCTCAACCTGTCTTTCTGTCTGTGTTTGTATTTTCATCTGCTTTTCACCGACAATACATGTTTGGGGCTGTCTATTGCTTTGGGGTCTGCTCTGGGGCAGTTTAGATTTCCCCTTTCTTACTTTAGGCTTATTTAGTTCTCCGGCTGTGAACGAGGGGTCTAGGGCACCGTAGGAACCCCCCACGGCTACTGTTAGTTGTGTGCGTAGGATCAGGGGTCTGCAATGCGATAGCTACCAACCTCTCCGGTTTTCAGGACTTAGCTTGTATTTTTGTTTTTTCCTCCTTCGGTGACTCAATCATAACAGAGCTCTGTATATAGTACATAGTGTACAAGGTAATACAGTGATCACCAGTGACATTATACACAGGAGCTCTGTATATAGTGTATAGTGTACAGGTAATACAGTGATCACCAGTGACATTGTACACAGGAGCTCTGTATATAGTGTCAGAGTACAGATAATACAGTGATCACCTGTGACATTATACACCGGAGCTCTGTATATAGTGTCAGTATACAGGTAATACAGTGATCACCAGTGACATTATACACAGGAGCTCTGTATATAGTGTATAGTGTACAGGTAATACAGTGATCATGAGTGACATTATACTCAGGAGCTCTGTATATAGTGTATAGTGTACAGGTAAAAAGTGATCACCAGTGACATTATACACAGGAGCTCTGTATATAGTATATAGTGTAAAGGTAATACAGTGATCATGAGTGACATTGTACACAGGAGCTCTGTATATGGTGTCACCGTACAGGTAATACAGTGATCACCAGTGACATTATACACAGGAGCTCTGTATAAAGTATGTAGGGTAAAGGTAATACAGGTATCACCAGTGACATTATACACAGAAGCTCTGTATATAGAATATAATGAACAGGTAATACAGTGATCACCAGTGACATACACAGGAGCTCTGTATATAGTGTCAGTGTACAGGTAATACAGTGATCACCAGTGACATACACAGGAGCTCTGTATATAGTATATAGTGACAAGGTAATACAGTGATCACCAGTGACATTATACACAGGAGCTCTGTTAATAGTGTATAGAGTGCAGGTAATACAGTGATCACCAGTGACATTATACACAGGAGCTCTGTATATAGTATATAGTGTACGAGGTAATACAGTGAACACCAGAGACATTATACACAGGAGCTCTGTATATAGTGTCACTGTATAGGTAATACAGTGATCACCATTGACATTGTACACAGGAGCTCTGTATATAGTGTACAGTGTACAGGTAATACAGGGATCACCAGTGACATTATACACAGGAGCTCTGTATATAGTTTATAGTGTAAAGGTAATACAGGGATCACCAGTTACATTATACACAGGAGCTCTGTATATAGTATATAGTGTACAGGTGTTACAGTGATCACCAGTGACATTATGCACAGGCGCTCTGTATATAGTGTCAGTGGGCAGGTAATACAGTGATCACCGGTGACATTATACACAGGTGCTCTGTATATAGTGTATAGTGTACAGATAATGCAGTGATCACCAGTGACATTATACACAGGAGCTCTGTATATAGTGTATAGTGTGCAGATAATACAGTGATCATGACTGACATCATACTCAGGAGCTCTGTGTTGTGAGCTAATTTTCTCGTTCACCTTTGATGTCCGATGAACTCCCTCTGCTGGTGAAAGGAGGTGGTGAAACTGATTTGGATGGGAGAAACCTGTCACCTGAACAGGTGGATTGCGATTGGACATCCGGAATCTTTGAGTGGATATAAGGCAGCCGACGCCCTGTAGGGTTGCTGGTGATTTCTCTGCTCTGAGCTCTGGCCTCCAGTTCAGTTCCTGTCTTCTAAAGCTAAGTTTTGCTCTGTTATTGTTCCATGAGATTTTGTCTGATTTGCTTAGTTTTGTGTCCTACCAGCCCCAGCTGGGGCTCTGCTGAATTTCCATTTTTGTCCCTGATCGGTTAAATCACTTTTGCTCTGTCTTCAGAATATATCGGAGTGCTGATATAGGGATTTTGAAGTCTAGTGACTTCAGGGCCGTTTTTCCTATTAGACGTTTTGGGACATTTTTGTAGGGTTTTTTGCGGATTGCAGCCAGCATCTTTTCTGTCCTTTCCTATCTAGTTAGTTGGGCCCCATCGTTTGCTCTGCCTGTCTTTCTGTCTGTTTTTGTGTTTTCATCTGTTTTCACTGACAATACATGTTGGGGGCTGTCTATTGCTTTGGGGTCTGCTCTGAGGCAGTTTAGATTTCGCCTTTCTTTCTTTAGGCTTATTTAGTTCTCCGGCTGTGGAGATGCGTCTAGGACCACCGTAGGAATGCTCCACGGCTACTGTTAGTTGTTGTGAATAGGATCAGGGGTCTGCAATCCGCTAGCTACCAACCTCTCCAGTTTTCTGGACTTAGCTTGTATTTTTGTTTTCTCCTCCTCCGGTGACTCATTCATAACAGAATCACCAGCCATACCGCAGATTCTAGGGTACTCAATAGCAGGAAAGAATTGTAAAAAAAAAAAAAAGTGTCAGAATGTTTTTTTTTTAATGTCTATTTTTTCCTCTTTTTCTCTGGGGCCGTACGAGGAATTTTTTCTTAATGGAGATTAAGCAATTGTCTGATCGTGTGGAGCAGCTTGCTGCTGAAGTGCGGGGAATTTCCACCTATCTTGCTCATTCACATGCTGCTGAACCAAAGATCCCTACTCCTGATGTGTTTTTTGGGGATCGGTCTAAATTTTTGAATTTTAAGAATAATTGGAAATTATTTCTTGCCTTGAAGCCTAGCTCATCGGGGAGCTCTGCGCAGCAGGTGAAAATTGTCATCTCTTGCTGTGCGGCGATCCCCAGGATTGGGCGTTTTCTTTGACACCTGATGATCCTATTCTAACTAATGTGGATGCATTTTTTCAAGCCTTGGGGTTGTTGTATGATGAACCTAATGCTATTGATCAAGCTGAAAAAAGCCCTGTTGGCATTGAGCCTGGGTCAGGATTCTGCAGAGTTGTACTGTCAAAAATTCAGAAAGTGGGCGGTCCTTACTATCTGGAATGATTGTGCCTTGGCAGCTCTCTTTCGGAAGGGTTTGTCAGAAACCGTAAAAGATACTATGGTGGAATTTCCTGTTCCCTCTGGTCTTGACAATTCTATGTCATTAGCCATTCAGGTTGATCGGCGTTTACGTGAACATAAAATTACATGAGAAATGTTGCCACCTGTTGAACAAATGTCTGAACCTATGCAATGTGATAGAGTTGTGTCTAGGGCGCAACGTCAGGAGTTCAGAAGGCGTAATAAGTTGTGTTTTTTCTGTGGAGATGCCTCGCATATTATTTCTGTCTGCCCTAAACGAGAGAAACGTTGTGCACACACGTTTTCTGTGGGTGGTGTTCAACCTAAGTTTCTTCTGGCAATTACTCTGATCTGCTCCCTGTCCACATTTTCCACTAAGGCTTTTGTGGATTCAGGAGCGGCTCTGAACCTGATGGACTTGGATTTTGCTAAACGTTGTAGATTTCCTATGACACCTCTGCGGACGCCTATCCCTTTGAGGGGTATTGATGCTACTCCTTTGGCAAAGAATAAACCTCAGTTTTGGACCCAGTTGGTAATGCGGGTCGCCCCAGACCATCAAGATAATTGCAGATTTTTGGTGTTGCATAATTTGCATGATACCATTCTTCTGGGGTTTCCCTGGTTGCAAATCCATAATCCAGTTTTGGATTGGAAATCTGTGTCTGTGGTGAGTTGGGGTTGTCAGTGTGCTCTTAGTGACACTCCTGTTTTCTCCACCTCTCCCCAGTCGCATGATGTTCCTGACTATTTGGCTGATTTTTATGATGTATTTAGTGAGAATAAGTCTGCGTCTTTGCCTCCTCATAGGTGCTTGCTGGTTTACCAAGCTTGACCTCAGGGGGGCGTATAATCTTATTCGCATTAAGCATGGGGATGAATGGAAGACGGCGTTTAATACTCCAGAGGGACATTTTGAGTACCTGGTGATGCCTTTTGGGCTCACTAATGCCCCTTCTGTCTTCCAGTGCTTCATGAATGATATTTTCCGGGACTTTGTGGATAAATTTTTGATCATCTATTTGGATGATATTTTGATCTTTTCCAGGGATTGGGACTCTCATGTGGAACATGTTCGGACTGTGTTCCGGATTTTGAGGTAGAATTCCCTGTATGTTAAGGGGTCGAAATGCCTTTTTTGGTGTACAGAGGATTTCATTTTTGGGATTTATTTTGTCTCCGTCAACTATTGAAATGGACCCGGCCAAGGTACAGGCCATTTATGATTAGGTTCAGCCCACTTCTTTGAAGGCCCTCCAGAAGTTTTTGGGTTTTGCTAATTTTAATCGTAAATTTATAGCTAATTTTTCTGGTATTGCCAAACCATTGACTGATTTGACTAAGAAGGGTGCTGATGTGCTGAATTGGTCTCCAGAGGCTGTTTCTTCCTTTCAGGAGCTGAAGCGGAGGTTCACTTCTGCTCCGGTTTTGCGGCAACCTGATGTCTCACTCCCGTTTCAGGTAGAGGTGGACGCTTCTGAGACTGGTGCAGGAGCTGTTTTGTCCCAAAAAGATCCGGTAACATCTAAAATGAATCCCTGTGCTTTCTTTTCCCGAAAGTTCTCCCCATCTGAACGCAACTATGATGTGGGGAATCGGGAACTGTTAGCCATGAAATGGGCATTTGAGGAGTGGAGACATTGGTTGGAGGGAGCTAGACATCAAGTCGTGGTTCTCACTGACCACAAGAATTTGATTTACCTTGAGTCGGCCAAACGCTTGAATCCTAGACAGGCTAGGTGGGCCTTGTTTTTCACACATTTTGATTTTGTGGTCTCTTTTGTTCCGGGCACTAAGAATGTCAAGGCAGACACCCTCTCTAGGAGTTTCTTTGCTGATTCTCCTATTGTGACCAAGCCTGCTACCATCTTAGGTGAGGGGGTAGTTCTTTCTGCCATCTCTCCCGATTTGAGACGTGCTCTGGAAGAGTTTCAGGAGGACAAACCTGAGCGTTGTCCCATTGGAAAATTGTATGTTCCTGACCAGTGGAGGAAGAGAGTAATGTCTGAAGTTCATTGCTCCGCATTGGCTGGTCATCCAGGTATTTTTGGTACTAGAGATTTGGTGAGTCTGTCTTTTTGGTGACCCGCCTTATCTCATGATGTCAGGAATTTTGTGCAGTCCTGTGGGACTTGCTCCCGGTCTAAACCTTGTTCTCGCTCTACTGGGTTGTTGATGCCTTTGCCGGTGCCCAGGAGGCCATGGACCCATGTTTCAATGGATTTTATTTCTGATCTGCCTGTCTCTCAGAGAATGACTGTTATCTGGGTGATTTGTGATAGATTTTCGAAGATGGTCCATCTTGTACCACTCCCAAAGTTGCCATCTTCCGCTGAGTTGGTGCCCTTGTTTTTGCAACAGGTGGTTCGCTTGCATGGGATTCCTGGGAACATTGTATCTGACAGAGGAGTTCAGTTTGTCTCTAGATTTTGGAGGACTTTTTGTTTCAAGCTGGGAATTCAGTTGTCCTTCTCCTCTGCGTTTCACCCTCAGACCAATGGGCAGACGGAGAGAACAAACCAGACTTTGGAGTCTTATTTGAGATGTTTTATCTCTGCTGATCAGGATGATTGGGTCTCATTTTTGCCCTTGGCCGAATTTGCTTTAAATAATAGAGCTAGTTCTGCCACTTTGATGTCACCTTTTTTTTGTAACTTTGGGTTTCATCCTCGATTCTCTTCAGGGCAGGTGGAGTCTTCAGCCTGCCCAGGTGTTGACACTGTGGTGGAGAGAATGCACCTGATTTGGGACCAAGTGGTGGATAAGTTGTCTCTCTCCCAGGAAAAGGCCCAGCGGTTTTCCAACCGGCATAGGACCATTGGTCCCCGGTTTAAGGTGGCTGATATGGTTTGGTTGTCATCAAAGAATATCTCTATGAAGGTGGCTTCTCCAAAGTTTAAACCTAGATTTATTGGAACTTACAAGATTTTGGAGATTCTTAATCCGGTCTCTTTTCGATTGGCTCTTCCTGTTACATTTAAGATCCATAACGTGTTTCATAAGTCTCTCTTGAAGAGGTTTGTTGAGCCAGTAGTTCCTGTGGTGGCACCTCCTGACCCTGTATTGGTTGAAGGTAATGTGGACTATGAGGTTAAGAAGATACTGGATTCTCATCTGGCTACACGGAGACTCCAGTATTTGGTTAAGTGGAGGGGTTATGGCCAGGAGGATAATTCTTGGGTCTCTGCATCTGATATTCATGCCGAAAGATTGGTTCTTGCTTTTCATCGGGCCCATCCTGATCGGTCTGGTGGCATGGATGAGGGTTTGGTGACCCCTCCTCAAGGGGGAGGTACTATTGTGAGCTCATATTCTCGTTCACCTTTGATGTCCGATGAACTCCCTCTGCTGGTGAAAGGAGGTGGTGAAACTGATTTGGATGGGAGAAACCTGTCACCTGAACAGGTGGATTGCGATTGGACATCCGGAATCTCTAATGGATATAAGTAGCTGACGCCCTGTAGGGTTGCTGGTGATTTCTCTGCTCTGAGCCCTGACCTCCAGTTCAGTTCCTGTCTTCTAAAGCTAAGTTTTGCTCTGTTATTGTTCCATGAGATTTTGTCTGATTTGCTTAGTTT
Source organism: Dendrobates tinctorius (assembly GCF_039654945.1). Lineage (NCBI taxonomy): Eukaryota > Metazoa > Chordata > Amphibia > Anura > Dendrobatidae > Dendrobates > Dendrobates tinctorius. The sequence continues at coordinate 1,068,436 of NW_027361862.1, read as the reverse complement.
TGTGTTCTGCCAGCCCCGGCTGGGGCTCTGCTGATTTTTCATTTTTGTCCCTGATCGGTTAAATCCCTTTTGATCTGTCTTCAGAATATATCGGAGTGCTGATATAGGGATTTTGAAGTCTAGTGACTTCAGGGCCATTTTTCCTATCAGACGTGTTGGGACATTTTTGGTAGGGTTTTTGCGGATTGCAGCCAGCATCTTTTCTGTCCTTACCTATCTAGTTAGTTGGGCGCCATCATTTGCTCTGCCTGTCTTTCTGTCTGTGTTTGTGTTTTCATATGTTTTCACCAACAATACATGTTGGGGACTGTCTATTGCTTTGGGGTCTGCTCTGGGGCAGTTTAGATTTCCCCTTTCTTTCTTTAGGCTTATTTAGTTCGCCGGCTGTGAAGAGGCATCTAGGACCACTGTAGGAATGCTCCACGGCTACTGTTAGTTGTTGTGAATAGGATCAGGGGTCTGCACTCCGCTAGCTACCAACCTCTCCGGTTTTCTGGATTTAGCTTGCATTTTTGTTTTTTCCTCCTCCGATGACTCATTCATAACACTCTGTATATAGTGTATAGTGTACAGGTAATACAGTGATCACCAGTGACATTGTACACAGGAGCTCTATATATAGTGTCAGTGTACAGGTAATACAGTGATCACTTATGACATTATACACAGGAGCTCTCTATATAGTCTCAGTGTACGGGTAATACAGAGATCACCAGTGACATTATACACAGGAGCTCTGTATATAATGTATAGCATACAGGTAATACAGTGATCACTGATGACATTATACACAGGAGCTCTGTATATAGTGGCAGTGCACAGGTAATACAGAGATCACCAGTGACATTATACACAGGAGCTCTGTATATAATGTATAGCGTACAGGTAATACAGTGATCACTGGTGACATTATACACAGGAGCTCTGTATATAGTGTATAGTGTACAGGTAATACAGTGATCATCAGGGACATTATGCACAGGAGCTCTGTATATAGTGTCAGTGTACAAGTAATACAGTGATCACCAGTGACATTATACTCAGGAGCTCTGTATATAGTGTCAGTGTACAGGTAATACAGTGATCACCGGTGATATACACATGTGCTTTGTATACAGTGTCAGTGGACAGGTAATACAGTGATCACCGGTGACATTATACACAGGAGCTCTGTATATAGTGTTAGTATACAGGTAATACAGTGATCACCAGTGACATTATACACAGGAGCTCTGTATATAGTGTCAGTGTACAGGTAATACAGTGATCATCAGTGACATTATACACTGGAGCTCTGTATGTAATGTATTGTGTACAGGTAATACAGTGATCACCGGTGACATACACAGGAGCTCTGTATATAGTGTCTGTGTACAGGTAATACAGTCATCACCAGTAACATTATACACAGGAGCTCTGTATATAGTGTCGGTGTACAGGTAATGTCGGTGTACAGGTAATACAGAGGTAATACAGTGATCACCAGTGACATTATACACAGGAGCTCTGGAGATAGTGTATAGTGTACAGGTAATACAGTGATCACCAGTGACATTATACACAGGAGCTCTGTATATAGTGTCAGTAAACAGGTAATACAGTGATCGTCAGTGACATTATACACTGGAGCTCTGTATATAGTGTCATTGTACAGGTAATACAGTCATCACCAGTGACATTATACACAGGATCTCTTTATATAGTGTCAGTGTACAGGTAATACAGTGATCACCAGTAACATTATACACAGGAGCTCTGTATATAGTGTCAGTGTACAGGTAATACAGTGATCACCAGTGACATTATGCTCAGGAGCTCTGTATATAGTGTATAGTGTACAGGTAATACAGTGATCACCAGTGACATTATGCTCAGGAGCTCTGTATATAGTGTATAGTGTACAGGTAATACAGTGATCACCAGTGACATACACAGGAGCTCGGTATATTGTGTTAGCATACAGGTAATACAGGGATCGCTAGTGATATCATACACAGGAGCTCTCTAGATAGTATATAATGTAGTGTACAGGTAAGGATATGGGTGTGCCAAACGATCTCATCAGCCTCATTTGGAACCCGTACGTGGACCCAGAAGCAGCAGTGCAAACGGGACACAGCTTGGTTCAAAGTAGAGCAAGGCGGCAAACATGGCTGCATTTTGTCATCATTTCTCTTTCTTTAGGCAGCTGGACTTTCCGGAAGCTAATAAGGAATCTAAATTGCTGGAGGATTCATCAACAATCTTAAATTTAAAGACGATACAAAATTAATAGCATTAAGCGTAGATGGAATGAAGGACGTATTAGGCTACTTTCACATTAGCGTTTTTTAGCGCAGCGCTTCGAGCGCAATAGAAACGCATGCAAAAAATGCATCATGCGTTTGCATGCATTTGCATTTTAACCAGTTTCTAGCCATGTTGACTCTTAAAATGCATGTGTTTTCAAACGCAGGCGTGCGCATGTCCATACGCACGCCTGCGTTCCCATACACTGTAATGCGTTATTTTGGCGCATACAGTGCGCATGCGTTTTTTTGACGCTGTTGGACGGACCCAAAAATGCGACAGGTTGCGGCGGGCGCGCCTAGGCATACACTAAAAAAACCATGCTCACGAAAACGCATACGAATGCGGGCAAACGCAAGACCATGCGCCCCCCATGTTAAAGATAGGGGCGCATGACGCATGCGCATGGACGCGCACGAAGTGCTGCGCTAAACGCTAATGTGAAACCAGCCTTACAGAGTGTCAAGATGGAAAACTCGAGCATGAGACTGCTACTGAATACAAAGAAGGCAAATACACTGATTACTGCCCGGTAAGACCAAGACATATCTGTGATAGATGGTGACGGACGAAGTTGTAAAGGACGTCAACCTACTCAGATCAATGGTCACTCAAGATGCAGCGATGACAGGATAATAGTTATGGGCAAATCAACAAGGAAGTAACTGGACAAGGTCTTCAAATCGAGAAACATTTCACTGGCAACTAAGACGCAGCTTATACTTGTTTTTTTTCTTTTCAGATGTAACATACGGATGCAAAATCTGGACAATAAAGATACAAGACAGAAGAAGAATCAGCACCTTGTGATGACGGAGAAGGATGTTATCAATACCATGGACGGCAAGAAGAAACAACAAGTCAGACGTGTCACTCAAAGCAAAGGATCACCAAGCTGCGACTTGTCTACTGTGGACGCATCATACGAAGAGAGAGATCACTGGAGAAGGACATCATGGTCAGAAGAATAGAAGGAGCAAGGGAGGCCATCAACCCAATGGCTTGATACAATCAAGATAATGGTGGAGAAGAATTTGGTGGACCTATCTAGGCTACACAAGATCGATCTTCCTACAGAGCGCTCATCCATCAAGTCACTGTGTCTCCAGAACGCGCTGAAGGCCGTTAAAAAAATACAGTCATGTGTTGGTGAACTGGTTGTGTACAGGAGTACTTAATGTTTGGTGGAGTACTGGTTATGAGGCGGAGTACTGTTCTATAAAGGAGTATTGGTTATGTGGGGGAGAACTGAGTGCATGGAGGAGTACCGAGTCCATGGAGGGGAATTGGTTATGTGGAGGAGTACTGGTTCGATGGTGGAGTACTAGTTCTATGGAAGAGTACTGGTTATGTGGAGGAGTACTGCTTCTGTGGAAGAGTAGTGGTTATGTTGAGGAGTACTGGTTCTATGGTGGAGAACTGGTTATGTGAAGGAGTACTGGTTCCATGAAGGAGTACTGGTTATGTGGAGGAGTACTAGTTCTATGGTGGAGTACTGGTTATGTGGAGGAGTACTGGTTCTATGGTGGAGTACTGGTTATGTGGAGGAGTACAGGTACTATGGTGGAGTACTGGTTATGTGGAGGAGTATTGGTTCTATGGTGAAGTACTGGTTCCATGGAGAAATACTGGTTCTATTGAGGAGAATTGGTTCTATGGAGCAGCACTGGTTTTCTGGAGGAGTACTGGTTATGTGGAGGAGTACTGGTTATGTGGAGTACTGGTTATGTGTAGGAGCACTGGTTCTATGGAGGAATACTGGTTATGTGGAGGAGTACTGGTTATGTGGAAGAGTACTGGTTATGTGGAAGAGTACTGGTTATGTGGAGGAGTGCTGGTTATGTGGAGGAGTGCTGGTTATGTGGAAGAGTACTGGTTATGTGGAGGAGTACTGGTTATGTGTAGGAGCACTGGTTATGTGTAGGAATACTGGTTATGTGGAGGAGTGCTGGTTATGTGGAGGAGTACTGGTTATTTAGAAGAGTACTGGTTATGTGGAGGAGTACTGGTTATGTGTAGGAGTACTGGTTATGTGGAAGAGTACTGGTTATGTGGAGGAGTACTGGTTATGTGTAGGAGTACTGGTTATGTGGAAGAGTACTGGTTATGTGGAAGAGTACTGGTTATGTGGAGGAGTACTGGTTATTTAGAAGAGTACTGGTTATGTGGAAGAGTACTGGTTATGTGGAGGAATACTGGTTATGTGGAAGAGTACTGGTTATGTGGAAGAGTACTGGTTATGTGGAGGAGTACTGGTTATGTAGAAGAGTACTGGTTATGTGGAAGAGTACTGGTTATGTGGAGGAATACTGGTTATGTGGAAGAGTACTGGTTATGTGTAGGAATACTGGTTATGTGGAAGAGTACTGGTTATGTGGAAGAGTTCTGGTTATGTGGAGGAGTACTGGTTATGTGGAGAAGTACTGGTTCTGTGGAGGAGCACTGGTTCTATGGAGGAATACTGGTTATGTGTTGGAGCACTGGTTCTATGGTGGAGTACTGGTTATGAGGCGGAGTACTGTTCTATAAAGAAGTATTGGTTGTGTGGGGGAGTACTGAGTGCATGGAGGAGTACTGGTTATGTGGAGGAGTACTGGTTATGTGGAGGAGTGCTGGTTATGTGGAGGAGAATTGGTTCCATGGAAGAGCACTGGTTATTTGGAGGGGTACTGATTATATGGAGAAGCACTGGTTCCATGGAGGAGTACTAGTTATGTGGAGGACTAGTGGTTCTATGGCAAAGCACTGGTTATGTGGAGGAGTACTGGTTCGATGGTGGAGTAATGGTTCCATGGAGGGGAATTGGTTATGTGGAGGAGTACTGGTTCGATGGAAGAGTACTGGTTATATGGAGGAGTACTGCTTCTGTGGAAGAGTAGTGGTTATGTTGAGGAGTACTGGTTCTATGGTGGAGAACTGGTTATGTGAAGGAGTACTGGTTCCATGGAGGAGTACTGGTTATGTGGAGTAATACTGGTTCTATTGAGGAGAATTTGTTACTGTATGTGGAGGATTACTGGTTCTATGGAGGAGCACTGGATATGTGGAGGAGTACTGGCACTATGGAAAAGTACTGGTTCTGTGGAGAAGTACTGGCTCTGTGGAGGGGTACTAGATATGTGGGGGAGTAATGGTTCTATGGTGGAGTACTGGTTCCATGGAGGAGTACTGGTTCTATGGTGGAGTACTAGTTCCGTGGAGAAGTACAGGTACTATGGAGGAGTACTGGTTATTGGGAGGAGTATGGGTTCTATGGTGAAGTACTGGTTCCATGGAGGAGTACTGGTTATGTGGAGGAGTACTGGTTATGTGGAGGAGTACTGGTTCAATGGAGGAGTACTGGTTATGTGAAGGAGTACTGGTTCTATGGAGGAGTACTGGTTCCATGGAGGACTACTTGTTATGTGGAGGAGTATTGGCTCTATGGAGGAGTACTAGTTATGTGGAGGGGTAGAGGTTATGTGGAGGAGTACTGGTTCTATGGTGGAGTACTGGATATGTGGGGAAGTAATGGTTCTATGGTGGAGTACTGGTTATGTGGAGGAGTATTGGTTCTATGGTGAAGTACTGGTTATGTGGAGGAGTATTGGTTCTATGGAGGAGTACTGGTTCCATGGAGGAGTACTGATTATGTGAAGGAGTACTAGTTCTATAGTGGAGTACTGGTTCCTTGGAGGCGTACTGGTTCTATGATGGAGTACTGGTTATGTGGAGGAGTATTGGTTCTATGGTGAAGTACTGGTTCCATGGAGGTGTACTGGTTATGTGGAGGAGTACTAGTTCTATGGTGGAGTACTGGTTATGTGGAGGAGTATTGGTTCTATGGTGGAGTACTGGCTATGTGGAGGAGTATTGGTTCTATGGTGGTGTACTGGTTTCATGGAGGTGTACTGGTTATGTGGAGGAGTACTAGTTCTATGGTGGAGTACTGGTTATGTGGAGGAGTACAGGTACTATGGTGGAGTACTGTTTATGTGGAGGAGTATTGGTTCTATGGTGAAGTACTGGTTCCATGGAGAAATACTGGTTCTATTGAGGAGAATTGGTTCTATGGAGCAGCACTGGTTTTCTGGAGGAGTACTGGTTATGTGGAGGAGTACTGATTATGTGGAGGAGTACTGGTTCTATCTTGGAGTTCTGGTTCTCTGGAGGAGTACTGGTTATATGAAGGAGTACTGGTTATGTGGAGGAGTGCTGGTTATGTGGAAGAGTACTGGTTATGTGTAGGAGCACTGGTTCTATGGAGGAATACTGGTTCTGTGGAGGAGTACTGGTTATGTGGAAGAGTACTGGTTATGTGGAAGAGTACTGGTTATGTGGAGGAGTACTGGTTATGTAGAAGAGTACTGGTTATGTGGAGGAATACTGGTTATGTGGAAGAGTACTGGTTATGTGGAGGAGTACTGGTTATGTGGAGAAGTACTGGTTCTGTGGAGGAGCACTGGTTCTATGGAGGAATACTGGTTATGTGTTGGAGCACTGGTTCTATGGTGGAGTACTGGTTATGAGGCGGAGTACTGTTCTATAAAGAAGTATTGGTTGTGTGGGGGAGTACTGAGTGCATGGAGGAGTACTGGTTATGTGGAGGAGTACTGGTTATGTGGAGGAGTACTGGTTATGTAGAAGAGTACTGGTTATGTGGAAGAGTACTGGTTATGTGGAGGAATACTGGTTATGTGGGAGAGTACTGGTTATGTGGAAGAGTACTGGTTATGTGGAGGAGTACTGGTTATGTGGAGAAGTACTGGTTCTGTGGAGGAGCACTGGTTCTATGGAGGAATACTGGTTATGTGTTGGAGCACTGGTTCTATGGTGGAGTACTGGTTATGAGGCGGAGTACTGTTCTATAAAGAAGTATTGGTTGTGTGGGGGAGTACTGAGTGCATGGAGGAGTACTGGTTATGTGGAGGAGTACTGGTTATGTGGAGGAGTGCTGGTTATGTGAAGGAGTACTGGTTATGTGGAGGAGAATTGGTTCCATGGAGGAGCACTGGTTATTTGGAGGGGTACTGATTATATGGAGAAGCACTGGTTCCATGGAGGAGTACTAGTTATGTGGAGAACTAGTGGTTCTATGGCAAAGCACAGGTTATGTGGAGGAGTACTGGTTCAATGGTGAAGTACTAGTTCTATGGAAGAGTACTGGTTATGTGGAGGAGTACTGCTTCTGTGGAAGAGTAGTGGTTATGTTGAGGAGTACTGGTTCTATGGTGGAGAACTGGTTATGTGAAGGAGTACTGGTTCCATGGAGGAGTACTGGTTATGTGGAGTAATACTGGTTCTATTGAGGAGAATTGGTTACTGTATGTGGAGGATTACTGGTTCTATGGAGGAGCACTGGATATGTGGAGGAGTACTGGATATGTGGAGGAGTACAGGCACTATGGAAAAGTACTGGCTCTGTGGAGGGGTACTAGATATGTGGGGGAGTAATGGTTCTATGGTGGAGTACTGGTTCCATGGAGGAGTACTGGTTCTATGGTGGAGTACTAGTTCCGTGGAGAAGTATTGGGAGGAGTATGGGTTCTATGGTGAAGTACTGGTTCCATGGAGGAGTACTGGCTCTGTGGAGGAGTACTGGTTCTATGGAGGAGTACTGGTTATGTGGAGGAGTACTGGTTCAATGAAGGAGTACTGGTTATGTGGAGGAGTACTGGTTCAATGGAGGAGTACTGGTTATGTGGAGGAGTACTGGTTATGTGGAGGAGTACTGGTTCAATGGAGGAGTACTGGTTATGTGAAGGAGTACTGGTTCTATGGAGGAGTACTGGTTCCATGGAGGACTACTTGTTATGTGGAGGAGTATTGGCTCTATGGAGGATTACTAGTTATGTGGAGGGGTAGAGGTTATGTGGAGGAGTACTGGTTCTATGGTGGAGTACTGGATATGTGGGGAAGTAATGGTTCTTTGGTGGAGTACTGGTTATGTGGAGGAGTATTGGTTCTATGGTGGTGTACTGGTTTGATGGAGGAGTACTGATTATGTGAAGGAGTACTAGTTCTATAGTGGAGTACTGGTTCCTTGGAGGCGTACTGGTTCTATGATGGAGTACTGGTTATGTGGAAGAGTATTGGTTCTATGGTGAAGTACTGGTTCCATGGAGGTGTACTGGTTATGTGGAGGAGTACTAGTTCTATGGTGGAGTACTGGTTATGTGGAGGAGTATTGGTTCTATGGTGGTGGACTGGTTTCATGGAGGTGTACTGGTTATGTGGAGGAGTACTAGTTCTATGGTGGAGTACTGGTTATGTGGAGGAGTACTGGTTCTATGATAGAGTACTGGTTATGTGGAGGAGTACTGGTTCTATGGTGGAGTACTGGCTATGTGGAGGAGTATTGGTTCTATGGTGGTGTACTGGTTCCATGGAGGTGTACTGGTTATGTGGAGGAGTACTAGTTCTATGGTGGAGTACTGGTTATGTGGAGGAGTACTGGTTCTATGGTGGAGTACTGGTTATGTGGAGGAGTACAGGTACTATGGTGGAGTACTGGTTATGTGGAGGAGTATTGGTTCTATGGTGAAGTACTGGTTCCATGGAGAAATACTGGTTCTATTGAGGAGAATTGGTTCTATGGAGCAGCACTGGTTTTCTGGAGGAGAACTGGTTATGTGGAGGAGTACTGATTATGTGGAGGAGTACTGGTTCTATCTTGGAGTTCTGGTTCTCTGGAGGAGTACTGGTTATATGAAGGAGTACTGGTTCTCTGGAGGAGTACTGGTTATATGAAGGAGTACTGGTTCTGTGGAGGAGTACTGGTTATGTGGAGGAGTACTGATTATGTGGTGGAGTACTGGTTATGTGGAGGAGTACTGGTTCTGTGGAGGGCCACTGGTTCTCTAAAGGAGTACTAGTTCCATGGAGGAGCACTGGTTCCATGGAGGAGCACTGGTTATGTGGTGGAGTACTGGTTCTATGAAGTAGTACTGATTCTATGGAGGAATACTGGTTCTATGGTGGAGTACTGGTTATGTGAAGGATTACTGGTTATGTGGAGGAGCACTAGTTCCGTGAAGGAGAACTGGTTCTATGGAGGAGTGCTGGTTATTTGGAGGAATACTGGTTCTGTGGAGGAAAACTGGTTCTGTGGAGGAAAACTGGTTCTGTGGAGGAGTACTGGTTATGTGGAGGAGTACTGGTTCTGTGGAGGAGTACTGGTTCTATGTAGGAGTACTGGTTCTGTAGAGGAGTCCTGGTTCTATGGTGGATTACTAGTTCTGTGGAGGAGTACTGGTTCCGTGGAGGAAAACTGGTTATGTGGTGGAGTACTGGTTCTATGGAGGAGTACTGGTTATATGGAGGAGTACTCGTTATGTGGTGGAGTACTGATTCTGTGGAGGAGTACTGGTTCCGTGAAGGAGTATTGGTTATGTGTAGGAGTACTGGTTATGTGGTAGAGTATTGGTTTTGTGGTGGAGCACTGGTTTTGTAAAGGAGTATTGGTTCTATGGAGGAGTACTGTTTATGTGGAGGAGGATTGGTTACGTGGAGGAATACCTGTTCCATGGAGGAGTACTGGTTCCATGGAGGAGTACTGGTTATGTGAAGGAGTACTGGTTATGTGGAGGAGTACTAATTATGTGGTGGAGTACTGGTTATGTGGAGGGGTACTGGTTCCATGGAGGAGCACTGGTTATGTGGAGAAGTACTGGTTCTGTGGCGGAGTACTGGTTATGTGGAGGATTACAAGTTCTATGGATGAATACTGGTTCTATGGAGGAGTACTATTTATGTGGAGGAGTCCTGGTTCTATGGTGGATTACTGGTTATATGGAAGAATACTGGTTCTGTGGAGGAGTACTGGTTCTATGTAGGACTCCTTGTTCTCTGGAGGAGTACTGGTTCCATGGAGGAGCACTGGTTATGTGGTGGAGCACTGGTTTAGTAAAGGAGTATTGGTTCTATGGAGGAATACTGGTTATGTGCAGGAGTACTGGTTCCATGGAGGAGTACTGGTTCTGTGAAAGAGTACTGGTTATGTGGATGAGTACTATTTCCGTGAAGGAGTACTGATTCTATAGAGGAGTACTGGTTCCATGGAGGCGTACTGGTTTTGTGGAGGAGTACTGGTTCTATGGATAAATACTGGTTCTATGGTGGAGTATTGGTTGTCTGGAGGAGTACTGGTTATATGGAGGAATACTGGTTATGTGGAGGAGTACTGGTTATGTGTAGGAGTACTGGTTATGTGGTGAAGTACTGGTTTTGTGGAGGAGCACTGGTTCTATGTAGGACTCCTTGTTCTCTGGAGGAGTACTGGTTCCATGGAGGAGCACTGGTTATGTGGTGGAGCACTGGTTTTGTAAAGGAGTATTGTTTCTATGGAGGAGTACTGGTTCTGTGGAGGCGTACTGGTTTTGTGGAGGAGTACTGGTTATGTGGGGAATACTGGTTCTATGGATAAATACTGGTTCTATGGTGGAATACTAATTATGTGGAGGAGTACTGGTACCATGGAGGAGTACTGGTTACGTAACGGATTATTGGTTCTATGGAGGAGTACTGGTTCTATGAAAGAGTACTGATTCTATGGATGAATACTGGTTCAATGAAGGAGCACTGGTTATGTAGAGGAGTACAAGTTATGTGCTGGAGTACTGGTTCTGTGGTGGAGTATTGGTTCTGTGGAGGAGTACTGGTTCTATGTAGGACTCCTTGTTCTCTGGAGGAGTACTGGTTCCATGGAGGAGCACTGGTTATGTGGTGGAGCACTGGTTTTGTAAAGGAGTATTGGTTCTATGGAGGAATATTGATTCCATGGAGGAGTACTGGTTATGTGGAGGAGTATTGTTTCTATGGAGGAGTACTGGTTCTGTGGAGGAGTACTGGTTATGTGGAGGAGTACTGGTTCTGTGGAGGAGTACTGGTACCATGGAGGAGTACTGTTTATATGAAGGAGTATTGGCTCTATGGTGGAGTACTGGTTATGAGGAGGAGTATTGTTTCTATGGAGGAGTACTGGTTATGTGGAGGAGTACTGGTTATGTTGTGGAGTACTGGTTATGTGAAGGATTATTGGTTCTATGGAGGATTACTGGTTCTATGAAAGAGTACTGATTCTATAGGATGAATACTGGTTATGTGGAGGAGTACTGGTTCTATGGAGGAGTACTGGTTATGTGGAGGAGTACTGGTTCCATGGAGGAGTACTGGTTATGTGGAGGAGTACTGGTTCCATGGAGGAGTACTGGTTATGTGGAGTAATACTGGTTCTATGGAGGACTACAGGTTATGTGGAGGAGTACAGGTTCCATGGAGGAGTACTGGTTCCATGGAGGAGTACTGGTTATGTGGAGGAGTACTGGTTCTATGGAGGAGTACTGGTTATGTGGAGGAGTACTGGTTCCATGGAGGAGTATTGGTTATGTGGAGTAATACTGGTTCTATGGAGGACTACAGATTATGTGGAGCAGTACTGGTTCCATGGTGGAGTACTGGTTCCATGGAGGAGTACTGGTTATGTGGAGGAGTACTGGTTCTATGGGGGAGTACTGGTTATGTGGAGGAGTACTGGTTCCATGGATGAGTACTGGTTATGTGGCGTTATACTGGTTCTATGGAGGACTACAGGTTATGTGGAGGAGTACAGGTTCCATGGAGGAGTACTGGTTCCATGGAGGAGTACTGGTTATATGGAGGAGTACTGGTTCTATGGAGGAGTACTGGTTATGTGGAGGAGTACTGGTTCCATGGAGGAGTATTGGTTATGTGGAGTAATACTGGTTCTATGGAGGACTACAGATTATGTGGAGCAGTACTGGTTCCATGGTGGAGTACTGGTTCCATGGAGGAGTACTGGTTATGTGGAGGAGTACTGGTTCTATGGGGGAGTACTGGTTATGTGGAGGAGTACTGGTTCCATGGATGAGTACTGGTTATGTGGCGTTATACTGGTTCTATGGAGGACTACAGGTTATGTGGAGGAGTACTGGTTCTAAGATGGAGTACTGGTTCTGTGGAGGAGTACTGGTTATGTGGAGTGTAATGGTAATGTAAATAATGACGTAAGATTCCCCGGATTATCACATTGCAGAATCTTCTATTTACACATTGCATTGTGCTATGTCAGTGTGGGGGGCTGATCCCCCCTTCCTCTTCTTAGCTTGTCACATATTGCAGCTTGTGCCTGCAGCTTCACACAAGCTATCTGTTAGGGTACCGTCACACCTAGCGATGCACCAGTGATCTCAACAACGATATGACGCGGTCAGGATTGCTGGTGCATCGCCAAGTGGTCGCTACTGAGCTGCCACACAGGCAGATCTCACCAGCGACATCACAGGGGTCGGGGGTCGCTACTTACCTGTCAGACGCGGCGATCCTGACGTCCTCCCGCCCGCGTCCACGCGTCGCTTGTCTCCACAGCAGGAAGCCCAGCAGGAAGCTGACGACGAAAAATGGCCCAGGACATTGTCGCGCGATCAGCGATAACCAGCGGGGGAGCGGGTCGTAGGTAAGTATCAGACACAGCGATATCGCTAGGGATATCGCTGCTGCGTCACAAAACCAGTGACATTATATCAATATTGCTAGCGATATCGCTTAGTGTGACGGGGCCTTAACACAACACCAGCTCTTTCCTGTCACCCCTCCCCTCCTCACAGCAAGGAATGTTAATTAGCTAGTAGAAAGACTTTTCTTTGTTTAAGCACATGTGGTCGTATATGTACATGGGAGATAGTATAATGGGTCTACCTCAGACCCCGTCCATGACAGAAATATGAAACTGACATATTGGGGCGGTTCTCCTGAACCGAGCGGAGTAAACAGCTAGTGTTTGATTTCATTACAGAGCTAATTTCAATATAAGATGAATGATGGTTCTGCCGATATTCTGCTAGGTTCTCAAGCCCAGCTATGATGGTGATAACTTTTCAGAATGCAAATCTGTACTTTGAGAGAGGGGAGGACTGTTATGAATGGGAAACTGAGGAGGGAAAAAAGACAACAAGCTAAGTCTCAGAAAACCAGAGAAGTTGGTAACTATGCAGATTGCAGATCCCTGATCTTACCCGCACAACTAGCAGCAGTCGTGGAGTGTGGAGCGTGCCTACAATGATCCTAGATGCCTCATCACAACTGGAGAACTACATAAGCCTAAAGCAGGAAAAGAGGAAAACTAACTGCCCCAGAGCAGACCCCAAAGGAAAGACAGCCCCCCACATGTATTGACGGTGAAACAAGATGAAAATACAAGCAAAGGCAGGAAAATAGGCTGAGCAAACGATGGGGCCCGGCTAACTAAAAAGGACAGAAAAGGAAAGACACTGTCTGCAATCTGCCAAAAAACCTACAAAAATATTGTCCAACACTTCTGATAGCAAAATTAACCCTGAAGTCACTAGACTTCTAAACCTATATCAGCACTCTGAAATATTCTGAGACAGAGCAAAAAAGAGGCCAATCTAATAAGGGACAAAAAGCAGATTGGCAAATACTGATTAATAGGAGTGGAATTTCAGCATAGCCCCAGCAGGGGAAGGCTGATTACACAACAAACTGAATTGACCAAAGAGCGCAAGTGTGAACAATAGCAAAAAACAAACTTAACTTGAGAAGACTGGAAGAGAGCTGAAGTCCAGGACCTGAGAAGCAGACTGAATCACCAGCAACTGGATAGGGCGATGGCTGTCTTATATCCAGTCTGATACTCCAGAGATCCAATCGTTATCTTCCTCATCAGGTGGCAGATCACTACCACTTAAACCAACCGCACTACCTCCTGTCACCACCAGAGGGAGAACGGAAGGGGAACTCTCAAATGGTGGAGCAGAAAATGAGTTCATGACAGTACCCCCCCCCTTGAGGAGGGGGTCACCGAACCCTCATCCATGCCACCAGGCTGATCAGGATGGGCCCGGTGAAAAGCACGAACCAATTTGTGGAGGAATACTGGTTATGTGGAGGAGTCCTGGTTCCGTGGAGGAATACTGGTTATGTGGAGGAGTACTAGTTATATGGAGGAATAATGGTTCTGTGGAGCAATACTGGTTATGTGGAGTTCTGGTTCTGTGGAGGAATACTGGTTATGTGGAAGAGTACTCGTTATATGGAGGAGTAATGGTTCTGTCCACAGTGAGCGGTCCGTCCAGCGACCAATTATCCCAGGTGTAGTTCCCTGACTGACCTGAGGGTAAGGGGGGCACTGGATAGCTGCAAGTTCCAAAGTGGAACTGAAAAGTGGGATATCCATATATCTCGACAGCTTGTAACATATCGTGGCAGTGGTGAGACAACTAAAATAAACCCCCCTGCGGTTAATTGTTAGGGCAAGACTAGCTTGCTGTTTTTTATCACATGGTGCCAGCGGTGGGATAATTAAGATAAGCCCCCCTGTGCCTATAAGTACTGGTTCTGTGGAGGAATACTGGTTATGTGGAGAAGTATTCGTTCTGTAGAGGAATACTGGTTATGTGGAGGACTGGTTCTGTGCAGGAGTACTAGTTATATGGAGGAGTCCTGGTTCCATGGAGGAATACTGGTTATGTGGAGTACTGGTTCTGTGCAGGAGTACTGGTTATATGGAGGAGTCCTGGTTCTGTGGAGGAATACTGGTTATGTGGAGTCCTGGTTCTGTGGAGGAGTACTAGTTATGTGGAGGAGTACTGGTTCCGTGGAGGAATACTGGTTATGTGGAGTACTGGTTCTGTGCAGGAGCACTAGTTATGTGGAGGAGTACTGGTTCCGTGGAGGAATACTGGTTATGTGGAGCACTGGTTCTGTGCAGGAGCACTAGTTATGTGGAGAAGTATTCGTTCTGTAGAGGAATACTGGTTATGTGGAGTCCTGGTTCTGTGGAGGAGTACTGGTTATGTGGAGTACTGGTTCTGTGCAGGAGTACTGGTTCTGTGGAGGAGCACTAGTTATGTGGAGGAGTACTGGTTATGTGGAGTACTGGTTATGTGAAGTACTGGTTCTGTGGAGGAATACTGGTTATGTGAAGTACTGGTTCTGTGGAGGAGTACTAGTTATGTGGAGGAGTACTGGTTATGTGGAGTCCTGGTTCTGTGGAGGATTACTGGTTCTGTGGAGGAGTACTGGCTCTGTGGAGGAATACTGGTCATGTGAAGTACTGGTTCTGTGGAGGAGTACTGGTTATGTGGAGTACTGGTTCTGTGGAGGAGCAGTGGTTATGTGGAGAAGTACTGGTTCTAAGGGGGAGTACTGGTTACCCAGCATTATACGCACACACACATATATATATATATACAGTATTTTCCGGTGTGGTGGGGCAGGACCTGTCAGGAGGAGGCCATGGTTTTAGCATTGGGGATTAGAGACCCTGTCGTTGAAAAGAATCGGGCTGTGGTGTCTGCGTTGTGGGGTCCTGAGTGCTGTGTGGTCTGCGTTGTGGGGTCCCGGGGTGTGTGAGGTCTGTAGTCTGTATTGTGGGGTCCCAGGAGCTGTGGGGACCTTAGAGCTGTGGGGTCTTTTGAGCTGTGTGGTCTGTGCTGTGGGATCTGCGCTGTGAGGTCTCGGGGCTGTGGGGTCTGCTCTGTGGTGTTCCAGGGGCTGTGGGATCTGCGCTGTGTTGTCCCAGTGGATTTGGGGTCTGCAGTGTGGGTCCCAGGGGCAGTGGGGTCTGCGTTGTGTTGTCCCGGAGGCTGTGGGGTCTGCACTGTGGGGTCCTGGGGGTTGTGAGGTCTGTGCTATGGTGTCCCGGGGGTGTGGGGTCTGCGCTGTTGGGTCTGCGCTGTGGTGTCTGCTATGTGGGGTCCCGGGCATTGTGGGGTCCCAGGGGCTTTGAGGTCTGCGCTTTGGGTTCCCGGGGGCTGTGGTGTCTGCTATGTGGGGTCTCGGGGGTTATGAGGTCTGCGATGTGGGGTCTCGTGGGTTGTGGGGTCTGCGCTGTGGGGTCTGCTTTGTGGGGTCTCGGGGGTTATGAGGTCTGCGATGTGGGGTCCCGGGGGGTGTGGGGTCTGCGCTATGGTGTCCCGGGGGTGTGGGGTCTGCGCTGTTGGGTCTGCGCTGTGGTGCCTGCTATATGGGGTCCCGGGCATTGTGGGGTCCCAGGGGCTGTGAGGTCTGCGTTATGGAGTCTCGGGGGTTATGAGGTCTGCGCTGTGGGGTCCCGGGGAGTGTGGGGTCTGCGCTGTGGTGTCTGCTCTGTGGGGTCCCGGGTGTTGTTGGGTCCCAGGGGCTTTGAGGTCTGCGCTTTGGGTACCCGGGGGCTGTGGGGTCTGCTTTGTGGGGTCTCGGGGGTTATGAGGTCTGCGATGTTGGGTCTCGTGGGTTGTGGGGTCTGCGCTATGGGGTCCTGGGGGTTGTAATACCTATTACCACACCGGATGGGGTGTTGGGAGCTTCACAGGCAGCGCGGTGGTTCCACTGCGGGATGAATCGGCGTCCAGCTCTGTCTCCACCCGCGTCATTAATCGCTAACGAACCATATTAAACCAATATTAGAATGTCGCCCCCTTTGCATACGATAATGAGACAAACACTTTTAAGTCTCCTTCTCGCTGCTCCAAGGTGCAATTGGCCTTTTCTGCTACAGCGGAGAAAAAAAAAACTTTGAAGTCACCCAGGTAAGACCGAGACCGATCAAACGTTAATCAACTTCAAAAAGCGCGGCGTGTCGCCCGTGTCTGGCGGCCGCGTCCCCGGGACATCGCAAATGCAAATGTACAAATTCATTCCAAGTCTTTTAAATTGGAGGCACGTTTAATCAGACAGGAGAAGCCGCGCGGCGCACAGAGGGACCGGCGCTTTAATTGACCATTTTGTTTGTTAAGAAAAATTTCTATCAGGAAAAATAAAACCTGGAGCTGGGAGTGAGCGGCATTAACCCCTTGTGTGCCGGCGCACGGATGAGTGTGACTGTGCGGCTGCTTCTGTTCCTGCACTGAAAGGGTCAATCTCCGACTTTCTGCTTTATTATCACTTAAGTGCAGTGAGAAGTGAATCTCTAATGAATGAATAATAATGAAGATGGTCACCACAGCGAGTGCTAGCGAGCGACAGCCGGGCCGAGCGTGCCTCCGGGCGGCCAGTGATGGAATATAAGTAGTGTAATGCGTCCTGAGCACAATACCACAAGCAGATCCTGCGCCTCCCAGCTACGTCCTCACACGGGAGACAGAGACGCTCTTATCGCGCTCCAAAAATGTCAGGAAGAGCAAATTCTCTGTGGGCAAATTGAGATTTCATTAAGTTTAAATGGATTGCTTGTGACTGAAGTCTCCGCACGCTTGTTAGGCGCGGTAATGGGCAACCGGCGTGTACGGCACTGCACAACGCTGCACCTTTGTCTGCCAGGAGTTTGGATGGAGGCTTTTCATGGATCTGGTCCATGCTTCCGGCCACCAGCAGCCATTACCCTTACTGACTGGACATCCAATTCTTGGATAGATCCATCGCCGACCTTGGCACTACATATTGTATCATGTGACTGAAGCCTCCGCACGCTTGTTAGGTGCGGTAATGGGCAACAGGCGTGTACGGCACTGCACAACGCTGCACCTTTGTCTGCCAGGAGTTTGGATGGAGGCTTTTCATGGATCTGGTCCATGCTGCCGGCCACCAGCAGCCATGACCCTTACTGACTGGACATCCAATTCTTGGATAGATCCATCACCGACCATGGCACTACATATTGTATCGTGTGACTGAAGCCTCTGCATGCTTGCTAGGCGCGGTAATGGGCAACCGGCGTGTACGGCACTGCACAACGCTGCACCTTTGTCTGCCAGGAGTTTGGATGGAGGCTTTTCATGGATCTGGCCCATGCTGCCGGCCACCAGCAGCCATTACCCTTACTGACTGGACATTCAATTCTTGGATAGATCCATCACCGACCTTGGCACTACATATTGTATCGTGTGACTGAAGCCTCCGCACGCTTGTTAGACGCAGTAATGGGCAACCGGCGTGTACGGCACTGCACAACGCTGCACCTTTGTCTGCCAGGAGTGTGGATGGAGGCTTTTCATGGATCTGGTCCATGCTGCCGGCCACCAGCAGCCATAACCCTTACTGACTGGACATCCAATTCTTGGATAGATCCATCGCCGACCTTGGCACTACATATTGTATCGTGTGACTGAAGCCTCCGCATGCTTGTTAGGCGCGGTAATGGGCAACCGACGTGTACAGCACTGCACAACGCTGCACCTTTGTCTGCCAGGAGTTTGGATGGAGGCTTTTCATGGATCTGGTCCATGCTGCCGGCCACCAGCAGCCATGACCCTTACTGACTAGACATCCAATTCTTGGATAGATCCATCACCGACCTTGGCACTACATATTGTATCATGTGACTGAAGCCTCCGCACGCTTGTTAGGTGCGGTAATGGGCAACAGGCGTGTACGGCACTGCACAACGCTGCACCTTTGTCTGCCAGGAGTTTGGATGGAGGCTTTTCATGGATCTGGTCCATGCTGCCGGCCACCAGCAGCCATGACCCTTACTGACTGGACATCCAATTCTTGGATAGATCCATCACCGACCTTGGCACTACATATTGTATCATGTAACTGAAGCCTCCGCACGGTTGTTAGGCGTGGTAATGGGCAACCGGCGTGTACGGCACTACACAACGCTGCACCTTTGTCTGCCAGGAGTTTGGATGGAGACTTTTCATGGATCTGGTCCATGCTGCCGGCCACCAGCAGCCGTGACCCTTACTGACTGGACATCCAATTCTTGGATAGATCCATCACCGACCTTGACACTACATATTGTATCGTGTGACTGAAGCCTCCGCATGCTTGCTAGGCGTGGTAATGGGCAACTGGCGTGTAAGGCACTGCACAACGCTGCACCTTTGTCTGCCAGGAGTTTGGATGGAGACTTTTCATGGATCTGGTCCATGCTGCCGGCCACCAGCAGCCGTGACCCTTACTGACTGGACATCCAATTCTTGGATAGATCCATCATCGACCTTGACACTACATATTGTATCGTGTGACTGAAGCCTCCGCACGCTTGTTAGGCGTGGTAATGGGCAACCGGCGTGTACGGCACTGCACAACGCTGCACCTTTGTCTGCCAGGAGTTTGGATGGAGGCTTTTCATGGATCTGGTCCATGCTGCCGGCCACCAGCAGCCATAACCCTTACTGACTGGACATCCAATTCTTGGATAGATCCATCACCGACCTTGGCACTACATATTGTATCGTGTGACTGAAGCCTCCGCACGCCTGTTAGGCGCGGTAATGGGCAACCGGCGTGTACAGCACTGCACAACGCTGCACCTTTGTCTGCCAGAAGTTTGGATAGAGGCTTTTCATGGATCTGGTCCATGCTGCCGGCCACCAGCAGCCATGACCCTTACTGACTGGACATCCAATTCTTGGATAGATCCATCACCGACCTTGGCACTACATATTGTATCGTGTGACTGAAGCCTCCGCACGCTTGTTAGGCGCGGTAATGAGCAACCGGCATGTACGGTACTACACAACGCTGCACCTTTGTCTGCCAGGAGTTTGGATGGAGACTTTTCATGGATCTGGTCCATGCTGCCGGCCACCAGCAGCCATTACCCTTACTGACTGGACATCCAATTCTTGGATAGATCCATCACCGACCTTGGCACTACATATTGTATCGTGTGACTGAAGCCTCCACACGCTTGTTAGGCGCGGTAATGGGCAACCGGCGTGTACGGCACTACACAACGCTGCACCTTTGTCTGCCAGGAGTTTGGATGGAGACTTTTCTTGGATCTGGTCCATGCTGCCGGCCACCAGCAGCCATGACCCTTACTGACTGGACATCCAATTCTTGGATAGATCCATCACCGACCTTGGCACTACATATTGTATCGTGTGACTGAAGCCTCAGCACGCTTGTTAGGCGCGGTAATGGGCAACCGGCGTGTACGGCACTACACAACGCTGCACCTTTGTCTGCCAGGAGTTTGGATGGAGGCTTTTCATGGATCTGGTCCATGCTGCCGGCCACCAGCAGCCGTGACCCTTACTGACTGGACATCCAATTCTTGGATAGATCCATCACCGACCTTGACACTACATATTGTATCATGTGACTGAAGCCTCCGCATGCTTTTTAGGCGTGGTAATTGGCAACCGCACAACACAGCACCTTTGTCAGCTAGGAGTTCAGGTGGAGGCTTTTCATGCATCTGGTCCATGCTGCCGGCCACCAGCAGCCATAACCCTTACTGACTGGACATCCACTTCTGGATAGATCCATCACTGACCTTGGCACTACATATTGTATTGTGTGACTGAAGTCTCCGCACGCTCGTTAGGAGCGGTAATGGGTAACAGGCGCGGGCGGCTCTGCACAATGCTGCACCTTTGTCTGCCAGGAGTTCGGGTGGAGGCTTTTCATGGGTCTGGTACTTGCTGCCGGCCACCAGCAGCCATGACCCTTACTGCCTGGACAATCACTTCTTGGGCAGATCCATCACCGACCTCGGTGCTACTTATTGTATCATGTGAGTGAAGTCTCCGCATGCTTGTTAGGCGCGGTAATGGGCAACCGGCACGGACGTCACTGCACAACGCTGCACCTTTGCCTGCCTGAAGATCGAGTAGGCTTTTAATGGGTCTGTTCCCTGCTGCTGGCCACCAGCAACCATGACCCTTACTGACTGGACTTACACTTCTTGGATAGATCCATCTCCGACCTCGTGACTACGTATTGTATCGTGTGACTGAACATGCAGCGATGAGGGGACACTGGAGCGATCATGTTGCTAGAATCTGTAAAAAATCTATAGCTCCACCACAATCATGAAGCTGAAGGCGAGTAATGTGGGGGGTAACTGGGTCGCCCTCCCAGGGCCGTGGGACACTCGGTACCAGGCCGGTGTCAGGGGGGATGTATCACAGCAGCGGTGACCCGGTCCGTGGCCCTGGGCGCCCAAGTAATGTGGGTAGTTTGTAATGTAGTTTAAGTGGAATAGTTTGTGACGCCACCTGTGGTGCTCGGCAAGTGAGATGTTAGGCCGACGCTGCATGCGGATCCTCTGGGGCTTGTGGTGTGTTGCAGCATAGATGGTGTAGCTCCCCACAGGTGAAGCTGTAGCCCCAGGGCCGTGTAGTTGCAATCGATGAGGAGAGGCGCAGGCAGTGTAAAGGATGGTACCCAGATGTAGCGGTGCTGAGCGGGTTGGCGCAAAAATGAATGGAGGACACCGGGGCTTGTAGTTCCAAAGCTTTACTCACAGTCTGCGGTGCACAATGGTGCCTGCCTCCGGGCCGTGTCCTCCGGGTCAGAGACTCAGTCAACCTCCAGGCAAGATGAAAAGCTCCTCTCCAACACTCCGCCAACATGTACCTTCCTGAACGACTCCTCTATAGCGCCTTAAAGTGTGAAGATCTCCAGTATCGTGGTACACTGGAGTTCCTCCTGACTGATGTTCCCAAGAACTCTACTTGTACGGCAGTTGCTGTTGTGCCCCAAGTCTTAGATGGGAGTAGTGCATTTACAGCCAACTACTCCACCGGTGTCTGCTGCAGAACCATAAGTGTCCATACAAACTAGGGACCGGGCCCCGGCCTTGCGCTGCGAACCTATAGGCAGGGCTCCTCTTCCAACCCACGTCCTCTCTGTTCTCCTACTCCTTCGTTCCGTACTTGACTTTCTCTCTCTTATGGAAGCTTAGGTTTTAGTTCTACGTCTTTCTCCTTCTTTTCCTTTCCAGTGCCAGCTGGCTCAGATCACTGAGGCAGCTGCACCACTCCTTCCTCCATCCCTTCTTCCAGGGATCCTTACTCCTGTCTGAGTGATTTCCTACCCGACTGACCTTCTGTCAGACTGACCTGTAATCCTATACTTTCCCACTCTTTTATATGGATCTCAACTCCACCCACCTCCCAGCACATCCAATGTTCCAAGCAGGGAACCACCAGAGGTGCTCTGCTACTCTCTAAGCACTGAGCCGCAATGTGGTTGTGCAGAACTACCCTGTTGTGTGGGGTGCAAGTGTTGGAGTGTGGAAAGGAGTTCCCACCTTACCTGGATGGTGGGGCACTACACGTTAGGAGAAGGTGCAGTACCTCTGTGGCGACTGAGCCTCAGGGGTGCCACATACCCCCCCGTTAAACACAGCACGTCCGCGGGCTGCAAGACAACAAAGTTTACAGTACAGGAACATACAAAATTTTGTAATGCTGCATAAACATTTCTTATACTAAACTTCCTAATATAGGAGGCATTGTTTCTTGAACGTTACAAACAATTCTTAATTAACTATCTAAATTTCAAGTCAAAAAGTGCAATTTTTCATTCTAAGTGCTATTATCTGTGACTCACTATCAGTTCAGTATTATTCATTTTTCCTTCTCTAGTACACATTTCCTTTCTCTTTCTAGTGTACATTTTCTATTCTCTTTCAAGTGACACCTGTGATACCTGGTTCACCATTCACATTTTCAACTCTTTATTTAAATCTCTCATATCAAAACATTTCTCACTCTATATAAAGGCCATTTCCTAGTTACTAGTATTCTCATAAGACACATCATTATCAAAAATGCTTTGCATTAAAACTTTCAACAATTATTCTTGTAAGTGCTGGACACTGCTCCCAGCCGGGATCCCCTGCAGTTTCCTTTGAGGTAGACATCATCTACGAAAAGTGTCCTTAAGTAAAACCAAGAGAGGGCACCTAAAAAGGTGCAACTATTTACAGTAAAAGTTTTGGATCACTCCAAGTTCATGATCGCTAGTTCACTTTAAAGAACGCTGCCAATCCAAACAGGGCAACTCTGGGAAAAGCAAAAACCAATCATGATGATCAAACAAAAGGCACAACGGTGCTAAACAAACCCTCCTGGGTTACGAGAATTTTAGTGCTGGTCTCCTCCTGGGGTTCTGGAAGCCGATTGAGAACTGCTACCAGATGTGGTATCTTCATCTTGATTCTGGTTTCTTGCTATAGGGCACTGAAGCTGTGGTAAAAGGAACCCATGATGCATCTCAATGCCCATCAACTGTTACTCCTCAATAGGTGATTCCACTGCTCTGGTATGAGGCCTAGCACCGAGGGAATCCGCAGCTTGTCGGCGCTGATAGGCAGCTATATGAAGGTTTGGTAGCCAAGAGATCTCGAGGTCACTATCCCAAAGCGACTGAGACTCATCTATTCCCCGAAGATGCCGAATCGTGCGCGCTTGCTCCAGCCGTACCCTCCTCCGTAGGGACCTCTTCCACCGCCCCATCTCTGACTAGCGCCCCCAGCGGACTCTTCCAACTGCCCCATTTCGAATTGCAAACCCACCTCGGACAACGTGAATTCGGATGTCAACCCATTAGGAGGGCCGGGGTATATACCTGGTGCCTCCTGGCGGTGGGGCCTCCGCTCCGGTGCAGGCATGGTGGCAACGGGCGACTCCCGGTGAGACAACGGGGACGGCGGTGGAGCCAATGGCAGCTCCAGCTCCGCGGGGGTCGATGGAGGGACCTGTGCAGCCACGTCAGGTCCGGGCAGGGGCTTCTCTTCCTCCTCTTCAGCTCCCTGGGCTGTGTACAACTCCTCCGGTATTAGCGGCAGAGAGGGAACAGGGCACGCTGCCGGTGACATGGCAGCAGTCTCAAACTCCACAGGGTCTGCCGGGAAGAGGTCCGGTGCAGCAGCGACGGGTACCAGTGTCGCAAGTACCGCAGGTGTAGGCCACTCCCGGGCGCGCTG
Organism: Dendrobates tinctorius; assembly: GCF_039654945.1. NCBI lineage: Eukaryota > Metazoa > Chordata > Amphibia > Anura > Dendrobatidae > Dendrobates > Dendrobates tinctorius. Next base: position 1,044,537 of record NW_027361862.1, on the reverse strand, counting down.
CAGATTTAATGTCCATAGTGCTTCCTGCCTCAGTTGCAGGCGGCGCGTCAGCTGGGCAATTTCGTCCTCCAGCTGCTGGCGGTTCATCTCCACTACGGGGTCGGAGCCTTCAGCCATGGCGCCGGGGAGATCCAACTTAATCTCCGACGTTCTACAGGCCTCCTTCCCTCTCTCTCCAAATTGGCGTTCTGGCGTTCTTCTTCCTGCCTCGGCCCCTTTCCCTCCACTGGCTTCTTCTGCCCCTCCTTCCGGGGGCGGTGCCTTCTTCCAGCGCCTCCATACCAAGCCAGTATACGAACCCCTCGGGGGGTGGGCCATGTCGCTGTCACGTAGTAATTCAGGCAGGGGAGGCCCAAGACTCTTTGCGGTCTTTTCCTAGGACCTCCTATCTCTTCACGCCCTTCTTCTCCGCGCCAGCGGCCATTTTTAAGATTCATGTCACAGTCTATTAAATTGGGTCTTCTGCACATTTTCAAAAGTTCAAAGTCCAACAAATCTCAGGCACACAGAACCCGATGGCATCGGGTCTTGTCATCCTGTTCGTGATGCCAAGTTGGGTCGCTCTCCCAGGGTCGTGGGATACTCGGTACCGGGCCGGTGACAGGGGGGATGTGTTATAAATGAGTCACCGAGGAGGAAAAACAAAAACAAGCTAAGCCACAGAAAACCAGAGAGGTTGGTAACTAAGCAGATTGCAGACCCCTGATCCTATCCACACAACTAGCAGTAGCCGTTGAGCATACCTACGATGATAATAGATGCCTCGTCACAGCCGGAGAACTAAATAAGCTTATAGCAAGAAAATGGGAAATCTAAACTGCCCCAGAGCAGACCCCAAAGCAATAGACAACCTCCAACATGTATTGTCGGTTAGACAAAATGAAAACACAAACACAGATAGAAAAACAGGCTGAGCAAACGATGGGGCCCACACTAACTAGAAAGGACAGGAAAGGAAAGATGCTGTCTGCAATCAAAAACAAAAGCCACACGGGTGGCAACACGCGTCGGGCATACATTGCACTTGGCTTGCTCTACTCCATATGGGTCTTTATATGTAGTACTATTTCCCTCATGAAATCTAACATGAGTGTTTTTTCTAGCCTGTGGTTCTAACACCTGTATATCTGAACAGCTATCCTAGTGGTAACTAACTATCATGACCTCATTCCTGAACCCATATGCACTCCATCTGCATGTATCTTTGTGATCTCAGTGACTCATTGTTCCATTTTGTCACTGTTCATATATATTTCTAGTGTGTATGGCTCTTGTGATTATTTGTCATCTTGCTGACTTTAGCCTTGCAGGGTTCAGAGGTTCAGATCAGATATAATATATGGTTTTTTGTATCCTTGGTAGGGCATTTTATACTGTTAACCACTATTTGGTATGCTGTTTTTATGATCATTTGGCTGACATTTGCACAATCTTTTTTGGAGTATTGCTATAGGTTGCAGGCTGTATTATGAGCCTAGGGTTGTTATAGCTATGTCACATGGATGACTTTTAAATGTTTTTAAATGTGTGTGTTGGTGCATTCATGTCCAATAAAATTTGCTTCTAAACGCTATCTCCTGGTTTGTGGTGATCCCCCTTTTATGGCCTATCTTTTTCTTTGTTTTTGTTATGATGCTGTCTGCAATCATGCACAAAACCCTGCCAAAAAATGTCCAACACTTTCTGATAACAAAAACCCTAAAGTCGCTAGACTTCAATTCCCTATATCAGCACTCTGGTATATTCCGAAGACAGAGCAAAAAGAGACCAATCTGATCAGGGACAAAAAGCAAACTGGCATAAACAGAGACATAAGAATGGAAATTCAGCACAGCCCCAGCAGGAGCTGGCTGACCACAAAAACTGAGTAAATCAGACCAAATCTCATGCGAAAAAATAGCAGAGCACACTTAGCTTGAGAAGGCAGGAACAGAGCTGGAAACCAGAACCTCAGGGCAGGAAAAAATCACCAGTACAAAATTAGGGAGTCGACTGTCTTAAATCCAGTCAGAGACTCCTGATGTCCACTCCCAGTCCCTCCTCAGGTGGCAGGTCTCTGCCATTTAGATCAGCTTCATTACCTACTGTCACCACTAGAGGGAGCTCGGATGGAGAACTCACGACTCCTCTGTCAACACAGCCAGCTCCACCACCCTCACCAGAAGCCAGAGGTAAACCAGAAAATGAGTTCACAACAGCGTGCCCTGAAAACGCATTTATTCAGACTGGCCTATCGCCTCAACACATTAACTAATCTATCCCTGTGTGGCACAGCCGAGAGTTTTACCATAACCAGGTTCCCTGCATCATGTTCCCACATGCTTTATGCATCCATTAGCCCTCTGTGTCTGTACTGTTACACACTTAACATTATGGCTGGTCCATACAATCAGGGCAACTGTTACCACCCACCTTTCGTGTCTACCTCTTTCCTCATAGACTGTAAGCTTGCGAGCAGGGCCCTCATTCCTCTTGGTATTTGTTATAATCTACTGTACGTGATTATTGTTATGCTGTAATGTCTATTGTCTGTACAAATCCCCTCTGAAATGTAAAGTGCTGCGGAATATGTCGGCGCTATAGAAATAAAATTTATTATAATTTATTATTGTCACTGGTCCTCCTTCCTCCATCGTCACAGCTCATCTTATCCCATCTTCCTCCACAATCACTGCTCCTCCATCTTCCTCCACCCTAACTGATCTTCCATCTTCCTCCACATCACTGCTTCCATCTTCCTCCACCATCACTGCTTCTCCATCTTCCTCCACCATCACTACTCCTCCATCCTCCACCATAACTGATCTTCCATCTTCCTCCACATCACTGCTTCTCCATCTTCCTCCACCATCACTGCCTCTCCATCTTCCTCCACCATCACTGCTTCTCCATCTTCCTCCACCATCACTGCTTCTCCATCTTCCTCCACCATCACTGCTTCTCCATCTTCCTCCACCATCACTACTCCTCCATCCTCCACCATAACTGATCTTCCATCTTCCTCCACATCACTGCTTCTCCATCTTCCTCCACCATCACTGCTTCTCCATCTTCCTCCACCATCACTGCTTCTCCATCTTCCTCCACCATCACTGCTTCTCCATCTTCCTCCACCATCACTGCTCCTCCATCCTCCACCATAACTGATCTTCCATCTTCCTCCACATCACTGCTTCTCCATCTTCCTCCACCATCACTGCTTCTCCATCTTCCTCCACCATCACTGCTTCTCCATCTTCCTCCACCATCACTGCTTCTCCATCTTCCTCCACCATCACTGCTTCTCCATCTTCCTCCACCATCACTGCTTCTCCATCTTCCTTCACCATCACTACTCCTCCATCCAGCACCATAACTGATCTTCCATCTTCCTCCACATCACTGCTCCTCAATTTCACTCTAGCATTCACTGCTTCTGTGGCGCCCCTGAGGGTTCAGTCGCCACAGAGGTACTGCAACTCCTCCTGAGGTGTAGTATCCCACTCTTCAGGTAAGATGGTAACACCTGTCCAGACTCCAGCACCTACATCCAGCACAGACACCTTAGAACAGCAGAGCACCCTTTATGGCAACTGCTTTGGTTCATGATGGGTGGTGGGTGGGACTTAGATTACACTAGAGGGGAAAGCTGACAGGAAGTCAGTTCCCCACAGGTTGAAGCAGGGAGAAGACCTCTCTGCAGTTGGAATCCCTATAGAAGGGGAGAAAGACAGTTCCTCACTGGGGGGGGAGGAAAGAAAGGGATGTAGTTGCAGCAGCCTCCTGTGAGCTGGAGCTGTTGGCAAGGAAAGAGAAAGTAAGAAGGATCAGTTGCTCAGAAGGAAGATAGATAAGAACGGAACGTGAGGAGGAGAGAGACTGGGGACTAGGGCCAGAGCAGAGCCCTTCCCTAAGTTTAATGCGCCAAGGCCGGGCGCCGGTATCCGAGGCTGTGTGTGATACTAAGGGTATGTGCACACATAGTTTTTTGTCTCTGCGGATTTTGTACAGAAAACCGCAGGTAAATCCGCAGGACAAAGTCCTCATAATGGATGAGGTGTAAAACTGCAGCATTTCTGCACCAAACAATTGACATGCTGCGTTTTGAAAACCGCAGCAAAACCGCGCAGAAAAAAAGCAGCATGTGCACAGCTTTTTAAAATTTCCATAGGAAATAAAGGTACTGTACAACACAGCAGAAGCCGCAAAGTGTGCACATACCCTAATGATCCTACAGCAGAAACCGGAGGAATAGAAGTTGTGACCACTTTATTCCCACCTAAGACTCGGAGACACAGCAGCAACGTGTGTGAGCCGGGACATGATTGTAAGGCGTCCCCGAAGTATGCTACAGCTGCCTGTCATGTGAGTGGAGTTATAAGTAACATCAAGAAGGAGGAACTTGAGTGTAATTCATAACTTCAAGTACAAGTACTTCAGATTAGCGCTAGCTAGGAGACATTCAGAACAGGCACACAGAAGGGAGTGCTGGAGGGGTGTACTCCATCTGCCTGGGAGTTGGCTGAGCCCCTGCTCTGGAGACCGCAGCCCTGAAGCGGGCATCTGTCTATGCCAGAACCGCGAGTAAAAGAATTGGAACTGCACTCAGCTGTGTCATTGCCTCCTTCTGCCAACCCACTCAGCACTGCTACATCTCTGTGCCTAACACTACAATATCTACCTCAACACCTTCTACTACTGCCCTGGGACTACAGCTCCACCTGTGGGGACCTATTACATCTTTGCTGCCTTATACCATCTGTCCCAGAGGATCTGCATCGCAGCGCCGGCTTAACACCTTCATTGCTGAGCACCACAGGTGGCGTCACGTATCATCTACCTATAAACTTTATTCAGCTTCATTCCACCTATTTTACATGGACACCCAGGGCCACGGACCGGGTCACTGCCACCGTGACACATAACTTTAAGACACCGGCCCGGTACTGAGTAATCCCACAGCCCTGGGGGTGATCCACTTCTCTGCCTTTCTCCATCATGTCTGCTCCTCCATCTTTTTCAACATTGACTGCGCTTCTATTTTTTTCCACCGTCACTATTCATATTTCTTCACCATTTACTGCTCTTCCATGTTCCTCCACCATCACTGGTCATCCATCTTTCTCCAGCATGACTGCTTCTCCATTTTTGACACTCGTATTCAGCCCCTACTGCCTGCCTCTTGAAGCGGTTAATATACTTGAGGGCTCTGTGTGCTATAGGCTTCGCAGGATGGGTCCCCTCACCCTTCACATACAGTGGCTATCTTCTTGGGTGTATTATATGCTGCGCAGGTGAGTAGGATTCAGAATGTGACGTTGCTCTTCAGCCTCAGCAATGCAGAGGAGGACAGCCAGGGAGATCCAGAGCGAGAGATGAGACTGATGAGCTTGATCTGCTTCCTCATGAGCCACCATCATATCTCTGTAGAGTGGATCATTGTCCGAGCAGCGATGACGGTGGAGCAGCTCTATCTCTAGACAGCACATACTATGTTCCTGGCACAAGCGGCAAGGCGTCTTACGAGCTCCCACATCCCCGTCACCGAGGGACCAGGGGCTCTGTGCTCACAGCAATAAGAGGAGACGGGGCAGAGCAGTCGTGGTGGTGAATGTGCTCGTCAGCGAGGAGTGAGCTGTGATAACGCGCTGATTGATAGTGATGTTATTTCCCATGAATGTTAAATAGCTGCGGCTGCAACGCAAAGAGGCTTATCAGCTGCTAATGCCGCGTCTTAATGCTGCCCCTTCTTGAACCTTCCATCTCCTAACAACATTACCAGCGCGTTTACATGTCATCTTACTGCAGCTAAAGAGGCCGGGAGTTTGGGAATAAATGAGAGCGGTGTAATGAGGGGGCGCGATGAGGAACCGGTGTACCTGAACCCTTCCCAGGCTGCGATTCAACCAGCTGCATCTTTGTCAGCTCCACTCACAAATATATAAGGATGGTTTACTATTGTGGAGATGCTGGCGCGCGGGCCTGCGGGATGGAGGTGCTTGACGGATGGAGCACTCACCTCCCCCTGCTGCGCGCTGTCAGTTCCCGCCAAGTCTGCCTTTGCTTTTTAGCCTCCGACACGCCCCCTGCTGCCAAGTGCAAAGGTTGGTCCGGTTCTTTAAGATTTCCCCCAGACAACAGAGGAAACGGCCCCTACAGTTCCGGTCCTTCTGCTTATAACACCATTCCGGCGGTACCAGAGCCTGACACCGCTGCTGTGGTAGCCGAACCTTGAAGTCACTCCAGTGGAATCTGAGCCAGATACAACTCTGGCCTTACCTAAAAGCAGCAACGGTGGAACCTAAACCTGTGGTAACCAAACCTGTTACCGTTCTGGTGGTGCTTAAACCAACACCATAGAATCATAGAATCGTAGAGTTGGAAGGGACCTCCTGGGCCATCTGGTCCAACCCCCTGCTCAACGCAGGATTCGCTAAATCATCCCAGTCAGATGTCTGTCCAGCCTCTGTTTGAAGACTTATATTGAAGGAGAACTCACCACCTCTCGTGACCGCCTGTTCCACTCATTGATCACTCTGTCACCCATCTAATATCTAATCTGTGTCTCCTCCCATTCAGTTTCATCCCATTGCTTCTAGTCTTTCCTTGTGCAAATGAGAATAAAGTTGATCCTTCTACAATGTGACAGCCCTTTAGATATTTGTAGACAGCTATTAAGTCTCCTCTCAGTCTTCTCTTCTGCAAGCTAAACATTCCCAAATCCTGCAACCTTTCCTCATAAGACAGGGTTTGCAGACCGATCACCATTCTGGTTGCTCTTTTCTGAACTTGCTCCAGTTTGTTGATGTCTTTTTTAAAAGTTTTTTCTAATATCTAATCTGTGTCTCCTCCCATTCAGTTTCATCCCATTGCTTTGTGGCACCCAAAACTGGACACAATATTCCAGATGAGGTCTGACCAAAGAGGAGTAGAGGGAAATAATGACTTCACGTGATCTAGACTGTATGCTTCTGTTAATACATCCTAGAATTACATTTGCCTTTTTTGCTGCTGCATCACACTGTTGACTCATATTCAGTCTGTGATCTATTAGTATACCCAAGTCTTTTTCACATGTGCTGTCACTTAGCCCTATTCCTCCCATTCTGTATATGCTTTTTTCATTTTTATTGCCCAGATGTAGTACTTTGCATTTTTCCCTGTTAAGAACCATTCTGTTAGTTGCTGCCCACTTCTCCCGTTTATTTATCTTTTTGAATCCTCTCTCTCTTCTCTAGTATTAGCTATCCCTCCTAGCTTTGTGTCATCAGCAAATTTAATCAGTTTACCCTCAATTCCTTCATCTAAATCGTTGATAAAGATGTTGAACAATACAGGGCCCAGGACAGAGCCCTGTGGTACCCCACTTGAGACATTCTTCCAACTGGATGTGCAGCCATTTACGACCACTCTTTGGGTCCGATCACTAAGCCAGTTATGAATCCACCTAACAGTTGCCTTGTCCATTCCATACTTAGTCATTTTTTCAATAAGGATTGTATGAGAGACTTTGTCAAATGCTTTGCTGAAGTCAAGATATACTATATCTACAGCATTTCCCTGATCCACCCAATCAGTGATTCTGTCATAGAAGGAAATTAAGTTAGTCTGACATGACTTATTAGTGCACTGTACTGTAGGCGCTTTGTACAAAACTATAGCTGCCTTGCAAAGCCATTGACAGACCTCACCAGGAAGACGCTACCCCAAACAGTCGACTGGACAGACGGCTGTGAGGTGGATTTCAGGGCTTTGAAAACTGCACTGAGCAGCTCTCCGGTGCTAAGGGCAATCAACAGCACTCGACCATTCTTAGTACAGACCGACTGACCTGAGGGTAAGGGGGGCGCCAGAGAGCTGCAAGTTCCAAACCAGAACTGGAAAGTGGGATATAATAAATCACTGACAACTGGGGGCAACGACACCCCCAGTTCATGACAACTATGTCATATTTGTTGGCGAACTTGGCCATTTGATGCATAAAAAGTTCATCCATATCTTCAGCTTGTGTAATGACCAGAGGTGCAAATAAGATCCAGTGGGTAACAAACGGCGTTCTCGTGAATGTCAGTTACTGCACATGCGTGCAGACATATTGGAGCTATTTTGCCATATTCTCATGGATCTCATTTACTTACTGTGCATGCGTGCAGACATATTGGAGCTATGCCGCCATATTCTAGTGAATGTCAGTTACTGCGCAAGCGTGCGGACATATTGGAGCTATTCAGCCATATTCTCATGGATGCAGTTGCTGCACATGTGTGCGCACATACTGGAGCTCTTACGCCATTTTCTCGTGGATGTCAGTTACTGCGCATGGCGCATGCATGCGGATTTATTGGAGCTATTCTGCCAAATTCTTATGAATGTTGATTACTGCACATGCATGCAGACATATTGGAGCCATTCCACCGTATTCTCATGGATCTCAGTTACTGCGCATGCGTGCAGACATAGTGGAGCTATTCGGCCATATTCTAGTGGATGTCAGTTACTCCGCATGCGTGAGGACATATTGGAGCCATTCCGCCATATTCTTATGGATGTTGATTACTTTGCATGCATGCGGACATATTGGAGCCATTCCACCATATTCTCATGAATCTCAGTTACTGCACATGTGTGCACATATTGCAGCTATTATGCCATATTCTTATGGATGTCAGTTACTTCTCATGCATGCGGACATATTGAAGCTATTACCATATATACTCGAGTATAAGCCGACCCGAGTATAAGCCGACACCCCTAATTTTGCCACTAAAAACTAGGAAAACTTATTGACTTGAGTATAAGCCTAGGGTGGAAATTGCAGCAGCTACTGGTAAATTTAAAAAATAAAAATAGATACCAATAAAAGTAAAATTAATTGAGACATCAGTAGGTTAAATATTTTTGAATATCCATATTGAATCAGGAGCCCCATATAATGCTCCATACAGTTCATGATGGCCCCATAAGATGCTCCCTAGAATAATATGCCCCATATGCTGCTCCATAAAGGTTATGGCCCCATATGATGCTCCATGGAATAGGCCCCATATGCTGCCCCCATAAGATGCTCCATAGATTATGCCCCAATATGCTTTCCCCATAAGATGCTCCATAGATTATGCCCCTATATGCTGCCCCTATAAGATGCTCCATAGATTATGCCCCTATATGCTGCCCCTATAAGATGCTCCATAGATTATGCCCCCATATGCTGCCCCATAAGATGCTCCGCTGATTACTCCCACATATGCTGCCCCTATAAGATGCTCCATAGATTATTCTCCCATATGCTGCCCCTATAAGATGCTCCATAGATTATACCCCTATATGCTGCCCCCATAAGATGCTCCATAGATTATGCCCCAATATGCTGCCCCTATAAGATGCTCCATAGATTATGCCCCATATATGCTGCCCCTATAAGATGCTCCATAGATTATGCCCCTATATGCTGCCCCTATAAGATGCTCCATAGATTATGCCCCCATATGCTGCCCCCATAAGATGCTCCGCTGATTACTCCCCCATATGCTGCCCCTATAAGATGCTCCATAGATTATTCTCCCATATGCTGCCCCTATAAGATGCTCCATAGATTATACCCCTATATGCTGCCCCCATAAGATGCTCCATAGATTATGCCCCTATATGCTGCCCCCATAAGATGCTCCATAGATTATGCCCCTATATGCTGCCCCTATAAGATGCTCCATAGATTATGCCCCCATATGCTGCCCCCATAAGATGCTCCGCTGATTACTCCCCCATATGCTGCCCCTATAAGATGCTCCATAGATTATACCCCTATATGCTGCCCCCATAAGATGCTCCATAGATTATGCCCCAATATGCTGCCCCTATAAGATGCTCCATAGATTATGCCCCTATATGCTGCCCCTATAAGATGCTCCATATATTATATCCCTATATGCTGCCCCCATAAGATGCTCCATAGATTATGCCCCAATATGCTTTCCCCATAAGATGCTCCATAGATTATGCCCCTATATGCTGCCCCTATAAGATGCTCCATAGATTATGCCCCTATATGCTGCCCCTATATGCTGCTCCATAGATTATGCCCCCATATGCTGCCCCCATAAGATGCTCTGCTGATTACTCCCCCATATGCTGCCCCTATAAGATGCTCCATAGATTATTCTCCCATATGCTGCCCCTATAAGATGCTCCATAGATTATACCCCTATATGCTGCCCCCATAAGATGCTCCATAGATTATGCCCCAATATGCTGCCCCTATAAGATGCTCCATAGATTATGCCCCTATATGCTGCCCCTATAAGATGCTCCATAGATTATGCCCCCATATGCTGCCCCCATAAGATGCTCCGCTGATTACTCCCCCATATGCTGCCCCTATAAGATGCTCCATAGATTATTCTCCCATATGCTGCCCCTATAAGATGCTCCATAGATTATACCCCTATATGCTGCCCCCATAAGATGCTCCATAGATTATGCCCCTATATGCTGCCCCCATAAGATGCTCCATAGATTATGCCCCTATATGCTGCCCCTATAAGATGCTCCATAGATTATGCCCCCATATGCTGCCCCCATAAGATGCTCCGCTGATTACTCCCCCATATGCTGCCCCTATAAGATGCTCCATAGATTATTCTCCCATATGCTGCCCCTATAAGATGCTCCATAGATTATACCCCTATATGCTGCCCCCATAAGATGCTCCATAGATTATGCCCCAATATGCTGCCCCTATAAGATGCTCCATAGATTATGCCCCTATATGCTGCCCCTATAAGATGCTCCATATATTATATCCCTATATGCTGCCCCCATAAGATGCTCCATACATTATGCCGCCATATGCTGCCCCATAAGATGCTCCATAGATTATGCCGCCATATGCTGCCCCCATAAGATGCTCCATAGATTATGCCCCCATGTGCTGCCCCATAAGATGCTCCATACATTATGCCCCCATGTGCTGCCCCCATAAGATGCTCCATACATTATGCCCCATACATTATGCCCCCATGTGCTGCCACTGCTGCATTTAAAAATAAAAAAATGACATACTCACCTCTCCATTGCTAGGGCCAGGTGCCGCTGCTTGCTGCTGTCTGGCCCGTCATCTGTCAGTGACGTTCAGACTGCGGGGGCGCGGCGCACACTAACACATCACCACGCCCTCTGCTGTCTGAACGTCACTGACAGATAACGTGCGAGACAGCAGCAAGCAGCGATGGACCCGGACAGGTATCGCTGTACTTACCGGTCCTGGCACGGTCTCTGCAGCCCCCAGTTTCTCGGCCTCCCTTCCTGCCTTCAGCGGTCACGTGGTTCCGCTCATTACACTCATGAATATGTGCATATTCATGAGTGTAATGAGCGGTACCATGTGACCGCTGAAGGAAGGAAGGGAGATAGCGGAGAAGCTGGGGGCTGCAGAGACCGTGCCAGGACCGGTAAGTATGACCTGACACCCCGCCCCCCCCTCTCCCTCCGACCCCCTGGTGTATATGACTCGAATATAAGCTGAGAGGGGGACTTTCAGCACAAAAAAATGGGCTGAAAATCTCGGCTTATATTCGATTATATAAGGTACATCATTTTTCTTACATCTCAGTTAATGCGCATGCGTGAGGACATTTTAGAGCTATTCCATCATATTCTTGTGGATGTCAGTTACTGCACCGTAACAGTATCAGTTATGAGCACCGAGCATTTCTGGAATTATTCGGCGGGAGCTCATGTCCCTGCCCTATATTTTTGGCGCTCTTTAGAGGGCCAGTCAACATGCAGGGATTGTCTGCCATGCACTGTAATGCCACAGCCATCTTTGTTGTGGTATTCCAGTGATTGACTGGCCGCACAGCATCATCAGGAGTATAAGAGACTTGCTGTCACCCTGCTCATCACAGTCACGTCCGGAATCAGACAGTGTAGGGAGAGCTGCTGCCGAGATAAGGAGAGATTTGTGCTTCTATTAGTTAGTGTGGGTCTACCATCATAGAATACACAAATCCAGCTAAAGCAACAGTCGTTCTAAGGACTACGGGGTATATAGATCGCAGTGCTAGGTAGGCAGGGAGTGTATGTGCGTATATACATATCAGTGCAAGGCATGAAGGCAGTGTATGTGGCTATATACAGTAGATATCATCAGCAGGCAGGCATTGTATGTGACATACTTCATTGCATACATCAAGAAGGTCCATTACCGTCTGCTGCTGCTGCCTATTACAGATATTGACTGTATATATAGCCCCAGGTATCAGTGGCCAGGAATAATTTTTTTGTCTCTTAATCCTGATTATCTTATTACAAAGTAATCCAGAGCACACTTTTTTCCCCATTTCCTTGATGACACTACAGCCAGAGCCTTTTCGTAGTACAGCGTGAAAATCCAGCCATTTTAAATGGGGTTGCCCATCCCAGTCATCACATCTGAGTGCGCACAAATTTCTGACATTTTTGTGGTACTGTTACATTTTTTGGAGTGTCTTATGGAATTTCTTGACACCATTTTTCTGCCCAAAAAATACTTAGCTGCCAAAAAAATATTTAGCTACAGGGCAGATATTTTACACTGTTTTGTCCGCCGCACGGATCACATAACATGGAGCTCAAAATTGTGCCATCAGGTCTCCATTGAATTTTTTTGTTGTGTCTTATCTTAGCCTACTTGTTGACACAATTCAGCTGGGCAAAACAATACAGGCCAGATATTGAACAGTGTGGAATCTCAGACGCCTCATCTATCTGTGGGCTCCATTCCACTGTATTTGCTGTGACGTACCTTAGTTATTGACACCAGTTTGATAACAAAAAATAAATTTTTACCTACAGTTCAGATATTTTAAAGTGTGGTTTTCCCGCACACGGATCACATACAAGTTCGCTCCCAATTCATCCATTTGTAGTGAACGTGGAAAATCTTGCAGTCCATTTAATATGGGCAAGGCACGTGGCAAGGGACAGAGAAGTGGACGTGATGTGCATGCAGACGCCGAGGCCTTGGGCAAGCTGAAATTGTGCCACAACAAATACCCACATCTTCTCGCCCGACCTCCATGACCCAATTACTAGGGGCCTGCAGAAGGACATCACTATTGAAACCAGAGCAGTGTGAAATGGTTGTTGGTTGGTTAGCGGATAATGCTTCCAGTCACTTTGCCACCACCACCACCACCACACATCTTCCACACGGTGAAGTCTGAGTAGCTGTGAGTCTGGACCACATATTCCTCGCCCCGATCCTCCTTCCTCCCACCATGCCGAGTGCCCGGAGACAACTGATCCCACACTCGGACACACTGAAGAGCTGCTCACTTTTCCATTTATAGATTCTGGCCTCTCGCCCGGCCACTTGAAGTGGTGCAAGAAGAGATCGCATGTAGCGATGCCCAAATATTTGAGCAGCCATAACGTACATGATGCGTCCCTGGTTTTCCCGCAAAAAGAGCAACTCTTTTTGGGCGGTAGCAGAGGCACTGCGCGGGATCCATGGCCTGATCTTACTGTTTGTGCTCCAACTCGGTGAGGCAAGCCTCCAGGAGTGGACCCTCTGGATCGTGGCACCGAGGGGCCCCCAGGCGAGCAACCAGGTGGAGCCAACCCCTATACAGGGATCGGTAGGAGCAGGCCCAGAGGTTCGAGTACCACGAAAGCCGGTACCAAGAGGGACGTCGATTTTGGGAAGCAGGAAAACCCCTCCACGGGACGGACAGAGGACTGAGCACCAGGTCCAGGAAAGAGAAGATAGGACTGGAGTAGTACTGTGGACAAGGACCACGAGACAACTAGACAGAGGAGGACACAGGAGACAGGACTGGAGCAGGGTTGCGGGAGAGGACCACAGTACAACAGGAGACAGGACCAGAGTAGAACTGCAGGCGAGGATCACGGAACAACTGGACGGAGCAGGACACGGGAGACAGGACTGGAGCAGGGGTCCGGGAGAGGACCACAGAGCAACAGGAGACAGGACCGAAGTGGGACTGCAGGCGAGGGCCATGATACTATAGGGGACAGGACCGGAGTAGGACTGCAGGACGGGAGCACTGGCAGCAGGATGGAGCACAGACAGCAGGGCCAGAGCAGAGACTACAGGTACACAAGCAGAAAGAGAGAGTATAAGCACAGAGATGACGAGTAAGGGCCTAGTGTGTTGTGAACACAAAGAGCAGGCGCCTCCATTACAGAAGAGCGGCCTGAAATAAACAGTAAACGCCTCCCATTGGTCCGGCAGTGCTTCCAGGTCAGGGCACCGTTGGAGCTCAAGGAGGAGAAGGGAGATGTGGCCTACGGCGCATGCTCATAGCGTGCAGGGACGCTGTTGGCCACGGACCAGCAGGAGCAGGACGCCGCGGCTGTAGGTTGGTGAGATGCTGCGGCGCTGGAGCGAGGAGGTGAGTATGATTGAAACTGGAGGACTTTACGCCCGTGTGCCTTATCTCAGCCATTAATTTGAGTGTCATTCTGTTGGAACCATTTTTGGTTTACCTCGGGGGACATGTAGTGTGATTATATCATGGACCAAATATAGCAGGATTTGTGTTTTTGAATCTTATTTTAGCTCTATCTTTAAATTACATTGTATTTCCTATGCATTACTCTGTAGTTAATACGAACCTCTGATCCAGTATTGTATGGATCTATATGGCGGAGTTGGATGGTGTCCATGTTTACATGGTCTGTCAGTGGTCCATTTGGACCCTACTATAGTGATTGTCATATCCATCTATTCCCCTTTTTTAGGATTGTTGGAATTTCACAACATCTCCCCAATTATATCAACTATTTGGGTCCTATGTATCTTTGGGGGCAGCATTATCCGTATGGTCTTACCCTTGTCATCATGATGTCGTGGCTTCATACATTGGATTGGGGTTTCTGGATCTACTATTTTGAGTACAATTATTGAGCCTACACTTCTTAGGATGGCTGCGGCCACCTTTCACTTTCACTGCGGCACTTGGGCATATGGATGTGTTCTGAGCCCACCGTGATGTATTAGTCTGCTATCTCTCTCATTGCCTTAGCCATTAATTCCATTTATCGGTGATGTGGTATATATATTTGCTTCATCGGGTGTTGAATTCATTGACCTTCCCCTGACGAAGCTGCTCCTAGCAGCGATACGAGTGGGGCCCTCACCCCCTGCTCTTTACTGGGTTGTTATGCCCACATGGCTTTCTTATCAGCCCTTTTTCAGCTGGCGACATGGCGTCCACTGTTCACATGCCACCATACGCCTTTACACCTCTCTCTTTTCCTGACCCAGTGATCAGTCATCAGGTTGTATACTTCTTGATTATGGTTGGGAGACAGTTTTTGGTCTCTGAGCTTTTTCCTTTGTTATATATGGGGACTGATAAGTGAAGCCTTGGTCTGGGATTGTGGATATATACATGTTCTTGGGGTTATTGTACTTCTGTCTATTGGTAAATTCTCCATGGATTACACATATATATAAGTGCATTAACCATTTAGGATACATATTATTCTGCTGACACGTTATATTGTATGTATTGTGGCTTGTCCTCAGCACATGATTCCTCAGCCATTTGTTGACAACCAGCTTCTGATTTTCAGCCTTATAGGGGGTGTTGGTTATTGCTCTAGTTTCTTGTTTTAAAGGCTATGTGCACACGTTCGGAACTGCTGCAGAAATTTCCGCAACTCCCACCGCCGGTAAAACGCATGTGGAATTTGCATGCGTTTTCCCTCTAAACCCAAGTGTTTTGCAAGTGGTTTTACCTTGCAGAACGCTAGCGCTTTCCAAACGGTTTGAAGCATCGCTTGGAAAAGTGATTGACAGGTTGGTCACACACGAGCATAGTGCTTGACAAGATGCTGACAGCGTGGCTGAGAGGCGGGAGGGCTCCGGGGGCCATCAGAAGGTGATTATGGTACCCAGGGGACAGTCTCCTCTCCTCCAGACCCTGGGTACCATCTGCACATAGCCACATGCGGACAGTGAGCGTTTCAATGCACGATTCCGCACAAAGAATGAGCATGCTGTGTATTTTTCTGCGATGTGATTCCGCAGCTGTAAAATCCGCAGCATTAGCACAGCAATGCGGAATCGCACAGGATTGCATGGGATGTGTTTTCTTAGCGTTTTCGCAGCAGAAAAACACAGCGAAAACACTAACAAAACGCAACGTGTGCACACAGCCTAAATGTTTTCATATCAGTTTTGTGTGAGGTGCAATAAAGGTTTTTCGCTATTTTACTATAATGGGGATGTGCATGCCATTATTAGTCTGGTCTTTTCTCTCCTAATGCTCACCAACGATCTGCGACACTTCGTGAGTGGTCACTGGGCTGACCTTCTGCCGTGGGCAGAGTTTTCCTACAACAACCATGTCGGTGAGTCCTCCTCTAACTCCCCGTTTCTCATTGTTTATGGACAGCATCGTAGGATACCGACTCAATTGCCTCTCGCGTCCGGCCATCCTGAGTCCTGGGCTGAGGACTTAACGAGGGTCTGGACAGAGACCAAGACCTCACTGGAGCAGGCATCAGTTCGAACCAAGGAGCATGCTAATAAGAGACATCTGGATCCTCCACCTTTCCAACCCGGAGATAAGGTATGGCTGTCTGCCAGGCACGTCCGTCTTATGGCTCCTCGTTACATCAGTCCCTTTGACGTGCTACACAGAAACAACAATGTGTGCTATCGTTTGAAGTTTCCTGCCTCCTTACGGATCCATAACTCCTTCCATGTCTCCCTGCTGAAGCCGGTTGTTCTCAGTCGCTTCGCCCAGGATCCAGGTAACTCTCCTGTCAGTGCCGAGGACATCTATGAAGTTAAGGACATCCTAGCCATGAAGAGAAAAGGAGGCAGGTCGCTCTCTCTGATTGACTGCAGATAAAAGGAAGAAACGGGGATATCACCCTGAGGAAGAAGTACATCTCCTGAGGAAGAAGTCGCTCTGACTTTGAAACGCGTTGAGAAATGAGAAATAACCATCGTTCATCATCTATTTGCCTGGATCGTTATTGTTACAGCAGCGCGGGTGATATCCACGTTTCTTCCTTTTATCTGTCAGTGACCTCACTCGTGGATCTGCAGCAGCTGTTAACTCTGATGAGTCATATACGCCTGAACGTTGTCATAATTAGGTGAGTGCAAACTAAGGTTTAGAGATCACCACCGGATAAGATCCTATTTGCACTTTCTTTTTCCTAGTGTTTTTTGTCTTTCTGATTGACTGGAAAGGATACGGTCCTGAAGAGAGATTTTGGGAGCATGAGGAGAACATTAATGCCCCAGTTCTCCTTAGAAAGTTCCTGGCACCTTAGAAGAAGGGAGGGTGTAAGGGGGAGGGTACTGTCATGCCCTCAGCCGTGGTCTCTCATGGAAAGGGAGACCAGCACCTATCACGCAGCTCCACTGGTACTACTCACCCTGTCCGTGGCTCCAGATGATCGGCGGCTCCTTTCTCTGCTAGGAACCTGCATCCTCTTGGCAGGTCTACTGGAAATGCTTAGGAGGTGAGCCCCGCTTCCTGCACATACTTAAAGCAGCAGGGGACCTGTTCTCCATTATGGCTGCCTGTGCTGTGATGCTCTGTGCATAAAAGGCATCCTCCTCCAGGGCCAGTTTTAGGCAAAGTGGGGCCCTAGGCAAAGATTAAAATGGGGCCCCAAAAGCTAACATATTGCACATCACACAGAAGCATTTCGGTTGTATTTATATGCGCTAAGTTCAGGCCGCTAAATGAGTGTGATCGACAATATTGAAGTCGCTCAACACTTGTTTCCCGGCCTCTTTCCACCATCTGAGAAAGAATGATGGGGACAGAACAATCACTAATGGATCACTAACAAATCACCATACAGTATCATGTTATCAGCAGCACATCTACAGTTTACACCCCATAGTCCTCCATATAATATAATGTGCCCCATAGTCCTCCATATAGTATAATAAACTCCTCAGTTCTCCATATTGCATAATTCACTCCCCATAGTCCTCCATATTTTATAATACACTCCCTATAGTCCTCCATATAATATAATGTACTCCATAGTCCTCCATATAGTATAATACACTCCTCAGTCCTCCATATAGTATAATACACTCCCCATAGTCCTCAATATAGTATAATACACTCCCCATAGTCCTCCATATATTACAATACACTGCTCAGTCCACCATATAGTATAATACACTCCTCATAGTGCTCCATATAGTATAATGCACCGCCATAGTCATCCATGTAGTACAATTCACTTCCCATAGTATAATGCACACCATAGTGCATCATATAATGTATTCTCCATAGTCCTCAATACAGTATAATGCAGCCCACATAGAGCATAATGCAGCCACCCCACAGAGTATAATGCAGCCCCGCCATACAATATAATGTAATCCCCATAGAATATAATGCAGCCCCCCTCTTATAGTATAATGCAGCCACCCCTTAGAGCATAATGCAGCTACCCCTCAGAGTATAATGCAGCTATTCCACAGAATATAATGTAACCCCCTCATAGAGTATAATGCAGCCCCTTATATAGTATAATGTAGCCCTTCTCATATAGTATAATGCAGCCCCCATAGAATATAATAAAGCCCCCATACAATATAATCTATCCCCCACAGATAATGCTGCCCCCCCATAGAATACAATGTAGCCTCCTCATATAGTATAATGTAGCCTCCTCATAGAGTATGATGCAATCACCGCCCATAGAATATAATAAATATAATACAGCCCCCCATAGAATATAATGTAGCCCCAAATAGAATAAAATACTGCCCACCTCCCCATAGAATATAATGTACGCCCCCATATTATATAACACAGCCTCCCCCATAGATTATAATGTAAAATGTACCCCCTTGGTATATAACTCAGCTGCATAGTATAAAGCACAGCACCACCATGGTATATAGAACAGCCCACCATGGTATATAGCACAGTACCACATGGTATATAGCACAGCCCACCATGGTATATAGCCCAGCATGGTATGTAGCCCAGCACCACATGGTATATAGCCCATCATGGTATATAGCCCAGCACCACATGGTATATAGCCCAGCACAGTATACAGCCCAGCATAGTATACAGCCCAGCACAGTATACAGCCCAGCATAGTATATAGCCCAGCACAGTATAGAGCCCAGCATAGTATACAGCCCAGCATAGTATATAGCCCAGCATAGTATAGAGTCCAGCACAGTATATAGCCCAGCACAGTATATAGCCCAGCATAGTATACAGCCCAGCATAGTATACAGCCCAGCACAGTATACAGCCCAGCATAGTATACAGCCCAGCATAGTATATAGCCCAGCACAGTATAGAGCCCAGCATAGTATACAGCCCAGCATAGTATATAGCCTAGCATAGTATAGAGCCCAGCACAGTATATAGCCCAGCACAGTATATAGCCCAGCACAGTATATAGCCCAGCATAGTATACAGCCCAGCATAGTATACAGCCCAGCACAGTATACAGCCCAGCACAGTATACAGCCCAGTATAGTATATAGCCCAGCACAGTATACAGCCCAGCATGGTATATAGCCCAGCACAGGATACAGCCCAGCATTGTATATAGCCCAGCATAGTATATAGCCCACCATAGTATACAGCCCAGCATGGTATATAGCCCACCATAGTATACAGTCCAGCATGGTATACAGCCCAGCACAGTATACAGCCCAGCATGGTATATAGCCCAGCATAGTATACAGCCCACCATAGTTTATAGCCCAGCATGGTATATAGCCCACCATAGTATACAGCCCAGCATGGTATACAGCCCAGCACAGTATACAGCCCAGCATGGTATATAGCCCAGCATAGTATACAGCCCACCATAGTTTATAGCCCAGCATGGTATATAGCCCACCAATGCCACAATAGTATATAACCCAGCACAGTATACAGCCCAGCATGGTATATAGCCCACCAATGCCACCATAGTATATAGCCCAGCACAGAGTATAGCCCAGCATAGCATATAGCCGCTCCCCCCCAGAATGGCCCCACAGTCCAGTACTCACACTGATATATTAAAAAAAAACAAAAAACTATTCTCACCTTCTCCTTGTGCCCGCGCTGCTGGCTGCTCCTGTCTCCTGCTCTGCCGGCACACAGTGAGAGTGCGATGATGTCATCGCGCACCGGCTGTGTCAGTGGCAGAGCGGGGAATGATGGGAGAGGGAGCGTTGGCTGACACTCTCTCCTCCATTATTGCTTTGAACTGTACTGGCAGTCGCCGGTATAGTTCAATGCGGTGGCGGGGGGAGTCGGCACTGGGGAAAAGCGGGCCCCCTGCTTCAAGGGGCCCTATAGCAGCTGTGTGATGTGCCGCTAGCTGGGGGCCCCTGGGGGAGCGGGGGCCCTAGGCAGCTGCCTGGTCTGCCTGCCCCTAACGCCGGCCCTGTCCTCCTCTTAAGGGAGGGGCCTGAGCAACGTGTTCATTCTGTAGGATCGTTGCCTTCTGCTCAGGCCACACTCTGCTGTGCTCTGCGATTGTAGGACTGTTGCTGTGCAGTATAACAATACCTCTGTCTCCACAGAATCCTCTGCTGGCAGTTCCCTATCCTGGGTTCCTCTGGGATCTATCCAGATACCACTACAGGCTGGATCAATCTTTCCAGGATTACACGGAATTTCCGGGATTCTCTCCACTGACGGAGCCAGCATTCTTCAGTCTCTTCTATCCGGTCTGTAAGGGTTGTCTCTCTGGTCCGGGATTTGCGTCAGTTAGGCCTGCTGGTGTTGTGACAGGGGAATCCCTGTATAAGGGTGTACCTTGCCCGGTGACCCACTATGTGGTACAGTGTCGGGATCCAGAGGGTCCTCCCCTTAGGCACCTTTTCCTTTTTGTTTAACTTCCTTTAATAAATATCTTTGGTTTTATGAATCTCACTCTCCTGTCTCCTGAGTATGGGGTATACCGCTACCACTGCACCCTCAGTGCTCCAGTGAGTCCATTATACAGCATCATAACCCTAACCCTAACCCTAACCCTAACCCTATGGGCGTAACAATAACATTAAGAAACCACACATTAGCAATGAGGGTTGCATGCAACACGGTAACATAGCAAGGCCGAAAAAAGCCCTGTGTCCGTCCAGTTCAGCCTATATTCCGCCAGAATAAATCCCCAGATCTACGTCCTTCTAAAGAACCTAATCACTGTAAGATACAATATTGTTACGCTCCAGGAAGACATCCAGGCCTCTCCTGAACCCCTCGGCTGAATCCGCCATCACCACCTCCTCAGGCAGGGAATTCCAGATTCTCACTGCCCTAACAGTAAAGAATCCTCTTCTGTGTTGGTGGAAAAACCTCCTCCCCTCCAGATGCAGAGGACGCCCCCTTGTGACCATGTGAACAGTGTCCAGGAGAAGCACACGATGGTCCTCACCATCTAGGCTGCACTCTGATGCCTGACCGGTCACAGACATCCCAGTGGTGACCATGCAAGAGATCACTTCTATTTATGTGCGGGGTTACTCACCCAGGAGATCAGGGCTTTCTCTAACTAGAACTTCGCCATGAAATGAGGTCTGCAGTCAGTCCAGCTAATTAATCCTGTCGCGGTGACTGTGCGGCTAATTACCTTCTCAACTGGCAAATTGTGCCTCCGAATAATGAGAAAACCGTCACCTGATGAATCCTTTTATTTCCCGATGTTATCACCAAAGGCAGCGGAGCTGGAGATAAGGAGCACGAACGGCATCACAAGCGACATCTCCGCGCATTCCACAGCCGGAACACCGCAGCAAGCGTCTGCGCCGTTAACCCTCCCCTGCCCGCGAGCCGCCGAGCAAGGCTGAGAATGTCAGACAGAGGCTACATGGGTGCAGAAGTGAGTGCACCCCAGAAAGCCTGCTGCTGTGCCCTCAGGAGAACTGCAGAAATGAGTACACCCCAGAAAGCCTGGTGCTGTGCCCTCAGGAGAGCTGCAGAAATGAGTGCACCCCAGAAAGCCTGGTGCTGTGCCCTCAGGAGAGCTGCAGAAATGAGTACACCCCAGAAAGCCTGGTGCTGTGCCCTCAGGAGAGCTGCAGAAATGAGTGCACCCCAGAAAGCCTGGTGCTGTGCCCTCAGGAGAGCTACAGAAATGAGTGCACCCCAGAAAGCCTGGTGCTGTGCCCTTAGGAGAACTGCAGAAATGAGTGCACCCCAGAAAGCCTGGTGCTGTGCCCTCAGGAGAGCTGCAGAAATGAGTACACCCCAGAAAGCCTGGTGTTGTGCCCTTAGGAGAGCTGCAGAAATGAGTGCACCCCAGAAAGCCTGGTGCTGTGCCCTTAGGAGAGCTGCAGAAATGAGTGCACCCCAGAAAGCCTGGTGCTGTGCCCTCAGGAGAGCTGCAGAAATGAGTACACCCCAGAAAGCCTGGTGCTGTGCCCTTAGGAGAGCTGCAGAAATGAGTGCACCCCAGAAAGCCTGGTGCTGTGCCCTCAGGAGAGCTGCAGAAATGAGTACACCCCAGAAAGCCTGGTGCTGTGCCCTCAGGAGAGCTGCAGAAATGAGTACACCCCAGAAAGCCTGGTGCTGTGCCCCCAGTAGAGCTGCAGAAATGAGTGCACCCCAGAAAGCCTGGTGCTGTGCCCTTAGGAGAGCTGCAGAAATGAGTACACCCCAGAAAGCCTGGTGCTGTGCCCTTAGGAGAGCTGCAGAAATGAGTGCACCCCAGAAAGCCTGGTGCTGTGCCCTCAGGAGAGCTGCAGAAATGAGTGCACCCCAGAAAGCCTGGTGCTGTGCCCTTAGGAGAGCTGCAGAAATGAGTACACCCCAGAAAGCCTGGTGCTGTGCCCCTAGCAGAGCTGCAGAAATGAGTACACCCCAGAAAGCCTGGTGCTGTGCCCCCAGTAGAGCTGCAGAAATGAGTGCACCCCAGAAAGCCTGGTGCTGTGCCCTTAGGAGAGCTGCAGAAATGAGTGCACCCCAGAAAGCCTGGTGCTGTGCCCTCAGGAGAGCTGCAGAAATGAGTGCACCTCATAAAGCCTGGTGCTGTGCCCTTAGGAGAGCTGCAGAAATGAGTACACCCCAGAAAGCCTGGTGCTGTGCCCCTAGCAGAGCTGCAGAAATGAGTACACCCCAGAAAGCCTGGTGCTGTGCCCTTAGGAGAGCTGCAGAAATCAGTGCACCCCAGTAAGCCTGGTGCTGTGCCCTCAGGAGAGCTGCAGAAATGAGTACACCCCAGAAAGCCTGGTGCTGTGCCCTCAGGAGAGCTGCAGAAATGAGTACACCCCAGAAAGCCTGGTGCTGTGCCCTCAGGAGAGCTGCAGAAATCAGTGCACCCCAGAAAGCCTGGTGCTGTGCCCCTAGGAGAGCTGCAGAAATCAGTGCACCCCAGAAAGCCTGGTGCTGTGACCCCAGGAGAGCTGCAGAAATGAGTACACCCCAGAAAGCCTGGTGCTGTGCCCTCAGGAGAGCTGCAGAAATGAGTACACCCCAGAAAGCCTGGTGCTGTGCCCTCAGGAGAACTGCAGAAATGAGTGCACCCCAGAAAGCCTGGTGCTGTGCCCTCAGGAGAGCTGCAGAAATGAGTACACCCCAGAAAGCCTGGTGCTGTGCCCTCAGGAGAGCTGCAGAAATGAGTACACCCCAGAAAGCCTGGTGCTGTGCCCTCAGGAGAACTGCAGAAATGAGTGCACCCCAGAAAGCCTGGTGCTGTGCCCTCAGGAGAGCTGCAGAAATGAGTACACCCCAGAAAGCCTGGTGCTGTGCCCTCAGGAGAGCTGCAGAAATGAGTGCACCCCAGAAAGCCTGGTGCTGTGCCCTTAGGAGAGCTGCAGAAATGAGTACACCCCAGAAAGCCTGGTGCTGTGCCCTCAGGAGAGATGCAGAAATGAGTACACCCCAGAAAGCCTGGTGCTGTGCCCTCAGGAGAGCTGCAGAAATGAGTGCACCCCAGAAAGCCTGGTGCTGTGCCCTCAGGAGAGCTGCAGAAATGAGTGCACCCCAGAAAGCCTGGTGCTGTGCCCTCAGGAGAGCTGCAGAAATGAGTACACCCCAGAAAGCCTGGTGCTGTGCCCTCAGGAGAGCTGCAGAAATGAGTACACCCCAGAAAGCCTGGTGCTGTGCCCTCAGGAGAACTGCAGAAATGAGTGCACCCCAGAAAGCCTGGTGCTGTGCCCTTAGGAGAACTGCAGAAATGAGTACACCCCAGAAAGCCTGGTGTTGTGCCCTCAGGAGAGATGCAGAAATGAGTGCACCCCAGAAAGCCTGGTGCTGTGCCCTCAGGAGAGCTGCAGAAATGAGTACACCCCAGAAAGCCTGGTGCTGTGCCCTCAGGAGAGCTGCAGAAATGAGTGCACCCCAGAAAGCCTGGTGCTGTGCCCTCAGGAGAGCTGCAGAAATGAGTACACCCCAGAAAGCCTGGTGCTGTGCCCTCAGGAGAGCTGCAGAAATGAGTGCACCCCAGAAAGCCTGGTGCTGTGCCCTCAGGAGAGCTGCAGAAATGAGTACACCCCAGAAAGCCTGGTGCTGTGCCCTCAGGAGAGCTGCAGAAATGAGTGCACCCCAGAAAGCCTGGTGCTGTGCCCTCAGGAGACCTGCAGAAATGAGTACACCCCAGAAAGCCTGGTGCTGTGCCCTCAGGAGAACTGCAGAAATGAGTGCACCCCAGAAAGCCTGGTGCTGTGCCCTTAGGAGAACTGCAGAAATGAGTACACCCCAGAAAGCCTGGTGTTGTGCCCTTAGGAGAGCTGCAGAAATGAGTGCACCCCAGAAAGCCTGGTGCTGTGCCCTTAGGAGAGCTGCAGAAATGAGTACACCCCAGAAAGCCTGGTGTTGTGCCCTTAGGAGAGCTGCAGAAATGAGTGCACCCCAGAAAGCCTGGTGCTGTGCCCTCAGGAGAGCTGCAGAAATGAGTACACCCCAGAAAGCCTGGTGTTGTGCCCTTAGGAGAGCTGCAGAAATGAGTGCACCCCAGAAAGCCTGGTGCTGTGCCCTTAGGAGAGCTGCAGAAATGAGTGCACCCCAGAAAGCCTGGTGCTGTGCCCTCAGGAGAGCTGCAGAAATGAGTACACCCCAGAAAGCCTGGTGCTGTGCCCTCAGGAGAGCTGCAGAAATGAGTACACCCCAGAAAGCCTGGTGCTGTGCCCTCAGGAGAGCTGCAGAAATGAGTACACCCCAGAAAGCCTGGTGCTGTGCCCCCAGTAGAGCTGCAGAAATGAGTGCACCCCAGAAAGCCTGGTGCTGTGCCCTAAGGAGAGCTGCAGAAATGAGTACACCCCAGAAAGCCTGGTGCTGTGCCCTTAGGAGAGCTGCAGAAATGAGTGCACCCCAGAAAGCCTGGTGCTGTGCCCTTAGGAGAGCTGCAGAAATGAGTACACCCCAGAAAGCCTGGTGCTGTGCCCCTAGCAGAGCTGCAGAAATGAGTGCACCTCATAAAGCCTGGTGCTGTGCCCTTAGGAGAGCTGCAGAAATGAGTACACCCCAGAAAGCCTGGTGCTGTGCCCCTAGCAGAGCTGCAGAAATGAGTACACCCCAGAAAGCCTGGTGCTGTGCCCTTAGGAGAGCTGCAGAAATCAGTGCACCCCAGTAAGCCTGGTGCTGTGCCCTCAGGAGAGCTGCAGAAATGAGTAC
Source organism: Dendrobates tinctorius (assembly GCF_039654945.1). Lineage (NCBI taxonomy): Eukaryota > Metazoa > Chordata > Amphibia > Anura > Dendrobatidae > Dendrobates > Dendrobates tinctorius. Next base: position 1,018,993 of record NW_027361862.1, on the reverse strand, counting down.
ACCCCAGAAAGCCTGGTGCTGTGCCCTCAGGAGAGCTGCAGAAATGAGTACACCCCAGAAAGCCTGGTGCTGTGCCCTCAGGAGAGCTGCAGAAATCAGTGCACCCCAGAAAGCCTGGTGCTGTGCCCCTAGGAGAGCTGCAGAAATCAGTGCACCCCAGAAAGCCTGGTGCTGTGACCCCAGGAGAGCTGCAGAAATGAGTACACCCCAGAAAGCCTGGTGCTGAGCCCCCAGGAGAGCTGCAGAAATCAGTGCACCCCAGAATGCCTGGTGCTGTGCCCTCAGGAGAGCTGCAGAAATCAGTGCACCCCAGAAAGCCTGGTGCTGTGCCCTCAGGAGAGCTGCATAAATGAGTACACCCCAGAAAGCCTGGTGCTGTGCCCTTAGGAGAGCTGCAGAAATGAGTGCACCCCAGAAAGCCTGGTGCTGTGCCCTCAGGAGAGCTGCAGAAATGAGTACACCCCAGAAAGCCTGGTGCTGTGCCCTCAGGAGAGCTGCAGAAATGAGTACACCCCAGAAAGCCTGGTGTTGTGCCCTTAGGAGAGCTGCAGAAATGAGTGCACCCCAGAAAGCCTGGTGCTGTGCCCTTAGGAGAGCTGCAGAAATGAGTGCACCCCAGAAAGCCTGGTGCTGTGCCCTCAGGAGAGCTGCAGAAATGAGTACACCCCAGAAAGCCTGGTGTTGTGCCCTTAGGAGAGCTGCAGAAATGAGTGCACCCCAGAAAGCCTGGTGCTGTGCCCTTAGGAGAGCTGCAGAAATGAGTACACCCCAGAAAGCCTGGTGCTGTGCCCTCAGGAGAGCTGCAGAAATGAGTACACCCCAGAAAGCCTGGTGCTGTGCCCTCAGGAGAGCTGCAGAAATGAGTACACCCCAGAAAGCCTGGTGCTGTGCCCCCAGTAGAGCTGCAGAAATGAGTGCACCCCAGAAAGCCTGGTGCTGTGCCCTCAGGAGAGCTGCAGAAATGAGTACACCCCAGAAAGCCTGGTGCTGTGCCCTTAGGAGAGCTGCAGAAATGAGTGCACCCCAGAAAGCCTGGTGCTGTGCCCTTAGGAGAGCTGCAGAAATGAGTGCACCCCAGAAAGCCTGGTGCTGTGCCCTTAGGAGAGCTGCAGAAATGAGTGCACCCCAGAAAGCCTTGTGCTGTGCCCCTAGCAGAGCTGCAGAAATGAGTGCACCTCATAAAGCCTGGTGCTGTGCCCTTAGGAGAGCTGCAGAAATGAGTACACCCCAGAAAGCCTGGTGCTGTGCCCCTAGCAGAGCTGCAGAAATGAGTACACCCCAGAAAGCCTGGTGCTGTGCCCTTAGGAGAGCTGCAGAAATCAGTGCACCCCAGTAAGCCTGGTGCTGTGCCCTCAGGAGAGCTGCAGAAATGAGTACACCCCAGAAAGCCTGGTGCTGTGCCCTCAGGAGAGCTGCAGAAATCAGTGCACCCCAGAAAGCCTGGTGCTGTGCCCCTAGGAGAGCTGCAGAAATCAGTGCACCCCAGAAAGCCTGGTGCTGTGACCCCAGGAGAGCTGCAGAAATGAGTACACCCCAGAAAGCCTGGTGATGAGCCCCCAGGAGAGCTGCAGAAATCAGTGCACCCCAGAATGCCTGGTGCTGTGCCCTCAGGAGAGCTGCAGAAATCAGTGCACCCCAGAAAGCCTGGTGCTGTGCCCTCAGGAGAGCTGCAGAAATGAGTACACCCCAGAAAGCCTGGTGCTGTGCCCTCAGGAGAGCTGCAGAAATGAGTACACCCCAGAAAGCCTGGTGCTGTGCCCTCAGGAGAGCTGCAGAAATGAGTACACCCCAGAAAGCCTGGTGCTGTGCCCCCAGTAGAGCTGCAGAAATGAGTGCACCCCAGAAAGCCTGGTGCTGTGCCCTTAGGAGAGCTGCAGAAATGAGTACACCCCAGAAAGCCTGGTGCTGTGCCCTTAGGAGAGCTGCAGAAATGAGTGCACCCCAGAAAGCCTGGTGCTGTGCCCTTAGGAGAGCTGCAGAAATGAGTGCACCCCAGAAAGCCTGGTGCTGTGCCCTTAGGAGAGCTGCAGAAATGAGTGCACCCCAGAAAGCCTTGTGCTGTGCCCCTAGCAGAGCTGCAGAAATGAGTGCACCTCATAAAGCCTGGTGCTGTGCCCTTAGGAGAGCTGCAGAAATGAGTACACCCCAGAAAGCCTGGTGCTGTGCCCCTAGCAGAGCTGCAGAAATGAGTACACCCCAGAAAGCCTGGTGCTGTGCCCTCAGGAGAGCTGCAGAAATCAGTGCACCCCAGTAAGCCTGGTGCTGTGCCCTCAGGAGAGCTGCAGAAATGAGTACACCCCAGAAAGCCTGGTGCTGTGCCCTCAGGAGAGCTGCAGAAATGAGTACACCCCAGAAAGCCTGGTGCTGTGCCCTCAGGAGAGCTGCAGAAATGAGTACACCCCAGAAAGCCTGGTGCTGTGCCCTCAGGAGAGCTGCAGAAATGAGTGCACCCCAGAAAGCCTGGTGCTGTGCCCTCAGGAGAGCTGCAGAAATGAGTACACCCCAGAAAGCCTGGGGCTCTGCCCTCAGGAGAGCTGCAGAAATGAGTACACCCCAGAAAGCCTGGTGCTGTGCCCTCAGGAGAGCTGCAGAAATGAGTGCACCCCAGAAAGCCTGGTGCTGTGCCCTCAGGAGAGCTGCAGAAATGAGTACACCCCAGAAAGCCTGGTGCTGTGTCCTCAGGAGAGCTGCAGAAATGAGTACACCCCAGAAAGCCTGGTGCTGTGCCCTCAGGAGAGCTGCAGAAATGAGTACACCCCAGAAAGCCTGGTGCTGTGCCCTCAGGAGAGCTGCAGAAATGAGTACACCCCAGAAAGCGTGGTGCTGTGCCCTCAGGAGAGCTGCAGAAATGAGTACACCCCAGAAAGCCTGGTGCTGTGCCCTCAGGAGAGCTGCAGAAATGAGTACACCCCAGAAAGCCTGGTGCTGTGCCCTCAGGAGAGCTGCAGAAATGAGTACACCCCAGAAAGCCTGGTGCTGTGCCCTCAGGAGAACTGCAGAAATGAGTACACCCCAGAAAGCCTGGTGCTGTGCCCTCAGGAGAGCTGCAGAAATGAGTACACCCCAGAAAGCCTGGTGCTGTGCCCTCAGGAGAGCTGCAGAAATGAGTACACCCCAGAAAGCCTGGTGCTGTGCCCTCAGGAGAACTGCAGAAATGAGTACACCCCAGAAAGCCTGGTGCTGTGCCCTCAGGAGAGCTGCAGAAATGAGTACACCCCAGAAAGCCTGGTGCTGTGCCCTCAGGAGAGCTGCAGAAATGAGTACACCCCAGAAAGCCTGGTGCTGTGCCCTCAGGAGAGCTGCAGAAATGAGTACACCCCAGAAAGCCTGGTGCTGTGCCCTCAGGAGAACTGCAGAAATGAGTACACCCCAGAAAGCCTGGTGCTGTGCCCTCAGGAGAGCTGCAGAAATGAGTACACCCCAGAAAGCCTGGTGCTGTGCCCTCAGGAGAGCTGCAGAAATGAGTACACCCCAGAAAGCCTGGTGCTGTGCCCTCAGGAGAGCTGCAGAAATGAGTACACCCCAGAAAGCCTGGTGCTGTCCCCTCAGGAGAGCTGCAGAAATGAGTACACCCCAGAAAGCCTGGTGCTGTGCCCTCAGGAGAGCTGCAGAAATGAGTGCACACCAGAAAGCCTGGTGCTGTCCCCTCAGGAGAGCTGCAGAAATCAGTACACCCCAGAAAGCGTGGTGCTGTGCCCCATAGGAGAACTGCAGAAATGAGTACACCCCAGAAAGCCTGGTGCTGTGCCCTCAGGAGAGCTGCAGAAATGAGTACACCCCAGAAACCCTGGTGCTGTACCCTCAGGAGAGCTGCAGAAATGAGTACACCCCAGAAAGCCTGGTGCTGTGCCCTCAGGAGAGCTGCAGAAATGAGTACACCCCAGAAAGCCTGGTGCTGTGCCCTCAGGAGAGCTGCAGAAATGAGTACACCCCAGAAAGCCTGGTGCTGTGCCCTCAGGAGAGCTGCAGAAATGAGTACACCCCAGAAAGCCTGGTGCTGTGCCCTCAGGAGAGATGCAGAAATCAGTACACCTCACAAAGCCTGGTGCTGTGCCCTCAGGAGAGCTGCAGAAATCAGTGCACCCCAGAAAGCCTGGTGCTGTGCCCTCAGGAGAGATGCAGAAATCAGTACACCCCAGAAAGCCTTGTGCTGTGCCCTCAGGAGAGCTGCAGAAATCAGTGCACCCCAGAAAGCCTGGTGCTGTGCCCCCAGTAGAGCTGCAGAAATCAGTACACCCCAGAAAGCCTGGTGCCGTGCCCTCAGGAGAGCTGCAGAAATGAGTGCACCCCAGAAAGCCTGGTGCTGTGCCCTCAGGAGAGCTGCAGAAATGAGTACACCCAAGAAACCCTGGTGCTGTGCCCTCAGGAGAGCTGCAGAAATGAGTACACCCAAGAAACCCTGGTGCTGTGCCCTCAGGAGAGCTGCAGAAATGAGTACACCCCAGAAAGCCTGGTGCTGTGCCCTCAGGAGAGCTGCAGAAATGAGTACACCCCAGAAAGCCTGGTGCTGTGCCCTCAGGAGAGATGCAGAAATCAGTACACCTCACAAAGCCTGGTGTTGTGCCCTCAGGAGAGCTGCAGAAATCAGTGCACCCCAGAAAGCCTGGTGCTGTGCCCTCAGGAGAGATGCAGAAATCAGTACACCCCAGAAAGCCTGGTGCTGTGCCCTCAGGAGAGCTGCAGAAATCAGTGCACCCCAGAAAGCCTGGTGCTGTGCCCTCAGGAGAGATGCAGAAATCAGTACACCCCAGAAAGCCTGGTGCTGTGCCCTCAGGAGAGCTGCAGAAATCAGTGCACCCCAGAAAGCCTGGTGCTGTGTCCTCAGGAGAGCTGCAGAAATGAGTACACCCAAGAAACCCTGGTGCTGTGCCCTCAGGAGACCTGCAGAAATGAGTACACCCCAGAAAGCCTGGTGCTGTGCCCTCAGGAGAGTTGCAGAAATCAGTACACCTCACAAAGCCTGGTGTTGTGCCCTCAGGAGAGCTGCAGAAATCAGTGCACCCCAGAAAGCCTGGTGCTGTGACCTCAGGAGAGATGCAGAAATCAGTACACCCCAGAAAGCCTGGTGCTGTGCCCTCAGGAGAGCTGCAGAAATCAGTGCACCCCAGAAAGCCTGGTGCTGTGCCCTCAGGAGAGATGCAGAAATCAGTACACCCCAGAAAGCCTGGTGCTGTGCCCTCAGGAGAGCTGCAGAAATCAGTGCACCCCAGAAAGCCTGGTGCTGTGCCCCCAGTAGAGCTGCAGAAATCAGTACACCCCAGAAAGCCTGGTGCCGTGCCCTCAGGAGAGCTGCAGAAATGAGTGCACCCCAGAAAGCCTGGTGCTGTGCCCTCAGGAGAGCTGCAGAAATGAGTGCACCCCAGAAAGCCTGGTGCTGTGCCCTCAGGAGAACTGCAGAAATGAGTACACCCCAGAAAGCCTGGTGCTGTGCCCTCAGGAGAGCTGCAGAAATCAGTGCACCCTAGAAAGCCTGGTGCTGTGCCCTCAGGAGAACTGCAGAAATGAGTACACCCCAGAAAGCGTGGTGCTGTGCCCTCAGGAGAGCTGCAGAAATGAGTGCACCCCAGAAAGCCTGGTGCTGAGCCCTCAGGAGAACTGCAGAAATGAGTGCACCCCAGAAAGCCTGGTGCTGTGCCCCCAGTAGAGCTGCAGAAATGAGTACACCCCAGAAAGCCTGGTGCTGTGCCCCCAGTAGAGCTACAGAAATGAGTACACCCCAGAAAGCCTGGTGCTGTGCCCTCAGGAGAGCTGCAGAAATGAGTACACCCCAGAAAGCCTGGTGCTGTGCCCTCAGGAGAGATGCAGAAATCAGTACACCTCACAAAGCCTGGTGTTGTGCCCTCAGGAGAGCTGCAGAAATCAGTGCACCCCAGAAAGCCTGGTGCTGTGCCCTCAGGAGAGATGCAGAAATCAGTACACCCCAGAAAGCCTGGTGCTGTGCCCTCAGGAGAGCTGCAGAAATCAGTGCACCCCAGAAAGCCTGGTGCTGTGCCCTCAGGAGAGATGCAGAAATCAGTACACCCCAGAAAGCCTGGTGCTGTGCCCTCAGGAGAGCTGCAGAAATCAGTGCACCCCAGAAAGCCTGGTGCTGTGTCCTCAGGAGAGCTGCAGAAATGAGTACACCCAAGAAACCCTGGTGCTGTGCCCTCAGGAGAGCTGCAGAAATGAGTACACCCCAGAAAGCCTGGTGCTGTGCCCTCAGGAGAGTTGCAGAAATCAGTACACCTCACAAAGCCTGGTGTTGTGCCCTCAGGAGAGCTGCAGAAATCAGTGCACCCCAGAAAGCCTGGTGCTGTGACCTCAGGAGAGATGCAGAAATCAGTACACCCCAGAAAGCCTGGTGCTGTGCCCTCAGGAGAGCTGCAGAAATCAGTGCACCCCAGAAAGCCTGGTGCTGTGCCCTCAGGAGAGATGCAGAAATCATTACACCCCAGAAAGCCTGGTGCTGTGCCCTCAGGAGAGCTGCAGAAATCAGTGCACCCCAGAAAGCCTGGTGCTGTGCCCCCAGTAGAGCTGCAGAAATCAGTACACCCCAGAAAGCCTGGTGCCGTGCCCTCAGGAGAGCTGCAGAAATGAGTGCACCCCAGAAAGCCTGGTGCTGTGCCCTCAGGAGAGCTGCAGAAATGAGTACACCCCAGAAAGCGTGGTGCTGTGCCCTCAGGAGAGCTGCAGAAATGAGTGCACCCCAGAAAGCCTGGTGCTGTGCCCTCAGGAGAACTGCAGAAATGAGTACACCCCAGAAAGCCTGGTGCTGTGCCCTCAGGAGAGCTGCAGAAATCAGTGCACCCTAGAAAGCCTGGTGCTGTGCCCTCAGGAGAACTGCAGAAATGAGTACACCCCAGAAAGCGTGGTGCTGTGCCCTCAGGAGAGCTGCAGAAATGAGTGCACCCCAGAAAGCCTGGTGCTGAGCCCTCAGGAGAACTGCAGAAATGAGTGCACCCCAGAAAGCCTGGTGCTGTGCCCCCAGTAGAGCTGCAGAAATGAGTACACCCCAGAAAGCCTGGTGCTGTGCCCCCAGTAGAGCTACAGAAATGAGTACACCCCAGAAAGCCTGGTGCTGTGCCCTCAGGAGAGCTGCAGAAATGAGTACACCCCAGAAAGCCTGGTGCTGTGCCCTCAGTAGAGCTGCAGAAATGAGTGCACACCAGAAAGCCTGGTGCTGTCCCCTCAGGAGAGCTGCAGAAATCAGTACACCCAAGAAACCCTGGTGCTGTGCCCTCAGGACAGCTGCAGAAATGAGTACACCCCAGAAAGCCTGGTGCTGTGTCCTCAGGAGAGCTGCAGAAATGAGTACACCCAAGAAACCCTGGTGCTGTGCCCTCAGGAGAGCTGCAGAAATGAGTACACCCCAGAAAGCCTGGTGCTGTGCCCCCAGTAGAGCTGCAGAAATCAGTACACCCCAGAAAGCCTGGTGCTGTGCCCTCAGGAGAGATGCAGAAATCAGTACACCTCACAAAGCCTGGTGTTGTGCCCTCAGGAGAGCTGCAGAAATCAGTGCACCCCAGAAAGCCTGGTGCTGTGCCCTCAGGAGAGATGCAGAAATCAGTACACCCCAGAAAGCCTGGTGCTGTGCCCTCAGGAGAGCTGCAGAAATCAGTGCACCCCAGAAAGCCTGGTGCTGTGCCCTCAGGAGAGATGCAGAAATCAGTACACCCCAGAAAGCCTGGTGCTGTGCCCTCAGGAGAGCTGCAGAAATCAGTGCACCCCAGAAAGCCTGGTGCTGTGCCCCCAGTAGAGCTGCAGAAATCAGTACACCCCAGAAAGCCTGGTGCCGTGCCCTCAGGAGAGCTGCAGAAATGAGTGCACCCCAGAAAGCCTGGTGCTGTGCCCTCAGGAGAGCTGCAGAAATGAGTACACCCCAGAAAGCGTGGTGCTGTGCCCTCAGGAGAGCTGCAGAAATGAGTGCACCCCAGAAAGCCTGGTGCTGTGCCCTCAGGAGAACTGCAGAAATGAGTGCACCCCAGAAAGCCTGGTGCTGTGCCCTCAAGAGAGCTGCAGAAATCAGTGCACCCCAGAAAGCCTGGTGCTGTGCCCTCAGGAGAGCTGCAGAAATGAGTGCACCCCAGAAAGCCTGGTGCTGTGCCCTCAGGAGAGCTGCAGAAATGAGTGCACCCCAGAAAGCCTGGTGCTGTGCCCTCAGGAGAGCTGCAGAAATCAGTGCACCCTAGAAAGCCTGGTGCTGTGCCCTCAGGAGAACTGCAGAAATGAGTACACCCCAGAAAGCGTGGTGCTGTGCCCTCAGGAGAGCTGCAGAAATGAGTGCACCCCAGAAAGCCTGGTGCTGTGCCCTCAGGAGAGCTGCAGAAATCAGTGCACCCTAGAAAGCCTGGTGCTGTGCCCTCAAGAGAACTGCAGAAATGAGTACACCCCAGAAAGCGTGGTGCTGTGCCCTCAGGAGAGCTGCAGAAATGAGTGCACCCCAGAAAGCCTGGTGCTGTGCCCTCAGGAGAACTGCAGAAATGAGTACACCCCAGAAAGCGTGGTGCTGTGCCCTCAGGAGAGCTGCAGAAATGAGTGCACCCCAGAAAGCCAGGTGCTGTGCCCCCAGTAGAGCTACAGAAATGAGTACACCCCAGAAAGCCTGGTGCTGTGCCCTCAGGAGAACTGCAGAAATGAGTACACCCCAGAAAGCCAGGTGCTGTGCCCCCAGTAGAGCTGCAGAAATGAGTGCACCCCAGAAAGCCAGGTGCTGTGCCCTCAGGAGAACTGCAGAAATGAGTACACCCCAGAAAGCCAGGTGCTGTGCCCTCAGGAGAGCTGCAGAAATGAGTGCACCCCAGAAAGCCAGGTGCTGTGCCCCCAGTAGAGCTGCAGAAATGAGTACACCCCAGAAAGCGTGGTGCTGTGCCCTCAGGAGAGCTGCAGAAATGAGTGCACCCCAGAAAGCCTGGTGCTGTGCCCTCAGGAGAACTGCAGAAATGAGTGCACCGCAGAAAGCCTGGTACTGTGCCCTCAGGAGAGCTGCAGAAATCAGTGCACCCCAGAAAGCCTGGTGCTGTGCCCTCAGGAGAGCTGCAGAAATCAGTGCACCCTAGAAAGCCTGGTGCTGTGCCCTCAGGAGAACTGCAGAAATGAGTACACCCCAGAAAGCGTGGAGCTGTGCCCTCAGGAGAGCTGCAGAAATGAGTGCACCCCAGAAAGCCTGGTGCTGTGCCCTCAGGAGAGCTGCAGAAATCAGTGCACCCTAGAAAGCCTGGTGCTGTGCCCTCAGGAGAACTGCAGAAATGAGTACACCCCAGAAAGCCTGGTGCTGTGCCCTCAGGAGAACTGCAGAAATGAGTACACCCCAGAAAGCGTGGTGCTGTGCCCTCAGGAGAGCTGCAGAAATGAGTGCACCCCAGAAAGCCAGGTGCTGTGCCCCCAGTAGAGCTACAGAAATGAGTACACCCCAGAAAGCCTGGTGCTGTGCCCTCAGGAGAACTGCAGAAATGAGTACACCCCAGAAAGCCAGGTGCTGTGCCCCCAGTAGAGCTGCAGAAATGAGTGCACCCCAGAAAGCCAGGTGCTGTGCCCTCAGGAGAACTGCAGAAATGAGTACACCCCAGAAAGCCAGGTGCTGTGCCCTCAGGAGAACTGCAGAAATGAGTACACCCCAGAAAGCGTGGTGCTGTGCCCTCAGGAGAGCTGCAGAAATGAGTGCACCCCAGAAAGCCAGGTGCTGTGCCCCCAGTAGAGCTACAGAAATGAGTACACCCCAGAAAGCCTGGTGCTGTGCCCTCAGGAGAACTGCAGAAATGAGTACACCCCAGAAAGCCAGGTGCTGTGCCCCCAGTAGAGCTGCAGAAATGAGTGCACCCCAGAAAGCCAGGTGCTGTGCCCTCAGGAGAACTGCAGAAATGAGTACACCCCAGAAAGCCAGGTGCTGTGCCCTCAGGAGAGCTGCAGAAATGAGTGCACCCCAGAAAGCCAGGTGCTGTGCCCCCAGTAGAGCTGCAGAAATGAGTACACCCCAGAAAGCCTGGTGCTGTGTCCCCAGTAGAGCTGCAGAAATGAGTACACCCCAGAAAGCCTGGTGCTGTGCCCCCAGTAGAGCTACAGAAATGAGTACACCCCAGAAAGCCTGGTGCTGTGCCCTCAGGAGAACTGCAGAAATGAGTACACCCCAGAAAGCCTGGTGCTGTGCCCCCAGTAGAGCTGCAGAAATGAGTACACCCCAGAAAGCCTGGTGCTGTGCCCCCAGTAGAGCTGCAGAAATGAGTACACCCCAGAAAGCCTGGTGCTGTGCCCCCAGTAGAGCTGCAGAAATGAGTACACCTCAGAAAGCCTGGTGCTGTGCCCCCAGTAGAGCTGCAGAAATGAGTACACCCCAGAAAGCCTGGTGCTGTGCCCCCAGTAGAGCTGCATAAATGAGTACACCCCAGAAAGCCTGGTGCTGTGCCCCCAGTAGAGCTCCAGAAATGAGTACACCCCAGAAAGCCTGGTGCTGTGCCCTCAGGAGAACTGCAGAAATGAGTACACCCCAGAAAGCGTGGTGCTGTGCCCTCAGGAGAGCTGCAGAAATGAGTGCACCCCAGAAAGCCTGGTGCTGTGCCCTCAGGAGAACTGCAGAAATGAGTACACCCCAGAAAGCCTGGTGCTGTGCCCTCAGGAGAACAGCAGAAATCAGTGCACCCCAGAAAGCCTGGTGCTGTGCCCTCAGGAGAACTGCAGAAATGAGTGCACCCCAGAAAGCCTGGTGCTGTGCCCTCAGGAGAACTGCAGAAATGAGTACACCCCAGAAAGCCTGGTGCTGTGCGCTTAGAAGAGCTGCAGAAATGAGTGCACCCCAGAAAGCCTGGTGCTGTGCCCTCAGGAGAGATGCAGAAATGAGTACACCCCAGCAAGCCTGGTGCTGTGCCCTCAGGAGAACAGCAGAAAGCAGTGCACCCCAGAAAGCCTGGTGCTGTGCCATCAGGAGAACAGCAGAAAGCAGTGCACCCCAGAAAGCCTGGTGCTGTGCCCCTAGCAGAGCTGCAGAAATGATTGCACCCCAAAAACCCTGGTGCTGTTCCCCCAGGAGAGCTGCAGAAATGATTGCACCCCAGAAAGCCTGGTGCTGTGCCCTTAGGAGAGCTGCAGAAATCAGTGCACCCCAGAAAGCTTGGTGCTTTGCCCTCAGGAGAACTGCAGAAATGAGTACACCCCAGAAAGCCTGGTGCTGTGCCCTCAGGAGAGCAGCAAAAATGAATGCACCCCAGAAAGCCTGGTGCTGTGCCCTCAGGAGAGCAGCAAAAATGAATGCACCCCAGAAAGCCTGGTGCTGTGCCCTCAGGAGAACTGCAGAAATGAGTACACCCCAGAAAGCCTGGTGCTGTGCCCTCAGGAGAGCAGCAAAAATGAATGCACCCCAGAAAGCCTGGTGCTGTGCCCTCAGGAGAGCTGCACAAATGAGTACACCCCAGAAAGCCTGGTGCTGTGCCCCCAGAAGAGCTGCAGAAATCAGTGCACCCCAGAAAGCCTGGTGCTGTGCCCCTAGGAGAGTTGCAGAAATTAGTACACCCCAGAAAGCCTGGTGCTGTGTCTTCAGGAGAGCTGCAGAAATGAGTACACCCCAGAAAGCCTGGTGCTGTGTACTCAGGAGAACAGCAGAAATCAGTGCACCCCAGAAAGCCTGGTGCTGTGCCCTCAGGAGAGCTGCACAAATGAGTACACCCCAGAAAGCCTGGTGCTGTGCCCTCAGGAGAACTGCAGAAATGAGTACACCCCAGAAAGCCTGGTGCTGTGCCCTCAGGAGAACTGCAGAAATGAGTACACCCCAGAAAGCCTGGTGCTGTGTCCTCAGGAGAGCTGCAGAAATGAGTACACCCCAGAAAGCCTGGTGCTGTGCCCTCAGGAGAGCTGCAGAAATGAGTACACCCCAGAAAGCCTGGTGCTGTGCCCTCAGGAGAGCTACAGAAATGAGTACACCCCAGAAAGCCTGGTGCTGTGCCCTCAGGAGAGCTACAGAAATGAGTACACCCCAGAAAGTCTGGTGCTGTGCCCTCAGGAGAGCTGCAGAAATGAGTACACCCCAGAAAGCCTGGTGCTGTGCCCTCAGGAGAACAGCAGGAATGAGTACACAACAGAAAGCCTGGTGCTGTGCCCCCAGGAGAGCAGCAGAAATGAGTGCACCCCAGAAAGCCTGGTGCTGTGCCCTCAGGAGAGATGCAGAAATGAGTACACCCCAGAAAGCCTGGTGCTGTGCCCTCAGGAGAGCTACAGAAATGAGTACACCCCAGAAAGCCTGGTGCTGTGCCCTCAGGAGAGCTACAGAAATGAGTACACCCCAGAAAGCCTGGTGCTGTGCCCTCAGGAGAACAGCAGGAATGAGTACACAACAGAAAGCCTGGTGCTGTGCCCTCAGGAGAGTAGCAGAAATGAATGCACCCCAGAAAGCCTGGTGCTGTGTCTTCAGGAGAGGTTCAGAAATGAGTACACCCCAGAAAGCCTGGTGCTGTGCCCTCAGGAGAGCTGCAGAAATGAGTACACCCCAGAAAGCCTGGTGCTGTGTCTTCAGGAGAGCTGCAGAAATGAGTACACCCCAGAAAGCCTGGTGCTGTGCCCCCAGGAGAGATGCAGAAATGAGTACACCCCAGAAAGCCTGGTGCTGTGTCTTCAGGAGAGCTGCAGAAATGAGTACACACCAGAAAGCCTGGTGCTGTGCCCTCAGGAAAGCTGCAGAAATGTGTACACCCCAGAAAGCCTGGTGCTGTGCCCTCAGGAGAGATGCAGAAATGAGTACACCCCAGAAAGCCTGGTGCTGTGCCCTCAGGAGAACTGCAGAAATGAGTACACCCCAGAAAGCCTGGTGCTGTGTCTTCAGGAGAACTTCAGAAATGAGTACACCCCAGAAAGCCTGGTGCTGTGCCCTCAGGAGAGCTGCAGAAATGAGTACACCCCAGAAAGCCTGGTGCTGTGCCCTCAGGAGAGCTGCAGAAATGAGTACACCCCAGAAAGCCTGGTGCTGTGCCCTCAGGAGAACTGCAGAAATGAGTAGACCCCAGAAAGCCTGGTGCTGTGCCCTCAGGAGAACTGCAGAAATAAGTACACCCCAGAAAGCCTGGTGCTGTGCCCTCAGGAGAGCTGCAGAAATGAGTGGACACCAGAAAGCCTGGTGCTGTGCCCTCAGGAGAGCTGCAGAAATCAGTACACCCCAGAAAGCCTGGTGCTGTGCCCTCAGGAGAGCTGCAGAAATGAGTAAACCCCAGAAAGCCTGGTGCTGTGCCCTCAGGAGAGCTGCAGAAATGAGTACACCCCAGAAAGCCTGGTGCTGTGCCCTCAGGAGAACTGCAGAAATGTGTAGACCCCAGAAAGCCTGGTGCTGTGCCCTCAGGAGAGCTGCAGAAATGAGTACACCCCAGAAAGCCTGGTGCTGTGCCCTCAGGAGAACTGCAGAAATGAGTACACCCCAGAAAGCCTGGTGCTGTGCCCTCAGGAGAACTGCAGAAATGAGTACACCCCAGAAAGCCTGGTGCTGTGCCATCAGGAGATCTGCAGAAATCAGTGCACCCCAGAAAGCCTGGTGCTGTGCCCTCAGGAGATCTGCAGAAATGTATACACCCCAGAAAGCCTGGTGCTGTGCCCTCAGGAGAGATGCAGAAATCAGAACACCCCAGAAAGCCTGGTGCTGTGAACTCAGGAGAGCTGCACAAATGAGTACACCCCAGAGAGCCTGGTGCTGTGCCATCAGGAGATCTGCAGAAATGTGTACACCCCAGAAAGCCTGGTGCTGTGCCCTCAGGAGAGCTGCACAAATGAGTACACCCCAGAAAGCCTGGTGCTGTGCTCTCAGGAGAACTGCAGAAATGAGTCCACCCCAGAAAGCCTGGTGCTGTGCCCTCAGGAGAGCTGCAGAAATGAGTACACCCCAGAAAGCCTGGTGCTGTGCCCTCAGGAGAACTGCAGAAATCAGTACACCCCAGAAAGCCTGGTGCTGTGCCCTCAGGAGAACTGCAGAAATGAGTACACCCCAGAAAGCCTGGTGCTGTGCCCTCAGGAGAACTGCAGAAATGAGTACACCCCAGAAAGAATGGTGCTGTGCCCTCAGGAGAGCTGCAGAAATCAGAACACCCCAGAAAGCCTGGTGCTGTGCCCTCAGGAGAGCTGCAGAAACGTGTACACCCCATAAAGCCTGGTGCTGTGCCCTCAGGAGAACTGCAGAAATAAGTACACCCCAGAAAGCCTGGTGCTGTGCCCTCAGGAGAGCTGCAGAAATGAGTGGACACCAGAAAGCCTGGTGCTGTGCCCTCAGGAGAGCTGCAGAAATCAGTACACCCCAGAAAGCCTGGTGCTGTGCCCTCAGGAGAGCTGCAGAAATGAGTAGACCCCAGAAAGCCTGGTGCTGTGCCCTCAGGAGAACTGCAGAAATGTGTAGACCCCAGAAAGCCTGGTGCTGTGCCATCAGGAGATCTGCAGAAATCAGTGCACCCCAGAAAGCCTGGTTCTGTGCCCTCAGGAGATCTGCAGAAATGTGTACACCCCAGAAAGCTTGGTGCTGTGCCCTCAGGAGAACAGCAGGAATGAGTACACCCCAGAAAGCCTGGTGCTGTGTCCTCAGGAGAGCTGCAGAAATGAGTACACCCCAGAAAGCCTGGTGCTGTGCCCTCAGGAGAACAGCAGGAATGAGTACACCCCAGAAAGCTTGGTGCTGTGCCCTCAGGAGAGCTGCAGAAATGAGTACACACTAGAAAGCCTGGTGCTGTGTCCTCAGGAGAGCTGCAGAAATGAGTACACCCCAGAAAGCCTGGTGCTGTGCCCTCAGGAGAACTGCAGAAATGAGTACACCCCAGAAAGCCTGGTGCTGTGCCCTCAGGAGAGCTGCAGAAATGAGTACACCCCAGAAAGCCTGGTGCTGTGCCCTCAGGAGAACTGCAGAAATGAGTACACCCCAGAAAGCCTGGTGCTGTGCCCTGAGGAGAACTGCAGAAATGAGTACACCTCAGAAAGCCTGGTGCTGTGCCATCAGGAGATCTGCAGAAATGAGTACACCCCAGAAAGCCTGGTGCTGTGCCCTGAGGAGAACTGCAGAAATGAGTACACCTCAGAAAGCCTGGTGCTGTGCCCTCAGGAGAACTGCAGAAATGAGTACACCCCAGAAAGCCTGGTGCTGTGCCCTGAGGAGAACTGCAGAAATGAGTACACCCCAGAAAGCCTGGTGCTGTGCCCTCAGGAGAGCTGCAGAAATGAGTACACCCCAGAAAGCCTGGTGCTGTGCCCTCAGGAGAACTGCAGAAATGAGTACACCCCAGAAAGCCTGGTGCTGTGCCCTGAGGAGAACTGCAGAAATGTGTACACCCCAGAAAGCCTGGTGCTGTGCCATCAGGAGATCTGCAGAAATCAGTGCACCCCAGAAAGCCTGGTGCTGTGCCCTCAGGAGATCTGCAGAAATGTGTACACCCCAGAAAGCCTGGTGCTGTGAACTCAGGAGAGCTGCACAAATGAGTACACCCCAGAGAGCCTGGTGCTGTGCCATCAGGAGATCTGCAGAAATGTGTACACCCCAGAAAGCCTGGTGCTGTGCCCTCAGGAGAGCTGCACAAATGAGTACACCCCAGAAAGCCTGGTGCTGTGCTCTCATGTGAACTGCAGAAATGAGTACACCCCAGAAAGCCTGGTGCTGTGCCATCAGGAGATCTGCAGAAATGTGTACACCCCAGAAAGCCTGGTGCTGTGCCCTCAGGAGAGCTGCACAAATGAGTACACCCCAGAAAGCCTGGTGCTGTGCTCTCAGGAGATCTGCAGAAATGAGTACACCCCAGAAAGCCTGGTGCTGTGCCATCAGGAGATCTGCAGAAATGTGTACACCCCAGAAAGCCTGGTGCTGTGACCTCAGGAGACCTGCAGAAATGAGTACACCCCAGAAAGCCTGGTGCTGTGCTCTCAGGAGAACTGCAGAAATGAGTCCACCCCAGAAAGCCTGGTGCTGTGCCCTCAGGAGAGCTGCAGAAATGAGTACACCCCAGAAAGCCTGGTGCTGTGCCATCAGGAGATCTGCAGAAATGTGTACACCCCAGAAAGCCTGGTGCTGTGAACTCAGGAGAGCTGCACAAATGAGTACACCCCAGAAAGCCTGGTGTTGTGCTCTCAGGAGAACTGCAGAAATGAGTCCACCCCAGAAAGCCTGGTGCTGTGCCCTCAGGAGAGCTGCAGAAATGAGTACACCCCAGAAAGCCTGGTGTTGTGTCCTCAGGAGAGCTGCAGAAATGAGTACACCCCAGAAAGCCTGGTGCTGTGCCCCCAGGAGAGCTGCAGAAATGAGTACACCCCAGAAAGCCTGTTGCTATGATCCCAGTAGAGCTGCAGAAATGAGTACACCCCAGAAAGCCTGGTGCTCTGCCCTCAGGAGAGCTGCAGAAATGAGTACACCCCAGAAAGCCTGGTGCTCTGCCCTCAGGAGAGCTGCAGAAATGAGTACACCCCAGAAAGCCTGGTGCTGTGCCCTCAGGAGAACTGCAGAAATGAGTACACCCCAGAAAGCCTGGTGCTGTGCCCTCAGGAGAGCTGCAGAAATGAGTACACCCCAGAAAGCCTGGTGCTGTGCCCTCAGGAGAACTGCAGAAATGAGTACACCCCAGAAAGCGTGGTGATGTGCCCTCAGGAGAACTTCAGAAATGAGTACACCCCAGAAAGCCAGGTGCTGTGCCCTCAGGAGAACTGCAGAAATGAGTACACCCCAGAAAGCCTGGTGCTGTGTCTTCAGGAGAGCTTCAGAAATGAGTACACCCCAGAAAGCCTGGTGCTGTGCCCTCAGGAGAGCTGCAGAAATGAGTACACCCCAGAAAGCCTGGTGCTGTGTCTTCAGGAGAGCTGCAGAAATGAGTACACCCCAGAAAGCCTGGTGCTGTGTCTTCAGGAGAGCTGCAGAAATGAGTACACACCAGAAAGCCTGGTGCTGTGCCCTCAGGAGAGCTGCAGAAATGAGTACACCCCAGAAAGCCTGGTGCTGTGTCTTCAGGAGAGCTGCAGAAATGAGTACACCCCAGAAAGCCTGGTGCTGTGCCCCCAGTAGAGCTGCAGAAATGAGTACACCCCAGAAAGCCTGGTGCTGTGCCTTCAGGAGAGCTGCAGAAATCAGAGCACCCCAGAAAGCCTGGTGCTGTGCCCTCAGGAGAGCTGCAGAAATGAGTACACCCCAGAAAGCCTGGTGCTGTGCCCTCAGGAGAAGTGCAGAAATAAGTACACCCCAGAAAGCCTGGAGCTGTGCCCTCAGGAGAGCTGCAGAAATGAGTACACCCCACAAAGCCTGGTGTTGTGTCCTCAGGAGAGCTGCAGAAATGAGTACACCCCAGAAAGCCTGGTGTTGTGCCCCCAGGAGAGCTGCAGAAATGAGTACACCCCAGAAAGCCTGGTGCTATGCCCCCAGTAGAGCTGCAGAAATGAGTACACCCCAGAAAGCCTGGTGCTGTGCCCTCAGGAGAGCTGCAGAAATGAGTACACCCCAGAAAGCCTGGTGCTGTGCCCTCAGGAGAACTGCAGAAATCAGTGCACCCCAGAAAGCCTGGTGCTGTGCCCCTAGCAGAGGTGCAGAAATTAGTACACCCCAGAAAGCCTGGTGCTGTGCCCTCAGGAGAGCTGCAGAAATCAGTGCACCCCAGAAAGCCTGGTGCTGTGCCCCTAGCAGAGCTGCAGAAATGAGTGAACCCCAGAAAGTCTGGTGCTGTGCCCTCAGGAGAGCAGCAGAAATGAGTACACCCCAGAAAGCCTGGTGCTGTGACGTCAGGAGAGCTGCAGAAATGAGTACACCCCAGAAAGCCTGGTGCTGTGCCGTCAGGAGAGCTGCAGAAATGAGTACTCCCCAGAAAGCCTGGTGCTGTGTCCTCAGAAGAACTGCAGAAATCAGTGCACCCCAGAAAGCCTGGTGCTGTGCCCTCAGGAGAGCTGCAGAAATCAGTGCACCCCAGAAAGCCTGGTGCTGTGCCCTCAGGAGAACTGCAGAAATGAGGACACCCCAGAAAGCCTGGTGCTGTGCCCTCAGGAAAGCTGCAAAAATGAGTACACCCCAGAAAGCCTGGTGCTGTGCCCTCAGGAGAGCTGCAGAAATGAGTACACCCCAGAAAGCCTGGTGCTGTGCGCTTAGAACTGCAGAAATGAGTGCACCCCAGAAAGCCTGGTGCTGTGCCCTCAGGAGAGCTGCAGAAATGAGTACACCCCAGAAAGCCTGGTGCTGTGCCCTCAGGAGAGCTGCAGAAATGAGTACACCCCAGAAAGCCTGGTGCTGTGCGCTTAGGAGAGCTGCAGAAATGAGTACACCCCAGAAAGCCTGGTGCTGTGCCCTCAGGAGAACTGCAGAAATGAGTACACCCCAGAAAGCCTGGTGCTGTGCCCCCAGGAGAGCTGCAGAAATGAGTACACCCCAGAAAGCCTGGTGCTGTGTCTTCAGGAGAGCTTCAGAAATGAGTACACCCCAGAAAGCCTGGTGCTGTGTCCTCAGGAGAGCTGCAGAAATGAGAACACCCCAGAAAGCCTGGTGCTGTGCCCTCAGGAGATCTGCAGAAATGAGTACACCCCAGAAAGCCTGGTGCTGTGCCCTCAGGAGAGCAGCCGAAATGAGTACACCCCAGAATGCCTGGTGCTGTGCCCTCAGGAGAACTGCAGAAATCAGTGCACCCCAGAAAGCCTGGTGCTGTTCCCTCAGGAGAGCTGCATAAATCAGAGCACCCCAGAAAGCCTGGGGCTGTGCCCTCAGGAGAGCTGCAGAAATGAGTACACCCCAGTAAGCCTGGTGCTGTGCCCTCAGGAGAACTGCAGAAATAAGTACACCCCAGAAAGCCTGATGCTGTGCCCTCAGGAGAGCTGCAGAAATGAGTACACCCCACAAAGCCTAGTGCTCTGCCCTCAGGAGAGCTGCAGAAATCAGTGCACCCCAGAAAGCCTGGTGCTGTGCCCTCAGGAGAACAGCAGAAATCAGTGCACCCCAGAAAGCCTGGTGCTATGCCTTCAGGAGAGCTGCAGAAATGAGTACACCCCAGAAAGCCTGGTGCTGTGCCCCTAGCAGAGGTGCAGAAATTAGTACACCCCAGAAAGCCTGGTGCTGTGCCCTCAGGAGAGCTGCAGAAATGAGTACACCCTAGAAAGCCTGGTGCTGTGCACTCAGGAGAACAGCAGAAATGAGTACACCCCAGAAAGCGTGGTGCTGTTCCCTCAGGAGAGCTGCAGAAATGAGTACACCCCAGAAAGCCTGGTGCTGTGTCCTCAGGAGAGCTGCAGAAATGAGTACACCCCAGAAAGCCTGGTGCTGTGCCCTCAGGAGAACTGCAGAAATGAGGACACCCCAGAAAGCCTGGTGCTGTGCCCTCAGGAGAGATGCAGAAATGAGTACACCCCAGAAAGCCTGGTGCTGTGCCCTCAGGAGAGCTGCAGAAATGAGTACACCCCAGAAAGCCTGGTGCTGTGCCCTCAGGAGAGATGCAGAAATGAGTACACCCCAGAAAGCCTGGTGCTGTGCCATCAGGAGAACTGCAGAAATGAGTACACCCCAGAAAGCCTGGTGCTGTGCCCTCAGGAGAGCTGCAGAAATGAGTACACCCCAGAAAGCCTGGTGCTGTGCCCTCAGGAGAGCTGCAGAAATGAGTACACCCCAGAAAGCCTGGTGCTGTGCCCCCAGGAGTGCTGCAGAAATGAGTACACCCCAGAAAGCCTGGTGCTGTGCCCTCAGGAGAGCTGCAGAAATGAGTACACCCCAGAAAGCATGGTGCTGTGCCCCCAGGAGTGCTGCAGAAATGAGTACACCCCAGAAAGCCTGGTGCTGTGCCCTCAGGAGAGCTGCAGAAATGAATGCATCCCAGAAAGCGTGGTGCTGTGCCCTCAAGAGAGCTGCAGAAATGAGTACACCCCAGAAAGCCTGGTGCTGTGCCCTCAGGAGAGCTGCAGAAATGAGTACACCCCAGAAAGCCTGGTGCTGTGCCCTCAGGAGAGCTGCAGAAATGAATGCATCCCAGAAAGCGTGGTGCTGTGCCCTCAGGAGAGCTGCAGAAATGAGTACACCCCAGAAAGCCTGGTGCTGTGCCCTCAGGAGAGCTGCAGAAATGAGTGCACACCAGAAAGCCTGGTGCTGTGCCTTCAGGAGAGCTGCAGAAATCAGTGCACCCCAGAAAGCCTGGTGCTGTGCCCTCAGGAGAGCTGCAGAAATGAGTACACCCCAGAAAGCCTGGTGCTGTGCCCTCAGGAGAGCTGCAGAAATCAGTGCACCCCAGAAAGCCTGGTGCTGTGCCCTCAGGAGAACTGCAGAAATGAGTACACCCCAGAAAGCCTGGTGCTGTGCCTTCAGGAGAGCTGCAGAAACCAGTGCACCCCAGAAAGCCTGGTGCTGTGCCCTCAGGAGAACTGCAGAAATGAGTACACCCCAGAAAGCCTGGTGCTGTGCCCTCAGGAGAACAGCAGAAATCAGTGCACCCCAGAAAGCCTGGTGCTGTGCCCTCAGGAGAACTGCAGAAATCAGTGCACCCCAGAAAGCCTGGTGCTGTGCCCTCAGGAGAACAGCAGAAATGAGTACACCCCAGAAAGCCTGGTGCTGTGCCTTCAGGAGAGCTGCAGAAATCAGTGCACCCCAGAAAGCCTGGTGCTGTGCCCTCAAGAGAACTGCAGAAATGAGTACACCCCACAAAGCCTGGTGCTGTGCCCCCAGGAGAACTGCAGAAATGAGTACACCCCAGAAAGCCTGGTGCTGTGCGCTCAGGAGAACAGCAGAAATCAGTGCACCCCAGAAAGACTGGTGCTGTGCCCTCAGGAGAACTGCAGAAATGAGTACACCCCAGAAAGCCTGGTGCTGTGCCCTCAGGAGAACTGCAGAAATGAGTGCACCCCAGAAAGCCTGGTGCTGTGCGCTTAGGAGAGCTGCAGAAATGAGGGCACCCCAGAAAGCCTGGTGCTGTGCCCTCAGGTGAGATGCAGAAATGAGTACACCCCAGAAAGCCTGGTGCTGTGCCCTCAGGAGAACAGCAGAAAGCAGTGCACCCCAGAAAGCCTGGTGCTGTGCCCCTAGCAGAGCTGCAGAAATGATTTCACCCCAAAAACCCTGGTGCTGTTCCCCCAGGAGAGCTGCAGAAATGATTGCACCCCAGAAAGCCTGGTGCTGTGCCCTTAGGAGAGCTGCAGAAATCAGTGCACCCCAGAAAGCTTGGTGCTGTGCCCTCAGGAGAACAGCAGAAATGAGTACACCCCAGAAAGCCTGGTGCTGTGCCCTCAGGAGAGCTGCAGAAATGAATGCACCCCAGAAAGCCTGGTGCTGTGCCCTCAGGAGAACTGCAGAAATGAGTACACCCCAGAAAGCCTGGTGCTGTGCCCTCAGGAGAGCTACAGAAATGAGTACACCCCAGAAAGCCTGGTGCTGTGCCCTCAGGAGAGCTACAGAAATGAGTACACCCCAGAAAGCCTGGTGCTGTGCCCTCAGGAGAACAGCAGGAATGAGTACACAACAGAAAGCCTGGTGCTGTGCCCTCAGGAGAGTAGCAGAAATGAATGCACCCCAGAAAGCCTGGTGCTGTGTCTTCAGGAGAGGTTCAGAAATGAGTACACCCCAGAAAGCCTGGTGCTGTGCCCTCAGGAGAGCTGCAGAAATGAGTACACCCCAGAAAGCCTGGTGCTGTGTCTTCAGGAGAGCTGCAGAAATGAGTACACCCCAGAAAGCCTGGTGCTGTGCCCCCAGGAGAGATGCAGAAATGAGTACACCCCAGAAAGCCTGGTGCTGTGTCTTCAGGAGAGCTGCAGAAATGAGTACACCCCAGAAAGCCTGGTGCTGTGCCCTCAGGAGAGATGCAGAAATGAGTACACCCCAGAAAGCCTGGTGCTGTGCCCTCAGGAGAACTGCAGAAATGAGTACACCCCAGAAAGCCTGGTGCTGTGTCTTCAGGAGAACTTCAGAAATGAGTACACCCCAGAAAGCCTGGTGCTGTGCCCTCAGGAGAGCTGCAGAAATGAGTACACCCCAGAAAGCCTGGTGCTGTGCCCTCAGGAGAGCTGCAGAAATGAGTACACCCCAGAAAGCCTGGTGCTGTGCCCTCAGGAGAACTGCAGAAATGAGTAGACCCCAGAAAGCCTGGTGCTGTGCCCTCAGGAGAACTGCAGAAATAAGTACACCCCAGAAAGCCTGGTGCTGTGCCCTCAGGAGAGCTGCAGAAATGAGTGGACACCAGAAAGCCTGGTGCTGTGCCCTCAGGAGAGCTGCAGAAATCAGTACACCCCAGAAAGCCTGGTGCTGTGCCCTCAGGAGAGCTGCAGAAATGAGTAAACCCCAGAAAGCCTGGTGCTGTGCCCTCAGGAGAACTGCAGAAATAAGTACACCCCAGAAAGCCTGGTGCTGTGCCCTCAGGAGAGCTGCAGAAATGAGTGGACACCAGAAAGCCTGGTGCTGTGCCCTCAGGAGAGCTGCAGAAATGAGTACACCCCAGAAAGCCTGGTGCTGTGCCCTCAGGAGAGCTGCAGAAATGAGTACACCCCAGAAAGCCTGGTGCTGTGCCCTCAGGAGAACTGCAGAAATGTGTAGACCCCAGAAAGCCTGGTGCTGTGCCCTCAGGAGAGCTGCAGAAATGAGTACACCCCAGAAAGCCTGGTGCTGTGCCCTCAGGAGAACTGCAGAAATGAGTACACCCCAGAAAGCCTGGTGCTGTGCCCTCAGGAGAACTGCAGAAATGAGTACACCCCAGAAAGCCTGGTGCTGTGCCATCAGGAGATCTGCAGAAATCAGTGCACCCCAGAAAGCCTGGTGCTGTGCCCTCAGGAGATCTGCAGAAATGTATACACCCCAGAAAGCCTGGTGCTGTGCCCTCAGGAGAGATGCAGAAATCAGAACACCCCAGAAAGCCTGGTGCTGTGAACTCAGGAGAGCTGCACAAATGAGTACACCCCAGAGAGCCTGGTGCTGTGCCATCAGGAGATCTGCAGAAATGTGTACACCCCAGAAAGCCTGGTGCTGTGCCCTCAGGAGAGCTGCACAAATGAGTACACCCCAGAAAGCCTGGTGCTGTGCTCTCAGGAGAACTGCAGAAATGAGTCCACCCCAGAAAGCCTGGTGCTGTGCCCTCAGGAGAGCTGCAGAAATGAGTACACCCCAGAAAGCCTGGTGCTGTGCCCTCAGGAGAACTGCAGAAATCAGTACACCCCAGAAAGCCTGGTGCTGTGCCCTCAGGAGAACTGCAGAAATGAGTACACCCCAGAAAGCCTGGTGCTGTGCCCTCAGGAGAACTGCAGAAATGAGTACACCCCAGAAAGAATGGTGCTGTGCCCTCAGGAGAGCTGCAGAAATCAGAACACCCCAGAAAGCCTGGTGCTGTGCCCTCAGGAGAGCTGCAGAAACGTGTACACCCCATAAAGCCTGGTGCTGTGCCCTCAGGAGAACTGCAGAAATAAGTACACCCCAGAAAGCCTGGTGCTGTGCCCTCAGGAGAGCTGCAGAAATGAGTGGACACCAGAAAGCCTGGTGCTGTGCCCTCAGGAGAGCTGCAGAAATCAGTACACTCCAGAAAGCCTGGTGCTGTGCCCTCAGGAGAGCTGCAGAAATGAGTAGACCCCAGAAAGCCTGGTGCTGTGCCCTCAGGAGAACTGCAGAAATGTGTAGACCCCAGAAAGCCTGGTGCTGTGCCATCAGGAGATCTGCAGAAATCAGTGCACCCCAGAAAGCCTGGTGCTGTGCCCTCAGGAGATCTGCAGAAATGTGTACACCCCAGAAAGCTTGGTGCTGTGCCCTCAGGAGAACAGCAGGAATGAGTACACCCCAGAAAGCCTGGTGCTGTGTCCTCAGGAGAGCTGCAGAAATGAGTACACACTAGAAAGCCTGGTGCTGTGTCCTCAGGAGAGCTGCAGAAATGAGTACACCCCAGAAAGCCTGGTGCTGTGCCCTCAGGAGAACAGCAGGAATGAGTACACCCCAGAAAGCTTGGTGCTGTGCCCTCAGGAGAGCTGCAGAAATGAGTACACACTAGAAAGCCTGGTGCTGTGTCCTCAGGAGAGCTGCAGAAATGAGTACACCCCAGAAAGCCTGGTGCTGTGCCCTCAGGAGAACTGCAGAAATGAGTACACCCCAGAAAGCCTGGTGCTGTGCCCTCAGGAGAGCTGCAGAAATGAGTACACCCCAGAAAGCCTGGTGCTGTGCCCTCAGGAGAACTGCAGAAATGAGTACACCCCAGAAAGCCTGGTGCTGTGCCCTGAGGAGAACTGCAGAAATGAGTACACCTCAGAAAGCCTGGTGCTGTGCCATCAGGAGATCTGCAGAAATGAGTACACCCCAGAAAGCCTGGTGCTGTGCCCTGAGGAGAACTGCAGAAATGAGTACACCTCAGAAAGCCTGGTGCTGTGCCCTCAGGAGAACTGCAGAAATGAGTACACCCCAGAAAGCCTGGTGCTGTGCCCTGAGGAGAACTGCAGAAATGAGTACACCCCAGAAAGCCTGGTGCTGTGCCCTCAGGAGAGCTGCAGAAATGAGTACACCCCAGAAAGCCTGGTGCTGTGCCCTCAGGAGAACTGCAGAAATGAGTACACCCCAGAAAGCCTGGTGCTGTGCCCTGAGGAGAACTGCAGAAATGTGTACACCCCAGAAAGCGTGGTGCTGTGCCATCAGGAGATCTGCAGAAATCAGTGCACCCCAGAAAGCCTGGTGCTGTGCCCTCAGGAGATCTGCAGAAATGTGTACACCCCAGAAAGCCTGGTGCTGTGAACTCAGGAGAGCTGCACAAATGAGTACACCCCAGAGAGCCTGGTGCTGTGCCATCAGGAGATCTGCAGAAATGTGTACACCCCAGAAAGCCTGGTGCTGTGCCCTCAGGAGAGCTGCACAAATGAGTACACCCCAGAAAGCCTGGTGCTGTGCTCTCATGTGAACTGCAGAAATGAGTACACCCCAGAAAGCCTGGTGCTGTGCCATCAGGAGATCTGCAGAAATGTGTACACCCCAGAAAGCCTGGTGCTGTGCCCTCAGGAGAGCTGCACAAATGAGTACACCCCAGAAAGCCTGGTGCTGTGCTCTCAGGAGATCTGCAGAAATGAGTACACCCCAGAAAGCCTGGTGCTGTGCCATCAGGAGATCTGCAGAAATGTGTACACCCCAGAAAGCCTGGTGCTGTGACCTCAGGAGACCTGCAGAAATGAGTACACCCCAGAAAGCCTGGTGCTGTGCTCTCAGGAGAACTGCAGAAATGAGTCCACCCCAGAAAGCCTGGTGCTGTGCCCTCAGGAGAGCTGCAGAAATGAGTACACCCCAGAAAGCCTGGTGCTGTGCCATCAGGAGATCTGCAGAAATGTGTACACCCCAGAAAGCCTGGTGCTGTGAACTCAGGAGAGCTGCACAAATGAGTACACCCCAGAAAGCCTGGTGTTGTGCTCTCAGGAGAACTGCAGAAATGAGTCCACCCCAGAAAGCCTGGTGCTGTGCCCTCAGGAGAGCTGCAGAAATGAGTACACCCCAGAAAGCCTGGTGTTGTGTCCTCAGGAGAGCTGCAGAAATGAGTACACCCCAGAAAGCCTGGTGCTGTGCCCCCAGGAGAGCTGCAGAAATGAGTACACCCCAGAAAGCCTGTTGCTATGATCCCAGTAGAGCTGCAGAAATGAGTACACCCCAGAAAGCCTGGTGCTCTGCCCTCAGGAGAGCTGCAGAAATGAGTACACCCCAGAAAGCCTGGTGCTCTGCCCTCAGGAGAGCTGCAGAAATGAGTACACCCCAGAAAGCCTGGTGCTGTGCCCTCAGGAGAACTGCAGAAATGAGTACACCCCAGAAAGCCTGGTGCTGTGCCCTCAGGAGAGCTGCAGAAATGAGTACACCCCAGAAAGCCTGGTGCTGTGCCCTCAGGAGAACTGCAGAAATGAGTACACCCCAGAAAGCGTGGTGATGTGCCCTCATGAGAACTTCAGAAATGAGTACACCCCAGAAAGCCAGGTGCTGTGCCCTCAGGAGAACTGCAGAAATGAGTACACCCCAGAAAGCCTGGTGCTGTGTCTTCAGGAGAGCTTCAGAAATGAGTACACCCCAGAAAGCCTGGTGCTGTGCCCTCAGGAGAGCTGCAGAAATGAGTACACCCCAGAAAGCCTGGTGCTGTGTCTTCAGGAGAGCTGCAGAAATGAGTACACCCCAGAAAGCCTGGTGCTGTGTCTTCAGGAGAGCTGCAGAAATGAGTACACACCAGAAAGCCTGGTGCTGTGCCCTCAGGAGAGCTGCAGAAATGAGTACACCCCAGAAAGCCTGGTGCTGTGTCTTCAGGAGAGCTGCAGAAATGAGTACACCCCAGAAAGCCTGGTGCTGTGCCCCCAGTAGAGCTGCAGAAATGAGTACACCCCAGAAAGCCTGGTGCTGTGCCTTCAGGAGAGCTGCAGAAATCAGAGCACCCCAGAAAGCCTGGTGCTGTGCCCTCAGGAGAGCTGCAGAAATGAGTACACCCCAGAAAGCCTGGTGCTGTGCCCTCAGGAGAAGTGCAGAAATAAGTACACCCCAGAAAGCCTGGAGCTGTGCCCTCAGGAGAGCTGCAGAAATGAGTACACCCCACAAAGCCTGGTGTTGTGTCCTCAGGAGAGCTGCAGAAATGAGTACACCCCAGAAAGCCTGGTGTTGTGCCCCCAGGAGAGCTGCAGAAATGAGTACACCCCAGAAAGCCTGGTGCTATGCCCCCAGTAGAGCTGCAGAAATGAGTACACCCCAGAAAGCCTGGTGCTGTGCCCTCAGGAGAGCTGCAGAAATGAGTACACCCCAGAAAGCCTGGTGCTGTGCCCTCAGGAGAACTGCAGAAATCAGTGCACCCCAGAAAGCCTGGTGCTGTGCCCCTAGCAGAGGTGCAGAAATTAGTACACCCCAGAAAGCCTGGTGCTGTGCCCTCAGGAGAGCTGCAGAAATCAGTGCACCCCAGAAAGCCTGGTGCTGTGCCCCTAGCAGAGCTGCAGAAATGAGTGAACCCCAGAAAGTCTGGTGCTGTGCCCTCAGGAGAGCAGCAGAAATGAGTACACCCCAGAAAGCCTGGTGCTGTGACGTCAGGAGAGCTGCAGAAATGAGTACACCCCAGAAAGCCTGGTGCTGTGCCGTCAGGAGAGCTGCAGAAATGAGTACTCCCCAGAAAGCCTGGTGCTGTGTCCTCAGAAGAACTGCAGAAATCAGTGCACCCCAGAAAGCCTGGTGCTGTGCCCTCAGGAGAGCTGCAGAAATCAGTGCACCCCAGAAAGCCTGGTGCTGTGCCCTCAGGAGAACTGCAGAAATGAGGACACCCCAGAAAGCCTGGTGCTGTGCCCTCAGGAAAGCTGCAAAAATGAGTACACCCCAGAAAGCCTGGTGCTGTGCCCTCAGGAGAGCTGCAGAAATGAGTACACCCCAGAAAGCCTGGTGCTGTGCGCTTAGAACTGCAGAAATGAGTGCACCCCAGAAAGCCTGGTGCTGTGCCCTCAGGAGAGCTGCAGAAATGAGTACACCCCAGAAAGCCTGGTGCTGTGCCCTCAGGAGAGCTGCAGAAATGAGTACACCCCAGAAAGCCTGGTGCTGTGCGCTTAGGAGAGCTGCAGAAATGAGTACACCCCAGAAAGCCTGGTGCTGTGCCCTCAGGAGAACTGCAGAAATGAGTACACCCCAGAAAGCCTGGTGCTGTGCCCCCAGGAGAGCTGCAGAAATGAGTACACCCCAGAAAGCCTGGTGCTGTGTCTTCAGGAGAGCTTCAGAAATGAGTACACCCCAGAAAGCCTGGTGCTGTGTCCTCAGGAGAGCTGCAGAAATGAGAACACCCCAGAAAGCCTGGTGCTGTGCCCTCAGGAGATCTGCAGAAATGAGTACACCCCAGAAAGCCTGGTGCTGTGCCCTCAGGAGAGCAGCCGAAATGAGTACACCCCAGAATGCCTGGTGCTGTGCCCTCAGGAGAACTGCAGAAATCAGTGCACCCCAGAAAGCCTGGTGCTGTTCCCTCAGGAGAGCTGCATAAATCAGAGCACCCCAGAAAGCCTGGGGCTGTGCCCTCAGGAGAGCTGCAGAAATGAGTACACCCCAGTAAGCCTGGTGCTGTGCCCTCAGGAGAACTGCAGAAATAAGTACACCCCAGAAAGCCTGATGCTGTGCCCTCAGGAGAGCTGCAGAAATGAGTACACCCCACAAAGCCTAGTGCTCTGCCCTCAGGAGAGCTGCAGAAATCAGTGCACCCCAGAAAGCCTGGTGCTGTGCCCTCAGGAGAACAGCAGAAATCAGTGCACCCCAGAAAGCCTGGTGCTATGCCTTCAGGAGAGCTGCAGAAATGAGTACACCCCAGAAAGCCTGGTGCTGTGCCCCTAGCAGAGGTGCAGAAATTAGTACACCCCAGAAAGCCTGGTGCTGTGCCCTCAGGAGAGCTGCAGAAATGAGTACACCCTAGAAAGCCTGGTGCTGTGCACTCAGGAGAACAGCAGAAATGAGTACACCCCAGAAAGCGTGGTGCTGTTCCCTCAGGAGAGCTGCAGAAATGAGTACACCCCAGAAAGCCTGGTGCTGTGTCCTCAGGAGAGCTGCAGAAATGAGTACACCCCAGAAAGCCTGGTGCTGTGCCCTCAGGAGAACTGCAGAAATGAGGACACCCCAGAAAGCCTGGTGCTGTGCCCTCAGGAGAGATGCAGAAATGAGTACACCCCAGAAAGCCTGGTGCTGTGCCCTCAGGAGAGCTGCAGAAATGAGTACACCCCAGAAAGCCTGGTGCTGTGCCCTCAGGAGAGATGCAGAAATGAGTACACCCCAGAAAGCCTGGTGCTGTGCCATCAGGAGAACTGCAGAAATGAGTACACCCCAGAAAGCCTGGTGCTGTGCCCTCAGGAGAGCTGCAGAAATGAGTACACCCCAGAAAGCCTGGTGCTGTGCCCTCAGGAGAGCTGCAGAAATGAGTACACCCCAGAAAGCCTGGTGCTGTGCCCCCAGGAGTGCTGCAGAAATGAGTACACCCCAGAAAGCCTGGTGCTGTGCCCTCAGGAGAGCTGCAGAAATGAGTACACCCCAGAAAGCATGGTGCTGTGCCCCCAGGAGTGCTGCAGAAATGAGTACACCCCAGAAAGCCTGGTGCTGTGCCCTCAGGAGAGCTGCAGAAATGAATGCATCCCAGAAAGCGTGGTGCTGTGCCCTCAAGAGAGCTGCAGAAATGAGTACACCCCAGAAAGCCTGGTGCTGTGCCCTCAGGAGAGCTGCAGAAATGAGTACACCCCAGAAAGCCTGGTGCTGTGCCCTCAGGAGAGCTGCAGAAATGAATGCATCCCAGAAAGCGTGGTGCTGTGCCCTCAGGAGAGCTGCAGAAATGAGTACACCCCAGAAAGCCTGGTGCTGTGCCCTCAGGAGAGCTGCAGAAATGAGTGCACACCAGAAAGCCTGGTGCTGTGCCTTCAGGAGAGCTGCAGAAATCAGTGCACCCCAGAAAGCCTGGTGCTGTGCCCTCAGGAGAGCTGCAGAAATGAGTACACCCCAGAAAGCCTGGTGCTGTGCCCTCAGGAGAGCTGCAGAAATCAGTGCACCCCAGAAAGCCTGGTGCTGTGCCCTCAGGAGAACTGCAGAAATGAGTACACCCCAGAAAGCCTGGTGCTGTGCCTTCAGGAGAGCTGCAGAAACCAGTGCACCCCAGAAAGCCTGGTGCTGTGCCCTCAGGAGAACTGCAGAAATGAGTACACCCCAGAAAGCCTGGTGCTGTGCCCTCAGGAGAACAGCAGAAATCAGTGCACCCCAGAAAGCCTGGTGCTGTGCCCTCAGGAGAACTGCAGAAATCAGTGCACCCCAGAAAGCCTGGTGCTGTGCCCTCAGGAGAACAGCAGAAATGAGTACACCCCAGAAAGCCTGGTGCTGTGCCTTCAGGAGAGCTGCAGAAATCAGTGCACCCCAGAAAGCCTGGTGCTGTGCCCTCAAGAGAACTGCAGAAATGAGTACACCCCAGAAAGCCTGGTGCTGTGCCCTCAGGAGAACTGCAGAAATGAGTCCACCCCACAAAGCCTGGTGCTGTGCCCCCAGGAGAACTGCAGAAATGAGTACACCCCAGAAAGCCTGGTGCTGTGCGCTCAGGAGAACAGCAGAAATCAGTGCACCCCAGAAAGACTGGTGCTGTGCCCTCAGGAGAACTGCAGAAATGAGTACACCCCAGAAAGCCTGGTGCTGTGCCCTCAGGAGAACTGCAGAAATGAGTGCACCCCAGAAAGCCTGGTGCTGTGCGCTTAGGAGAGCTGCAGAAATGAGGGCACCCCAGAAAGCCTGGTGCTGTGCCCTCAGGTGAGATGCAGAAATGAGTACACCCCAGAAAGCCTGGTGCTGTGCCCTCAGGAGAACAGCAGAAAGCAGTGCACCCCAGAAAGCCTGGTGCTGTGCCCCTAGCAGAGCTGCAGAAATGATTTCACCCCAAAAACCCTGGTGCTGTTCCCCCAGGAGAGCTGCAGAAATGATTGCACCCCAGAAAGCCTGGTGCTGTGCCCTTAGGAGAGCTGCAGAAATCAGTGCACCCCAGAAAGCTTGGTGCTGTGCCCTCAGGAGAACAGCAGAAATGAGTACACCCCAGAAAGCCTGGTGCTGTGCCCTCAGGAGAGCTGCAGAAATGAATGCACCCCAGAAAGCCTGGTGTTGTGCCCTCAGGAGAACTGCAGAAATGAGTACACCCCAGAAAGCCTGGTGCTGTGCCCTCAGGAGAGCAGCAAAAATGAAGGCACCCCAGAAAGCCTGGTGCTGTGCCCTCAGGAGAGCTGCACAAATGAGTACACCCCAGAAAGCCTGGTGCTGTGCCCCCAGAAGAGCTGCAGAAATCAGTGCACCCCAGAAAGCCTGGTGCTGTGCCCCTAGGAGAGTTGCAGAAATTAGTACACCCCAGAAAGCCTGGTGCTGTGTCTTCAGGAGAGCTGCAGAAATGAGTACACCCCAGAAAGCCTGGTGCTGTGTCCTCAGGAGAACAGCAGAAATCAGTGCACCCCAGAAAGCCTGGTGCTGTGCCCTCAGGAGAGCTGCACAAATGAGTGCACCACAGAAAGCCTGGTGCTGTGCCCTCAGGAGAGCTGCACAAATGAGTACACCCCAGAAAGCCTGGTGCTGTGCCCTCAGGAGAACTGCAGAAATGAGTACACCCCAGAAAGCCTGGTGCTGTGCCCTCAGGAGAACTGCAGAAATAAGTACACCACAGAAAGCCTGGTGCTGTGCCCTCAGGAGAACTGCAGAAATGAGTACACCCCAGAAAGCGTGGTGCTGTGCCCTCAGGAGAGCTGCACAAATGAGTACACCCCAGAAAGCCTGGTGCTGTGCCCTCAGGAGAGCAGCAAAAATGAATGCACCCCAGAAAGCCTGGTGCTGTGCCCTCAGGAGAGCAGCAAAAATGAATGCACCCCAGAAAGCCTGGTGCTGTGCCCTCAGGAGAACTGCAGAAATGAGTACACCCCAGAAAGCCTGGTGCTGTGCCCTCAGGAGAGCAGCAAAAATGAATGCACCCCAGAAAGCCTGGTGCTGTGCCCTCAGGAGAGCTGTACAAATGAGTACACCCCAGAAAGCCTGGTGCTGTGCCCCCAGAAGAGCTGCAGAAATCAGTACACCCCAGAAAGCCTGGTGCTGTGCCCCTAGGAGAGTTGCAGAAATTAGTACACCCCAGAAAGCCTGGTGCTGTGTCTTCAGGAGAGCTGCAGAAATGAGTACACCCCAGAAAGCCTGGTGCTGTGTCCTCAGGAGAGCTGCAGAAATGAGTACACCCCAGAAAGCCTGGTGCTGTGCCCTCAGGAGAGCTGCATAAATGAGTACACCCCAGAAAGCCTGGTGCTGTGCCCTCAGGAGAGCATCAGAAATGAATGCACCCCAGAAAGCCTGGTGCTGTGTCTTCAGGAGAGCTACAGAAATGAATGCACCCCAGAAAGCCTGGTGCTGTGCCCTCAGGAGAGCAGCAGAAATGAGTACACCCCAGAAAGCCTGGTGCTGTGTCTTCAGGAGAGCTGCAGAAATGAGTACACAACGGAAAGCCTAGTGCTGTGCCCTCAGGAGAGCTGCAGAAATGAGTACACACCAGAAAGCCTGGTGCTGTGTCTTCAGGAGAGCTGCAGAAATGAGTACACCCCAGAAAGCCTGGTGCTGTGTCTTCAGGAGAGCTGCAGAAATGAGTACACACCAGAAAGCCTGGAGCTGTGCCCTCAGGAAAGCTGCAGAAATGTGTACACCCCAGAAAGCCTGGTGCTGTTCCCCCAGGAGAGATGCAGAAATGAGTACACCCCAGAAAGCCTGGTGCTGTGTCTTCAGGAGAGCTGCAGAAATGAGTACACACCAGAAAGCCTGGTGCTGTGCCCTCAGGAAAGCTGCAGAAATGTGTACACCCCAGAAAGCCTGGTGCTGTGCCCTCAGGAGAGATGCAGAAATGAGTACACCCCAGAAAGCCTGGTGCTGTGCCCTCAGGAGAACTGCAGAAATGAGTACACCCCAGAAAGCCTGGTGCTGTGTCCTCAGGAGAGCTGCAGAAATGAGTACACCCCAGAAAGCCTGGTGCTGTGCCCTCAGGAGAACTGCAGAAATGAGTACACCCCAGAAAGCCTGGTGCTGTGCCCTCAGGAGAGCTGCAGAAATGAGTACACCCCAGAAAGCCTGGTGCTGTGCCCTCAGGAGAACTGCAGAAATGAGTACACCCCAGAAAGCCTGGTGCTGTGCCCTCAGGAGAACTGCAGAAATGAGTAGACCCCAGAAAGCCTGGTGCTGTGCCCTCAGGAGAGCTGCAGAAATGAGTACACCCCAGAAAGCCTGGTGCTGTGCCCTCAGGAGAACTGCAGAAATCAGTACACCCCAGATAGCCTGGTGCTGTGCCCTCAGGAGAACTGCAGAAATGAGTACACCCCAGAAAGCCTGGTGCTGTGCCCTCAGGAGAGCTGCAGAAATGTGTACACCCCAGAAAGCCTGGTGCTGTGCCCTCAGGAGAACTGCAGAAATAAGTACACCCCAGAAAGCCTGGTGCTGTGCTCTTAGGAGAGCTGCAGAAATGAGTACACCCCAGAAAGCCTGGTGCTGTGCCCCCAGGAGAGCTGCAGAAATCAGTACACCCCAGAAAGCCTGGTGCTGTGCCGTCAGGAGAGCTGCAGAAATCAGTACACCCCAGAAAGCCTGGTGCTGTGCCCCCAGGAGAGCTGCAGAAATGAGTACACCCCAGAAAGCCTGGTGCTGTGCCCTCAGGAGATCTGCAGAAATGAGTACACCCCTGAAAGCCTGGTGCTGTGCCCTCAGGAGAACTGCAGAAATGTGTAGACCCCAGAAAGCCTGGTGCTGTGCCCTCAGGAGAGCTGCAGAAATGAATGCACCCCAGAAAGCCTGGTGCTGTGCCCTCAGGAGAGCTGCAGAAATGAGTACACCCCAGAAAGCCTGGTGCTGTGCCCCCAGGAGAGCTGCAGAAATGAGTACACCCCAGAAAGCCTGGTGCTGTGCCCTCAGGAGAACTGCAGAAATGAGTAGACCCCAGAAAGCCTGGTGCTGTGCCCTCAGGAGAACTGCAGAAATGAGTACACCCCAGAAAGCCTGGTGCTGTGCCCCCAGGAGATCTGCAGAAATGAGTACACCCCAGAAAGCCTGGTGCTGTGCCCTCAGGAGAACTGCAGAAATGAGTAGACCCCAGAAAGCCTGGTGCTGTGCCCTCAGGAGAGCTGCAGAAATCAGTACACCCCAGAAAGCCTGGTGCTGTGCCCCCAGGAGAGCTGCAGAAATGAGTACACCCCAGAAAGCTTGGTGCTGTGCCCTCAGGAGAGCTGCAGAAATGAGTACACCCCAGAAAGCCTGGTGCTGTGCCCTCAGGAGAACTGCAGAAATCAGTACACCCCAGAAAGCCTGGTGCTGTGCCCTCAGGAGAACTGCAGAAATGAGTACACCCCAGAAAGCCTGGTGCTGTGCCCTCAGGAGAACTGCAGAAATGAGTACACCCCAGAAAACCTGGTGCTGTGCCCTCAGGAGAGCTGCAGAAATCAGAACACCCCAGAAAGCCTGGTGCTGTGCCCTCAGGAGAGCTGCAGAAATGTGTACACCCCAGAAAGCCTGGTGCTGTGCCCTCAGGAGCACTGCAGAAATAAGTACACCCCAGAAAGCCTGGTGCTGTGCCCTCAGGAGAGCTGCAGAAATGAGTGGACACCAGAAAGCCTGGTGCTGTGCCCTCAGGAGAGCTGCAGAAATCAGTACACCCCAGAAAGCCTGGTGCTGTGCCCTCAGGAGAGCTGCAGAAATCAGTACACCCCAGAAAGCCTGGTGCTGTGCCCTCAGGAGAGCTGCAGAAATGAGTAGACCCCAGAAAGCCTGGTGCTATGCCCTCAGGAGAGCTGCAGAAATGAGTACACCCCAGAAAGCCTGGTGCTGTGCCCTCAGGAGAGCTGCAGAAATGAGTACACCCCAGAAAGCCTGGTGCTGTGCCCTCAGGAGAACTGCAGAAATGTGTAGACCCCAGAAAGCCTGGTGCTGTGCCCTCAGGAGAGCTGCAGAAATGAGTACACCCCAGAAAGCCTGGTGCTGTGTCCTCAGGAGAACTGCAGAAATGAGTACACCCCAGAAAGCCTGGTGCTGTGCCCTCAGGAGAACTGCAGAAATGTGTAGACCCCAGAAAGCCTGGTGCTGTGCCCTCAGGAGAGCTGCAGAAATGAGTACACCCCAGAAAGCCTGGTGCTGTGCCCTCAGGAGAACTGCAGAAATGAGTACACCCCAGAAAGCCTGGTGCTGTGCCATCAGGAGATCTGCAGAAATCAGTGCACCCCAGAAAGCCTGGTGCTGTGAACTCAGGAGAGCTGCACAAATGAGTACACCCCAGAAAGCCTTGTGCTGTGCCATCAGGAGATCTGCAGAAATGTGTACACCCCAGAAAGCCTGGTGCTGTGCTCTCAGGAGAACTGCAGAAATGAGTCCACCCCAGAAAGCCTGGTGCTGTGCCCTCAGGAGAACTGCAGAAATCAGAGCACCCCAGAAAGCCTGGTGCTGTGCCCTCAGGAGAGCTGCAGAAATGAGTATACCCCAGAAAGCCTGGTGCTGTGCCATCAGGAGATCTGCAGAAATGTGTACACCCCAGAAAGCCTGGTGCTGTGCCCTCAGGAGACCTGCAGAAATGAGTATACCCCAGAAAGCCTGGTGCTGTGCTCTCAGGAGAACTGCAGAAATGAGTCCACCCCAGAAAGCCTGGTGCTGTGCCCTCAGGAGAGCTGCAGAAATGAGTACACCCCAGAAAGCCTGGTGCTGTGCCATCAGGAGATCTGCAGAAATGTGTACACCCCAGAAAGCCTGGTGCTGTGAACTCAGGAGAGCTGCAGAAATGAGTACACCCCAGAAAGCCTGGTGCTGTGCCCTCAGGAGAGCTGCAGAAATGAGTACACCCCAGAAAGCCTGGTGCTGTGCCATCAGGAGATCTGCAGAAATGTGTACACCCCAGAAAGCCTGGTGCTGTGAACTCAGGAGAGCTGCAGAAATGAGTACACCCCAGAAAGCCTGGTGCTGTGCCCTCAGGAGACCTGCAGAAATGAGTACACCCCAGAAAGCGTGGTGCTGTGCCATCAGGAGATCTGCAGAAATGAGTACACCCCAGAAAGCCTGGTGCTGTGCCCTCAGGAGACCTGCAGAAATGAGTACACCCCAGAAAGCCTGGTGCTGTGCCCTCAGGAGACCTGCAGAAATGTGTACACCCCAGAAAGCCTGGTGCTGTGCCCTCAGGAGACCTGCAGAAATGAGTACACCCCAGAAAGCCTGGTGCTGTGCCATCAGGAGATCTCCAGAAATGAGTACACCCCAGAAAGCCTGGTGCTGTGCCCTCAGGAGACCTGCAGAAATGTGTACACCCCAGAAAGCCTGGTGCTGTGCCCTCAGGAGACCTGCAGAAATGAGTACACCCCAGAAAGCCTGGTGCTGTGCCATCAGGAGATCTCCAGAAATGAGTACACCCCAGAAAGCCTGGTGCTGTGCCCTCAGGAGACCTGCAGAAATGAGTACACCCCAGAAAGCCTGGTGCTGTGCCATCAGGAGATCTGCAGAAATGTGTACACCCCAGAAAGCCTGGTGCTGTGAACTCAGGAGAGCTGCACAAATGAGTACACCCCAGAAAGCCTTGTGCTGTGCTCTCAGGAGAACTGCAGAAATGAGTACACCCCAGAAAGCCTGGTGCTGTGACCTCAGGAGAACTGCAGAAATCAGAGGACCCCAGAAAGCCTGGTGCTGTGCCCTCAGGAGAGCTGCAGAAATGAGTACACCCCAGAAAGCCTGGTGCTGTGAACTCAGGAGAGCTGCAGAAATGAGTACACACCAGAAAGCCTGGTGCTGTGCTCTCAGGAGAACTGCACAAATGGGTGCACCCCAGAAAGCCTGGTGCTGTGCCCTCAAGAGAGCTGCAGAAATCAGAGCACCCCAGAAAGCCTGGTGCTGTGCCCTCAGGAGAGCTGCAGAAATGAGTACACCCCAGAAAGCCTGGTGCTGTGAACTCAGGAGAGCTGCACAAATGAGTACACCCCAGAAAGCCTGGTGCTGTGCTCTCAGGAGAACTGCACAAATGGGTGCACCCCAGAAAGCCTGGTGCTGTGCCCTCAAGAGAGCTGCAGAAATCAGAGCACCCCAGAAAGCCTGGTGCTGTGCCCTCAGGAGAGCTGCAGAAATGAGTACACCCCAGAAAGCCTGGTGCTGTGCCCTCAGGAGAAGTGCAGAAATAAGTACACCCCAGAAAGCCTGGTGTTGTGTCCTCAGGAGAGCTGCAGAAATGAGTACACCCCAGAAAGCCTGGTGCTGTGCCCCCAGGAGAGCTGCAGAAATGAGAACACCCCAGAAAGCCTGGTGCTATGCCCCCAGTAGAGCTGCAGAAATGAGTACACCCCAGAAAGCCTGGTGCTGTGCCCTCAGGAGAGCTGCAGAAATGACTACACCCCAGAAAGCCTGGTGCTGTGCCCTCAGGAGAACTGCAGAAATCAGTGCACCCCAGAAAGCCTGGTGCTGTGCCCCTAGCAGAGGTGCAGAAATTAGTACACCCCAGAAAGCCTGGTGCTGTGCCCTCAGGAGAGCTGCAGAAATCAGTGCACCCCAGAAAGCCTGGTGCTGTGCCCCTAGCAGAGCTGCAGAAATGAGTGAACCCCAGAAAGCCTGGTGCTGTGCCCTCAGGAGAGCAGCAGAAATGAGTACACCCCAGAAAGCCTGGTGCTGTGCCCTCAGGAGAGCTGCAGAAATGAGTGGACCCCAGAATGCCTGGTGCTGTGACATCAGGAGAGCTGCAGAAATGAGTACACCCCAGAAAGCCTGGTGCTGTGTCCTCAGAAGAACTGCAGAAATCAGTGCACCCCAGAAAGCCTGGTGCTGTGCCCTCAGGAGAGCTGCAGAAATCAGTGCACCCCAGAAAGCCTGGTGCTGTGCCCTCAGGAGAACTGCAGAAATGAGGACACCTCAGAAAGCCTGGTGCTGTGCCCTCAGGAAAGCTGCAAAAATGAGTACACCCCAGAAAGCCTGGTGCTGTGCCCTCAGGAGAGCTGCAGAAATGAGTACACCCCAGAAAGCCTGGTGCTGTGCGCTTAGAACTGCAGAAATGAGTGCACCCCAGAAAGCCTGGTGCTGTGCCCTCAGGAGAGCTGCAGAAATGAGTACACCCCAGAAAGCCTGGTGCTGTGCCCTCAGGAGAGCTGCAGAAATGAGTACACCCCAAAAAGCGTGGTGCTGTGCCCTCAGGAGAGCTGCAGAAATGAGTACACCCCAGAAAGCCTGGTGCTGTGCGCTTAGGAGAGCTGCAGAAATGAGTACACCCCAGAAAGCCTGGTGCTGTGCCCTCAGGAGAACTGCAGAAATGAGTACACCCCAGAAAGCCTGGTGATGTGCCCCCAGGAGAGCTGCAGAAATGAGGACACCCCAGAAAGCCTGGTGCTATGCCCCTAGCAGAGCTGCAGAAATGAGTGCACCCCAGAAACCCTGGAGCTGTTCCCCCAGGAGAGCTGCAGAAATGATTGCACCCCAGAAAGCCTGGTGCTGTGGCCTTAGGAGAGCTGCAGAAATCAGTGCACCCCAGAAAGCCTGGTGCTGTGCCCTCAGGAGAACAGCAGAAATGAGTACACCCCAGAAAGCCTGGTGCTGTGCCCCCAGAAGAGCTGCAGAAATCAGTGCACCCCAGAAAGCCTGGTGCTGTGCCCCTAGGAGAGTTGCAGAAATTAGTACACCCCAGAAAGCCTGGTGCTGTGCCCTCAGGAGAACTGCAGAAATGAGTACACCCCAGAAAGCCTGGTGCTGTGCCCTCAGGAGAACAGCAGAAATCAGTGCACCCCAGATAGCCTGGTGCTGTGCCCTCAGGAGAGCTGCAGAAATGAGTACACCCCAGAAAGCCTGGTGCTGTGTCTTCAGGAGAGCTTCAGAAATGAGTACACCCCAAAAAGCCTGGTGCTGTGTCCTCAGGAGAGCTGCAGAAATGAGAACACCCCAGAAAGCCTGGTGCTGTGTCTTCAGGAGAGCTTCAGAAATGAGTACACCCCAGAAAGCCTGGTGCTGTGTCCTCAGGAGAGCTTCAGAAATGAGTACACCCCAGAAAGCCTGGTGCTGTGTCCTCAGGAGAGCTGCAGAAATGAGAACACCCCAGAAAGCCTGGAGCTGTGCCCTCAGGAGAGCTGCAGAAATGAGTACACTCCAGAAAGCCTGGTGCTGTGCCCTCAGGAGAACTGCAGAAATGAGTACACCCCAGAAAGCCTGGTGCTGTGCCCTCAGGAGAGCAGCCGAAATGAGTACACCCCAGAATGCCTGGTGCTGTGCCCTCAGGAGAACTGCAGAAATCAGTGCACCCCAGAAAGCCTGGTGCTGTGCCCTCAGAAGAGATGCACAAATGAGTACACCCCAGAAAGCCTGGTGCTGTGCCCTCAGGAGAGCAGCCGAAATGAGTACACCCCAGAATGCCTGGTGCTGTGCCCTCAGGAGAACTGCAGAAATCAGTGCACCCCAGAAAGCCTGGTGCTGTGCCCTCAGGAGAGCTGCACAAATGAGTACACCCCAGAAAGCCTGGTGCTGTGCCCTCAGGAGAACTGCAGAAATGAGTACACCCCAGAAAGCCTGGTGCTGTGCCCTCAGGAGAGCTGCAGAAATGAGTACACCCCAGTAAGCCTGGTGCTGTGCCCTCAGGAGAGCTGCAGAAATGAGTACACCCCACAAAGCCTAGTGCTCTGCCCTCAGGAGAGCTGCAGAAATCAGTGCACGCCAGAAAGCCTGGTGCTGTGCCCTCAGGAGAACAGCAGAAATCAGTGCACCCCAGAAAGCCTGGTGCTGTGCCCCTAGCAGAGGTGCAGAAATTAGTACACCCCAGAAAGCCTGGTGCTGTGCCCTCAGGAGAGCTGCAGAAATGAGTACACCCCAGAAAGCCTGGTGCTGTGCACTCAGGAGAACAGCAGAAATGAGTACACCCCAGAAAGCGTGGTGCTGTGCCCTCAGGAGAGCTGCAGAAATGAGTACACCCCAGAAAGCCTGGTGCTGTGCCCTCAGGAGAACTGCAGAAATGAGGACACCCCAGAAAGCCTGGTGCTGTGCCCTCAGGAGAGATGCAGAAATGAGTACACCCCAGAAAGCCTGGTGCTGTGCCCTCAGGAGAGCTGCAGAAATGAGTACACCCCAGAAAGCCTGGTGCTGTGCCCTCAGGAGAGATGCAGAAATGAGTACACCCCAGAAAGCCTGGTGCTGTGCCATCAGGAGAACTGCAGAAATGAGTACACCCAAGAAAGCCTGGTGCTGTGCCCTCAGGAGAGCTGCAGAAATGAGTACACCCCAGAAAGCCTGGTGCTGTGCCCCCAGGAGTCCTGCAGAAATGAGTACACCCCAGAAAGCCTGGTGCTGTGCCCTCAGGAGAGCTACAGAAATGAGTAAACACCAGAAAGCCTGGTGCTGTGCCCTCAGGAGAGCTGCAGAAATGAGTGCACCCCAGAAAGCGTGGTGCTGTGCCCTCAGGAGAGCTGCAGAAATGAGTACACCCCAGAAAGCCTGGTGCTGTGCCCTCAGGAGAGCTGCAGAAATGAGTACACACCAGAAAGCCTGGTGCTCTGCCCTCAGGAGAGCTGCAGAAATGAGTACACCCCAGAAAGCCTGGTGCTGTGCCCTCAGGAGAGCTGCAGAAATGAGTACACCCCAGAAAGCCTGGTGCTGTGCCCTCAGGAGAGCTGCAGAAATGAGTACACCCCAGAAAGCCTGGTGCTGTGCCCTCAGGAGAACTGCAGAAATGAGTACACCCAAGAAACCCTGGTGCTGTGCCCTCAGGAGAACTGCAGAAATGAGTACACCCCAGAAAGCCTGGTGCTGTGCCCTCAGGAGAGCTGCAGAAATGAGTACACCCCAGAAAGCCTGGTGCTGTGCCCTCAGGAGAGCTGCAGAAATGAGTACACCCAAGAAACCCTGGTGCTGTGCCCTCAGGAGAACTGCAGAAATGAGTACACCCCAGAAAGCCTGGTGCTGTGTCCTCAGGAGAGCTGCAGAAATGACTACACCCCAGAAAGCCTGGTGCTGTGTCCTCAGGAGAGCTGCAGAAATGAGTGCACCCCAGAAAGCCTGGTGCTGTGTCCTCAGGAGAGCTGCAGAAATGAGAGCACCCCAGAAAGCCTGGTGCTGTGCCCCCAGAAGAGCTGCAGAAATGAGTACACCCCAGAAAGCCTGGTGCTGTGTCCTCAGGAGAACTGCAGAAATGAGTACACCCCAGAAAGCCTGGTGCTGTGTCCTCAGGAGAGCTGCAGAAATGACTACACCCCAGAAAGCCTGGTGCTGTGTCCTCAGGAGAGCTGCAGAAATGAGTGCACCCCAGAAAGCCTGGTGCTGTGCCCTCAGGAGAGCTGCAGAAATGAGTACACCCCAGAAAGCCTGGTGCTGTGCCCCCAGAAGAGCTGCAGAAATGAGTACACCCCAGAAAGCCTGGTGCTGTGTCCTCAGGAGAACTGCAGAAATGAGTACACCCCAGAAAGCCTGGTGCTGTGCCCTCAGGAGAACAGCAGAAATGAGTACACCCCAGAAAGCCTGGTGCTGTTCCCTCAGGAGAGCTGCAGAAATCAGTGCACCCCAGAAAGCCTGGTGCTGTG
This sequence comes from Dendrobates tinctorius, assembly GCF_039654945.1. Lineage (NCBI taxonomy): Eukaryota > Metazoa > Chordata > Amphibia > Anura > Dendrobatidae > Dendrobates > Dendrobates tinctorius. The sequence goes on along the minus strand of NW_027361862.1, from coordinate 978,127 downwards.
CCCTCAGGAGAGCTGCAGAAATGAGTACACCCCAGAAAGCCTGGTGCTGTGCTCCCAGTAGAGCTGCAGAAATGAGTACACCCCAGAAAGCCTGGTGCTGTGCCCCCAGAAGAGCTGCAGAAATGAGTACACCCCAGAAAGCCTGGAGCTGTGTCCTCAGGAGAACTGTAGAAATGAGTACACCCCAGAAAGCCTGGTGCTGTGCCCCCAGAAGAGCTGCAGAAATGAGTACACCCCAGAAAGCCTGGAGCTGTGTCCTCAGGAGAACTGTAGAAATGAGTGCACCCCAGAAAGCCTGGTGCTGTGCCCTCAGGAGAGCTGCAGAAATGAGTACACCCCAGAAAGCCTGGTGCTGTGCCCTCAGGAGAGCAGCAGAAATGAGGACACCCCAGAAAGCCTGGTGCTGTGTCCTCAGGAGAACTGCAGAAATGAGTACACCCCAGAAAGCCTGGTGCTGTGCCCCCAGAAGAGCTGCAGAAATGAGTACACCCCAGAAAGCCTGGTGCTGTGTCCTCAGGAGAACTGCAGAAATGAGTACACCCCAGAAAGCCTGGTGCTGTGCCCCCAGAAGAGCTGCAGAAATGAGTGCACCCCAGAAAGCCTGGTGCTGTGCCCTCAGGAGAGCTGCAGAAATCAGTGCACCCCAGAAAGCCTGGTGCTGTGCCCTCAGGAGAACAGCAGAAATGAGTACACACTAGAAAGCCTGGTGCTGTGCCCTCAGGAGAGCTGCAGAAATCAGTGCACCCCAGAAAGCCTGGTGCTGTGTCCTCAGGAGAACTGCAGAAATGAGTACACACTAGAAAGCCTGGTGCTGTGCCCTCAGGAGAACTGCAGAAATCAGTGCACCCCAGAAAGCCTGGTGCTGTGCCCTCAGGAGAACAGCAGAAATGAGTACACACTAGAAAGCCTGGTGCTGTGCCCTCAGGAGAGCTGCAGAAATGAGTACACCCCAGAATGCCTGGTGCTGTGCCCTCAGGAGAACTGCAGAAATGAGTACACCCCAGAAAGCCTGGTGCTGTGCCCTCAGGAGAACAGCAGAAATGAGTACACACTAGAAAGCCTGGTGCTGTGCCCTCAGGAGAACTGCAGAAATCAGTGCACCCCAGAAAGCCTGGTGCTGTGCCCTCAGGAGAACAGCAGAAATGAGTACACACTAGAAAGCCTGGTGCTGTGCCCTCAGGAGAGCTGCAGAAATCAGTGCACCCCAGAAAGCCTGGTGCTGTGTCCTCAGGAGAACTGCAGAAATGAGTACACCCCAGAAAGCCTGGTGCTGTGCCCTCAGGAGAACAGCAGAAATGAGTACACACTAGAAAGCCTGGTGCTGTGCCCTCAGGAGAGCTGCAGAAATGAGTACACCCCAGAAAGCCTGGTGCTGTGCCCTCAGGAGAACAGCAGAAATGAGTAAACACCAGAAAGCCTGGTGCTGTGTCTTCAGGAGAGCTGCAGAAATGAGTACACCCCAGAAAGCCTGGTGCTGTGCCCTCAGGAGAGCTGCAGAAATGAGTACACCCCAGAAAGCCTGGTGCTGTGTCCTCAGGAGAGCTGCAGAAATGAGTACACCCCAGAAAGCCTGGTGCTGTGCCCTCAGGAGAGCTGCAGAAATGAGTACACCCCAGAAAGCCTGGTGCTGTGCCCTCAGGAGAACTGCAGAAATGAGTACACCACAGAAAGCCTGGTGCTGTGCCCTCAGGAGAGCTGCAGAAATGAGTACACCCCAGAAAGCCTGGTGCTGTGTCCTCAGAAGAGCTGCAGAAATGAGTACACCCCAGAAAGCCTGGTGCTGTGCCCTCAGGAGAGCTGCAGAAATAAGTACACCACAGAAAGCCTGGTGCTGTGCCCTCAGGAGAGCTGCAGAAATGAGTACACCCCAGAAAGCCTGGTGCTGTGCCCTCAGGAGAGCTGCAAAAATGAGTACACCCCAGAAAGCCTGGTGCTGTGCCCTCAGGAGAGCTGCAGAAATGAGTACACCCCAGAAAGCCTGGTGCTGTGTCCTCAGAAGAGCTGCAGAAATGAGTACACCCCAGAAAGCCTGGTGCTGTGCCCTCAGGAGAGCTGCAGAAATGAGTACACCCCAGAAAGCCTGGTGCTGTGTCCTCAGGAGAGCTGCAGAAATGAGTACACCCCAGAAAGCCTGGTGCTGTGCCCTCAGGAGAACTGCAGAAATGAGTACACCCCAGAAAGCCTGGTGCTGTGCCCTCAGGAGAGCTGCAGAAATGAGTACACCCCAGAAAGCCTGGCGCTGTGCCCTCAGGAGAGCTGCAGAAATGAGTACACCCCAGAAAGCCTGGTGCTGTGGCCTTAGGAGAGCTGCAGAAATCAGTGCACCCCAGAAAGCTTGGTGCTGTGCCCTCAGGAGAACAGCAGAAATGAGTACACCCCAGAAAGCCTGGTGTTGTGCCCCCAGAAGAGCTGCAGAAATCAGTGCACCCCAGAAAGCCTGGTGCTGTGTCTTCAGGAGAGCTGCAGAAATGAGTACACCCCAGAAAGCCTGGTGCTGTGCCCTCAGGAGAACAGCAGAAATCAGTGCACCCCAGAAAGCCTGGTGCTGTGCCCTCACGAGAGCTGCACAAATGAGTACACCCCAGAAAGCCTGGTGCTGTGCCCTCAGGAGAACTGCAGAAATGAGTACACCCCAGAAAGCCTGGTGCTGTGTCCTCAGGAGAGCTTCAGAAATGAGTACACCCCAGAAAGCCTGGCGCTGTGCCCTCAGGAGAGCTGCAGAAATGATTGCACCCCAGAAAGCCTGGTGCTGTGCCCTCAGGAGAGCTGCAGAAATGAGTACACCCCAGAAAGCCTGGTGCTGTGTCTTCAGGAGAGCTTCAGAAATGAGTACACCCCAGAAAGCCTGGTGCTGTGTCTTCAGGAGAGCTTCAGAAATGAGTACACCCCAGAAAGCCTGGTGCTGTGTCTTCAGGAGAGCTGCAGAAATGAGAGCACCCCAGAAAGCCTGGTGCTGTGCCCTCAGGAGAACTGCAGAAATGAGTACACCCCAGAAAGCCTGGTGCTGTGCCCTCAGGAGAACTGCAGAAATGAGTACACCCCAGAAAGCCTGGTGCTGTACCCTCAGGAGACCTGCAGAAATGAGTACACCCCAGAAAGCCTGGTGCTGTGCCCTCAGGAGAACTGCAGAAATGAGTACACCCCAGAAAGCCTGGTGCTGTGCCCTCAGGAGAGCTGCAGAAATTAGTACACCCTAGAAAGCCTGGTGCTGTGCCCTCAGGAGAGCTGCAGAAATGAGTGCACCCCAGAAAGCCTGGTGCTGTGCCCTCAGGAGAACAGCAGAAATGAGTACACCCCAGAAAGCCTGGTGCTGTGCCCTCCGGAGAGCTGCAGAAATGAGTACACCCCAGAAAGCCTGGTGCTGTGCCCTCAGGAGAGCTGCAGAAATGTGTACACCCCAGAAAGCCTGGTGCTGTGCCCTCAGGAGAACTGCAGAAATGATTACACCCCTGAAAGCGTGGTGCTGTGCCCTCAGGAGAGCTGCAGAAATGAGTACACCCCAGAAAGCCTGGTGCTGTGCTCCCAGTAGAGCTGCAGAAATCAGTACACCCCAGAAAGCCTGGTGCTGTGCCCTCAGGGAGCTGCAGAAATGAGTACACCCCAGAAAGCCTGGTGCTTTGCCTTCAGGAGAGCTACAGAAATGAGTGCACCCCAGAAAGCCTGGTGCTGTGCCCTCAGGAGAGCTGCAGAAATGAGTACATCCCAGAAAGCGTGGTGCTGTGCCCCCAGTAGAGCTGCAGAAATGAGTACACCCCAGAAAGCCTAGTGCTGTGCCCTCAGGAGAACTACAGAAATGAGTACACCCCAGAAAGCCTGGTGCTGTGCCCCCAGGAGAGCTGCAGAAATGAGTACACCCCAGAAAGCCTAGTGCTGTGCCCTCAGGAGAACTGCAGAAATGAGTACACCCCAGAAAGCCTGGTGCTGTGCCCTCAGGAGAGCTGCAGAAATGAGTACACCCCAGAAAGCCTGGTGCTGTGCCCTCAGGAGAACTGCAGAAATGAGTACACCCCAGAAAGCCTGGTGCTGTGCCCCCAGGAGAGCTGCAGAAATGAGTACACCCCAGAAAGCCTGGTGCTGTGCCCTCAGGAGAACTGCAGAAATGAGTACACCCCAGAAAGCCTGGTGCTGTGCCCTCAGGAGAACTGCAGAAATGAGTACATCCCAGAAAGCCTGGTGCTGTGCCCTCAGGAGAGCTGCAGAAATGAGAACACCCCAGAAAGCCTAGTGCTGTGCCCTCAGGAGAACTGCAGAAATGAGTACACCCCAGAAAGCCTGGTGCTGTGCCCTCAGGAGAGCTGCAGAAATGAGTACACCCCAGAAAGCCTGGTGCTGTCCCCTCAGGAGAGCTGCAGAAATGAGTACACCCCAGAAAGCGTGGTGCTGTGCCCTCAGGAGAGCTGCAGAAATGTGTACACCCCAGAAAGCCTGGTGCTGTGCCCTCAGGAGAACTGCAGAAATGAGTACACCCCAGAAAGCCTGGTGCTGTGCCCTCAGGAGAACTGCAGAAATGAGTACAACCCAGAAAGCCTGGTGCTGTGCCCCCAGGAGAGCTGCAGAAATGAGTACACCCCAGAAAGCCTAGTGCTGTGCCCTCAGGAGAACTGCAGAAATGAGTACACCCCAGAAAGCCTGGTGCTGTGCCCTCAGGAGAGCTGCAGAAATGAGTACACCCCAGAAAGCCTGGTGCTGTCCCCTCAGGAGAGCTGCAGAAATGAGTACACCCCAGAAAGCGTGGTGCTGTGCCCTCAGGAGAGCTGCAGAAATGTGTACACCCCAGAAAGCCTGGTGCTGTGCCCTCAGGAGAACTGCAGAAATGAGTACACCCCAGAAAGCCTGGTGCTGTGCCCTCAGGAGAACTGCAGAAATGAGTACAACCCAGAAAGCCTGGTGCTGTGCCCTCAGGAGAGCTGCAGAAATGAGTACATCCCAGAAAGCCTGGTGCTGTGCCCTCAGGAGAGCTGCAGAAATGAGTACACCCCAGAAAGCCTGGTGCTGTGCCCTCAGGAGAACTGCAGAAATGAGTACACCCCAGAAAGCCTGGTGCTGTGCCCTCAGGAGAGCTGCAGAAATGAGTACAACCCAGAAAGCCTGGTGCTGTGCCCTCAGGAGAGCTGCAGAAATGAGTGCACCCCAGAAAACCTGGTGCTGTGCGCTTAGGAGAGCTGCAGAAATGAGTACACCCCAGAAAGCCTGGTGCTGTGCCCTCAGGAGAGCTGGAGAAATGAGTACACCCCAGAAAGCCTGGTGCTGTGCCCTCAGGAGAGATGCAGAAATGAGTACACCCCAGAAAGGCTGGTGCTGTGCCCCTAGCAGAGCTGAAGAAATGAGTACACCCCAGAAAGCCTGGTGCTGTGCCCTCAGGAGAGATGCAGAAATGAGTACACCCCAGAAAGGCTGGTGCTGTGCCCCCAGTAGAGCTGCAGAAATGAGTACACCCCAGAAAGCCTGGTGCTGTGCCCTCAGGAGAACTGCAGAAATGAGTACACCCCAGAAAGCCTGGTGCTGTACCCTCAGGAGACCTGCAGAAATGAGTACACCCCAGAAAGCCTGGTGCTGTGCCCTCAGGAGAACTGCAGAAATGAGTACACCCCAGAAAGCCTGGTGCTGTGCCCTCAGGAGAGCTGCAGAAATTAGTACACCCTAGAAAGCCTGGTGCTGTGCCCTCAGGAGAGCTGCAGAAATGAGTGCACCCCAGAAAGCCTGGTGCTGTGCCCTCAGGAGAACAGCAGAAATGAGTACACCCCAGAAAGCCTGGTGCTGTGCCCTCCGGAGAGCTGCAGAAATGAGTACACCCCAGAAAGCCTGGTGCTGTGCCCTCAGGAGAGCTGCAGAAATGTGTACACCCCAGAAAGCCTGGTGCTGTGCCCTCAGGAGAACTGCAGAAATGAGTACACCCCTGAAAACGTGGTGCTGTGTCCTCAGGAGAGCTGCAGAAATGAGTACACCCCAGAAAGCCTGGTGCTGTGCTCCCAGTAGAGCTGCAGAAATCAGTACACCCCAGAAAGCCTGGTGCTGTGCCCTCAGGGAGCTGCAGAAATGAGTACACCCCAGAAAGCCTGGTGCTGTGCCTTCAGGAGAGCTACAGAAATGAGTGCACCCCAGAAAGCCTGGTGCTGTGCCCTTAGGAGAACAGCAGAAATGAGTACACCCCAGAAAGCCTGGTGCTGTGCCCTCAGGAGAGCTGCAGAAATGAGTACATCCCAGAAAGCGTGGTGCTGTGCCCCCAGTAGAGCTGCAGAAATGAGTACACCCCAGAAAGCCTAGTGCTGTGCCCTCAGGAGAACTACAGAAATGAGTACACCCCAGAAAGCCTGGTGCTGTGCCCCCAGGAGAGCTGCAGAAATGAGTACACCCCAGAAAGCCTAGTGCTGTGCCCTCAGGAGAACTGCAGAAATGAGTACACCCCAGAAAGCCTGGTGCTGTGCCCTCAGGAGAGCTGCAGAAATGAGTACACCCCAGAAAGCCTGGTGCTGTGCCCTCAGGAGAACTGCAGAAATGAGTACACCCCAGAAAGCCTGGTGCTGTGCCCCCAGGAGAGCTGCAGAAATGAGTACACCCCAGAAAGCCTGGTGCTGTGCCCTCAGGAGAACTGCAGAAATGAGTACACCCCAGAAAGCCTGGTGCTGTGCCCTCAGGAGAACTGCAGAAATGAGTACATCCCAGAAAGCCTGGTGCTGTGCCCCCAGGAGAGCTGCAGAAATGAGTACACCCCAGAAAGCCTAGTGCTGTGCCCTCAGGAGAACTGCAGAAATGAGTACACCCCAGAAAGCCTGGTGCTGTGCCCTCAGGAGAGCTGCAGAAATGAGTACACCCCAGAAAGCCTGGTGCTGTCCCCTCAGGAGAGCTGCAGAAATGAGTACACCCCAGAAAGCGTGGTGCTGTGCCCTCAGGAGAGCTGCAGAAATGTGTACACCCCAGAAAGCCTGGTGCTGTGCCCTCAGGAGAACTGCAGAAATGAGTACACCCCAGAAAGCCTGGTGCTGTGCCCTCAGGAGAACTGCAGAAATGAGTACAACCCAGAAAGCCTGGTGCTGTGCCCTCAGGAGAGCTGCAGAAATGAGTACACCCCGGAAAGCCTGGTGCTGTGCCCTCAGGAGAGCTGCAGAAATGAGTACATCCCAGAAAGCCTGGTGCTGTGCCCTCAGGAGAACTGCAGAAATGAGTACAACCCAGAAAGCCTGGTGCTGTGCCCTCAGGAGAGCTGCAGAAATGAGTACACCCCGGAAAGCCTGGTGCTGTGCCCTCAGGAGAGCTGCAGAAATGAGTACATCCCAGAAAGCCTGGTGCTGTGCCCTCAGGAGAACTGCAGAAATGAGAACAACCCAGAAAGCCTGGTGCTGTGCCCTCAGGAGAGCTGCAGAAATGAGTACACCCCGGAAAGCCTGGTGCTGTGCCCCATAGGAGAGCTGCAGAAATGAGTACACCCCGGAAAGCCTGGTGCTGTGCCCTCAGGAGAACTGCAGAAATGAGTACATCCCAGAAAGCCTGGTGCTGTGCCCTCAGGAGAGCTGCAGAAATGAGTGCACCCCAGAAAGCCTGGTGCTGTGCCCTCAGGAGAGCTGCAGAAATGAGTACAACCCAGAAAGCCTGGTGCTGTGCCCTCAGGAGAGCTGCAGAAATGAGTACACCCCGGAAAGCCTGGTGCTGTGCCCCCAGGAGAGCTGCAGAAATGAGTACATCCCAGAAAGCCTGGTGCTGTGCCCTCAGGAGAGATGCAGAAATGAGTACACCCCAGAAAGCCTGGTGCTGTGCCCTCAGGAGAGATGCAGAAATGAGTTCACCCCAGAAAGCCTGGTGCTGTGCCCTCAGGAGAACTGCAGAAATGAGTACACCCCAGAAAGCCTGGTGCTGTGCCCCCAGGAGAGCTGCAGAAATGAGTACACCCCAGAAAGCCTGGTGCTGTGCCCTCAGGAGAGATGCAGAAATGAGTTTACCCCAGAAAGCCTGGTGCTGTGCCCTCAGGAGAACTGCAGAAATGAGTACACCCCAGAAAGCCTGGTGCTGTGCCCTCAGGAGAACTGCAGAAATGAGTTCACCCCAGAAAGCCTGGTGCTGTGCCCTCAGGAGAGCTGCAGAAATGAGTACACCCCAGAAAGCCTGGTGCTGTGCCCTCAGGAGAACTGCAGAAATGAGTACACCCCAGAAAGCTTGGTGCTGTGCCCTCAGGAGAACTGCAGAAATGAGTACACCCCAGAAAGCCTGGTGCTGTGCCCCCAGGAGAGCTGCAGAAATGAGTACACCCCAGAAAGCCTGGTGCTGTGCCCTCAGGAGAGATGCAGAAATGAGTTTACCCCAGAAAGCCTGGTGCTGTGCCCTCAGGAGAGCTGCAGAAATGAGTACACCCCAGAAAGCCTGGTGCTGTGCCCTCAGGAGAGATGCAGAAATGAGTACATCCCAGAAAGCCTGGTGCTGTGCCCTCAGGAGAACTGCAGAAATGAGTCCACCCCAGAAAGCCTGGTGCTGTGCCCTCAGGAGAGCTGCAGAAATGAGTACACCCCAGAAAGCCTGGTGCTGTGCCCCCAGGAGAGCTGCAGAAATGAGTACACCCCAGAAAGCCTGGTGCTGTGCCCTCAGGAGAGATGCAGAAATGAGTTTACCCCAGAAAGCCTGGTGCTGTGCCCTCAGGAGAGCTGCAGAAATGAGTACACCCCAGAAAGCCTGGTGCTGTGCCCTCAGGAGAACTGCAGAAATGAGTCCACCCCAGAAAGCCTGGTGCTGTGCCCTCAGGAGAGATGCAGAAATGAGTACACCCCAGAAAGCCTGGTGCTGTGCCCTCAGGAGAGATGCAGAAATGAGTTTACCCCAGAAAGCCTGGTGCTGTGCCCTCAGGAGAGATGCAGAAATGAGTACACCCCAGAAAGCCTGGTGCTGTGCCCTCAGGAGAGCTGCAGAAATGAGTACACCCCAGAAAGCCTGGTGCTGTGCTCCCAGTAGAGCTGCAAAAATGAGTACATCCCAGAAAGCCTGGTGCTGTGCCCTCAGGAGAACTGCAGAAATGAGTACACCCCAGAAAGCCTGGTGCTGTGCCCTCAGGAGACCTGCAGAAATGAGTGCACCCCAGAAAGCGTGGTGCTGTGCCCTCAGGAGAGCTGCAGAAATGAGTACACACCAGAAAGCCTGGTGCTGTGTCCTCAGGAGAGCTACAGAAATGATTGCACCCCAGAAAGCCTGGTGCTGTGCCCTCAGGAGAACTGCAGAAATGAGTACACCCCAGAAAGCCTGGTGCTGTGCCCTCAGGAGACCTGCAGAAATGAGTGCACCCCAGAAAGCGTGGTGCTGTGCCCTCAGGAGAGCTGCAGAAATGAGTACACACCAGAAAGCCTGGTGCTGTGTCCTCAGGAGAGCTACAGAAATGATTGCACCCCAGAAAGCCTGGTGCTGTGCCCTCAGGAGAACTGCAGAAATGAGTACACCCCAGAAAGCCTGGTGCTGTGCCCTCAGGAGAGCTACAGAAATGATTGCACCCCAGAAAGCCTGGTGCTGTGCCCTCAGGAGAACAGCAGAAATGAGTACACACCAGAAAGCCTGGTGCTGTGCCATCATGAGAGCTGCAGAAATCAGTGCACCCCAGAAAGCCTGGTGTTGTGCCCTCAGGAGAGATGCAGAAATGAGTACACCTCAGAAAGCCTGGTGCTGTGCCCTCAGGAGAGAAGCAGAAATGAGTACACCCCAGAAAGCCTGGTGCTGTGCCCTCAGGAGAGCTACAGAAATGATTGCACCCCAGAAAGCCTGGTGTTGTGCCCTCAGGAGAACAGCAGAAATGAGTGCACCCCAGAAAGCCTGGTGTTGTGCCTTCAGGAGAACTGCAGAAATGAGTACACCCCAGAAAGCCTGGTGCTGTGCCATCATGAGAGCTGCAGAAATCAGTGCACCCCAGAAAGCCTGGTGTTGTGCCCTCAGGAGAGATGCAGAAATGAGTACACCTCAGAAAGCCTGGTGCTGTGCCCTCAGGAGAGAAGCAGAAATGAGTACACCCCAGAAAGCCTGGTGCTGTGCCCCCAGTAGAGCTGCAAAAATGAGTACACCCCAGAAAGCCTGGTGCTGTGCCCCCAGGAGAGCTGCAGAAATGAGTACACACCAGAAAGCCTGGTGCTGTGCCCTCAGGAGAGCTGCAGAAATGAGTACACCCCAGAAAGCCTGGTGCTGTGCCCTCAGGAGAACTGCAGAAATGAGTACACACCAGAAAGCCTGGTGCTGTGCCCTCAGGAGAACTGCAGAAATGAGTACACCCCAGAAAGCCTGGTGCTGTGCCCTCAGGAGAGAAGCAGAAATGAGTACACCCCAGAAAGCCTGGTGCTGTGCCCTCAGGAGAGATGCAGAAATGAGTACACCCCAGAAAGCCTGGTGCTGTGTCTTCAGGAGAGCTGCAGAAATGAGTACACCCCAGAAAGCCTGGTGCTGTGCCCTCAGGAGAACTGCAGAAATGAGTACACCCCAGAAAGCCTGGTGCTGTGCCCTCAGGAGAGCTGCAGAAATGAGTACATCCCAGAAAGCCTGGTGCTGTGCCCTCAGGAGAGATGCAGAAATGAGTACACCCCAGAAAGCCTGGTGCTGTGCCCTCAGGAGAACTGCAGAAATGAGTACACCCCAGAAAGCCTGGTGCTGTGCCCTCAGGAGAACTGCAGAAATGAGTACACACCAGAAAGCCTGGTGCTGTGCCCTCAGGAGAGATGCAGAAATGAGTACACCCCAGAAAGCCTGGTGCTGTGCCTCAGGAGAGATGCAGAAATGAGTACACCCCAGAAAGCCTGGTGCTTTGCCCTCAGGAGAGCTGCAGAAATGAGTACATCCCAGAAAGCCTGGTGCTGTGCCCTCAGGAGAACTGCAGAAATGAGTGAACACCAGAAAGCCTGGTGCTGTGCCCTCAGGAGAGCTGCAGAAATGAGTACACCCCAGAAAGGCTGGCGCTGTGCCCTCAGGAGAACTGCAGAAATGAGTACACCCCTGAAAGCCTGGTGCTGTGCCCTCAGGAGAAATGCAGAAATGAGTACACCCCAGAAAGCCTCATGCTGTGCCCTCAGGAGAGCTGCAGAAATGAGTACACCCCAGAAAGCGTGGTGCTGTGCCCTCAGGAGAGCTGCAGAAATGAGTACACCCCAGAAAGCCTGGTGCTGTGCCCTCAGGAGAGCTGCAGAAATGAGTACACCCCTGAAAGCGTGGTGCTGTGCCCTCAGGAGAGCTGCAGAAATGAGTACACCCCAGAAAGCCTGGTGCTGTGCCCTCAGGAGAGCTACAGAAATGAGTCCACCCCAGAAAGCCTGGTGCTGTGCCCTCAGGAGAACTGCAGAAATGAGTACACCCCAGAAAGCCTGGTGCTGTGCCCTCAGGAGAGCTGCAGAAATGAGTGAACACCAGAATGCCTGGTGCTGTGCCCTCAGGAGAGCTGCAGAAATGAGTACACCCCAGAAAGCCTGGTGCTCTGCCCTCAGGAGAGATGCAGAAATGAGTACACCCCAGAAAGCCTGGTGCTGTGCCCCCAGTAGAGCTGCAAAAATGAGTACACCCCAGAAAGCCTGGTGCTGTGCCCTCAGGAGAACTGCAGAAATGAGTACACACCAGAAAGTCTTGTGCTGTGCCCTCAGGAGAGCTGCAGAAATGAGCACACCCCAGAAAGCCTGGTGCTGTGCCCTCAGGAGAACTGCAGAAATGAGTACACACCAGAAAGTCTAGTGCTGTGCCCTCAGGAGAGCTGCAGAAATGAGTACACACCAGAAAGTCTTGTGCTGTGCCCTCAGGAGAGCTGCAGAAATGAGCACACCCCAGAAAGCCTGGTGCTGTGCCCTCAGGAGAACTGCAGAAATGAGCACACCCCAGAAAGCCTGGTGCTGTGCCCTCAGGAGAGCTGCAGAAATGAGTACACACCAGAAAGTCTTGTGCTGTGCCCTCAGGAGAGCTGCAGAAATGAGCACACCCCAGAAAGCCTGGTGCTGTGCCCTCAGGAGAACTGCAGAAATGAGCACACCCCAGAAAGCCTGGTGCTGTGCCCTCAGGAGAACTGCAGAAATGAGTACACACCAGAAAGCCTGGTGCTGTGCCCTCAGGAGAACTGCAGAAATGAGTACACACCAGAAAGTCTTGTGCTGTGCCCTCAGGAGAGCTGCAGAAATGAGCACACCCCAGAAAGCCTGGTGCTGTGCCCTCAGGAGAACTGCAGAAATGAGCACACCCCAGAAAGCCTGGTGCTGTGCCCTCAGGAGAGCTGCAGAAATGAGTACACCCCAGAAAGCCTGGTGCTGTGCCCTCAGGAGAACTGCAGAAATGAGTACACACTAGAAAGCCTGGTGCTGTGCCCTCAGGAGAGCTGCAGAAATGAGTACACCCCAGAAAGCCTGGTGCTGTGCCCTCAGGAGAGCTGCAGAAATGAGTACACACCAGAAAGTCTGGTGCTGTGCCCTCAGGAGAGATGCAGAAATGAGTACACCCCAGAAAGCCTGGTGCTGTGCCCTCAGGAGAACTGCAGAAATGAGTGCACCCCAGAAAGCCTGGTGCTGTGCCCTCAGGAGAGCTGCAGAAATGAGTACATCCCAGAAAGCCTGGTGCTGTGCCCTCAGGAGAGCTGCAGAAATGAGTACACCCCACAAAGCCTGGTGCTGTGCCCCCAGGAGAGCTGCAGAAATGAGTGAACACCAGAAAGCCTGGTGCTGTGCCCTCAGGAGAGCTGCAGAAATGAGTACACCCCAGAAAGCCTGGTGCTGTGCCCTCAGGAGAGCTGCAGAAATGAGTACACCCCAGAAAGCCTGGTGTTGTGCCCCCAGGAGAGCTGCAGAAATGAGTGAACACCAGAAAGCTTGGTGCTGTGCCCTCAGGAGAACTGTAGAAATGAGTACACCCCAGAAAGCGTGGTGCTGTGCCCTCAGGAGAGCTGCAGAAATGAGCACACCCCAGAAAGCCTGGTGCTGTGCCCTCAGGAGAACTGCAGAAATGAGTACACACCAGAAAGCCTGGTGCTGTGCCCTCAGGAGAGCTGCAGAAATGAGTACACCCCAGAAAGCCTGGTGCTGTGCCCTCAGGAGAACTGCAGAAATGAGTACACACTAGAAAGCCTGGTGCTGTGCCCTCAGGAGAGCTGCAGAAATGAGTACACCCCAGAAAGCCTGGTGCTGTGCCCTCAGGAGAGCTGCAGAAATGAGTACACACCAGAAAGTCTGGTGCTGTGCCCTCAGGAGAGATGCAGAAATGAGTACACCCCAGAAAGCCTGGTGCTGTGCCCTCAGGAGAACTGCAGAAATGAGTGCACCCCAGAAAGCCTGGTGCTGTGCCCTCAGGAGAGCTGCAGAAATGAGTACATCCCAGAAAGCCTGGTGCTGTGCCCTCAGGAGAGCTGCAGAAATGAGTACACCCCACAAAGCCTGGTGCTGTGCCCCCAGGAGAGCTGCAGAAATGAGTGAACACCAGAAAGCCTGGTGCTGTGCCCTCAGGAGAGCTGCAGAATTGAGTACACCCCAGAAAGCCTGGTGCTGTGCCCTCAGGAGAGCTGCAGAAATGAGTACACCCCAGAAAGCCTGGTGCTGTGCCCCCAGGAGAGCTGCAGAAATGAGTGAACACCAGAAAGCTTGGTGCTGTGCCCTCAGGAGAACTGTAGAAATGAGTACACCCCAGAAAGCGTGGTGCTGTGCCCTCAGGAGAGCTGCAGAAATGAGTACACCCCACAAAGCCTGGTGCTGTGCCCCCAGGAGAGCTGCAGAAATGAGTGCACCCCAGAAAGCCTGGTGCTGTGCCCTCAGGAGAACTGCAGAAATGAGTACACCCCAGAAAGCCTGGTGCTGTGCCCTCAGGAGAACTGCAGAATTGAGTACACCCCAGAAAGCGTGGTGCTGTGCCCTCAGGAGAGCTGCAGAAATTAGTACACCCCACAAAGCCTGGTGCTGTTCCCCCAGGAGAGCTGCAGAAATGAGTGAACAACAGAAAGCCTGGTGCTGTGCCCTCAGGAGAACTGTAGAAATGAGTACACCCCAGAAAGCGTGGTGCTGTGCCCTCAGGAGAGCTGCAGAAATGAGTACACCCCACAAAGCCTGGTGCTGTTCCCCCAGGAGAGCTGCAGAAATGAGTGCACCCCAGAAAGCCTGGTGCTGTGCCCTCAGGAGAACTGCAGAATTGAGTACACCCCAGAAAGCCTGGTGCTGTGCCCTCAGGAGAGCTGCAGAAATGAGTACACCCCACAAAGCCTGGTGCTGTGCCCCCAGGAGAGCTGCAGAAATGAGTGCACCCCAGAAAGCCTGGTGCTGTGCCCACAGGAGAACTGCAGAAATGAGTACACCCCAGAAAGCCTGGTGCTGTGACCCCAGTAGAGCTGCAGAAATGAGTACACCCCAGAAAGCCTGGTGCTGTGCCCTCAGGAGAACTGCAGAATTGAGTACACCCCAGAAAGCGTGGTGCTGTGCCCTCAGGAGAGCTGCAGAAATGAGTACACCCCGGAAAGCCTGGTGCTGTGCCCCCAGGAAAGCTGCAGAAATGAGTACACCCCAGAAAGCGTGGTGCTGTGCCCTCAGGAGAACTGCAGAATTGAGTACACCCCAGAAAGCGTGGTGCTGTGCCCTCAGGAGAGCTGCAGAAATGAGTACACCCCGGAAAGCCTGGTGCTGTGCCCCCAGGAAAGCTGCAGAAATGAGTACACCCCAGAAAGCCTGGTGCTGTGCCCTCAGGAGAACTGCAGAATTGAGTACACCCCAGAAAGCGTGGTGCTGTGCCCTCAGGAGAGCTGCAGAAATGAGTACACCCCGGAAAGCCTGGTGCTGTGCCCCCAGGAAAGCTGCAGAAATGAGTACACCCCAGAAAGCGTGGTGCTGTGCCCTCAGGAGAACTGCAGAAATGAGTACACCCCACAAAGCCTGGTGCTGTGCCCCCAGGAAAGCTGCAGAAATGAGTGCACCCCAGAAAGTTTGGTGCTGTGCCCTCAGGAGGACTGCAGAAATGAGTACACCCCAGAAAGCCTGGTGCTGTGCCCTCAGGAGAACTGCAGAAATGAGTACACCCCAGAAAGCCTCGTGCTGTGCCCTCAGGAGAGCTGCAGAAATGAGTACACCCCAGAAAGCCTGGTGCTGTGCCCTCAGGAGAGCTGCAGAAATGAGTACACACCAGAAAGCCTGGTGCTGTGCCCTTAGGAGAACAGTAGAAATGAGTACACCCCAGAAAGCCTGGTGCTGTGCCCCCAGTAGAGCTGCAGAAATGAGTACACCCCACAAAGCCTGGTGCTGTGCCCTCAGGAGAGCTGCAGAAATGAGTGCACCCCAGAAAGCCTGGTGCTGTGCCCTCAGGAGAACAGCAGAAATGAGTACACCCCAGAAAGCCTGGTGCTGTGCCCCCAGTAGAGCTGCAGAAATGAGTACACCCCACAAAGCCTGGTGCTGTGCCCTCAGGAGAGCTGCAGAAATGAGTGCACCCCAGAAAGCCTGGTGCTGTGCCCTCAGGAGAACAGCAGAAATGAGTACACCCCAGAAAGCCTGGTGTTGTGCCCTCAGGAGAGCTGCAGAAATGAGCACACCCCAGAAAGCCTGGTGCTGTGCCCTCAGGAGAGCTGCAGAAATGACTACACCCCAGAAAGCCTGGTGCTGTGCCCTCAGGAGAACAGCATAAATGAGTGCTCCCCAGAAAGCCTGGTGCTGTGCCCTCAGGAGAACTGCAGAAATGAGTACACCCCAGAAAGCCTGGTGCTGTGCCCCCAGTAGAGCTGCAGAAATGAGTGAACACCAGAAAGCCTGGTGCTGTGCCATCATGAGAGCTGCAGAAATTAGTGCACCCCAGAAAGCCGTGCCCTCAGGAGAGCTGCAGAAATGAGTACACACCAGAAAGCCTGGTGTTGCGCCCTCAGGAGAGATGCAGAAATGAGTACACCCCAGAAAGCCTGGTGCTGTGCCCCCAGTAGAGCTGCAAAAATGAGTACACCCCAGAAAGCCTGGTGCTGTGCCCTCAGGAGAGCTGCAGAAATGAGTACACCCCAGAAAGCCTGGTGCTGTGCCCCCAGGAGAGCTGCAAAAATGAGTATACCCCAGAAAGCCTGGTGCTGTGCCCCCAGTAGAGCTGCAGAAATGAGTACACCCCAGAAAGCCTGGTGCTGTGCCCTCAGTAGAGCTGCAGAAATGAGTGCACACCAGAAAGCCTGGTGCTGTGCCCCCAGTAGAGCTGCAGAAATGAGTGCACACCAGAAAGCCTGGTGCTGTGCCTTCAGGAGAGCCGCAGAAATGAGTACACCCCAGAAAGCCTGGTGCTGTGCCCCCAGTAGAGCTGCAGAAATGAGTACACCCCAGAAAGCCTGGTGCTGTGCCCCCAGTAGAGCTGCAGAAATGAGTGCACACCAGAAAGCCTGGTGCTGTGCCTTCAGGAGAGCTGCAGAAATGAGTACACCCCAGAAAGCCTGGTGCTGTGCCCCCAGGAGAGCTGCAAAAATGAGTACACCCCAGAAAGCCTGGTGCTGTGCCCTCAGGAGAGCTGCAGAAATGAGTACACCCCAGAAAGCCTGGTGCTGTGCCCCCAGTAGAGCTGCAGAAATGAGTACACCCCACAAAGCCTGGTGCTGTGCCTTCAGGAGAGCTGCAGAAATGAGTACACCCCAGAAAGCCTGGTGCTGTGCCCCCAGGAGAGCTGCAAAAATGAGTACACCCCAGAAAGCCTGGTGCTGTGCCCCCAGTAGAGCTGCAGAAATGAGTACACCCCAGAAAGCCTGGTGCTATGCCCTCAGTAGAGCTGCAGAAATGAGTGCACACCAGAAAGCCTGGTGCTGTGCCCCCAGTAGAGCTGCAGAAATGAGTACACCCCAGAAAGCCTGGTGCTATGCCCTCAGTAGAGCTGCAGAAATGAGTGCACACCAGAAAGCCTGGTGCTGTGCCTTCAGGAGAGCTGCAGAAATGAGTGTACCCCAGAAAGCCTGGTGCTGTGCCCTCAGGAGAACTGCAGAAATGAGTACACCCCAGAAAGCCTGGTGCTGTGCCCTCAGGAGAGTTGCAGAAATGAGTACACACCAGAAAGCCTGGTGCTGTGCCTTCAGGAGAGCTGCAGAAATGAGTGCACCCCAGAAAGCCTGATGCTGTGCCCTCAGGAGAACTGCAGAAATGAGTACACCCCAGAAAGCCTGGTGCTGTGCCCTCAGGAGAGCTGCAGAAATGAGTACACACCAGAAAGCCTGTTGCTGTGCCTTCAGGAGAGCTGCAGAAATGAGTGCACCCCAGAAAGCCTGGTGCTGTGCCCTCAGGAGAACTGCAGAAATGAGTACACCCCAGAAAGCCTGGTGCTGTGCCCTCAGGAGATCTGCAGAAATGAGTACATCCCAGAAAGCCTGGTACTGTGCCCTCAGGAGAGCTGCAGAAATGAGTACACCCCAGAAAGCCTGGTGCTGTGCCCTCAGGAGAGATGCAGAAATCAGTACATCCCAGAAAGCCTGGTGCTGTGCCCTCAGGAGAGCTGCAGAAATGAGTACACCCCAGAAAGCCTGGTGCTGTGCCCTCAGGAGAACTGCAGAAATGAGTACATCCCAGAAAGCCTGGTGCTGTGCCCTCAGGAGATCTGCAGAAATGAGTACACACCAGAAAGCCTGTTGCTGTGCCTTCAGGAGAGCTGCAGAAATGAGTGCACCCCAGAAAGCCTGGTGCTGTGCCCTCAGGAGAACTGCAGAAATGAGTACACCCCAGAAAGCCTGGTGCTGTGCCCTCAGGAGATCTGCAGAAATGAGTACATCCCAGAAAGCCTGGTGCTGTGCCCTCAGGAGAGCTGCAGAAATGAGTACACCCCAGAAAGCCTGGTGCTGTGCCCTCAGGAGAGATGCAGAAATGAGTGAACACCAGAAAGCCTGGTGCTGTGCCCTCAGGAGAGCTGCAGAAATCAATGCACCCCAGAAAGCCTGGTGCTGTGCCTTCAGGAGAGCTGCAGAAATGAGTACACACCAGAAAGCCTGTTGCTGTGCCTTCAGGAGAGCTGCAGAAATGAGTGCACCCCAGAAAGCCTGGTGCTGTGCCCTCAGGAGAACTGCAGAAATGAGTACACCCCAGAAAGCCTGGTGCTGTGCCCTCAGGAGATCTGCAGAAATGAGTACATCCCAGAAAGCCTGGTGCTGTGCCCTCAGGAGAGCTGCAGAAATGAGTACACCCCAGAAAGCCTGGTGCTGTGCCCTCAGGAGAGATGCAGAAATCAGTACATCCCAGAAAGCCTGGTGCTGTGCCCTCAGGAGAGCTGCAGAAATGAGTGAACACCAGAAAGCCTGGTGCTGTGCCCTCAGGAGAGCTGCAGAAATCAATGCACCCCAGAAAGCCTGGTGCTGTGCCTTCAGGAGAGCTGCAGAAATGAGTACACACCAGAAAGCCTGGTGCTCTGCCCTCAGGAGAACTGCAGAAATGAGTGAATACCAGAAAGCCTGGTGCTGTGCCCTCAGGAGAGCTGCAGAAATCAGTGCACCCCAGAAAGCCTGGTGCTGTGCCTTCAGGAGAGCTGCAGAAATGAGTACACACCAGAAAGCCTGGTGCTGTGCCTTCAGGAGAGCTGCAGAGAAAGCCTGGTGCTGAGCCCTCAGGAGAGCTGCAGAAATCAGTGCACCCCAGAAAGCCTGGTGCTGTGCCCTCAGGAGAACTGCAGAAATAAGTACACCCCAGAAAGCCTGGTGCTGTGCCCTCAGGAGAGCTGTAGAAATGAGTGCACCCCAGAAAGCCTGGTGCTGTGCACTCAGGAGAACAGCAGAAATGAGTACACCCCAGAAAGCCTGGTGCTGTCCCCTCAGGAGAACTGCAGAATTGAGTACACCCCAGAAAGCGTGGTGCTGTGCCCTCAGGAGAGGTGCAGAAATGAGTACACCCCACAAAGCCTGGTGCTGTGCCCCCAGGAGAGCTGCAGAAATGAGTGCACCCCAGAACGCCTGGTGCTGTGCCCTCAGGAGAACTGCAGAAATGAGTACACCCCAGAAAGCCTGGTGCTGTGCCCTCAGGAGAGCTGCAGAAATGAGTGCACCCCAGAAAGCCTGGTGCTGTGCCCTTAGGAGAGCTGCAGAAATGAGTACACCCCAGAAAGCCTGGTGCTGTGCCCTCAGGAGAACTGCAGAAATGAGTACACCCCAGAAAGCCTCGTGCTGTGCCCTCAGGAGAGCTGCAGAAATGAGTACACCCCAGAAAGCCTGGTGCTGTGCCCTCAGGAGAGCTGCAGAAATGAGTACATCCCAGAAAGCCTGGTGCTTTGCCCTTAGGAGAGCTGCAGAAATGAGTGCACCCCAGAAAGCCTGGTGCTGTTCCCTCAGGAGAACAGCAGGAATGAGTACACCCCAGAAAGCCTGGTGCTGTGCCCTCAGGAGAACTGCAGAAATGAGTACACCCCAGAAAGCCTGGTGCTGTCCCCTCAGGAGAACTGCAGAATTGAGTACACCCCAGAAAGCCTGGTGCTGTGCCCTCAGGAGAGCTGCAGAAATGAGTACACCCCACAAAGCCTGGTGCTGTGCCCCCAGGAGAGCTGCAGAAATGAGTGCACCCCATTAAGCCTGGTGCTGTGCCCTCAGGAGAACTGCAGAAATGAGTACACCCCAGAAAGCCTGGTGCTGTGCCCTCAGCAGAACTGCAGAAATGAGTACACCCGAGAAAGCCTCGTGCTGTGCCCTCAGGAGAGCTGCAGAAATGAGTACACCCCAGAAAGCCTGGTGCTGTGCCCTTAGGAGAGCTGCAGAAATGAGTACACCCCAGAAAGCCTGGTGCTGTGCCCTCAGGAGAGCTGCAGAAATGAGTACACACCGGAAAGCCTGGTGCTGTGCCCTTAGGAGAGCTGCAGAAATGAGTGCACCCCAGAAAGCCTGGTGCTGTGCTCTCAGGAGAACTGCAGCATTGAGTACACCCCAGAAAGCCTGGTGCTGTGCCCCTAGCAGAGGTGCAGAAATGAGTACACACCGGAAAGCCTGGTGCTGTGCCCTCAGGAGAGCTGCAGAAATCAGTGCACCCCAGAAAGCCTGGTGCTGTGCCCTCAGGAGAACAGCAGGAATGAGTACACCCCAGAAAGCCTGGTGCTGTGCCCTCAGGAGAACTGCAGAAATGAGTACACCCCAGAAAGCCTGGTGCTGTGCCCTCAGGAGAGGTGCAGAAATGAGTACACCCCAGAAAGCCTGGTGCTGTGCCCTTAGGAGAGCTGCAGAAATGAGTACACCCCAGAAAGCCTGGTGCTGTGCCCTCAGGAGAACTGCAGAAATGAGTACACCCCAGAAAGCCTCGTGCTGTGCCCTCAGGAGAGCTGCAGAAATGAGTACACCCCAGAAAGCCTGGTGCTGTGCCCTCAGGAGAGCTGCAGAAATGAGTACACACCAGAAAGCCTGGTGCTTTGCCCTTAGGAGAGCTGCAGAAATGAGTGCACCCCAGAAAGCCTGGTGCTGTTCCCTCAGGAGAACAGCAGGAATGAGTACACCCCAGAAAGCCTGGTGCTGTGCCCTCAGGAGAACTGCAGAAATGAGTACACCCCAGAAAGCCTGGTGCTGTCCCCTCAGGAGAACTGCAGAATTGAGTACACCCCAGAAAGCCTGGTGCTGTGCCCTCAGGAGAGCTGCAGAAATGAGTACACCCCACAAAGCCTGGTGCTGTGCCCCCAGGAGAGCTGCAGAAATGAGTGCACCCCATTAAGCCTGGTGCTGTGCCCTCAGGAGAACTGCAGAAATGAGTACACCCCAGAAAGCCTGGTGCTGTGCCCTCAGCAGAACTGCAGAAATGAGTACACCCGAGAAAGCCTCGTGCTGTGCCCTCAGGAGAGCTGCAGAAATGAGTACACCCCAGAAAGCCTGGTGCTGTGCCCTTAGGAGAGCTGCAGAAATGAGTACACCCCAGAAAGCCTGGTGCTGTGCCCTCAGGAGAGCTGCAGAAATGAGTACACACCGGAAAGCCTGGTGCTGTGCCCTTAGGAGAGCTGCAGAAATGAGTGCACCCCAGAAAGCCTGGTGCTGTGCTCTCAGGAGAACTGCAGCATTGAGTACACCCCAGAAAGCCTGGTGCTGTGCCCCTAGCAGAGGTGCAGAAATGAGTACACACCGGAAAGCCTGGTGCTGTGCCCTCAGGAGAGCTGCAGAAATCAGTGCACCCCAGAAAGCCTGGTGCTGTGCCCTCAGGAGAACAGCAGGAATGAGTACACCCCAGAAAGCCTGGTGCTGTGCCCTCAGGAGAACTGCAGAAATGAGTACACCCCAGAAAGCCTGGTGCTGTGC
This sequence comes from Dendrobates tinctorius, assembly GCF_039654945.1. Classification (NCBI taxonomy): domain Eukaryota; kingdom Metazoa; phylum Chordata; class Amphibia; order Anura; family Dendrobatidae; genus Dendrobates; species Dendrobates tinctorius. The sequence goes on along the minus strand of NW_027361862.1, from coordinate 956,985 downwards.
CCTCAGGAGAGCTGCAGAAATGAGTACACCCCAGAAAGCCTGGTGCTGTGCCCTTAGGATAGCTGCAGAAATGAGTGCACCCCAGAAAGCCTGGTGCTGTGCCCTCAGGAGAACTGTAGAAATGAGTACACCCCAGAAAGCGTGGTGCTGTGCCCTCAGGAGAGCTGCAGAAATGAGTACACCCCACAAAGCCTGGTGCTGTGCCCCCAGGAGAGCTGCAGAAATGAGTGCACCCCAGAAAGCCTGGTGCTGTGCCCTTAGGAGAGCTGCAGAAATGAGTACACCCCAGAAAGCCTGGTGCTGTGCCCTTAGGAGAGCTGCAGAAATGAGTACACCCCAGAAAGCCTGGTGCTGTGCCCTCAGGAGAACTGTAGAAATGAGTACACCCCAGAAAGCCTGGTGCTGTGCCCTCAGGAGAGCTGCAGAAATGAGTACACCCCACAAAGCCTGGTGCTGTGCCCCCAGGAGAGCTGCAGAAATGAGTGCACCCCAGAAAGCCTGGTGCTGTGCCCTCAGGAGAACTGTAGAAATGAGTACACCCTAGAAAGCCTGGTGCTGTGCCCTCAGGAGAACTGCAGAATTGAGTACACCCCAGAAAGCGTGGTGCTGTGCCCTCAGGAGAGCTGCAGAAATGAGTACACCCCACAAAGCCTGGTGCTGTGACCCCAGTAGAGCTGCAGAAATGAGTACACCCCAGAAAGCCTGGTGCTGTGCCCTCAGGAGAACTGTAGAAATGAGTACACCCCAGAAAGCGTGGTGCTGTGCCCTCAGGAGAGCTGCAGAAATGAGTACACCCCACAAAGCCTGGTGCTGTTCCCCCAGGAGAGCTGCAGAAATGAGTGCACCCCAGAAAGCCTGGTGCTGTGCCCTCAGGAGAACTGCAGAATTGAGTACACCCCAGAAAGCCTGGTGCTGTGCCCTCAGGAGAGCTGCAGAAATGAGTACACCCCTCAAAGCCTGGTGCTGTGCCCCCAGGAGAGCTGCAGAAATGAGTGCACCCCAGAAAGCCTGGTGCTGTGCCCTCAGGAGAACTGCAGAAATGAGTACACCCCAGAAAGCCTGGTGCTGTGACCCCAGTAGAGCTGCAGAAATGAGTACACCCCAGAAAGCCTGGTGCTGTGCCCTCAGGAGAACTGCAGAATTGAGTACACCCCAGAAAGCGTGGTGCTGTGCCCTCAGGAGAGCTGCAGAAATGAGTACACCCCACAAAGCCTGGTGCTGTGCCCCCAGGAGAGCTGCAGAAATGAGTGCACCCCAGAAAGCCTGGTGCTGTGCCCTCAGGAGAACTGCAGAAATGAGTACACCCCAGAAAGCCTGGTGCTGTGCCCTCAGGAGAACTGCAGAAATGAGTACACCCCAGAAAGCGTCGTGCTGTGCCCTCAGGAGAGCTGCAGAAATGAGTACACACCAGAAAGCCTGGTGCTGTGCCCTTAGGAGAACAGCAGAAATGAGTACACCCCAGAAAGCCTGGTGCTGTGCCCCCAGTAGAGCTGCAGAAATGAGTACACCCCACAAAGCCTGGTGCTGTGCCCTCAGGAGAGCTGCAGAAATGAGTGCACCCCAGAATGCCTGGTGCTGTGCCCTCAGGAGAACAGCAGAAATGAGTACACCCCAGAAAGCCTGGTGCTGTTCCCCCAATAGAGCTGCAGAAATGAGTACACCCCAAAAAGCCTGGTGCTGTGCCCTCAGGAGAGCTGCAGAAATGAGTGCACCCCAGAATGCCTGGTGCTGTGCCCTCAGGAGAACAGCAGAAATGAGTACGCCCCAGAAAGCCTGGTGCTGTGCCCTCAGGAGAGCTGCAGAAATGAGTACACCCCAGAAAGCCTGGTGCTGTGTCCCCAGTAGAGCTGCAGAAATGAGTACACCCCAGAAAGCCTGGTGCTGTGCCCTCAGGAGAGCTGCAGAAATGAGTGCACCCCAGAAAGCCTGGTGCTGTGCACTCAGGAGAACAGCAGAAATGAGTACACCCCAGAAAGCCTGGTGCTGTCCCCTCAGGAGAACTGCAGAATTGAGTACACCCCAGAAAGCGTGGTGCTGTGCCCTCAGGAGAGCTGCAGAAATGAGTACACCCCACAAAGCCTGGTGCTGTGCCCCCAGGAGAGCTGCAGAAATGAGTGCACCCCAGAAAGCCTGGTGCTGTGCCCTCAGGAGAACTGCAGAAATGAGTGGACCCCAGAAAGCCTGGTGCTGTGCCCCCAGGAGAGCTGCAGAAATGAGTGCACCCCAGAAAGCCTGGTGCTGTGCCCTCAGGAGAACTGCAGAAATGAGTACACCCCAGAAATCCTGGTGCTGTGCCCTCAGGAGAGCTGCAGAAATGAGTACATCCCAGAAAGCCTGGTGCTGTGCCCTCAGGAGAGCTGCAGAAATGAGTACACCCCAGAAAGCCTGGTGCTGTGCCCTCAGGAGAGCTGCAGAAATGAGTACACCCCAGAAAGCCTGGTGCTGTGCCCTCAGGAGAACTGCAGAAATGAGTACACCCCAGAAAGCCTGGTGCTGTGCCCTCAGGAGAACTGCAGAATTGAGTACACCCCAGAAAGCCTGGTGCTGTGCCCTCAGGAGAGCTGCAGAAATGAGTACACCCCACAAAGCCTGGTGCTGTGCCCCCAGGAGAGCTGAAGAAATGAGTGCACCCCAGAAAGCCTGGTGCTGTGCCCTCAGGAGAACTGCAGAAATGAGTACACCCCAGAAAGCCTGGTGCTGTGCCCCCAGGAGAGCTGCAGAAATGAGTACATCCCAGAAAGCCTGGTGCTGTGCCCTCAGGAGAGCTGCAGAAATGAGTACACCCCAGAAAGCCTGGTGCTGTGCCCTCAGGAGAGCTGCAGAAATGAGTACACCCCAGAAAGCCTGGTGCTGTGCCCTCAGGAGAACTGCAGAAATGAGTACACCCCAGAAAGCCTGGTGCTGTGCCCTCAGGAGAACTGCAGAATTGAGTACACCCCAGAAAGCCTGGTGCTGTGCCCTCAGGAGAGCTGCAGAAATGAGTACACCCCACAAAGCCTGGTGCTGTGCCCCCAGGAGAGCTGAAGAAATGAGTGCACCCCAGAAAGCCTGGTGCTGTGCCCCCAGGAGAGCTGAAGAAATGAGTGCACCCCAGAAAGCCTGGTGCTGTGCCCTCAGGAGAACTGCAGAAATGAGTACACCCCAGAAAGCCTGGTGCTGTGCCCTCAGGAGAACTGCAGAAATGAGTACACCCCAGAAAGCCTCGTGCTGTGCCCTCAGGAGAGCTGCAGAAATGAGTACACCCCAGAAAGCCTGGTGCTGTGCCCTTAGGAGAGCTGCAGAAATGAGTACACCCCAGAAAGCCTGGTGCTGTTCCCTCAGGAGAACTGCAGAAATGAGTACACCCCAGAAAGCCTCGTGCTGTGCCCTCAGGAGAGCTGCAGAAATGAGTACACCCCAGAAAGCCTGGTGCTGTGCCCTCAGGAGAGCTGCAGAAATGAGTACACACCAGAAAGCCTGGTGCTGTGCCCTTAGGAGAGCTGCAGAAATGAGTGCACCCCAGAAAGCCTGGTGCTGTGCCCTCAGGAGAACAGCAGGAATGAGTACACCCCAGAAAGCCTGGTGCTGTGCCCTCAGGAGAGCTGCAGAAATCAGTGCACCCCAGAAAGCCTGGTGCTGTGCCCTCAGGAGAGCTGCAGAAATGAGTGCACCCCAGAAAGCCTGGTGCTGTGCCCTCAGGAGAACAGCAGGAATGAGTACACCCCAGAAAGCCTGGTGCTGTGCCCTGAGGAGAACTGCAGAAATGAGTACACCCCAGAAAGCCTGGTGCTGTGCCCTCAGGAGAGCTGCAGAAATGAGTACACCCCAGAAAGCCTGGTGCTGTGCCCTTAGGAGAGCTGCAGAAATGAGTGCACCCCAGAAAGCCTGGTGCTGTGCCCTCAGGAGAACTGTAGAAATGAGTACACCCCAGAAAGCGTGGTGCTGTGCCCTCAGGAGAGCTGCAGAAATGAGTACACCCCACAAAGCCTGGTGCTGTGCCCCCAGGAGAGCTGCAGAAATGAGTGCACCCCAGAAAGCCTGGTGCTGTGCCCTTAGGAGAGCTGCAGAAATGAGTACACCCCAGAAAGCCTGGTGCTGTGCCCTTAGGAGAGCTGCAGAAATGAGTACACCCCAGAAAGCCAGGTGCTGTGCCCTCAGGAGAACTGTAGAAATGAGTACACCCCAGAAAGCGTGGTGCTGTGCCCTCCTGAGAGCTGCAGAAATGAGTACACCCCACAAAGCCTGGTGCTGTGCCCCCAGGAGAGCTGCAGAAATGAGTGCACCCCAGAAAGCCTGGTGCTGTGCCCTCAGGAGAACTGTAGAAATGAGTACACCCTAGAAAGCCTGGTGCTGTGCCCTCAGGAGAACTGCAGAATTGAGTACACCCCAGAAAGCGTGGTGCTGTGCCCTCAGGAGAGCTGCAGAAATGAGTACACCCCAAAAAGCCTGGTGCTGTGACCCCAGTAGAGCTGCAGAAATGAGTGAACACCAGAAAGCCTGGTGCTGTGCCCTCAGGAGAACTGTAGAAATGAGTACACCCCAGAAAGCCTGGTGCTGTTCCCCCAGGAGAGCTGCAGAAATGAGTGCACCCCAGAAAGCCTGGTGCTGTGCCCTCAGGAGAGCTGCAGAAATGAGTACACCCCACAAAGCCTGGTGCTGTTCCCCCAGGAGAGCTGCAGAAATGAGTGCACCCCAGAAAGCCTGGTGCTGTGCCCTCAGGAGAACTGCAGAAATGAGTACACCCCAGAAAGCCTGGTGCTGTGACCCCAGTAGAGCTGCAGAAATGAGTACACCCCAGAAAGCCTGGTGCTGTGCCCTCAGGAGAGCTGCAGAAATGAGTACACCCCAGAAAGCCTGGTGCTGTGCCCTCAGGAGAGCTGCAGAAATGAGTACACCCCAGAAAGCCTGGTGCTGTCCCCTCAGGAGAACTGCAGAATTGAGTACACCCTAGAAAGCGTGGTGCTGTGCCCTCAGGAGAGCTGCAGAAATGAGTACACCCCACAAAGCCTGGTGCTGTGCCCCCAGGAGAGCTGCAGAAATGATTGCACCCCAGAAAGCCTGGTGCTGTGCCCTCAGGAGAACTGCAGAAATGAGTGGACCCCAGAAAGCCTGGTGCTGTGCCCCCAGGAGAGCTGCAGAAATGAGTGCACCCCAGAAAGCCTGGTGCTGTGCCCTCAGGAGAACTGCAGAAATGAGTACACCCCAGAAAGCCTGGTGCTGTGCCCTCAGGAGAGTTGCAGAAATGAGTACATCCCAGAAAGCCTGGTGCTGTGCCCTCAGGAGAGCTGCAGAAATGAGTACACCCCAGAAAGCCTGGTGCTGTGCCCTCAGGAGAGCTGCAGAAATGAGTACACCCCAGAAAGCCTGGTGCTGTGCCCTCAGGAGAACTGCAGAAATGAGTACACCCCAGAAAGCCTGGTGCTGTGCCCTCAGGAGAACTGCAGAATTGAGTACACCCCAGAAAGCCTGGTGCTGTGCCCTCAGGAGAGCTGCAGAAATGAGTACACCCCACAAAGCCTGGTGCTGTGCCCCCAGGAGAGCTGAAGAAATGAGTGCACCCCAGAAAGCCTGGTGCTGTGCCCTCAGGAGAACTGCAGAAATGAGTACACCCCAGAAAGCCTGGTGCTGTGCCCTCAGGAGAACTGCAGAAATGAGTACACCCCAGAAAGCCTCGTGCTGTGCCCTCAGGAGAGCTGCAGAAATGAGTACACCCCAGAAAGCCTGGTGCTGTGCCCTTAGGAGAGCTGCAGAAATGAGTACACCCCAGAAAGCCTGGTGCTGTTCCCTCAGGAGAACTGCAGAAATGAGTACACCCCAGAAAGCCTCGTGCTGTGCCCTCAGGAGAGCTGCAGAAATGAGTACACCCCAGAAAGCCTGGTGCTGTGCCCTCAGGAGAGCTGCAGAAATGAGTGCACACCAGAAAGCCTGGTGCTGTGCACTTAGGAGAGCTGCAGAAATGAGTGCACCCCAGAAACCTGGTGCTGTGCCCTCAGGAGAACAGCAGGAATGAGTACACCCCAGAAAGCCTGGTGCTGTGCCCTCAGGAGAGCTGCAGAAATCAGTGCACCCCAGAAAGCCTGGTGCTGTGCCCTCAGGAGAGCTGCAGAAATGAGTGCACCCCAGAAAGCCTGGTGCTGTGCCCTCAGGAGAACTGCAGGAATGAGTACACCCCAGAAAGCCTGGTGCTGTGCCCTGAGGAGAACTGCAGAAATGAGTACACCCCAGAAAGCCTGGTGCTGTGCCCTCAAGAGAGCTGCAGAAATGAGTACACCCCAGAAAGCCTGGTGCTGTGCCCTTAGGAGAGCTGCAGAAATGAGTGCACCCCAGAAAGCCTGGTGCTGTGCCCTCAGGAGAACTGTAGAAATGAGTACACCCCAGAAAGCGTGGTGCTGTGCCCTCAGGAGAGCTGCAGAAATGAGTACACCCCACAAAGCCTGGTGCTGTGCCCCCAGGAGAGCTGCAGAAATGAGTGCACCCCAGAAAGCCTGGTGCTGTGCCCTTAGGAGAGCTGCAGAAATGAGTACACCCCAGAAAGCCTGGTGCTGTGCCCTTAGGAGAGCTGCAGAAATGAGTACACCCCAGAAAGCCAGGTGCTGTGCCCTCAGGAGAACTGTAGAAATGAGTACACCCCAGAAAGCGTGGTGCTGTGCCCTCAGGAGAGCTGCAGAAATGAGTACACCCCACAAAGCCTGGTGCTGTGCCCCCAGGAGAGCTGCAGAAATGAGTGCACCCCAGAAAGCCTGGTGCTGTGCCCTCAGGAGAACTGTAGAAATGAGTACACCCTAGAAAGCCTGGTGCTGTGCCCTCAGGAGAACTGCAGAATTGAGTACACCCCAGAAAGCGTGGTGCTGTGCCCTCAGGAGAGCTGCAGAAATGAGTACACCCCAAAAAGCCTGGTGCTGTGACCCCAGTAGAGCTGCAGAAATGAGTGAACACCAGAAAGCCTGGTGCTGTGCCCTCAGGAGAACTGTAGAAATGAGTGCACCCCAGAAAGCCTGGTGCTGTGCCCTCAGGAGAACTGCAGAAATGAGTACACCCCAGAAAGCCTGGTGCTGTGACCCCAGTAGAGCTGCAGAAATGAGTACACCCCAGAAAGCCTGGTGCTGTGCCCTCAGGAGAACTGCAGAATTGAGTACACCCCAGAAAGCCTGGTGCTGTGCCCTCAGGAGAGCTGCAGAAATGAGTACACCCCACAAAGCCTGGTGCTGTACCCCCAGGAGAGCTGCAGAAATGAGTGCACCCCAGAAAGTCTGGTGCTGTGCCCTCAGGAGAACTGCAGAAATGAGTACACCCCAGAAAGCCTGGTGCTGTGCCCTCAGGAGAACTGCAGAAATGAGTACACCCCAGAAAGCCTCGTGCTGTGCCCTCAGGAGAGCTGCAGAAATGAGTACACCCCAGAAAGACTGGTGCTGTGCCCTCAGGAGAGCTGCAGAAATGAGTACACACCAGAAAGCCTGGTGCTGTGCCCTTAGGAGAACAGCAGAAATGAGTACACCCCAGAAAGCCTGGTGCTGTGCCCCCAGTAGAGCTGCAGAAATGAGTACACCCCACAAAGCCTGGTGCTGTGCCCTCAGGAGAGCTGCAGAAATGAGTGCACCCCAGAATGCCTGGTGCTGTGCCCTCAGGAGAACAGCAGAAATGAGTACACCCCAGAAAGCCTGGTGCTGTGCCCCCAGTAGAGCTGCAGAAATGAGTACACCCCACAAAGCCTGGTGCTGTGCCCTCAGGAGAGCTGCAGAAATGAGTGCACCCCAGAAAGCCTGGTGCTGTGCCCTCAGGAGAACAGCAGAAATGAGTACACCCCAGAAAGCCTGGTGTTGTGCCCTCAGGAGAGCTGCAGAAATGAGCACACCCCAGAAAGCCTGGTGCTGTGCCCTCAGGAGAGCTGCAGAAATGAGTACACCCCAGAAAGCCTGGTGCTGTGTCCTCAGGAGAGCTGCAGAAATGAGTACACCCCAGAAAGCCTGGTGCTGTGCCCTCAGGAGAACTGCAGAAATGAGTACACCCCAGAAAGCTTGGTGCTGTGCCCCCAGTAGAGCTGCAGAAATGAGTGAACACCAGAAAGCCTGGTGCTGTGCCATCATGAGAGCTGCAGAAATTAGTGCACCCCAGAAAGCCTGGTGCTGTGCCCTCAGGAGAGCTGCAGAAATGAGTACACCCCAGAAAGCCTGGTGATGTGTCCTCAGGAGAGCTGCAGAAATGAGTATACCCCAGAAAGCCTGGTGCTGTGTCCTCAGGAGAGCTGCAGAAATGAGTACACCCCAGAAAGCCTGGTGCTGTGTCCTCAGGAGAGCTGCAGAAATGAGTACACCCCAGAAAGCCTGGTGCTTTGCCCTCAGGAGAGATGCAGAAATGAGTACACCCCAGAAAGCCTGGTGCTTTGCCCTCAGGAGAGATGCAGAAATGAGTACACCCCAGAAAGCCTGGTGCTGTGCCCTCAGGAGAGCTGCAGAAATGAGTGCACACCAGAAAGCCTGGTGCTGTGCCTTCAGGAGAGCTGCAGAAATGAGTGCACCCCAGAAAGCCTGGTGTTGTGCCTTCAGGAGAGCTGCAGAAATGAGTGCACCCCAGAAAGCCTGGTGCTGTGCCTTCAGGAGAGCTGCAGAAATGAGTACACCCCAGAAAGCCTGGTGCTGTGTCCTCAGGAGAGCTGCAGAAATGAGTACACACCAGAAAGCCTGGTGCTGTGCCTTCAGGAGAGCTGCAGAAATGAGTACACCCCAGAAAGCCTGGTGCTGTGCCCTCAGGAGAGCTGCAGAAATGAGTACACCCCAGAAAGCCTGGTACTGTGCCCTCAGGAGAGCTGCAGAAATGAGTACACCCCAGAAAGCCTGGTGCTGTGCCCTCAGGAGAACTGCAGAAATGAGTACACCCCAGAAAGCGTGGTGCTGTGCCCCCAGGAGAGCTGCAGAAATGAGTGCACCCCAGAAAGCCTGGTGCTGTGCCCTCAAGAGAACTGCAGAAATGAGTACACCCCAGAAAGCCTCGTGCTGTGCCCTCAGGAGAGCTGCAGAAATGAGTACACCCCAGAAAGCCTGGTGCTGTGCCCTTAGGAGAGCTGCAGAAATGAGTACACCCCAGAAAGCCTGGTGCTGTGCCCTCAGGAGAACTGCAGAAATGAGTACACCCCAGAAAGCGTGGTGCTGTGCCCTCAGGAGAGCTGCAGAAATGAGTACACCACAGAAAGCCTGGTGCTGTGCCCCCAGTAGAGCTGCAGAAATGAGTACACCCCAGAAAGCCTGGTGCTGTGCCCTCAGGAGAACTGCAGAAATGAGTACACCCCAGAAAGCCTGGTGCTGTGCCCTCAGGAGAACTGCAGAAATGAGTACACCCCAGAAAGCCTCGTGCTGTGCCCTCAGGAGAGCTGCAGAAATGAGTACACCCCAGAAAGCCTGGTGCTGTGCCCTTAGGAGAGCTGCAGAAATGAGTACACCCCAGAAAGCCTGGTGCTGTTCCCTCAGGAGAACTGCAGAAATGAGTACACCCCAGAAAGCCTCGTGCTGTGCCCTCAGGAGAGCTGCAGAAATGAGTACACCCCAGAAAGCCTGGTGCTGTGCCCTCAGGAGAGCTGCAGAAATGAGTGCACACCAGAAAGCCTGGTGCTGTGCACTTAGGAGAGCTGCAGAAATGAGTGCACCCCAGAAAGCCTGGTGCTGTGCCCTCAGGAGAACAGCAGGAATGAGTACACCCCAGAAAGCCTGGTGCTGTGCCCTCAGGAGAGCTGCAGAAATCAGTGCACCCCAGAAAGCCTGGTGCTGTGCCCTCAGGAGAGCTGCAGAAATGAGTGCACCCCAGAAAGCCTGGTGCTGTGCCCTCAGGAGAACAGCAGGAATGAGTACACCCCAGAAAGCCTGGTGCTGTGCCCTGAGGAGAACTGCAGAAATGAGTACACCCCAGAAAGCCTGGTGCTGTGCCCTCAGGAGAGCTGCAGAAATGAGTACACCCCAGAAAGCCTGGTGCTGTGCCCTTAGGAGAGCTGCAGAAATGAGTGCACCCCAGAAAGCCTGGTGCTGTGCCCTCAGGAGAACTGTAGAAATGAGTACACCCCAGAAAGCGTGGTGCTGTGCCCTCAGGAGAGCTGCAGAAATGAGTACACCCCACAAAGCCTGGTGCTGTGCCCCCAGGAGAGCTGCAGAAATGAGTGCACCCCAGAAAGCCTGGTGCTGTGCCCTTAGGAGAGCTGCAGAAATGAGTACACCCCAGAAAGCCTGGTGCTGTGCCCTTAGGAGAGCTGCAGAAATGAGTACACCCCAGAAAGCCAGGTGCTGTGCCCTCAGGAGAACTGTAGAAATGAGTACACCCCAGAAAGCGTGGTGCTGTGCCCTCAGGAGAGCTGCAGAAATGAGTACACCCCACAAAGCCTGGTGCTGTGCCCCCAGGAGAGCTGCAGAAATGAGTGCACCCCAGAAAGCCTGGTGCTGTGCCCTCAGGAGAACTGTAGAAATGAGTACACCCTAGAAAGCCTGGTGCTGTGCCCTCAGGAGAACTGCAGAATTGAGTACACCCCAGAAAGCGTGGTGCTGTGCCCTCAGGAGAGCTGCAGAAATGAGTACACCCCAAAAAGCCTGGTGCTGTGACCCCAGTAGAGCTGCAGAAATGAGTGAACACCAGAAAGCCTGGTGCTGTGCCCTCAGGAGAACTGTAGAAATGAGTACACCCCAGAAAGCGTGGTGCTGTGCCCTCAGGAGAGCTGCAGAAATGAGTACACCCCACAAAGCCTGGTGCTGTTCCCCCAGGAGAGCTGCAGAAATGAGTGCACCCCAGAAAGCCTGGTGCTGTGCCCTCAGGAGAACTGCAGAAATGAGTACACCCCAGAAAGCCTGGTGCTGTGACCCCAGTAGAGCTGCAGAAATGAGTACACCCCAGAAAGCCTGGTGCTGTGCCCTCAGGAGAACTGCAGAATTGAGTACACCCCAGAAAGCCTGGTGCTGTGCCCTCAGGAGAGCTGCAGAAATGAGTACACCCCACAAAGCCTGGTGCTGTACCCCCAGGAGAGCTGCAGAAATGAGTGCACCCCAGAAAGTCTGGTGCTGTGCCCTCAGGAGAACTGCAGAAATGAGTACACCCCAGAAAGCCTGGTGCTGTGCCCTCAGGAGAACTGCAGAAATGAGTACACCCCAGAAAGCCTCGTGCTGTGCCCTCAGGAGAGCTGCAGAAATGAGTACACCCCAGAAAGACTGGTGCTGTGCCCTCAGGAGAGCTGCAGAAATGAGTACACACCAGAAAGCCTGGTGCTGTGCCCTTAGGAGAACAGCAGAAATGAGTACACCCCAGAAAGCCTGGTGCTGTGCCCCCAGTAGAGCTGCAGAAATGAGTACACCCCACAAAGCCTGGTGCTGTGCCCTCAGGAGAGCTGCAGAAATGAGTGCACCCCAGAATGCCTGGTGCTGTGCCCTCAGGAGAACAGCAGAAATGAGTACACCCCAGAAAGCCTGGTGCTGTGCCCCCAGTAGAGCTGCAGAAATGAGTACACCCCACAAAGCCTGGTGCTGTGCCCTCAGGAGAGCTGCAGAAATGAGTGCACCCCAGAAAGCCTGGTGCTGTGCCCTCAGGAGAACAGCAGAAATGAGTACACCCCAGAAAGCCTGGTGTTGTGCCCTCAGGAGAGCTGCAGAAATGAGCACACCCCAGAAAGCCTGGTGCTGTGCCCTCAGGAGAGCTGCAGAAATGAGTACACCCCAGAAAGCCTGGTGCTGTGTCCTCAGGAGAGCTGCAGAAATGAGTACACCCCAGAAAGCCTGGTGCTGTGCCCTCAGGAGAACTGCAGAAATGAGTACACCCCAGAAAGCTTGGTGCTGTGCCCCCAGTAGAGCTGCAGAAATGAGTGAACACCAGAAAGCCTGGTGCTGTGCCATCATGAGAGCTGCAGAAATTAGTGCACCCCAGAAAGCCTGGTGCTGTGCCCTCAGGAGAGCTGCAGAAATGAGTACACCCCAGAAAGCCTGGTGCTGTGTCCTCAGGAGAGCTGCAGAAATGAGTATACCCCAGAAAGCCTGGTGCTGTGTCCTCAGGAGAGCTGCAGAAATGAGTACACCCCAGAAAGCCTGGTGCTGTGTCCTCAGGAGAGCTGCAGAAATGAGTACACCCCAGAAAGCCTGGTGCTTTGCCCTCAGGAGAGATGCAGAAATGAGTACACCCCAGAAAGCCTGGTGCTTTGCCCTCAGGAGAGATGCAGAAATGAGTACACCCCAGAAAGCCTGGTGCTGTGCCCTCAGGAGAGCTGCAGAAATGAGTGCACACCAGAAAGCCTGGTGCTGTGCCTTCAGGAGAGCTGCAGAAATGAGTGCACCCCAGAAAGCCTGGTGTTGTGCCTTCAGGAGAGCTGCAGAAATGAGTGCACCCCAGAAAGCCTGGTGCTGTGCCTTCAGGAGAGCTGCAGAAATGAGTACACCCCAGAAAGCCTGGTGCTGTGCCCTCAGGAGAACTGCAGAAATGAGTACACACCAGAAAGCCTGGTGCTGTGCCTTCAGGAGAGCTGCAGAAATGAGTACACCCCAGAAAGCCTGGTGCTGTGTCCTCAGGAGAGCTGCAGAAATGAGTACACACCAGAAAGCCTGGTGCTGTGCCTTCAGGAGAGCTGCAGAAATGAGTACACCCCAGAAAGCCTGGTGCTGTGCCCTCAGGAGAGCTGCAGAAATGAGTACACCCCAGAAAGCCTGGTACTGTGCCCTCAGGAGAGCTGCAGAAATGAGTACACCCCAGAAAGCCTGGTGCTGTGCCCTCAGGAGAACTGCAGAAATGAGTACACCCCAGAAAGCGTGGTGCTGTGCCCCCAGGAGAGCTGCAGAAATGAGTGCACCCCAGAAAGCCTGGTGCTGTGCCCTCAAGAGAACTGCAGAAATGAGTACACCCCAGAAAGCCTCGTGCTGTGCCCTCAGGAGAGCTGCAGAAATGAGTACACCCCAGAAAGCCTGGTGCTGTGCCCTTAGGAGAGCTGCAGAAATGAGTACACCCCAGAAAGCCTGGTGCTGTGCCCTCAGGAGAACTGCAGAAATGAGTACACCCCAGAAAGCGTGGTGCTGTGCCCTCAGGAGAGCTGCAGAAATGAGTACACCACAGAAAGCCTGGTGCTGTGCCCCCAGTAGAGCTGCAGAAATGAGTACACCCCAGAAAGCCTGGTGCTGTGCCCTCAGGAGATCTGCAGAAATGAGTACACCCCAGAAAGCCTCGTGCTGTGCCCTCAGGAGAGCTGCAGAAATGAGTACACCCCAGAATGCCTGGCAATGTACCCTCAGGAGAGCTGCAGAAATGAGTGCACCCCAGAAAGTCTGGTGCTGTGCCCTCAGTAGAGCTGCAGAAATGAGTACACCCCAGAAACCCTGGTGCTGTGCCCTCAGGAGAGCTGCAGAAATCAGTGCACCCCAGAAAGCCTGGTGCTGTGCCCCCAGTTGAGCTGCAGAAATGAGTACACCCCAGAAAGCCTGGTGCTGTGCCCTCAGGAGAGCTGCAGAAATGAGGACACCCCAGAAAGCCTGGTGCTGTGCCCTCAGGAGAGCTGTAGAAATGAGTACACCCCAGAAAGCCTGGTGCTGTGCCCTCAGGAGAGCTGCAGAAATGAGTACACCCCAGAAAGCCTGGTGCTGTACCCTCAGGAGACCTGCAGAAATGAGTACACCCCAGAAAGCCTGGTGCTGTGTCCTCAGGAGAATAGCAGAAATGAGTACACCCCAGAAAGCCTGGTGCTGTGCCCTCAGGAGAGCTGCAGAAATGAGGACACCCCAGAAAGCGTGGTGCTGTGCCCTCAGGAGAGCTGCAGAAATGAGTACACCCCAGAAAGCCTGGTGCTGTGCCCTCAGGAGAGCTGCAGAAATGAGTACACCCCAGAAAGCCTGGTGCTGTGCCCTCAGGAGAGATGCAGAAATCAGTGCACACCAGAAAGCCTGGTGCTGTGCCCTCAGGAGAGCTGCAGAAATGAGTACACCCCAGAAATCCTGGTGCTGTGCCCTCAGGAGAGCTGCAGAAATGAGTACACCCCAGAAATCCTGGTGCTGTGCCCTCAGGAGAGATGCAGAAATCAGTGCACCCCAGAAAGCCTGGTGCTGTGCCCCTAGGAGAGCTGCAGAAATGAGTACACCCCAGAAAGCCTGGTGCTGTTTCCCCAGGAGGGCTGCAGAAATGAGTACACGCCAGAAAGCCTGGTGCTGTTTCCCCAGGAGGGCTGTGCGGTACTCGGTACAGGATCGGTGTCAGGGGGATGTGTCACAGAAGCAGGGACCCGGTCCGTGGCCCTGGGTGCCCAATATCAATGGCGGTGATGTTAATAGTGTAATAGTTTATTTGGATAGTTCGTAACTCCACCCGTGGTGTTTGGCAAGGGAGATGTTGAGCCAACGCTGCATGCAGATCCTCTGGGACTGATGATATGTTGCAGCAAAGATGGTGTAGCTCCCCACAGGTGAAGCTGTAGTCCCAGGGCAGTGTGGGTGCAATGGATGAGGAGAGGCGCAGAATGGTACAGATGCTGTTACCCAGATGTAGTGGTGCTGGAGGTGTTAGAGACGAATGAATGGAGGACACCAGGGCTTGTAGTTTCAAAGCTTTACTCACAGTCCGTGGTACACACTGGTGCCTGACTCCGTTCTGTGTCCTCCGGGGCAGAGACTCAATCAACCTCCACGGCAAGTCAGGGTTCTCCTCTCCAACACTCCGCCAACATATACCTTTCCTGAACGACTCCTGTATTGCGCTTTTTATTGTGAAGCACTCCAGTACCGTGGTTACTCTGAAGTTCCTCCTGTCAGATATTCCTAGAACCTTACTTGTATGACAGACAGCTGTAGCCCGATCAGGGACCTCCTGGGTCCCGGCTCTCTATCCATGTTGGTGTTGTGTCCCAAGTCTCAGATGGGAGTAATGCATTTACAGCCAACTACTCCACCGGTGTCTGCTGCAGAACCATAAGTGTCCATACAACCTCGGGGACCGGGCCCCGGCCTTGCGCTGAGAACCTATAGGCAGGGTTCCTCTTCCAACCCACAACTCCTCTCTGTTCTCCTACTCCTTCGTTCCGCGCTGTTCCTTCTCTCTCTTATTGAAGCTTAGATTGCAGTTCTACGTCTTTCTCCTTCTCTTCTCTTTCCCGTGCCAGCTGGCTCAGATCACTGAGGCAGCTGCAGCACTCTTTCTAAACTGAACTCAAACTGAACTCAAAACTAACTTCACAACTGAACTCCTCTCGCCTGACCTCCTGTCAGACTGACCTGCAATTCTAATCCTTCCCACTACTTTATATGGATCTCCACTCCACCCACCTCCCAGCACATCTCGTGTTATGAAGCAAGGAATCACCAGAGGTGCTCTGCTACCCTCTAAGCATGAGCCGCAATGTGATCAGTGCTGAACTATCCTGTGTGTGGGATGCAGGTTTTGGAGTGTGGAAAAGAGTTCCCAACTTACCTAGTTGGTGGGGTACTACACCTTAGGGAAGGTGCAGTACCTTTGTGGTGACTGTGCCTCAGGGGCGCCACATACACCCCCATTAAACACAGCACATCCGCGGGCTGCAAGATAACAAAGTAGACAGCATAGAAACATACAAAAATGTTGTAATGCATAACAAATTTTTCTTTTACTAATCTTCCTAGTATAGGAGGTACTCATCTTGAACATTACAAACAATTCTATCTAACATTTTTAATTCTAAGTGCAATTCTCAATTCAAAGTGCTATTGTCTGTAACACATTTTCCTTTAATTTTTCTCTAGTACACATTTATTTTTCTACATTCACTGTCTCTTCTAGACGCAAGACGCTGACCGCAGATACCTGGTCCTTCACCTGTCTACTTTCAATTCTTTATTCACATCACTCATCTCTAGATCTCTAGATCTAGAGACTGCGCCTGAGGGAATATTTCAGTGATACAGAAGATTCAGAAAACACTCAGACCGAGGAAAATGGATCCTAACAACTAGGAAAAGGTCAGACTGGACACCTCCACCTTGACGCAACCCTCATTTGGATAAATATATAGACTCCTTCAGACATTTGATAAAATCTAAAATCATAGACACTAACAGGAGACAAGCATCCAACATCAGTGCCCAGGAGAGAAAGGCCATACAGTCTTTAAAAACCAACAAAGAAATCATCATTAAACCTGCTGACAAGGGAGGTGCAATAGTCATGATGAATACGTCAGACTACATGAAGGAAGCAAACAGGCAACTTATGGACACACGCTACTATAGAAAATTGGAGTCGGATCCTACACAGGACTATTACAAGGAACTAAACAAGTTGGTTTCTTGTCTGCCTGACCAATCCATAAGAGCCGGTGATGACCTGACACCAGAGAGTTCAAGAATAGGGACATTCTACATGCTTCCCAAAATCCACAAATCTGGAAATCCAGGGAGACCAATTATTTCATGTGTGGGCACCCTCACTGAGCAGGTATCTGGATGGGTAGAGGGTATTCTTAAACCACTGGTGAAGGATACACCCAGCTACAATCAGGACACAACTGACCTATTGAATAAACTAGCAGCAATAGGTCCTCTACCAGAAGGAACCATCCTGGCCACCATGGATGTGGAATCTTTGTACTCTAATATCCTACACCAAGATGGTTTAAATGCCTGCAAATTCTTCATGAAGAACACAGGGACTGATGCTGTGGTGAAACTTATAAAACTCATCCTCACCCACAATTACTTTGAATTTGACAACAGGATCTATCTACAGGAGACTGGCACAGCTATGGGAAGTAAAATGGCTCCACAGTATGCAAATCTTTTCATGGCCAAGCTTGAAAGCGACTTTTTGTCCTCATGCCCCATCAGGCCCCTGGCCTACTACCGCTTCATTGATGATATTTTAATCATCTGGACGGTGTCTGAACAACAGCTAAAGACGTTCCACGAACAGTTTAATCAATTTCATCCCACCATCAACTTAACACTCAACTACTTCAGCACTGAAATTAACTTTTTGGACACCATCATTAAGATAAAAAACAATGAAATAGAGACATCCCTGTATCAGAAGCCAATCGACTGTCCAGCATACCTTAAATGGGACAGTTTCCATCCAAAACACATAAAGAACTCTATTATCTATGGCCAAGCCATCAGATACAATCGTATATGTTCCAACCGATCGAAACCTTCAAAAAGAGCCTGAAGACCCACCTCTTCCGACAAGCCTATAACCTGCAGTAACCACCGATCGACCAAACCGCTGCATGACCAGCTCTACCCTCGCCTACTGTATTCTCACCCATCCCTTGTAGATTGTGAGCCTTCGCGGGCAGGGTCCTCTCTCCTCCTGGACCAGTTATGACTTGTATTGTTTAAGATTATTGTACTTGTTTTTATTATGTATACCCCTCCTTACATGTAAAGCGCCATGGAATAAATGGCACTATAACAATAAATAATAAATAAAAAAATAAATAAAACCCCATGGATAGAGACAAACACCTTGGTCGCCTCAAAAAGACCTTTTTGAATCAGGGCTACCATCCAAGAACAATTGAAAACCAAATTACAAGAGCCACCAGAATGTCAAGGAATCACCTGCTACATTACAAAGCTAAAGAAGAAAATAACCGAGTGCCTCTAGTAGTCACCTACAACCCAAATCTGGAGGTGCTAAGGGGAGCTGCACGGAAATTACAACCTCTACTACAAAAAGATGCCCGATTACAATCCATTTTTCCAGACCCCCCACTGCTGTACTTTAGGCAGCCCCCAAATCTAAGAAGCATCATTGTCAGAAGCTCCCTGTCCTCCCCAACAGCTGGAGGAACCTTTCCTTGCAACCAGAAAAAATGTAAAACCTGTCCATCTATAATGACCACGGACAAGATAAAGATCCCCATCTCACATCAGGACTACAAGATCCCAGGTATTTTCAGCTGCATCACATCTAATGGGGTGTACTTAATTATTTGTACTAAATGTCCAACAGGGGGTCTGTATGTGGGGGAGACCGGGCAAAAGCTTAGAACAAGGATGAATGCTCATCGTCACACGATAAGAGAAAAAAGAATGGATCTACCTGTGGCAAAACATTTTTGTACGCCTGATCACAGCAACGTGGATATGAAATTACTGGTATTGAAAGGTAACTTCACATCTCAGAGTGAGAGAAGAGTCTGTAAGTATACATTTATGACGACCTTTGACACTCTCAATGCTGGAATGAATGTGTTGCATGGATTTATGTCTTTTTACATCAATTAAGGAATTTGCTCCTAAGACCTTGTGTGGGCATCACAACACATTAGGAGACCCCAATCAGAGGACAATAAATCATCCAGACTCCTTATCTATGAACTGGTCCAATATTTATGTTTCTTCCTCTCCCATAATCATAATTCTGCTTCACATCAGTTGTCTCATCTATTGCATTTTTTCTGTGCTGTATTGTGCATAAATATGTGACTCTTCAGATTTTGTATTAGTCTATGCCTGATGAAGAGACCTAGTAGTCTCGAAAGCTTGCAATGTGTTACCATCTTTTCAGTTTGCCATTAAAAGGTATCAACTACTGAGGACTCTCAATCCTGAATATTTTTTATCTCTAGATCAGACATTCCTAATTCTTCTATAAAAGCCATTTCTCAGTTACTAATACTCTTATGAAACACATTATCACATACTTCACAGTAAAACATTCAACAGTTATTCTTGTAAGTGCTGGAAACCGCTCCCAGCTGGGATCTCTTGCAGTGTCCTTTGAGGTAGACATCATCTTCGAAAAGTGTCCATGCAAAAACATTATCTTTGCAAAGTGTCTTTTTATGTAAAACCAAGAAAGGGCACCTAAAGAGGTGCAACTATTTACAATAAAAGTTTTTGGATCACTCCAAGTTCATGATCGCTAGTTCAAATTGGGAAACCGCTGCCATTGCAAAAACTTAGGCAACAAAAGTGCTTCCAGAAAAACATGATAACAAAAAGGCACAACTGGTGCAAACAAACCCTCCTGGGTAACAAGATTTGGAAAAGTATTTCTTAATGGCTACCAGATTCAAAGTAGTCATCGGCAATCCTTAAGTACTCCTCTTCCCACGGTGTCAAGCCAGGGATCTTTGGTTTGGGCTGCCGAACTGGAGGTGATGCAAGAGCAGCCTGGTTCCTAGGATCAGGTACCTGAGCAGTCTGAGTGGCAACGGTGGGTGGAGGGGCAGCAACAGGTCTCTTTGGCTTGTACCTTTCAATAAACTCCTCCGGAATACGATGGATATTCAGGGCGTACCACTCCCGGAGTCCCTCATGCCGGGTGAAGGTCACATACTCCCCAGGCTGCAGGTCTCTATCAGGATTCCCCCTCCTCAGATGGGGCTCCACGTCCCGCCGGTTAAAGAACAGGTCGCTGATTCTTTTGGGGTCCGCAATAAATCCGAACCCCTTCTCTCGGTTTACATTCAGCACCTGCCCCCATCCAGCTGCATCCCGGGGACCATGATGCCCAGCACGGGCCCTCTCCTTCCGGGCAAGATCCGGGCCCAGCACAGCCTTCTTTCTCTGCTCCCTCTCCCGATATTCCGCTGCCAGCTGTCGGTCCCGACATCCTGCCCAACTCTTCCTCCCACTCTTCCCGGGACCTGCTCTCACCCACGGCACTAGCATCCCGGTCCCAGACCAGATCCAGGACGACCTGGCCAGCCGCTGCAACTGCGGTACATCCCAGGGCCTCCCCAGGTGGAGGAATATCCAACATACCTGGGGCCTCCGGGTGGTGCGGCCTCTGCTCCAGTGCAGGCGGTGATGGAGCGTATGGTGGCTCCGGATCCGCAGGGGTCTCTGCGGGGACCTGCGAAGCCACGTCAGGTCCGGGCAGGAGCTCCGCTTCCACTCCCGGTTCCTCCGGTAACTCCTTCAGGCAGGCGGCACCTAGCCGTACAGTCAGGGTAGAAGTATAGATCAGTGCTGCCCGGGGACAGTCCGGTGTGGTAACGGCAGGTACCGATGGAGAGGGTACCACTGGTGTAGGCCCCGCCGGGGCGTGCTGCTGTCTCAGCTTCTCTAAGGCTTCCTTCTTCAGCTGCAGACGAGTGGTCAATTCGGTGATTTCGTTTTCTAATTGCTGGCGGTTCATTCCGGAGAACGGGTCGGAGCCGTCAGCCATGGCGCCAGGGAGATCTGTTTCCCAGCGCTCAGCGGGCCTCCTTCTCTCACTCTCCAAAATGGCCCCTTTCCCGCCACTGGCTTCTTCTGCCCCTTCTTCCGGGGGCGGCGTCTTCTTCCAGCGCCTCCATACCTAGCCAGTATACGAACCCCTCGAGGGGTGGGCCATGTTGCTGTCACATAGTAATTCAGGCAGGGAAGTCCCAATACTCTTTGCGGTCTTTTCCTAGGACCTCCCATCTCTTCACGCCCTTCTCCGCGCCAGCGGCCATTTCTAATGTCCATTTTACAGTCTATTAAATCAGGTCTTCTGCACATTCTCAAAAGTCTCACAAATTTCAGGCGCACAGAACCCGATGGCATCGGGTCTCGTCATCCTGTTCGTGACGCCAAAACTGGGTCGCCCTCACAACCAGGGCAGCGGGGTATCTGGTTCCGGGTCGGTGTCTGGGGGATGTGTCACAGCAGCAGTGACCCGGTCCATGGCCCTGGGCGCCCAATATCAATGGCGGTGATGTTAATAGTGTAATAGTTTATTTGGATAGTTCGTGACGCCACCCGTGGTGTTTGGCAAGGGAGATGTTAAGCCAGCGCTGCATGCAGATCCGCTGGAACTGATGATATGTTGCAGCAAAGATGGTGTAGCTCCCCACAGGTGGAGCTGTAGTCCCAGGGCAGTGTAGGTGCAATGGACGAGGAGAGGCACAGAATGGTATAGATGCTGTTACCCAGATGTAGCGGTGTTGGAGGTGTTAGCGACGAATGAATGGAAGACACCAGAGCTTGTAGTTTCAAAGCTTTACTCACAGTTCGTGGTACCCACTGGTGCCTGCCTGCGTGCTCTGTCCTCCGGGGTAGAGACTCAATCAACCTCCCGGGAAAGTCAGGGTTCTACTCTCCAACACTCCGCCAACATGTGCCTTTCCTGAACGACTCCTCTATTGCGTCTTTTATTGTGAAGAACTCCAGTACCATGGTTACTCTGAAGTTCCTCCTGTCAGATGTTCCTAGAACCTTACTTGTATGACAGACAGCTGTAGCCCGATCAGGGACCTCCTGGGTCCCGGCTCTCTATCCGTGTTGCTGTTGTGTCCCAAGTCTCAGATGGGAGTAGTGCATTTACAGCCAACTACTCCACCGGTGTCTGCTGCAGAACCATAAGTGTCCATACAACCTCGGGGACCGGGCCCCGGCCTTGCGCTGAGGACCTATAGGTAGGGTTCCTCTTCCAACCCACAACTCCTCTCTGTTCTCCTACTCCTTCATTCCGTGCTGTTCCTTCTCTCTCTTACTTATGGAAGCATAGGTTGCAGTTCTACATCTTTATCCTTCTCTTCTCTTTCCCGTGCCAGCTGGCTCAGATCACTGAGGCAGCTGCAGCACTCTTTCTAAACTGAACTCAAACTGAACTCAAAACTAACTTCAGAACTGAACTCCTCTCCTCCGACCTCCTGTCAGACTGACCTGCAATTCTAAACCTTCCCACTCTTTTTCCACTCCACCCACCTCCCAGCACATCTCGTGTTACGAAGCAAGGAATCACCAGAGGTGCTCTGCTACCCTCTAAGCATGGAGCCGCAATGTGATCAGTGCTGAACTATCCTGTGTGTGGGATGCAGGTGTTGGAGTGTGGAAAGGAGTTCCCAACTTACCTAGTTGGTGGGGCACTACACCTTAGGGAAGGTGCAGTACTTCTGTGGCGACTGAGCCTCAGGGGCACCACATAGTGCCCTGAGGAGAGCTGCAGAAATGAGTACACCCCAGAAAGCCTGGTGCTGTGCCCTCAGGATAGCTGCAGAAATGAGTACACCCCAGAAATCCTGGTGCTGTGCCCTCAGGAGAGCTGCAGAAATGAGTACACCCCAGAAAGCCTGGTGCTGTGCCCTCAGGAGAGCTGCAAAAATGTGTACACCCCAGAAAGCCTGGTGCTGTGCCCCCAGGAGAGCTACAGAAATGAGTACAAGAGTATGGTCGCCACAGTGGCTTTGCCTTCCTCCAGGGGAGGGTAATGCCTGGCTTGGAGGCAATGATGGGTCTCTCTTGCAGTCAATCCATACATGCAACACAGTTCCACTCCAGGCCAGCAGGGGGAACTCTGAACCAGGATTAAGGGGAGGGGTGCCCTCTGAGGGCCAAGAGGAAGGAGTGGTCAGTTAGTCTGCGGAGGGTGAAGTGTGCAGACGGGTAGAAGGAAGCTGGAGGTTGAGCTAGGAAAGGAGAGCTCCCTCGCAGTGAGAGCGCAAGAACTGGAGCCTGGTCTCCACGGCTGTATGGATACTAAAGGTCCTACAGCAGATACCAGAGGGGTAGGAGGCTGTAAATGCCCTACTCCCATCTAAGACTTGAGGCACAATAGCAGCTTGGATAGAGAGCCAGCACTAGAGAGGAGTCCCTGAGAGAGGCTACAGCTGTCTGCCGTGCAAGTGAGGTTCTTGGGAACATCTGACAGGAGGAACTCTAGAGTAACTAAGTACTGGAGTGCTTCACACCACAAGGCGCTAGGAAGGAGACTGCACAGCCCGTCTGTGAGAGAGAATCCCTGAGTTGCTTCCAGGCTAGCCTGCACTGGTACCATCTGTAATCAGGACCCTGGACTGCAGTTATCAAGTAAAGGTACAGAAATTACACCCCGCTGTGTCTTGTCTGCTCCCTACCCTTACGGCACTGCTACATCACCGTGCCAACCATCGCTACACTGCCCTGGGACATTAGCCCTGCCTGTGGAGGGCTATACCATCACTGCTGCACCACACCATCTGTCCCAGCGGAGCTGTCTGCAGCGTCGGCTTAACATCTCCCTTACCGAACACCACAGGTGTTTCACGAACTATTCCATTCCATTAACTACAACCTCCATTACTTGGGTGCCCAGGGCCACGGACCGGGTCCCTGCCACTGTGACACATTCCCCTGACACCGGCCAGGTACAGAGTACCCCACAGCCCTCGGAGGGCGACCCAATTTGGCGTCACGAACAGGATTACCGAGCACGGTATAGCCCGGGTCCTGTGTGCCATAGACTGTGATTGTGAACTGTGTGTAATTGGCGCCAGTTGCCGCCATTGCCGCGCTGCTTGGCGCGCGCGGGAAGAAAGAGGCGGGCCTTCATGGGCGGAGCCTGCCGCAGAGCACGAAGAAGTGAAGTGCCACGTGGGAAGAGAGGACAGCGCGCGAGAGGGGGAGGAGCTGAGGCCTACAGCCCGGAGCGTCGGGCCTGTGAAGCGGCCGCCGGTGAGCTCACACAACCCCCAGCACTGGATAACGTTAACTAGGGGAGAGAAGATGTCTGAGCCAAACGGCGATGCAGCGGTCCCAATAATGCCACTATCCATGCCCTACATCCCGGGAGCGGCCTGGCTACCGCAGTACTCGGGTGAGTCACACACCCTGGCTGAATTTAAAGAGAGACTGTGCAGTTTGTTCAAAGTCTACCCTCTGTCTGAAAGCCAGAAAGTGAATATCCTGATTGGACAGCTAACGGGTGCAGCACAGAGAGAGGTGAAAGCCTGGCAGGACACTGATAAAGAGACTGTTGCAAAGATCCTGGCCAAGCTGAGAAGCACCTTTGACAGCCGCACTGCAGCTGAAATCAAGATGAGGTTCTTTGGCTGTAAACAGAAGGTGCAGGACAGTATCAGGGACTATGCTCTCAACCTGCAGGAGGCGCTGCGAGCAGTTAAGCAAGTTGATCATGACAGCGTAAAGGAAGAAGATAAACTGTTGAAGGAGCAGTTCATTGAAGGACTCCTATCCAGTACCCACAGAGGACAGTTGCGTATCATCACCTTGCAAAACCCTGATCTGAACTTTGCTGAATTTAAGGACAGGGCTATTCGGGTACTGCAGGAATCCACGGACAGCCGTCCAGCCCCCCAGAGGTGCCTAGCAATCACCTACTATCAGGAAGCCCCATCTTTCCCTTCCATCCCTGTGGAGGCTGATGCCCAATCTCTGGATAAAGATCCCACTGAGGAGCTGCGTCTTCAGGTCCAGGAGTTGACCAAAGGAATGGCTGCACTCACTAAAACCGTGCAGTCCCTGCAGGTGTCCTCCAAAGACAAGATCCAGCTTGCTTCCAGTCCAGAGGATGTCCCATGGCTCCGGAGGAGGAGAACCCCGCCACTTCGAGGAAGGAACAACGATCGCTATGACCAGGACGGACGTCCCATCTGTCGTCGCTGCTACAAGACCGGTCATCTTGCCAGGTACTGTCCTTTAAAAGAGCAACCCCTGGGGCAAAGGGCCAACCCCCAGGAGTAGGATCCCCAGGTCCAAGGAACTGGTGAGCCAAGTATGTGGGAGGGAGACCAATCCTTCCTGTGGTGATTGACGGCATCCCCATGAACGTTTTGCTGGACACTGGCTCCCAGGTGACCACGATGCCGTACATTCTGTACAAGAGATATTGGGCTGATTCAGAGCTTACCCGTGGTCCCACTGATGAACTGACAGTAGTTACTAGTAATGGTCAGTCTTTACCGCAGATAGGATATAAAGAAATTACTGTCAAAGTGGGACGGGTAGAGCTAAAGTCTCAAGGTCTGATAGTTGTTGATATTGACCGACGTGAATGTAATCCCATGATGACTCATGGTACAAATGTAATTGAAAACTGTCTCTCCGAGGTTATTGTCTTGTTGCAACAGGTGGCTGAGACTGCTGGTTCCGGAGAACAACGAGTCCTGCAGAAGGAGATCAGAGCCCTGATGCAAAGACAACAGGTAGAACTCTCTGGTGGAGAAATTGGCAGCGTCAGAGTGAGTGATGCCTTCCCCATTGCAATACCCCCCAGATGTGAAATGTGGGTTTGGTGTCGGGCAGCTATAGGTCTTAGAGGGAGAGATTACCAGGCATTGGTAGAACCAGTATACTCCGAGAGCAGGCCCACTGTCCTGACAGCCAGAGGGGTGGTTGATGTCAAAAAAGGGAGAGTGCCTGTACGCCTTTTGAATTGTGGGGAAGAGGAGGCCACAATACCTCGGTACGCCACAGTTGCCAAGCTGCTCACTATTAATAACAACTCTTTGCAGGCAGCAGAACCCTTGGTCTCATCCTATCAGGTAGAGGACAATGGCCCTGTGAAGCAGCCAGAGGAGTGGTGTCAGCAACTGCAGGTGGGAACTGACTCTACACCTTCATACTAGAAAAATGGGGTTTACAGAGTGACACAAGAGTATGAGCGGGTATTCAGTAAACACCCACTAGATTTTGGGCAGGCAAAGGGGGTTTAACATCATATCCCCACGGGAGACCATCCACCCATAAAGGAGAGGTACAGACCTATACCCCCAACACAATACCAGTGTGCTAAGAGTATGTTGAGGGAGATGAAGGAGGCAGGGGTCATCAGAGACAGTTGTAGCCCATGGGCAGCTCCAATAGTGTTTGTAAAGAAAAATGATGGTACTATGAGAATGTGTGTTGATTACAGGAAAATTAACAGCATTACACATAAAGATGTCTACCCATTACCTAGAATTGAGGAATCATTGGCTGCACTTAAAACTGCTAACTACTTTTCCACCTTGGATCTCACTAGTGGGTATTGGCAGGTTCCCGTGGCAGAGGCAGACAAGGAGAAAACAGCATTTACCACTCCAATGGGTCTCTGTGAGTTCAATTATATGCCATTTGGGCTCTGCACTGCTCCCGGAACATTTCAATGGCTGATGGAGTGCTGCCTGGGACACATGAACTTTGAGACGGTCCTGTTGTATCTGGATGATGTCATTGTTTTCTCCAAAAGCTATGAAGACCATCTGAAGCACCTGGCTGAGGTGTTTGAAGCTTTGTCCAATTTTGGCCTGAAAGTGAAGCCCTCCAAGTGTCACCTCCTGAAGCCCAAGGTGCAGTATCTCGGTCATGTGGTCAGTGCAGAAGGTGTGGCACCAGATCCTGATAAGGTCACAGTCATCCGGGACTGGCCGAAGCCCAGCAACCTTCATGAAGTATGCCAATTCCTTGGACTGGTAGGCTACTACCGAAGATTCATAAAGGGCTTTAGTGAAATAGCGACCCCTATGCAAAATCTCCGGGTGGGGCAGTCCAAGAAGACCAAACAGAAAAATTCCACCTTTGAATGGACTGAAGAGTTGGAAAGGTCCTTCACCTGGTTGAAGATGGCTCTCACAGGTGATGAAGTTCTGGCCTACCCAGATTATGAAAAACACTTTGTGCTGTACACAGATGCCAGCAACGTGGGACTAGGAGCAGTACTGTCTCAGGTACAGAATGGGAAAGAAAGAGTGATCTCCTATGCTAGCAGGAAGCTGTGCCCCACTAAAAGGAACCCTGATAATTACAGTTCTTTCAAGCTGGAGTTCCTTGCCACAGTCTGGGCTGTCACCGAAAGGTTCAAACATTACCTAGCCTCCGCCAAGTTCACTATCTTCACGGACAACAATCCGTTGATACATTTGGATACCACAAAACTAGGTGCACTGGAACAGCGATGGATGGCTCGGCTATCGAATTATGAGTTTACCGTCAAGTACCGGGCAGGGCACAAGAATGCCAATGCTGATGCACTGTCCAGAATGCCTAACCTACCAGAAGCCGGAGAAGACCCTGAGGCTCTTGAAGAGATAGAGCTACCTCCCTTCCACCGGCCACTTGCGGCCCAGCGTGCTCAAGGAGTGAGAAACAGTCGGTCTGGCTTGAAGGAGGTCACCCTGAATCCATTGCCCCATCATGACTGGGCAGAAACGCAAGATAGTGACCCTTCAGTCCGCCTGGTGAAGGAGCTGCTGACACAAGCTGACTCACGTCCAGAGTCGGATGCTCCTGAAGAAACTCAGCAGTTGTGGAAGGAGAGAGGCCGGCTGTTCATTTATGAAGGGAAGCTGTGTCGGAGGAGCATCAATGCCCACACTCATGAGCTGGTCTGGCAGGTGATAGTCCCAAAGAGAGAGTCATCAATGGTCCTGGAAGCATACCACAATGGAGCTGGACACTTCGGATGGAAGAAGTTGGAAGTATTGACCCGAGAGAGGTTCTACTGGGCTGGTATGAGGAAAGCCATTGAAAAGTGGTGCCGGGAGTGTGGACAATGTAACCTGCGCAGAAAGGATTGAGACAGCCAGAGAGCTCCTCTACAGCCAATAATAACCAAACAGCCACTTGAGTTGGTCGCCCTAGACCATGTGAAGCTGGTCCCAAGCCGTTCAGGCTACATCTATGCTCTTACCATCATGGACCACTACTCAAGATTCCGGGTAGTTGTGCCTGTCAAGGACCAAACAGCCAAGACAGCAGCCAGAGCGTTCCAACAGCACTTCTGTAGACCACATGGATACCCAGAGCGAGTGCTTACAGATCAAGGTCCAGCAACAGAGTCCACCACCAGAATTCAGCTTCCACCTGAAGCTACTACACCAGAGCTCTGCCTGAGCTGCAAGGAACTCCTCTCTGTAGTTCCTTCCTCCACCAGACTTGGTTGGAAATGAGCACTATCACCAACAGTGAGTGAAAGAACAAGACATACCTATATAGTTAACTCAGAGCAATCACACCTGTAAGTGATAATCACGTGCACTAAACTAAAGTAACCAGAGTGCAATGACCCTACCGGCCACCAGGGGCAAAACTAGAACTGAAATCACCACAGTGCAATGACCCTAATGGCCACCGGGGGGGGGCAAAACTACCTTAAAGCCAAAGGCTTGAAGGAAAAAAAAGGTTACTAGTGCATTTATCTGTCATAATCCAACCTGGATCATGACATATATATTCTGAGACTGATGAGTAAAATGTTGCCACACTGGAAATACGTGGAGAAGCAGTGATCTTTTATATGTTCCCATGTTACAGAGCCTTTCGAGCCAGCGCCCTTCATTCAGAAGTGAGGAAAAGCAGAGTGGACCTCCTGAGAAACGGGGTGGTAATGTAAAGAGGTATTACAGCACAGAAGACCCCGTTACATGGTCCAGCTTGTACCACACCCAAAGTTGCCATCTTCCTCTGAGATGGTGCCCTTGTTTTTACAACAAGTGGTTCATTTGCACGGGATTCCTGAGAACATTGTGTCGGACAGAGGGGTCCAGTTTGTTTCCAGATTTTGTAGAGATTTTTGTTCCAAACAGGGAATTCAGTTGTCTTTCTCCTCTGCATTTCATCCTCAGACCAATGGGCAGACTGAGAGAACAAACCAGACTTTGGAGTCCTATTTGAGATGTTTCATATCTGCTGATCAGGATAATTGGGTCTCATTTTTGCCCTTGGCCGAATTCGCGCTAAACAGTAGGGCTAGTTCTGCCACTTTGATGTCTCTTTTTTCTGTAACTTTGGGTTTCATCCTCGATTTTCTTCGGGGCAGGTGGAGGCTTCGGCCTGCCCAGGTGTGGATTCTGTGGTAGAGAGAATGCAGCAGATTTGGGATCAAGTAGTGGATAAGTTGTCCCACTCTCAGGAAAAGGCCCAATGGTTTTCCAACTGGCATAGGACCATTGGTCCCCGTTTCAAAGTGGGTGATATAGTTTGGTTGTCCTCAAAAAATATTCCCATGAAGGTTGCATCTCCAAAATTCAAGCCAAGGTTTATTGGACCTTATAAGATTTTGGAAATCCTTAACCCCATTTCTTTCCATTTGGCTCTTCCAGTTACGTTTAAGATTTATAACCTTTTTCATAAATCTTTGCTGAAAAGGTTTGTGGAGCCAGTAGTTTCCATGGCGGAGCCCCCTGACCCTGTACTGGTTAAGGGGAATTTGGAGTATGAGGTAGTGAAGATATTGGATTCTTGTCTGGCTAGATGGAGACTCCAGTACTTGGTCAAGTGGAAAGGTTATTGCCAGGAGGATAATTCTTGGGTCTCTGCTTCTGATATTCATGCCAAGAGATTGATTCGTGCTTTTCACCGGTCTCATCCTGATCGGCCTGGTGGTGTGGATGAGGGTTCGGTGATTCCTCCTCAAGGGAGGGGTACTGTTGTAATTCCCTTGCTTGGACTTCTGAGCTGGAGCTCCCTCTGGTGGTTACTGGGAGTAGTGGAGCTGGCCAGTCTGATGGAAGTTTGCCACCTGACGACGATGATTGTGAATCTGGAATTATTGGCTGAAAGCATATAAGTGAGCAGGCTTCCCTTAGTGGTTGCTGGTGATTTCCTCCTTGTGCATTTTCAGCTCTTCAGTCTCTTGCCTGATCTGTATGGTTCAGTTAAGTGATTCTTTTGCTAAGCCTTTGCATCTAATCTGGTTGTGCCTTTGTTTTGCTTTCCGCTTTGTTGCGAGGGTTCAGCATGCTCCCTGTTATATTGGTATCTTTTACTTTGCTTCCAGTTTACACCAGAATGCTGATCTAGCGAGGGTGAGGTCGTGTGGCCTCAGGTTTTTTGTATATCAGATGTGTTGGATTTTTTAGGGTTTTTTTGGGATTGCAGACAGTATCTTTTCTGTCCTGTCCTATCTAGACAGATTGGGCCCCATCGTTTGCTCAGTCTATTTTCTGCCTGTGTTTGTGTTTCATCTTGTCTCACCGACAATATATGTTTGGGGGCTGTCTATTCCTTTGGGGTCTGCTCCGGGGCAGTTTAGCTTTCCCCTTTCTTGCTTTAGGCTTAGTTAGCTCTCCGGCTGTGTCGAGGCATCTAGGGGCATCGTAGGAACGCTCCACGGCTACTGCTAGTTGTGTTGATAGGATCAGAGGTCTGCAATCTGCTGAGTTACCAACCTCTCTGGTTTCCTGGTGGCTTAGCCTGTTCCTGCCATCTTCCTCGGTGACCTATTCATAACAGTCAACTAGTTTACAACAGGAAGCGGTGCTAATGCTACCGGCCCCGCTGTAAACTACTGCAGAATGAATGAATTCATTTCTGCGCAGGTGCCCTAGCTGACTGGAGATCAACTGATTAGCGTAGGAAAGTTTCTGAACTTTTTCCCATGCTGTCAGTTCACCTCAGGTCATCCGGGAACTCGGCGCAGCATCACCGACTACTGCTGATGTCACTGAGGCTGCTCAGAGGCACAGTGAAACATTTGGCCGATCCCGGCAGCAGATGCGCGACATGTCTACAGGTAGAGGAAGCCGATCACATTAAAGGGGCTTTCCCACGAACGAAAATTCATTTTGTGATGTAAAATATTTCACCGACTGTTTTTAAACAATAGTTTACCTCACAAAATGTATCCTCTGCGATCTCCTGCTGTAATGTCAGCATTGTCTTTTGCTTCCTCCCCTGCCCAGGAGATGTGGTATGCTCTGTACATGGTCAGACACGAGGGTGAGAGAGACAGAGCACAGGGGGAGACAGCTCAAATGGGACAGCACATGAGGGGAGAACACAGCACAGGAAGGAGGGAGACAGCAGACAAGGGGGAGAGCACATGCGGTAGACAGGTCAAAGAAGAGAGCACAGATGGGAAAAGTCAGCACATGGGGAAAGAGAGTGGATAGGTGGGTGAGCACATGGGGGGAGAGAAAGCCGGCCCTCATAAATGTCCTCTTTGTAGCACAGTGATAATTTCTAGTATTATTTACTGACAGGAGCCACACAGAACCTGTCCTATTCACCAGCAGCTTCAGAAGCCATCCTTAGCCCTTGTTTTTTCGCATCTAATCTAGTGTGGAGCGCCAGTGTTTATTCTATTCCATATCTTAAATGTGCATTGCAGGCCATAATACACAGCGATCATAATGCATAAATTAAAGGGAATCTGTCACCCCATTTTTCCCCTATGAGATGCGGCCACCGCCATCAGGGGCTTATCTCCAGCACTCTGTAATGCATTCTGTAATGCTGTAGATAAGCCCCCAATGTAACCTGAAAGAGAAGAAAAAGGAGTTAGATTATACTCACCCGGGGGGCGGTCCGGTCTTGGTCCGATGGGTGTTGCGGTCCGGCGCCTCCCATCTTCTAACGCTGACATCCTCTTCTTTGCTGCTGGTCGTGGCTCCGGCGCAGGCGCACTGCTCTGCCATGTTAAGGGCAGAGCAGAATACTGCAGTGCGCAGGCGCCAGACCTCTCCCAGGAAGGAAAGAAGAGGACGGCATCGTATGAAGATGGGAGGCGCCGGACCGGACGGCGACACCCATCGGACCGGACCGAATGCCAGGGTGAGTATAATCTAACTCCTTTTTCTTCTGTTTCAGTTTACATCGGGGGCTTATCTACAGCATTACAGAATGCATTACAGAATGCTGGAGATAAGCCCCTGATGGCGGTGCCGACAGCTCATAATCGAAAAATGGTGTGACCGATTCCCTTTAAACAATAAATAATAAATAAAAAAATAAAATAAAAAACCCCATTGTGTGTAAAAAAAAAAAAGTGGTGATGTTGGGGAGAGCTAAATTAACCCTTCACAGTTGACCAAGCTATTTCCAAATTAATCCACAAGGCGTTGCTAGCAACTGAGAATGACCAGACGGAGACGTGTGCCTCTGTATGGGAGGATCAAGGCAGATTGCTAACCCCGTTTATTATGTCACCTTTTTTATAGTATTTTGCTTAATTATGCAAAGTACTCAGCTACCAATAGCATCGTCGTGACACATTTACTTTATAAGCCAATAGTATAGCAAGAAAATCGGAATATGTCCCCAGCTACATGACGTAGAGAATAGAACAATAGCGCATTCATCAGGGTCTCATATCTTATATCTTGTTCGGACTGTGACAGTCTGGTTTCATTACAGCTGTGAACTTTCCCCTAGTTACAAAATTTAACTCGTGAACAACAAAATGGCGTCGCAAGCACAAAAATGGAGTCTTTGAGAACAAGATGTCCCGTACATCAGAATACTGTACTTCACAGTGGGAAGAGATAATAAGCCTGTTAAAGGGAATAGGGATTGGAAGGACACACATAGATCAGAGAGGTGGAAATTGGAGGAGGAACTTAGCTGAATTGGAAGCCCGATGGATCTCCAAAAGAGGTCAGCCGAATGGATTGAATGAAGTTCTAAGTTTTTTCTTTAAATTGGTTCCAGTGGTTTTAGCTTCATTGTTTGTCTTGTTTTCATTTTATTATATTCTATTAATAATTTGTCATTTCATCTTTTTTAGTTTAATATCTCAACAATTGTACTTTATCCATTCGTCAGTGTTTGGTGTGGTCCCTTCACCTCGGATGCAGATACTTCAGGCACCTCCATGAGTGGAGAACCCAAGAGTCACTTGTTCCTTGATGACATCCTATCTCCAGGCTTCTGTTTCTTCTGGATTCCATCATTCAAGGACTATGAAATCTGCTCTACATGCTGGGACAGCGGTCACTATCATCCCTCCACATATTACATTATGATCTACATATATGTGTTACATCTGGCTTATATTGTGTGCTTTATAATATAGTAAAGTGCAAGTATCTGTTGTACATGTGCAGCTAGAGCTCGATGAGACATTCCCTCTGATTAATATCTCCTTTATTCGACCTTGTTTCACCCTTCGTTATAGCAGCACATTAAGCCCTGGTGTACGGGTTTTTTACATTACATTCACTGTGGCACTTCATGAATTCGCTTCTTATTAAGGTCTCAGGATTGTCTTGTATTGAATGAACTTTTAAGCATTTATTTAGTTATAAATACTTAAAAATATTTTTTAATAAACTTATGATCCCTCTATTCTTATAATGCACCTTATTTCTATGATCCGGATGAGCACTTTTAGTGCGCCCTTTACCTGGGAATCTCACAGCTGCACTTTATTAAGGATTATTATCTCTTCCCACCACTTTTTTATACACAATAAATTTTTTTTAATGTATTATTTATTTATTATTTATTTTTTATTGTTTAGTTTATGCATTGTGATCACTGGGTATTACGGCATGCAATGCACCTTTAAGATATATTGTATGCATTAATATAGGTGTATACTGTATAACTTATGGCCCCTGCAGTCATCTGGGGTTAATGTTTACCTTGACACTATATTTTGTTATTCTAAATTTTCACATCTTCTTTACTTTTTTTCAGTAATTATGTCTGTTTATACTCACATTTAATTTTACAATATTTCACACAGACACTCACATTCATTTTAGGTTGTATATAGTGATGAGTGAGCACTAAATGCTCGGGTGCTCGTTGTTCGAGTCGAGCAGATTGGAATACTCGGGTACTCGGACAGAAAAACGAGCCCAATGTAAGTCTATGGGAGACCTGAGATTTTTTGTCACGACACCCCCCGGAGGTCTTTCTAGGGTATCAAAACGTCGAAAATGTATGGGAACACTGCACAATGACACGGGGACATCATGGGGATCGCCCCGGGAAGCATTCCTGACTCCTAGGTCAAAGCTGTAAGCAATGTGGTCAGAGTTTCATACAATTTTTACAGGCGCACAATAAAATATACAAAAACTAAACCAAAATGGATTTCACAGGGAAATGTGTAAAGGTACATCCTTTCCAGGGTAATAATTTGTATGTAAGGCAAAATAAATAACCCCCAAAAAATGTTCCTCCACACCTTGGGCTATGTTCACACGTAGCGTTTTTGAAGCGTTTTCCAACTTTATCATTGCTTTCAACCACTACAAATGCATTCACTGGGAAATGTCATTGTAGCATTTACCAACCCTAGCTGGCCATGTGGTGTGTGACACATCATCAGACACATCTTGCTTCATTTATGAAGGAGGGACTCTTAAAGTCACAGAGCCTATTTTTATAAGGGCATCAGTTGGCATTACTATTCTTAAAGGACCATTATTAAACAGTGGGTCTCCTATGCTGTTATTGCCTATGCAGTGAGTGGATGGGCTGCCAAGAATTAGGAGGCACCCCAATACCCCTTTCACCAGACATACAGGAGGGCTTCCAGAAAAAATGTTCCCATTATAAGAAAGTGAGTCTCCCACAGCGTTTGCCTATGCATTGAATGGAAGGCCCGCCTTGTCACAAAGTTACACGCACCCCAATAAGCCTTTGAACCCACAAACTGGATGGACACAGGAAAACCAAGTTCACATTATTCTTTTGGTACTGCCATACTGTTAGCCAATGCATTGAATGCAAGGCACACCCTGCACCAAAGTTCCATGCACCTCAATAAGCCTTTGAACCCACTGTGGCATGGCGACTGGTCATGTGATTGATGGGCGGTATGTATCACAGAGGTGGGTGGCCCTGTGATGGAAGCCTGGGCATGTTTTGCTCAGCAGATCTACTGCTGAGGGTTTTGCTATACATTGGGAGGCTTCCAGGTGACTTGGAGAGATGGGTGGATCCAGTCACCTACATACCCACCAAAGGAGGTGTGTCTGAATACCAAAGATGAAGCCTGTATGTGGTTGTGTATGTTTAAGGACCTCCGGTGATGTCACGATCACCTGACCAGTGCATGTCATGTTACCTCACCTGCGGGAGTGGCTAGAGGCTACCTAATGGAGCCTGTGTGCTTGGCACATGAGGTGGTGCTAGCTAGTCTGAGCCAGAGGAAGGAGGTCTGTGAGATACCTCCGGAGTGGACGGTCCGACAACCGTGAGTATTACTGACCGGGGTCAGTGAGAGGCATTGTGGGATACCTCTGAGGACAAGAGGCATCTGGGAACCTGTGTGGCCGACACCAACAGGTAATGGACAGGGATCCGTGTTATACTTACTGGGGTTAGAAAGAGACTGTGTTTAGGCTATAGAGCCTGCGTGCCGTACATGGCACAGCCTGAGTGCCCACAGGCCTGACGGAGCCAAGCCCTGTTTATGGACATTGTTATTTTGTTTTGCAGGATTTAAAGGCTGTTTTAATTTGTATTTTTATGCTTCTGGGGATGTGGAGCAATAAACCCAGGTGAACTTTAAAAGAAAATTAGAGTCCTCCTGCATGTTATATCGCTGCCGAGCATGTACACCCCAACCCGCTAGTGGTCATTACGTCACACCACATACTGGATGGCCACAGGAAACCAAGTTCACATTATTCTTTTGGTACTGCCATACTGGTAGCCAATGCATTGAATGCAAGGCCCGCCCGGCCCCAAAGTTACATGCACCCTGTGGCTAAGGGTTGTATAGTCGATGGGAGGTATGTGTCTCAGAGATGGCTTGTCTCTGTAATGTAAGCCCAGAGTGTTTCTTTAGTACACATAAGCCCTAATCAATATCAC
The DNA here is from genome assembly GCF_039654945.1 of Dendrobates tinctorius. NCBI lineage: Eukaryota > Metazoa > Chordata > Amphibia > Anura > Dendrobatidae > Dendrobates > Dendrobates tinctorius. Next base: position 921,880 of record NW_027361862.1, on the reverse strand, counting down.
TAGACTTCTAATGTTTTGCAAGGACCTGTGGTGAGGTCACAATCACGTGACTAGTCAGCTGCTGGGTTCGTGGGTGCGGCTAGACCTTTATAAGGTAGACTACTCCTGAAACACAGGGCTGTATGTGGGGAGGGGAAGCCTCCCGTGTGTGTTCAGGCTCCAGGACTGAGCCTAAAGAACTGGACATTTGTCCTGCGTTTTGCCTGAGCTAAAGGCTATTTCTTTTGTTCTCTTTTGTGGGTTTGTGATGCAATAAACCCCATGAACTTTAAAAGGAACCTGCCTCCTGATTCACTCCCATTGCACCTGAGTAGAATCCCTACCACCCCAATAAGCCTTTGAACCCACGTACTGAATGGCCATAAGAAAACCAAGTTCACATTATTCTTTTGGTACTGCCATACAGTGACCCTATGCATTGAATGCCAAGCCTGCCCTGCACCGAAGATACAGTACATGCATCCCAATAACCCTTGGAACAGACGTAGAGGTTTGCCTCCTGAAAACAATGTTCCCATTATTAGGAAGTGGGTCTCCAAAATAGTGTTTGTCTATGTATTGAATGTAAGGCCTGCCAAAAATTTGGAGGCACTCCAATGCCCTTGAAAGAGACATGGAGGAAGGCCTCATAAAAATATGTTCCCATTATAAAGGAGCGTGTCTCCTTAATTTGGAATGCCTACACTAAGTGTATGGGCTGACAAACATTTCCCCCTGTGGGGTACATATTTTTTTAAATTTTGGGATGGGCATCATAAACAAACTAGAGTGACTGTAGCATCACTCAACACGGTCACCCTTGTGTCCTAGTGGTGGTGGTCTGGTGGATGATGAGGAGAAGGAGGAGGATGACACCAAATAGCCAAAATCAGGAAGTGTATACCCATGTGTGGGTGTGAAGAGGTGCAAGGGAATATACCTCCCAAAAAAAGACACTGTATTGGAGGCTATGTTTTGCTGTTATCATACGGTGGTGTAGAGAAGTCTGGCCCAATCCAGCCCTTGTTCATTTCTATAAGAGTCAGCCTGTCAGCATTGTCAGTTGACAGGCGGATGCGCTTATCAGTTATATTTCCACCAACGGCACTAAAAGCCCGCTCTGACAAAACGCTAGCGGCAGGACAGGCCAGGACCTCCAAGGAGTAGAGAGCCAGTTCATGCCACATGTCCAGCTTGGATACTCAATAATTATAAAGCACAGAGGAATCACAGAGGACATTGGTACGATCAGCAAGGTACTCCCTCAGCATCTTCCAAAACATTCCATTCCTTGTGAGAGTACCCCGCACCTCAGGGCCAGGGTGATGGGAGGGTCTGAGAAAACTCTCCCAGAACTTTGCCAGTATTCTCCTGCCTCTGCTGGATTGGAGTTGTGTCTCTCTCGCCTGTACTCCTTGGTTGTCCAACTAACTGTGACCTCTGCCGCCCGCGTTTTCAGAAGGGAATTTTTTTAAATAATTCTGCAACAAGGGCTTTCTGGTACTGCCCCATTTTAGTAGACCTGTCTGCCTCTGGAAGAAGAAATTGAAAGTTCTCCTTGTAGCGTGGGTCTAGAAATGTCACCAATCAGTACTGAGTCAAACAAAAAAGGAAGCACTCTGTAGCGCCATAACCATAGCCATGTTTGCATGCAAACATGAAATATGAAAAATGAATTGCATTACTGCAATAGAAATAAGATAAATTGAGAAAGCCTAGCGCATAAAATGGCCAATTTATGTGTACCTGGAATCCACTTTAAGGCGTTTCTCGTTTTCTAGGACACTAACCTAAGTAAGATGAACTGAGTCCTTCTATTTTAAAGATGTTAAAAGAGCTGAGCTGGCAAGCGATCTATTGCTTTGATCATCGAGGATAGTATAGAGTTTAGCCACCTTTTCTCTGTGACCTGTAGGGTAAACTGTAACAAGACAAATCTTTGAGCAGCATTTGTTACTAAGACCTTCTCTGCAAACTTGAGTGCACTGGGGTGGCACTTCGGGAGGTGCTCTGTCTTTCTCCTCCCCGCCGTGCTCTGTAGGTGGGTCTATGGGAGAGGGAGTCTGTTGTGCTGGCCCTGGGTGTAGAGATGTATTGTGCTCTTGGCTTTTACACTCTGAACAAGTAATGCTAACTTTGCAGTCTCTAGCTAAGTGAGATGTAGATGCACAACATCTCTAGCATATGTTGTTCTCTTTGAGGAAGGTTCTACGGTCTTTAAGGGATTTTTCCCTAAAAACTCCTGCACTTTTGTAGTGGGTCAGTCCCTTTATGCAGGGGGCACTCTTTGTCTGCGTCTTTTCTCAGTGACTCTTCGGTTTCCGCTGTACTGTGTGTCTTGTGTGATGAATCTGTAGAAGACACATTCGTTTTGTGCACGGTAATAGCTGTGCCTCTGGGGTTACGGACTGGAGCATGCTCTTGGATTGGCAGGATCTCCAGTGGAAAAGACAAAGCAGGGATCTTTTCATGATCTTGGCCTGCTGGCGTACAAAGTCTACGAAGAAGCTGAATGGAGGGAACAGCACGTTGTGTTTCTGTTTGTAATCTGAACCTCGGTGTCATGATCCATGCGGGATTAGGACAGATAAAAGCACAGGTAACCTTTTTTTTTTTTTGCTTAAGCTGTGCTTAGAGATGGTTTTGCCCCCGGTGGCCATTAGGATTATTGCACTGTGGTGTCATTTGTTCTAAGTTTGCCCCCGGTGGTGGTGAGCGCCATTGCACTCTGTTTTCTTTAGTTAAGTGCACATGATTATAATGCAGGTGTGATTTCTCTGGCTCTGCTATAAAAGAGTCACAGGTGTTGCAATCAGTGTTGGTGATAGTGTTCATTTCAACCATCCTTGGTGGAGGAAGGAGCTGGAGAGCGTTCCTTGCAGCACTGTCTTAGCTCTGGTGTGGAAGGAGTCATAGGGGATTTCCTTGCAGCTCTGACAGAGCTTGGTGGCAGCGATTCAGGAGGAGAGCTGCATTTTGGTGATGGACTCTGTTGCCAGGAGCCAGAGCAACAGAGTAAAGCTAAGTGGTGTTTCCCTGTTTGTGTTTTTCCTTTGTGTGTATTAGTACAGCGGTGGGGCCAGTGCCTGCACCACCCAGCTCCCTAGCAAGGGATAGGTGTAGGGTGTGCTAGGGTGACAGGTGTCCTGAGCAGCGCCCAGTGCGGAACTGGCATAGGGAACGTTAGGAGCGTTAGGGACACTGGCTCAGGGGAATGCAGGTGGTCTCCACGTACCCTTTCCCTATCGCAGGGCCCACCATTGTAACTCTTTCCCCGTGTCTTGTTGTTAGTTACCGGCCTGCGGGCCGTGTCACACAGGACAGTATCACGTGACGCGTCTTGTTGTTTACAGTTACCGGCCTGCTGGTCACGTCACACAGGACGGGTCATCGTGACATTATCACCAACCCATAATAATTTTTTTCTTCTGCTGAGCCATGGACCCAGTTCAGCCCTTTGCCCAAATGCTGCAGACCCTTACTATTGAGATTAGGGGGCAGCGCAGAGGGTTGGTGCGGCAGCTGCGGCTGTTGGTGGGCTCTGGGGGCTTGGTTCAGGAACAGGCTCAGCCAGAACCCAAGATATCCCTCCCTGACAGATTTTCTGGAGGGAGACATCAATTCTTGGTATTCCAGCAAGCCTGTAAATTGTATTTCAAGCTGCGCCCTCGTTCAACAGGGAGTGAAGAGCAACGGGTGGGAATCATTATGTCCCTTCTTAAAGGGGATCCCCAATCCTGGGCCTTCTCCCTACCTGACGATTCTCCATCATTGGTGTCCGTGGACGAGTTTTTTGCGGCTTTGGCGCTTGTGTATGGGGATCCTGATGGCGTCGCCCTGGCGGAATCTCGACTCCGTGGAGCCCGGGTTGCTGAGGATTACTGCTCAGAGTTTAGGAGGTGGGCCACTAACACTCAGTGGAATGACCCTGCACTTAGGAGTCAATTTGTGCAGGGTTTGTCTCCAAAGTTGCAGGATACTCTGGTGCAGTACGCCACCCCCAGGTCGCTGGAGGCCGCCATGTCCCTCTCTCCTCCACGGACCCCTTCCTCTCTGGTGAGAGCAGCAGATGTGCTGCAGGAGAGTAGGGGCAAGTCTCAACCCTCGCCATTGGCCAACCCTGGGAGGCGCAGACCTCGTGGTGGAAGGGGTTGGAGGGTGGTGTACCCCTTGGTGAAGTGCGGGGGTGTGAGTCTGGTGACACGGGGACGCCTTTGTTGTCAATCCCAGAAAGAGTTCTCCAAGTGGTGACAAACGAACAAGTGGCAATAAACGTTGAGGTCCGGACCTGTGTGTGAACGAGCGTGTATGGTTGGCCACCAAAAAACATCCAGTGGAAGTGTGTTGTGGAGTGTTACCAGCTCATACCAAACAAACACATACACAACCCGTTCCCCAGGTCAGCGCTTCGGAGATGTGTGTTGCCTCCAGAACATACGATGCCAATACCAGCGGGCTCGTTTGTCATCAACCTGACATGCAGGTAGTTGCTGGGGTGAACTCTGGGTCTGGGCATCCCCGCTGTAGGTGGCTCCCTGATGGGGAGCGGTCTTGAGGGTCCAGAGGCCCCTCATTAAGGGGAGGGTACTGTCATGATCCATGCGGGATCAGGACAGATAAAAGCACAGGTAACTTTTTTTTTTCCTTAAGCTGTGCTTAGAGATGGTTTTGCCCCCGGTGGCCTTTAGGATTATTGCACTATTGTGTCGTTTGTTGTGTTTGCCCCCGGTGGTGGTGAGCGTCACTGCACTCTGGTTTCTTTAATTAAGTGCACATGATTATAATGCAGGTGTGATTTCTCTGGCTCTGCTATAAAAGAGTCACAGGTGTTGCAATCAGTGTTGGTGATAGTGTTCATTTCAACCATCCTTGGTGGAGGAAGGAGCTGGAGAGCGTTCCTTGCAGCACTGTCTTAGCCCTGGTGTGGAAGGAGTCATAGGGGATTTCCTTGCAGCTCTGACAGAGCTTGGTGGCAGCGATTCAGGAGGAGAGCTGCATTTTGGTGATGGACTCTGTTGCCAGGAGCCAGAGCAACAGAGTAAAGCTAAGTGGTGTTTCCCTGTTTGTGTTTTTCCTTTGTGTGTATTAGTACAGCGGTGGGGCCAGTGCCTGCATCACCCAGCTCCCTAGCAAGGGATAGGTGTAGGGTGTGCTAGGGTGACAGGTGTCCTGAGCGGCACCCAATGCGGAACTGGCATAGGGAATGTTAGAAGTGTTAGGAACACTGACTCAGGGGAATGCAGGTGGTCTCCACATCCCCTTTCCCTATCGCAGGGCCCACCGTTGTAACTCTTTCCCTTTTCCCCGTGTCTTGTTGTTAGTTACCAGCCTGCGGGCCGTGTCACACAGGACAGTATCACGTGCCGCATCTTGTTTGTAATGGGGTCTTCCAATCTCGGGTACCTCTTTCAGTACCACCCCGTGTTTACGGAGGTCCACTCTGCTTTGGCTGGAGTCTGAATGAAGGACGCTGGCTGGAATTCCTTGGTTACATGGGCGCATATAAAAGATCACTGCTTCTCCACGTATTTCCAGTCTGACAACACTTTACTCACAGGACACAGAATATGTCACACAGATACAGAGGGCAGGCCAATAGAAAAGCGGCAGGCCAGACATACGTTACAATAGCCGCAGGTGGCCGGAGCTTGCCGATATTTACTGTGGGAATTACAAAGGTGGGGGGAGGGGGCGGACAAAAGGAGAATATTGTGTCCCCTCTGCCCAGGGGCGCAGCCAGTGGGCTGATGCATTAGGGACATGCATCTCACATAGAACCTACACTCACTGGCCACTTTATTAGGTACACCTGTCCAACTGTGTGTTAAGACTTAATTTCTAATCAGCCAATCACATGGCGGCAACTCAGTGCATTTAGGCATGTAGACATGGTCAAGACAATCTCCTGCAGTTCAAACCGAGCATCAGTATGGGGAAGAAAGGTGATTTGAGTGCCTTTGAACGTGGCATGATTGTTGGTGCCAGAAGGGCTGGTCTGAGAATTTCAGAAACTGCTGATCTACTGGGATTTTCACGCACAACCATCTCTAGGGTTTACAGAGAATGGTCCGAAAAAGAAAAAAAATCAAGTGAGCGGCAGTTCTGTGGCCGGAAATGCCATGTTGATGCCAGAGGTCAGAGGAGAATGGGCAGACTGGTTCGAGCTGATAGAAAGGCAACAGTGACTCAAATTGCCACCCGTTACAACCAAGGTAGGCAGAAGAGCATCTCTGAACGCACAGTGCGTCGAACTTTGAGGCAGATGGGCTACAGCAGCAGAAGACCACACTGGGTACCACTCCTCTCAGCTAAGAACAGGAAACTGAGGCTACAATTTGCACAAGCTCATCGAAATTGGACAGTAGAAGATTGGAAAAACGTTGCCTGGTCTGATGAGTCTCGATTTCTGCTGCGACATTCGGATGGTAGGGTCAGAATTTGGCGTAAACAACATGAAAGCATGGATCCATCCTGCCTTGTATCAACGGTTCAGGCTGGTGGTGGTGGTGTCATGGTGTGGGGAATTTTTTCTGGGCACTCTTTGGGCCCCTTGGTACCAATTGAGCATCGTTGCAACGCCACAGCCTACCTGAGTATTGTTGCTGACCATGTCCATCCCTTTATGACCACAATGTACCCAACATCTGATGGCTACTTTCAGCAGGATAATGCGCCATGTCATAAAGCTCGAATCATCTCAGATTGGTTTCTTGAACATGACAATGAGTTCACTGTACTCAAATGGCCTCCTCAGTCACCAGATCTCAATCCAATAGAGCATCTTTGGGATGTGGTGGAACGGGAGATTCGCATCAGGGATGTGCAGCCGACAAATCTGCGCCAACTGTGTGATGCCATCATGTCAATATGGTCCAAAATCTCTGAGGAATGCTTCCAGCACCTTGTTGAATCTCTGCCACGAAGAATTGAGGCAGTTCTGAAGGCAAAAGGGGGTCCAACCCCTTACTAGCATGGTGTACCTAATAAAGTGGCCAGTGAGTGTATTATACATACATATAACTGCACAACATATTCTGGGTGCTGAGTGGTTCCGTAACACGGCTCCCATTTTCAGCGACGCGATCGGCATACACAGTCTGATCCTTAACGGATCGGTTTGGGGATGACCGAAGTTTATGGGGTTGGTACAAGTTCCGTTTGTCGACTTAGTCCATCGGCGTTACCGTTTTGTTTGCCGGGTCTGTAGTGGATGGTGAAGTCCAGAGGTTGTAGGGCTAAACTCCACCGCAGCAATCTGGCGTTGTCTCCAGAGACCCGATTAAGCTAGACTAGGGGATTATGGTCCGTTAGGAGGGAAATCTGTCGTCCATACAAATATGGTTGCAACTTTTTGAGTGCCCATACTACCGCCAGGCACGACTTCTCGATGGCCGCATAGAATACTTCACGGGGCAGTAGTTTCCGACTCAGGTAAGCTACCGGGTGTTCTTGGCCGTCTGGCCCGACTTGGCTCAGTACTGCCCCCAATCCAAACATAGAAGCGTCTGTGTGAACAAGGAAACGTTTAGTTGGATCGGGTGCGGCCAATACCGGGGTATTAGTGAGGGCGTCCTTTAGTTGGCGGAAGGCTTCCTCACACTCTGGGGTCCAGGTTACCTGGTGGGGTTGGTTCTTACGGGTCAGATCAGTGAGGGGCTTGGCTACGCTGCTGTAATTGGGAACGAATTTCCTGTAATACCCCGCTGTCCCTAGAAACTCCATGACCTTGGTTTTAGTGCGTGGGGTGGGCCATTTGGCTATGGCCTCAATCTTGGCTGGTTCTGGTCTGTTATGAATGAGTCACAGTAGAAGGCAAAAACAGAAATACTAGCTAAGTCCAGAAAACCAGAGAAGTTGGCAGTTATCTGATTGCAGACCCCTGAACCTAACAACAACAACTAGCAGTAGCCGTGGGGGGTTCCTACGGTGCCCTAGACCCCTCGATCACAGCCGGAGAACTACATAGCCTAAAGACAGAAAGGGAAATCTAAGCTGCCCCAGAGCAGACCCCAAAGCAATAGGCAGCCCCCAACATATAATGACGGTGAAGCAAGATGAAAAAACACTCACACAGATAGAAAGATAGGCTGAGCAAATGATAGGGCCCAAGCTAACTAAATAGGACAGAATAGAAAAGCTGCTGTATGCAATCCGCCAAAACCCTCTCAAAAGCAAGAGCCAACAGACTGATAGGGAAAAAGGCCCTGAAGACGCTAGGCTTCAAAAAGACTATATCAGTACTCAGGTATTATCTGAAGACAGAGCAAAAAGGAATTCAGCTCACCCAGCAGGGAAAGGCAGAAATCCAGAAAAACAAGGCAAAACAAAACCAAAACACAAATGCAAAAAGTAGAGCAGAAAAACTTAGCTATTGAGGAGCAGGAATCAGACTGGTCTCCAAGAATCCCTCAGAGTAATCACCCGCAAGGCAGAAGGGCGTCGGTTGCCTTATAGCCAGTCAGCATTCCCAGTCACCCAGTCATCATCATTCTGCTCAGGTGCTTTGTAATCAGCCTCACTACCTTCCTTCACCAGAAGAGGGAGTTCATCAGACCTCAATGGTGAAGGGGAAAATGAACTCACAACACTGGTCGCTGTTTCCCACTTCCCACCCAATGCCCTAAATACTGAACCTCTGCTTTGCCCACGTGACACTTGTTTGGGTTCAGGGTGATTCCGGCCTGGTGGATCCTGTCCAATACTGTCTCTAGGTGATTTAGATGCTCTTCCCATTTCGCACTGTAGATGGCGATGTCGTCCAGGTTGGCACTAGCATAGTCCTGGAGACCATCCAGAAGCCGGTCAGCCAGCCTTTGGAAGGTCGCCAGAGCATGCTTCATCCCAGATGGCATAACTTGAAACTGGAATAAGCCGAACGGGGTGACAAATGTCGACTTAGGAATAGCGTCAGGACTAAGGGGAATCTGTCAGTAGCCTTTGCATAGATCGATGGTGGTCAAATACTTTGCCCCCGCCAGCAGGTCTAACAACTCATCCACACGCGGCATGGGGTATGCATCTGTCACTGTTTTCTCAATGAGCCTACGATAGTCTACACAAAACCGTGTAGTCCCATCCTTCTTGGGCACTAACACTACGGGGGATGCCCAGGGACTATCTGACTCTTCAATGACCCCTAAATGCAACATCTTTTGTATCTCTTGTCGCATCCCCTCTCGTACAGACTCAGGGACGCGAAAGGGGTTTTGTCACAGGGGGGTCTGATCCTGGGTCACAACCTTGTGTTGTGCCAGGCAAGTGTACCCTGGTCTCCCCGAAAACATCCTCTGTCGCTGCCTCAACAACTCCTCTACCTGTTGTCTCTCCCGGGGGCCTAGGTCTTCACCCAAGTTTACCTGGTCCCATGATTTAGACTGAGTCCTTTCCCCTAAGACATCCGGCAAGGGAAGTCCTGCTAAATCCTCTGCTTCAGGTGCACAGATGGCCACTACCTCTTCAGGGCGCTCCCGGTAGGGCTTCAGCATATTCACGTGGAACATGCAGATAACCCTGGGGTCATCACAATCGGCAACATTATAGGTTGTATCGGCTATTTTCCGCACTACCTGGTAGGGCCCCTGCCATGCAGCTTGAAACTTATTCTGCTTAGTGGGCTCTAACACCAGGACCTTCTGTCCTATTTCCAAAGTGCGCTCCCTGGCCCTCCGATCGTACCATACGCGCTGGCGCTGCTGTGTCGCCTGCAGGTTCTCACGCACAACCTGGGTCAGCTCCTGTAGGCGGTCCTGGAATTCCAGCACATAGGGTACAATAGATACCCTTTCTATGAGGCTCTCCCCTTCCCAGTGTTCTAGCACTAAGTCTAGGGGTCCCCTTACCCATCTCCTGTATACCAGCTCGAACGGAGAGAACCCCGTGGATTCTTGGGGCACCTCCCGATAGGCAAACAGGAGGTGTGGCAAGAATTTCTCCCAGTCCCTGTAGGTCCTGGTAAAAGTCCCAATGAGCTGTTTTAATGTCCTGTTAAAGCGTTCACACAACCCATTGGTTTGCGGGTGGTACGGGGCGCTTCTAATGGACTTTTTGCCGCACAGCTTCCACAGTTGGTTGGTCACCTCTGCTGTAAACTGGGTACCCTGGTCCGAGATAATCTCCTGGGGAAATCCAACCCATGAGAAAACCTGGAGCAGGGCGGCCGACACCGTCTCTGCCAGTATGTTAGGTAACGCAACCGCCTCTGGATACCGTGTGGCATAATCTACCACTGTCAATATATACCTTTTCCCTGACGGACTGGGTTTGGCTAACGGCCCTATCAGATCGACCGCTACTTGGTTAAATGGTTCCTCCACAATGGGGAGGGGGCGTAATTTGGCCTTGCATTGATCCCCCCTCTTGCCAATGTGCTGGCAACTGTCACAGGTCTGGCAGTACTGACGAACATCATAGGTTACCCCCGGCCAAACGAAGTTTTGTGTCAGACGATGCCTGGTGCGACTGATGCCGAAGTGCCCAGCCAAGGGTATGTCATGAGAGATTCGCAGTAACTCCTGCCTATACTTCTTGGGAACTACCAGGTGTCGTTTTATAGTGGAGCTTGTCCCTGTGTGGTGCTGCTCTGTGATCCGGTAGAGGAGTCCCTGCTTTCATAGAAACTGTTCCCCTTCCAGTACCCCTCTCCCATCCTGTGCTTTCCCACGATATCCCTCCAATGAAGGATCCTCAAGTAACTCCCTCTTAAATTCATCTGGGGTGGCCCAAGAAATGTGTCTGGCTATGGGAATACGTGTAGGGCTGGGATGTCTTACCTGGGCCTCCTTTGAGTGTGATTCCGCCTCCGCAGCTCGAGCTTGTCTCCGGGTGGTCACAGGATATGTCTCAGCCAGAGGGGCAACCGAGAATGCAGACAACATGGGCCCCAAGTCATTTCCTAGCAAGACGTCTGCAGGCAAATCCTCCATCAAGCTGACCTCAACAAGGCCATCCCCAACTCCCCAGTTCAGGTGAATCCTAGCAGTGGGCAGTCGATGTATAGCTCCCCCTGGTACACGGACTGCCACTGTCTGGTCCGTCTTCACTTGGTCCCGGATGAGATGAGGCTTCACAAGGGTCAAAGTTGCCCCGGAATCTCTTAGTCCCTGCATACGTTTCCCATTAACCCACACGACCTGTCGATGCTGTTGTCGATTATCTGCCTGGGCTGACTGCACGGGGTCTACTTCATGCACCACTTCCTCCATCTCTTCCACCCCTTGGTTAGTCGTAGCCCCCAATGCCGGGTCAGCTTCGCCTTGGTAGCAGTGTACAGCAGCCCGGCTGAAGGTAGCTGTTCCCGCCTTTGGCCACTGGGTATGCTGAGTCCGGTTGGGACATTGTCTTTGCAGGTGGCCCAGCTGACGGCAGGTGTGGCATCGCGCCCCAGGGGGACTGTGGTAGGCTGGGTTTCTAGCTGGTCCCCCTGCAATCTTCGGTGGTTTGGGGCCCTCCAGGTCCATGGGCGGGCCCCTAGTAACCATCTTTGATCCGGACAACTGAGGCCTCCTGGCATCATGATGTTCATCGGCCAGATGAGCGGCCTCCTCAAGAGTCGTTGGCCGCCTGTCCCGAAGCCATTCCTGTGTCTCGGGAGTTAGTCCACTAAAGAATGGTTCTAACAAGAAGAGCTGGAGGACGTCCTCCTTAGTGGTTGCTTGGCTCCCTTGTACCCACTGTAGCAGTGACCGCCGTAATTTACAGGCCCATTCAGCGTGGGTATCGGTTACGTGTTTTATAAGTCCGCTGAACTTTTGGCGGTATGCCTCTGGTGTCAGCGCATACCGGGCCAAGATCACTTCTTTGATCCGCTAATAGTCCATACAGTCCTCATCAGGTACCGTGCGATAGGCATCCGCTGCCCGGCCTGTCAGCTTGCTGGCCAGAATCTGAACCCGTTCCTCCGGCTTTACCTGATGAAGGGCACACTGCCGCTCAAAGTCCTGCAGAAGGCCATCAATGTCTTCCTATGCCTCCCCCAACTGTCGGAAGGCATTATACTGGATCTTTTGTGGCTTACTGTTGAAGGTACCTGGTCGAAGGCCAGAGCTCCCCCTGCTCGCTGACTCTTCTCTCTCCGCTCTGCCATCTCCATCTTGGCCAGCTCCACTTTGGTCCGCTCTGCCATCTCCATCTTGGCTAGCTCTATCCTGGTTTGCTCGGCCATCTTTTCCTTCAGATCAGTACGCACATCAGCCATCACCTCTCGTATGATCTCTACTGCAGGGTTTGGGCCATAGTCTGTTCTTTACCTCCCTCTGGAATTCGGTCTCCTCCACGTTCACATTAGGGGGCGCTGCACTGTTGTGTTCCATGATGGCTGCTATCAAATCCGCTTTTGTTTTGTTGCTGGCGATCAACCCTCAGGCTTCCACCAGATCTTTTAATGTAGTCCTCTTTAACTTCTGGTAGTTGTTTTCCATTCATTCCTTTCCTCCTGTAGAAGGGGTATCATATCCCGCTGGCTGCCACCAGTGTAACGGGGTCTTCCAATCTCGGGTACCTCTTTCAGTACCACCCCGTGTTTCCGGAGGTCCACTCTGCTTTGGCTGGAGTCTGAATGAAAGACACTGGCTGGAATTCCTTGGTTACATGGGCGCATATAAAAGATCACTGCTTCTCCACGTATTTCCAGTCTGACAACACTTTACTCACAGGACACAGAATATATCACACAGATACAGAGGGCCGGCCAATAGAAAAGCGGCAGGCCAGACATGCATTACAAAAGCCGCAGGTGGCCGGAGCCTGCCGATATTTACTGTGGGAATTACAAAGGTGGGGGGAGGGCGGACAAAAGGAGAATATCGTATCCCCTCTGCCCAGGGGCACAGCCTGTGGGCTGATGCATTAGGGACATGCATCTCACATAGAGCCTATTATACATACATATTACTGCACAACATATTCTGGGTGCTGAGTGGTTCCGTAACATTGTTGTTTACAGTTACTGGCCTGCTGGTCACGTCACACAGGACGGGTCATCGTGACACTCGGGTGATCCATTTTTCTTGCAAACTGTAAGGTAATTTCTTCACAGTGGGTTTGATGCCCCTGGCTGTGTCTAGGGACGTGAGGGCTAGCAGGTCTCCTTCAGTCTTGGCGACTTGGAGTTCTGTCAAGAGGTCACTCAATTCTCTTAGCATGGGAAAGCTCTTATTAGAGATTTTAGGAAAGTCCTCCAACCTATTAAAGAGGGATTCTTCTATTATCTCTGAGGAGCCGTAACACTCGTCGAGTCTCTCCCATAACATGTACAGGCCTCTGCTCGGGTGGTTGATGTTAATATCTCTGATGCGTTTTGCATTTTCCACTGATTCATTTCCTAGCCACTTAACCAAGAGGTCGATCTCTTCACTGGCAGAGATGTCTAGGCCAGCAGTGGCATTTCTGAAGGAAGCTCTCCATGCTCTGTAACTTTCAGGATGGTCATTAAACTTTGAGAGACCTTTGGTGAGTAACTCACGGCGCGCAAAGAACTTGAGAAAAGCTGGTAACTCTTGATCTCTGAGAGGGCAATCTGGGTGCGCATCACTGTGGCGAGGTCTTATTGAGCTATTGTTACCGTAAAATGCATTATTGCCGCGATAGTCACCACTCACCATAGAAGTCTTCTATTTTAAAAGTGTTTGCTGTGTATTATCGATCTTCAGGCTTGGGTCCATGCCGCACTGATGGTAGTAGGTGGACGGAATTACCTTCTTGCTTGACATGTGGTGACTGATGGATGAGGGTCGATGACTGAGTGACGTAATTTTGACGCGGATGATCATCAGGCTTTGGTATTGCTCTTGGAGCTGAATGTAGGTAGTCATCTAATGGGGCATGCTGTAGCACATAGTCTGAAGTGCATTGTGAGATATCACAATGACTAAGCTCAGGTCTGAGTCTTAAGCTGACACTTCTACTATTGTAGTGTGCTGCTTATTATAAAGCATGTACTTCAGCTTCTGCTGCCGCCACTTCTGCGTCTATGGCGAGTTTTGCAAGGTCGGCTTCTAGCTGAGCTTTTTCTTTCTTTAGTTTCAACTCCTGCTCAGCAAAGGCAGCTCTAACTTTAGCGGCTTCCGCCTTTGCCCTGGCGGTGGCAATTGCGGTGCTGCTCACAGACTTCCTTGAAGCTGATGGGCTGACATGTGAGCGTGTTGCATAATCTTCAGATCCTCTATTTGACATCATGACTGTATGCGGCTTGACTGCTCTCTGATAGAAGCCAGTGTCTGTGCTTCAACCCTGTTTATAGTAGTTGTTTTACTGTTCTGGTGGGTCGCTCTCCCAGGGCTGTGCGGTACTCGGTACCGGGCCGGTGTAAGGGGGAAAGGTGTCACAGCAGCGGTGACCCGGACCATGGCCCTGGGCGCCCAAGCAATGGGGGAATGTAGTTAATGGAATGGAATAGTTCGTCACGCCACCTGTGGTGTTTGGCAAGCAAGATGTTAAGCCAACGCTGCGTGCAGATCCACTGGGGCTGATGGTGTGTTGCAGCATAGATGGTGTAGCTCCCCACAGGTGAAGCTGTAGCCCCAGGGCAGTGTATAGGTGCAGGCGGTGTGAGGAATGCTGGTACCCAGATGTAGCAGTGCTGACGGTGTTGGCGCACAAATGAATGGAGGACACCAGGGATGCAGTTCCAAAGATTTACTCACAGTTTGTGGTACACACTAGTGCCTGCCTCCGTGCCGTGTCCTCCGGGGTAGAGACTCAATCAGCCTCCCGGGCAAGTCAGAATTCTCCTCTTCAACTCTCCGCCAACATGTGCCTTTCCTGAACGACTCCTCTATTGCGCCTTGTAGTGTGAAGAGCTCCAGTACCGTGGTACTCTGAAGTTCCTCCTGTCAGATGTTCCTAACAACTCTACTTGTATGACAGACAGCTGTAGCTTGCTTTGGGGACTCCCTTCTCTGGAGTCCTGGCTCTCTATTCAGTTGCTGTTGAGCCCCGAGTCTTAGATGGGAGTAGTGCATTTACAGCCAACTACTCCACCGGTGTCTGCTGCAGAACCATAAGTGTCCATACAACCTCAGGGACCGGGCCCCGGCCTTGCGCTGAGAACCTATAGGCAGGGTTCCTCTTCCAACCCACGTCCTCTCTGTTCTCCTACTCCTTCGTTCCGCACTGTTCCTTCTCTCTCTTATGGAAGCTTAGGTTGCAGATCTATGTCTTTCTCCTCCTGTTCCTTTCCCGTACCAGCTGGCTCAGGTCACTGAGGCAGCTGCAGCACTCCTTCCTCCATCCCTTCTTCCAGGGATCCGTCCTCAGTCTCTCCTGACTGACTGACCTCCAGACTCCTTCTGTCATTCTAAGCCTTCCCCATCTTTTATATATCTCAACTCCACCCACCTCCCAGCACATCTCGTGTTACGAAGCAAGGACCCACGAAAGGTGCTCTGCTATCCTCTAAGCACTGAGCTGCAATGTGGTTGTGCTGAACTATGCTGTGTGTGGGGTGCAAGTGTTGGAGTGTGGAAAGGAGTTCCCAACTTACCTAGGTGGTGGGGCACTACACCTTAGGAGAAGGTGCAGTACCTCTGTGGCGACTGAGCCTCAGGGGCGCCACACTGGCATCCTAAACTTTGTGCTTAAGAAAAGCGTGTTGACAGACAGCTAAGCTCTTTCCTATCGATGCATTGAGGTAGATGCAGGGGGTCCTTCACAACTTTTATTGATAGGATAAGTGTAATAACACAACATTGCAGTAGTAGAAACATCTGTAATATCAAAAGACTACTTTGATATAAAACATATAGAACAGAGTAGCTACATAATACAATATGGTGAGCTCTAACAAGGGGGCAATAACTCACCGACTGTGCTATGTGGAGGCAAACAGCCATATGGGCTGCAAATCAGAGAGAGATGATCAGCATGTCATTATCCATGAGGCCAAAATGGCCGCTGGAGAAGAAGGGGCAGGGCTAATGCAGAGGCTGATGGGAACTACGGAAGCCTTGATGAGCCTTAAATATTAAATTGCACAGTAAGCAATGAAACAAAGTAAACTGTAATTAGAACATTGTCAATAGGTGGCGCTGTTGGATAAGTTATCACAATACACCACAGTTCTAGACAAGCATAGCAAAACTGGTTATATGCATTTGTGTAAAGGCATGACAATGATGTCTGTGTAAGGCGGAAGACCAGGCTGCGGGTACCTGTATGATGCCGGGTCTGGAAGTGTTAGGGCTGCATCCAGTGCAGTCGGGGGGAAAGGATGGGGATCCGGACAGGACTGATGACCTGGTGAGAATCATAGAATCGTAGAGTTGGAAGGGACCTCCTGGGCCATCTGGTCCAACCCCCTGCTCAAAGCAGGATTCGCTAAATCATCCCAGTTAGATGTCTGTCCAGCCTCTGCTTGAAGACTTCCATTGAAGGAGAACTCACCACTTCTCGTGGCAGCCTGTTCCACTCATTGATCACTCTAACTGTCAAAAAGTTTTTTCTAATATCTAATCTGTGTCTCCTCCCATTCAGCTTCATCCCATTGCTTCTAGTCTTTCCTTGTGCAAATGAGAATAAAGTTGATCCTTCTACAATGTGACAGCCCTTTAGATATTTGTAGACAGCTATTAAGTCTCCTCTCAGTCTTCTCTTTTGCAAACTAAACATTCCCAAATCCTGCAACCTTTCCTCATAAGACAGGGTTTGCAGACCGGTCACCATTCTGGTCGCTCTTTTCTGAACTTGCTCCAGTTTGTTGATGTCTTTTTTAAAATGTGGTGCCCAAAACTGGACACAATATTCCAGATGAGGTCTGACCAAAGAAGAAGAAGGTGTGGCGAGCAGAGGGAGGAGGGAGCAGGAAGTGCGGGAAGAATCACAAGGTTCCCGCCGGCAGACGGGGAAGACAGGTGCGTGCCACGCTCTGCAGACACTGAAGGAGCACGGAGCTGAGACCCGTTCGGGGTTACGTGAGGGCCCCGCAGGAACAGGGAGCTCACAGAGCGTCGTGCGCACCGCCAGACAGTGTGACGTGCTCGCAGTAAGTAATGGGTGCCAGGTGCCAGATTGTGCGCTGTATCCATCTGTGTGGACAGGCTTGTGGTGGAGAGCTCCACGGCGTTACCCCCTTCGGTTCTCCGGATTCATGGACTAGGGGCTCAGTGGGTAAAACTGGAGACTGCCCGTTGCTGCCAGAAGCTTGTTCGTGTGTTGGCAGGAAACACCTGAAGATGCTGTACCGGCCGCTGCTGGTATTATAACCCTCATCAGACTGCATGCGGCTGAGGAACATTGGAGTCACGATAAGTTTAATAACAAGACTGTTGTGCTATACTGCAATTCCATTTGTTAATAATTACCTTTTGTCTACTTGCGAAGAGTTTTCCCTATTGTTATAATTAAATTGCATTATTGTTAACCCTTGCTCTGCATTCCCTGCGTTCCTGCATCCTGGTACCTACTTACATCTTCACAGTGTACAAGGTAGATCTAATGGCTTAGTACCTTCTCCTGACTGACAGCTTTCTACACTGAGATCCTTTGCTGTGTTGTCAGCTGTTTTCGGACCAGAAACAGAAACTGTCAGTAAAATCCTCTCTGATCGCCTGCACCAGCCTAATTTGCAAAGCCAATGTGTAAGAGCCACATATACAATACAAAGACCAAGGAGAGAAAGCAATATATGTCGACTAGTATATTGAGGATTTCCATGTGGATCCTCCTATGCTGCGGACGGTGGCAGAACTTCATGTGTATTTAGTACCATCTTCTACTATTTTGCTATGAGACCCTCCAGCAGTGACAATGTGCTGCACTTACAGTATACTTTGCAGAGAAAGCCAGAGGATCAGACGCACCAGAGGACAGAGGTGGCCATGATGAGCCTCAGCCCCTCACGCTCCCCCCGATCAGTCTACAGGCAGCTTTCAGGGCAGAGTCTGTGTCTCCAGGTATAACAGGACATTGTGGGAGCCAGTGGACTATGCTATATTTGCTGCTCCTCCACCTGGTGACAGCGGTGACGTTGTAATTCTGCACGATGTAAACAGACAAGCAACAAAACAACCAAATTACAAGCCGGCCTCTGATTCTGAGCCGAGAGGACGGCAACTTTGTGCCTTGTTGTGTCATGTGATTCAGCAACTTGTCGCCTTTGCCGTCTGTTCAGCGGCTGTCGCTGTTATTTAAGAAATCCCAAAGCAGAACTCCCCTTTCATGCAGCAAAATAAAAGGAGAAAAGGGAAGTAATTCAGGGTGATGCGGTAACGCCCGGGAGAACGCTTGCTTTTCACCTCGCTACATTGCTGCTTTTTATCATATTGTAGCAGAAAAATGAATAGAAGCAAAAAAAAAAGTGTTTCCTCTTTATAGCGGCGAAGCTTGAAGGCTGCAGCGCAAGAAATAAACGAGCACATCAAAGGGAGGATGAGTGTGTTTCAATTATTCCCTCTCCTTATCCGGCCTGAAAGCAGTGGCCAAGTCTGTCAGAAGACTTCATTGAGAAGCAGGTTTCTTCCAGATAAAAAAAAGACATGAAATTGTGTGTTGTGAGCGTGTAATGAGAAGGAGACGGCGGCCGCAGGCAGCTTGAGGGGCCCACGAGAATCTGCACATTCGCAAAGTTTCTGAACAGGAGTCCGACTACCTGGGAGAGGCCTGACATCACACATGGATTACTGGCCACACAGTCTATGGCTTTATGTACATCTGTGACTGTTCTGTCCCCACATGAGGCGAATGGAGGTGTAGTTGATTGGGGCTGGGAGAGATTCCGACCTTCTGGTTCCTCGATGCAGAGCA
This sequence comes from Dendrobates tinctorius, assembly GCF_039654945.1. Taxonomy (NCBI): domain Eukaryota; kingdom Metazoa; phylum Chordata; class Amphibia; order Anura; family Dendrobatidae; genus Dendrobates; species Dendrobates tinctorius. The sequence goes on along the minus strand of NW_027361862.1, from coordinate 903,166 downwards.
GACAGGACCATTGTTGCTGTTTTGCTGTTCATGCGTCCGGAGAGATGATACGCACCAGATATTGTGAAGTCCAGACTTGTTTATTGGAGATCTGGACATACAGTGTATGATTGGTAATGCAGTACTTCTCCAGAAATGCAGGTGTAACCCAGGTGGTACAGCAAGATGTATGCAGCAAGGTATGCAGCAAGATGATTCAGCAAATTTAGCAAGTTGTGTGTGGTCAAAAAACTGATGCTTTCCACAGCCTGGTAAGCATGTCTCTCCCGGGTGTAAAAGAAACTAGAAATGGCCACCAGCAGGAAGAGAAGGAGTCAGCTGACCTGGAAGTGGGAGGCATGTACTAGAATTAATTAGCTGCCGTCTGCTATACAGAAAAGGACAGCAGGTGGCAGCAGACCAAATGCAAAACAATACAAAGAAAGGTAACATAACACAATTATATAAGCATACAATCATAACCTTAGATGGAACAGCACACTCCCCGTCTGAAATTCTGTAAGGGATTTCACTATATTAATGTTTTTTGTTTAAGTAAAGTTCAATAACCTAGAAAGGAAACACAAATATGCATGCAATAATAACAACTTCAAAACAAGGTAGATGACAGTCAGTTCCTGAGACAATCCAATGGTACCCATTTTCAGATCGGAGAAGCCGCACTAGGCCAAACTGTCTCCGACCCAACGGTAATCCAATGGACAAAGTAGTAGGGCAGTGTTCTGTTCATGGTTCATCCTACCGGAACATTCTCAAATGGTAGTGATTTATGGCAAACGTGCCAACCGTGACAGTCTTTGTCTCCACGTGAGCTGAGATAAGATCTCACAATGTGGACTAACCTTGCGATAGTCTTAAGAAGTTTCATCCCATTGGAGAAGTATTTGAAGCGCTGGCAACCAGGGCTGGAGGTTGGTTTAGTGTTCGTCGCCAAAGCACTGACCTCGGAGCGGACTTCTAGATCGCCATCCGGATCCTGGATGCTGTAGACTTCCTGGACACGTTCACTTCCCTTCTGTTCCAACAGAAACTTAGGACCTGAAAGCCAAGAAGAGTTAGCAAAGGACCTTATAGACATAGGTCTCATGGCATAGTCAGCTGGATTAAGTTCAGATGAGATATAGTGCCATTGTTTAGGCTGCTTATTCTCTCGATGCGGTTACTGACGTACACGTAGAAGCGCCTTGTTTGGTTGTAGATGTAACCTAAGACAACCTTACTGTCACTGTAGTATTGCACGTCATCTATGTTGGTGTCCAGCTCGTGCTGTATAAAGTCTGCGAGTTCTTCTGCAAGCACGGTTGCACAGAGTTCAAGCCTGGGAATAGTGTGATCGGGCTTGGAAGCTAACTTAGCCTTGCCGAAAGCGAACCCAACGTGATCTTGATTGTCGGGACCCGTCACCTTCAAGTAGGCGACAGCTGCAATGGCTTCTGTGGATGCATCCGAGAACACATGGAGTTCCGTCCTAGTGCTAGCAGCAAGTGAGGTTCTGGCGTAGCATCTCGGTATGTGGATCTTGTCCAAGGCACACAAAGACTGCTTCCAGGTTTCCCATTTCGGTTCCTTCTCAGGAGGGAGTGGGGCATCCCAGTCCTTGACTGTTTTGGAAAGCTGTCTCAGAAGGGATTTACCTTGTATGGTAATTGGTGCTACAAACCCCAGTGGGTTGTATAAGCTATTCACCACTGACTGGACACCACGTTTAGTGAATGGTTTGTCTGCACAGTTGATTTGGAAACTGAAGGTATCGACTGACAGGTTCCACCTCAAGCCTAAACTTCTCTGCACAGGCGGAGAGTCTGGTCCCAGGTCTAAGTCCTTGAATCCTGGTGCATAGTCACTTGAATCAAATGCTCTCATGACAGCCAGGTGTTTGAAGCAATTTTGTGCAATCTAAGCTTAGCTTGGTACAGCATACCTTGGGTCCTCTTGAGTAGATCGATAGCCGCTTCTTCTGTGGGTAGAGATATTAGTCCATCATCTACATAGAATTCTTTCTCTGCAAAGTCTCTTTCATCTGTTCCATATTTGGTCTCTCCTTCTTGAGCGGTTCTCCTCAGGCCATAGGTTGCCACTGCGTGGGAAGGGCTTTTCCCGAATACGTGCACCCTCATGCGATACTCCACCATCTCTTTGCTGGGGTCATTGTCCTTGTACCACAGGAACCTGAGGAAATTCCTATGGTCCTCTCTGACTATGAAACAGAGGAACATCTGTTCAATGTTGGCGGTGATGGCAATGGGCTCTTTCCAGAACCTCATCAACACTCCTACTAGGTTTTTTGTAAGATTAGGACCCGTGAGGAGGACATCGTTGAGAGATACACCTTGATGTTTGGCGCTTGAATAAAAGACAACTCTAATTTGCTTAGGTGTCCGTGGGTGATAAACTCCGAATGAGGGTAAGTACCAGCACTCCTCGTTTTCCTTTAAGGGAGGTGCTGGCTCCGCATGGTTATTCCGGAATATCTTGCTCATAAAGGTGACAATGTGTTCTTTCATCTCCGGTTTGTTGCTAAGTGTGCACTGGAGAGAGTTGAATCTGGTCAAGGCTTGTTCACGATTGTTCGGGAGTCTTACCCTGATAGCTCGGAAGGGAAGGGGAAAAACACAGTGATTGGTCTCGTTCTTAAGGACCTCATTGTCCATTATCCTGACAAATTCCTTGTCTTCCATTGACGGGGCTACTTTATTGTCATCCTTAGTTGAATGAAACACCGATCTTCCCAAGTCGTCTGCATAGGGAGAAGGAATGACATCAGGCATCTGTATGGGATCTGGAGGCTTCTCTTTCACCTCATAGTGATGAGGGCATGGTTTGCAGAAAGTAGCTCGTCCGTCTCTGCGTACATAGGTCTTAAAGGCGTCAACTCTTGTTCGGTCCAAGCACACATTTCCTATGATTACCCATCCCAAGTCGAGTCTCTGTGTGTAGGGGGCATAGTCAGGACCATTACACTGTTGGCGGACCTTATGTATCCTTAAATTGTCTCTGCCGAGCAGAAGTAGGATTTCAGCATCTGTGTCCATAGGTGGGATAACGCTGACTAGGTGCCTTAGGTGTGGTTGGTGGAATGCAGCTTCTGGAGTAGGGATCTCATCCCTTTGGCTGGGTATTTGATCGCATTCGATTAGCGTAGGTAGGGGTATTTCTACGCCTCCGTTGACAGGAGAAGCAATGAAACCTTGTGCCCTCCTGCCGCTGGTCTCTATGTGACCTGAGCCAGTGTTCAGAGTATAGGGCGTTGCTGGTCCTTTGATTCCAAAAGCTTCAAAGAACTTAGATCCAGCTAGGGATCGATTGCTCTGATCGTCAATGATGGCATACATTTTTACTGCCTTCTCTGGTTGCCCTTCTGGATAAACTCTGATTAGGCATATCCTGGCACAGCATTTATCACTTTGGCTCTCCCCACATACCTCTGAGCAGGAGACAGCCGTGGTAGAATTGGCGTTATTCTGTGGCTCCCCGCCATGGCTTGTAGCCGGACTAGAGGTAACTGCGACTGCTGGATCGCTGGTGGCTGAGGTTGGATGCAAAGCTGATGGATGTTTGTCACTATGACACTCCTCACACTTAATGGCAGATTTACAGTCCTTGGCCATGTGTTCTAATGAGGCGCAGCACTTGAAACATACCTCAAGTTCGCTGAGGATTTTCTTGCGTTCCTGCATGGTTTTGGACCTGAAGCCTCTACATTTGTTCAATGAGTGTGGTTTTTTGTGAATGGGACACTCACGATTGAAAGACTTATCTCTCGATGGAATAGTGTAGTGTTTATCGGCAGTTAATGCAGGTGGTGGCAGGTTAGTCTTTCTGACACTTATACTGCTCCTCAAGTCCTTGCGTCTATTTGTGACGCTTTCATACCTTGATGACGGTGTTGCTGGAGCTGTAGTGTTAGGCCTCTTTCACACTTCCGTTTTTGAACATCAGTCAAAATCCACCAGGTTTTGAAAAAAACGGATCCGCCGTTTTTTTTTTGCGGATCCGTTTTTTTCCCCATTGAGTTGCATTATTGGTGGATCTTGACGGATGGCCATCCGTTGGATCCGTTTTTGTGAGGATCCGACACATTTTTTTCATCCGCCGGCATGCCTGGACGGACCCTGCAACGTTTTTTTTGTTGTTGGATCCGCATTTTCCAGTGCGCATGCCCAGAGAAAGGAATTCAGGGAGAAAATTAAACCTGAAATCCATTCTGGTGGAGGAAAAAAATTAATTCTCTCTCTCTCTCCCCCCCTTCCCGGCCAATCCAGCTCCATAAGCAGGTCGCTTAAGTCCAGAAGCTTGTGGGCTTCCTTAAGGTTGATCCTTGGAATGTTCTGCAGTCTCTTAAATAGGGACTTTTCTATGGCTTCAGCGCTGCCATAGGTTCTTTCGAGTCTCAGCCAGGCAGCAGCGAGACCTGCTTCAGCTTGCCCCACGTAGACGGTCTGAAGACTCTTGATACGGTTTGTGGAGTCAGGACCCAACCATTTTACCATGAGGTCGAGCTCCTGTTCTGCAGATAGATTGAGGTCAGCAATGGTGGCCTTGAAGGTCGCTTTCCAGGCTCTGTAGTTCTCTGCACAGTCAAACTTTGAGAGGCTGGTGCTGATTAGATCTTTGCTCACCATAAACCTGGCTAACTCAGACATGTCTGATCCTTCACTCCTTGTTACCGTGTTAGCTTGTGTTGCCTCTCAGGCGTATAAGATGTGTGGCCTGGAAGGGTGAATCGTTCCCGGGTAGAATGATGTTGCTGCAGGGTTGAGCTGTGGCTTAACCTCTGGAGATTTCGATGACTACGGCTTGATGGACTGGAATGCGTCTTGTGGTCATCTTGTGATGATTGCTGCTCCTTAGGGGACACATTATGGCGTTGGTCTTGGGTCTCTGCAGATGCTGTGGGTAATACTGGCACCGTAAGTTGGGCTGACTTGGACGTTTCCACATTGTAGGGTTGAACGTCGCTGGAGAAGGTGTGTGCTGCAGATACCTCTTTTTGCACATAATCACTTGTACGGACGGCTGGGTCGTCTTCTTCCAGTGGTGGTAGGCAAATCGGGTCGAGGGTTTGATTCAATGCTTGCTCAAGTATTTTTACTTCAGCTAATGCGATTTTTTCCTCCATTTCCATTTGAAGAATCTTTGCCCGAGCCTCTGCTTCTGTTTAAAGGATCTTTGCTTGGGCCTCTGCCTCTGCTTTCTTGGCTTTTGCCTCTGCCTCTGCTTTCTTGGCTTCTGCCTCGGCTTTCTTGGCTTCTGCCTCTGCTTCTGCTTTCCTTTCTGTGTAGGAGCGTCTTAGTTTGGATCGCTCTGCGTGTAAAACGGGCCTCTAGGATTCTGTCACTGAGGGCTGAAGTTCTTGAGCAGGATGATTTGTATGACCGAGCAGAGTGTCTGGATGAGCCTGACCTGTGACATCCAGCTTCTTGCAGATAAGCGATACCGAGCTCCGCTTTATCTTTGGCGTCTTGCACGGCGGTGTCCCTTTCTCTTTCTGTGGAATCCACTTTGCTTAATTCTGATGAGGCTTCATCAATATTAGAGTCTTTTAGGAAGGCAACGTACCTTGCGGACAGTCTCTTGTATCTTCCGTGGGCCGTGTCTAGCCGTTTTATAGTGTCCTGTAGACTCGCTGCATCATTTTTGTGGCGTTGGATGCTTGACATGAGGGTGGTGACTCATTCCCATAGATTGTCCAGGTTGTCATTAAACTCATCCTTTGTACTGTGATAGTTTTCGATGACCTTTATGGTTGGCTTGACAGAGCGTCTTGGTCTGTTTCTGAAGCTGGCTGTTTCTCCCTCTTCATAATGGGCGGTGTCGGGTTGTATTTGCTCTGTTTCAGCAGTGGGAGACTGTGCAGGGTCTTTTTTGGCCATTTTGATTTAAGGTGCACTGTCTCTTTAAGAAACTGAACTTTTGAATTGAGGGCTGGAAGTCGCAGTGCAGCTTAAGCCCCCGTTACACACTGCGATATCGCTAGCAATATCGCTGTAAAGTCACAGATTTTGTGACGTTGCAGCGATATTGCTAGCGATATCGTTGCATGTGATACTTACCTCCTACCGGCTCCCCCGCTGATTATCGCTGATCGCGCGAGAAGCTGCTGGATCATTTCTCGTCGGTCACTTCCTGCGGCGCTTCCTGTGGCGCCGACGAGCGACGTGTGGAGCCGGGCGGGAGGACGCAGGATCGCCGCGTCTGACAGGTAAGTAGCGACCCCCGACCCCTGCGATGTCGCTGGTGAGATCTGCCTGTGTGGCAGCTCACTAGCGACCACCTAGCGATGCACCAGCGATCCTGACCACGTCATATCGCTGGTCGGGATCGCTAGGTGTAACGGTACCCTTAGTTAAGATGTCCTGACGAGATCCCCAATGTGTTTTTAGAGAATTGTGGGGTTTTGCAGTCCGACAATCTGCAGCAATGTTGTATAATATACAGACAGTCTCTATGCACAATGCGGTCTGGGGTGACGCTGCAGAGTTTCTTAGCAGAGCAGGGCTGCAGTATGTGAGCGGGCAGGCGAGTTAGCATATAAGGGTGATTTTTGCCAGGCTTCAAGGCAGTTTTTTGACTGTTCTGTCCCCACATGAGGTGAATGGTGGTGTAGTTCATAGAATCATAGAATCGTAGAGTTGGAAGGGACCTCCTGGGCCATCTGGTCCAACCCCCTGCTCAAAGCAGGATTCGCTAAATCATCACAGACAGATGTCTGTCCAGCCTCTGTTTGAAGACTTCCATTGAAGGAGAACTCACCACTTATCGTGGCAGCCTGTTCCACTCATTGATCACTCTAACTGTCAAAAAGTTTTTTCTAATATCTAATCTGTGTCTCCTCCCATTCAGTTTCATCCCATTGCTTCTAGTCTTTCCTTGTGCAAATGAGAATAAAGTTGATCCTTCTACAATGTGACAGCCCTTGAGATGTTTGTAGACAGCTATTAAGTCTCCTCTCAGTCTTCTCTTTTGCAAACTAAACAATCCCAAATCCTGCAACCTTTCCTCATAAGACAGGGTTTGCAGACCGGTCACCATTCTGGTCGCTCTTTTCTGAACTTTCTCCAGTTTCTTGATGTCTTTTTTAAAATGTGGTGCCCAAAATTGGACACAATATTCCAGATGAGGTCTGACCAAAGAGGAGTAGAGGGAAATAATGACTTCACGTGATCTAGACTGCATGCTTCTGTTAATACATCCTAGAATTGCATTTGCCCTTTTAGCTGCTGCATCACACTGTTGACTCATATTCAGTCTGTGATCTATTAGTATACCCAAGTCTTTTTCACATGTGCTGTCACTTAGCCCTATTCCTCCCATTCTATATATGCTTTTTTCATTTTTATTGCCCAGATGTAGTACTTTGCATTTTTCCCTGTTTAAAACCATTCTGTTAGTTGCTGCCCACTTCTCCAGTTTATTTATATCTTTTTGAATCCTCTCTCTCTCTTCTCTAGTATTAGCTATCCCTCCTAGCTTTGTGTCATTAGCAAATTTAATCAGTTTACCCTCAATTCCTTCATCTAAATCGTTGATAAAGATGTTGAACAATACAGGGCCCAGGACAGAGCCCTGTGGTACCCCACTTGAGACATTGTTCCAACTGGATGTGCAGCCATTTACGACCACTCTTTGGGTCCGATCACTAAGCCAGTTATGAATCCACCTAACAGTTGCCTTGTCCATTCCATACTTAGTCATTTTTTCAATAAGGATTGTATGAGATACTTTGTCAAATGCTTTGCTGAAGTCAAGATATACTATATCTACAGCATTTCATTGATCCACCCAATCAGTGATTCCGTCATAGAAGGAAATTAAGTTAGTCTGACATGACTTATTAGTTACAAACCCATGCTGACTCTGTTTAATCACTTCATTCTTATCCAGGTACTGACATACATGTTGTTTAATAATTTGTTCAAAGATCTTTCCTGGTATAGAAGTCAGACTCGCCGGCCTATAGTTGCCTGGGTCCACCTTCTTCCCCTTTTTGAAGATAGGAACAACATTTGCTCTTCTCCAGTCTTCTGGGACTTCTCCTGTTCTCCAAGAATTTTCAAAGATTATGGAGAGGGGTTCAAAAATTTCTTCTGCTATCTCCTTCAGTACTCTGGGGTGTAATTCATCTGGACCTAGAGACTTGAATTCATTTGGGTTAGCTAAGTGCTTCCTCACTATCTTTCTGTTTATAGATATCCTGGATTCTTCAATTCCCTTAATAGGACAGTGAAGAACAGTTGATGTTACATTTCCTTTCTGACAGAAAACAGATGCAAAATAGGAATTTAAAAGTTCGGCCTTCTCAACATCCTGTCTTACCATTTCATCATTTTCATCCTGTAGAAATCCTATAGCATCTTTGACTTTTCTTTTACTTTTTTCATATCCCCAAAATCCTTTATTATTGCTGTTGACATCTCTTGCAAGCCTCAATTCATTGTCAGCTTTAGCTAATCTGATTTGTGCCCTGCAGGTTCTGCAGACAGCATTATATTCTTCTTTAGATATGCCTCCCTCTTTCCATTTTATAAACATTTTTTTCTTCCTTTTTAGCATGTGCTTAAGTTCTCTTTACACCCCCTCTTCTTCAAGCCTGCGTAGAACCATTTAAGGAGGAGAGGAGCCTGGATGTTCTCCCTAGGCTCCCAAGATCTCTCCTCAGGATCGAAACCCTTCCAGTCCACCAGGTAGTAGGTCTTACCCCTTACTTACAGGATATGTTTTACCTCAAAAACATCATCCTCCGAGACAGGGTCAGGATTGGTACCCGGATCCTTAAAGAAGGGACTCAAAACTACTGGTTTGAGGAGAGAATCATGAAAGGAATTAGGCACACGTAGGGAAGTGGGCAACTTCAGTTTGTACGAGACTGGATTGATCTGTCTCAAGATCTCAAACGGTCCGATGAACCGGGGACCCAATTTGTAGGATGGCATCTTTAACCAGATGTACTTAGAAGAGAGCCATACCTTGTCTCCGGGGTGAAAGATAGGTGCATCCAAACATCTCTTGTCCGCATGCCTTTTCATATGCTGGGAGGCTTTCTCCAGAGCAGTTTTGGTATCCCTCCAGACCTTAGAGAAATCTTCGAAGAAGATATCGGCAGCTGGAATGCCAGATGATCCGGAGATGGGAAGAGGTACTCCGGGTTGCAATCCGATGACAATCTGAAAGGGAGACTTTCCAGAAGATTCACTTACTTGATTGTTGTAAGAAAATTCGGCCCAGGACAGTAAGTCTACCCAGTTGTCATGATGGGCGTTAACAAAGTGATGCAGGAATCCAGTCAGGATTTGATTTGTCCTCTCCTTTTGTCCATCGGACTGGGGATGGTACGCTGAGGAAAAATCCAGTTCAATTCTTACCAGTTTACAAACTGCTCTCCAGAATATTGAGGTGAACTGGACTCCTCTGTCGGACACGATGTGGAGAGGGAAACCATGGAGACGGAAGATGTGCCGAATGAACAGGTCCGCCAACTCAGGAGCAGTTGGAAGACCGGGTAGTGGAACGAAATGAGCCATTTTAGAGAAGCGATCCACCACTACCCACACCACAGAACAGCCAGATGAGACCGGGAGATCTGTGATGAAGTCCATCGCGATATGTTGCCAGGGAGCAGACGGAATTGGAAGAGGCTGAAGCCTACTTGCGGGTAGATGCTTCGCTGTCTTGTTACGAGCACAGGAAGGACAGGCTGTGACGTACTCCAGAATGTCCTTAGCCATGGCAGGCCACCAGTAGTACCTGGAGATGAGTTGCAGAGTCTTTCTCTGGCCGGCATGCCCAGCCTGTTATGAGCTCATTTTCTCCTTCACCTTTGATGTCCGATGAACTCCCTCTGCTGGTGAAAGGAGGTAGTGAAATTGATTTGGATGGGAAAAACCTGTCATCTGAACAGGTGGAGTGTGATTGGACATCCGGAATCTCTGAGTGGATATAAGGCCGCCGACGCCCTGCTGGGTTGCTGGTGATCCTCTCTGCTCTGAGCTCTGGCCTCCAGTTTAGCCCTGTCTACTAAAGCTAAGTTTTTGCTCTGCTTTTGTTCCATGAGATTTTGTCTGGCTTACTTAGTGTTTGTGTTCAGCCAGCCCTGGTTGGGTCTGGCTGAACTTCATTTTTGTTTCTGATCAGTTGATCTCTTTGCTCTGTTTTCAGAATATACCTGAGTGCTGATATAGTGAATTTGAAGTCTAGTGACTTCAGGGCCTTTTCTATCAGACGTGTTGGACATTATTTTTGGCAGGGTTTTTGCGTGATTGCAGGCAGTTGCTTTTCTTTCCTGTCCTATCTAATTAGTGAGGGCCCCATCGTTTGCTCAGCCTGTCTTTCTGTTTGTGTTTGTGTTTTCCTCTGTTTTCACCGTCAATACATGTTGGGGGCTGTCTTTTGCTTTGGGGTTTGCTCTGGGGCAGTTTAGATTTCCCATTTCTTTCTTTAGGTTTATTTAGTTCTCCGGCTGTGAACGAGGTGTTTAGGACCACCGTAGGAACACCCCACGGCTACTGTTAGTTGTTGTGAATAGGATCAGGGGTCTGCAATCCGCTACCTACCAACCTCTCCGGTTTTCTGGACTTAGCTTGTATTTTTGTTTTTTCCTCCTCCGGTGACTCATTCATAACACAGCCAACTTGGACGAGTGACCCCACCGAAGAACACGAGTACGCTCAGAAGCTGACACAAAAGTCTTCCCGGGAGGTAGCCGGGCAAGATCAGTAGAAGCGACCGTGACTAACCTTGAGTAGAGTTCGAAACGGGTTGAAAAAATTCAAAAGTTGCCAACTTTCGCCAAAATCGGGTTTCATGAAACGAAACCCGACCTTAGCGTGAGGTCGGCCACGAGGTCAGCGACCATCGCGCCAAAGTCGAGTTTCAAAAGATGCTTTAGCGCCCTTTTTCAGCCAATCAGGAAGAACGGACACTGTGGGCCACGTGATGACATAGGCAGCGGTCGCCACCATCTTTGAGAAGGGCATGCAAGTGATTGGCTTGCTTTGTGTGGCGTCACAGGGGCCATAAAAGGGCGTGCATGCCGACCGCCATGTTACTTATGCTTATCTCACAATAGGGAGAGCTGCTGCTGCTGATTCTGTAGTGAGAGCGTTAGGAAGGCCAAAAGAAAAAAAAAATGCTTCTGCTGATAGCGCTTTTCACTGTAGTTAGTGTGCAGTGAAAGGTGAAGACTTTTGCTTTTGTGCAGCAGCACTGGTGGTGATTAGGCTGCCTTTTAAAGCTACCTGCATTGCTGTGTGCACACTGGTGTTCAAACTGCTTTTTTAAAAGCAATCCAAATTTTATTGTTTTGTCCTGGTGAGGTACTGAGCGTTCATTTTTTCACACACCGTACAGTGGTGTACGCTCCTCACACAGTACCGTGTACCGGCTGTTATCATGGCCAAATTGACGCTATCTAAGTATGTGACTCTGTAAGGAAAAGCCGAGGAGTTTGTCCGTTCTTACAGACCTACACCTTAGAGTTTTGTCCATTTTTCAGTTTTGTATATTTGCTGTTTGATTACATTCAAAACTAGAGAGAGCGTGTGTCAGTCCGTATACAAAAACACGGAGCTTGACAATTTTACATACACACACCGTACAGCGGTGTACGTGTACGCTCCTCACACAGTACCACGTACCAGCTGTTATCACGGCCAAATTGAAGCTATCTGTGTGTGACTCTGTAAGGAAAAGCCGAGGAGTTTGTCCGTTCTTACAGACCTACACCTTAGCGTTTTGTCCGTTTTTCAAACAGTTTCATATATCTGCTGTTTGATTACATTCAAAACTAGAGAGAGACAGCGTGTGTCAGTCCGTATACAAAAACACGGAGCTTGACAATCTGTGTGTAACTCTGTAAGGAAAAGCCGAGGAGTTTGTCCGTTCTTACAGACCTACACCTTAGAGTTTTGTCCATTTTTCAAACAGTTTCGCATATCTGCTGTTTGATTACATTCAAAACTAGAGAGAGACAGCGTGTGTCAGTCCGTATACAAAACCACGGAGCTTGACAATTTTACATACACACACCGTACAGCGGTGTACGTGTACGCTCCTCACACAGTAACGTGTACCGGCTGGTATCACGGCCAAATTGAAGCTATCTGGGTGTGACTCTGTAAGAAAAAGCCGAGGAGTTTGTCCGTTCTTACTGACCTACACTCTAGGGAGATTCCAATTCTGCCCAATTCTATATACACCTTGTAGTTTGTCTTACACTAGGCAATTTCTGCCTGTTACATTGCGGTGTAATATGCACAGGGCCTGACAGAATCCAACTGTGTCCTGAAGTCTGTAGAGAGATTCCATTTCTCCCCAGTCCTCTATACACCTTTTTTACACCATCCAGAATCAGCCTGTTACATTGTGGTGTAAAATACACAGGGCCTGACAGAATCCAACGTGTCCTGAAGTCTGTAGAGAGATTCCATTTCTCCCCTGTCCTCTATACACCTTTTTTACACCATCCAGAATCAGCCTGTTACATTGTGGTGTAAAATACACAGGGCCTGACAGAATCCAACTGTGTCCTAAAGTCTGTAGAGAGATTCCATTTCTCCCCAGTCCTCTATAAACCTTCTTTATACCATCCAGAATCAGCCTGTTACTTTGAGGTGTAATATACACAGGGCCTGACAGAATACAACTGTGTCCTGAAGTCTGTAGAGAGATTCCATTTCTCCCCAGTCCTCTATACACCTCTTTTACACCATCCAGAATCAGCCTGTTACTTTGAGGTGTAAAATACACAGGGCCTGAAAGAATCCAACGTGTCCTGAAGTCTGTAGAGACATTCCATTTCTCCCCAGTCCTCTATAAACCTTGTTTACACCATCCAGAATCAGCCTGTTACTTTGAGGTGTAAAATACACAGGGCCTGACATCCAACTGTGTCCTGAAGTCTGTAGAGAGATTCCATTTCTCCCCAGTCCGCTATAGACATTTTTTACACCATCCAGAATCAGCCTGTTACTTTGAGGTGTAAAATACACAGGGCCTGACAGAATCCAACTGTATCCTGAAGTCTGTAGAGAGATTCCATTTCTCCCCAGTCCTCTGTAGACATTTTTTACACCATCCAAAATCAGCCTGTTACATTGAGGTGTAACATACACTGGACCTGAGAGAATACTTCAGTATCCAGAAGTGTGTAAAGAGATTCAAATTCTCCCCAGTCCTCTATACACATTTTTTACACCATCCAAAATCAGCCTGTTACATTGCGGTGTAATATACACTGGGCCTGAGAGAATCCTTCAGTGTCCTCAAGTCTGTAGAGAGATTCCAATTCTCCCCAGTCCTCTATACACATTTTTACACCATCCAAAATCAGCCTGTTACATTGTTGTGTAATATACACAGGGCCTGAGAGAATACAACAGTGTCCTCACGTCTGTAGAGAGATTCCAAATCTCCCCAGTCCTCTATAGACATTTTTTACACCATCCAAAATCAGCCTGTTACATTGAGGTGTAACCTACACAGGGCCTGAGAGAATCCTTCAGTATCCAGAAGTGTGTAAGGAGATTCAAATTCTCCCCAGTCCTCTATACACCTTGTACCTTGTTTTACAGTACCATATTGTTGGTGGAATTTTGGGTACATTTTCCCCAAAAATGAGGAAATGTGGTGGAAGAGTCCGTGGAAGTGGGCGGGGGGTTGCCAGCTGGTAATGATTGTGTTGGTGGTGGATCTGCTGGTAGTGGCAAAAGCAAAATAGCACCAAATGCAGGAGGTGTTGAACCTGCATCATAGTCTGGCTCCACAAGGCCTCGAAGGCTCCCTTTTCTGGGAGTAGGTAAACCGCTTTTAAAGCCGGAGCTTCAGGAACAAGTTTTGGCTTACATTGCTGACTCAGCCTCCAGCTCTATCGCCTCCTCTTCTGAAGTTTTAAAAAATAAAAGCACTGAGTCGTCATTGGAGGTTCATGGTCATGAACCACACCTTTCCTTGTGTCCTTCACCCCAACCAAAATTGAAGGATGCGGCAGGCCACACTACAGATTACTCCATGGAGCTGTTTTCACATACCATGCCTGGGTAATCAAGTCAAATCATGAATTACCCAGGCCAAGATGAATCTGACATGGAGTGCACTGATGCACAGCCACTGCTAGATTTATCTGCTGGTACATTCACTCAGAGCACTACATTGTCCTCGCAGTGTACTGAGCCAGAATTTTGACCCTGATGAAACTCAGGTGCCCCTTCCCGCATACTATACCACCAGACACGGTGACACAGAGGAAGGTGCACATGCCATTGAAGAGGAGGTGATGGATGACCCAGTTGTTGACCCAGATTGGCATCCATTGGGGGAAGAGGGTGTCGCTGCCAGTAGCTCAGAAGAGGAGGAGCATCCACAGCAGGCATCGACATCGCAACAGCTGTTATCTGGCAGGCCCGGAGCAGTCCAAAAACGGGTTACAAAAACCAAAAGAGTTGCAGGACAGCTTGGCCAGAAGGTCAAATTAGCACAGCGTGCTAGGCCTCAAAATGTCTTCCATAGTAGGAAGAGTGCAGTGTGGCACTTTTTTGAACAAAATCCTAATGATCAGGCAAAGGTTATCTGTAAGAAGTGCGCAAAGACCTTTAGCCGAGGGAAAAATCTGAGAAATTTGAATACCAGTTGCATGCTTAGACATTTAACCACCATGCACTTGCAAGCGTGGACGGACTACCAAACCTCACATACCACATGTGCAACTGCTCCCAAAGAAGGTAGTCAGCAACGCTGCATTTTTTCCCCCACTGTAAGCCCACCGGTTAGCACAGCAGCAAATGTTGAGGTGTCGTCACAAGGCCAAAACAGTCAGGGAATCACAATGTTATATCAACGAAATACTGATTCTAGGCCATCAGAAAGAACACCAACTCCATCACCATCATCAACCCTTTCTCAGTCCGCCCTGTCCACCGCTAGTTCCACCATATGCAGCTCTCAAGTCCAGCTCACCCTACTAGAGACTATGAGTAGGACAAGAAAGTACTCATCCTCTCATCCGCGTACACTGGGTTTGAACGCCCACATTGCCAAACTAATCTCGTTAGAGATGATGCCCTATCGCTTGGTTGAAAGCGCAGCTTTCCACGAACTCATGGCCTACGCAGTACTACGCTATGACCTACCCAGTCGCCACTTCTTTTCTCGCAAAGCCATCCCAGCCCTCCACCTTCATGTCAAAGACCGCATTGTCCATGCACTCAAGCAATCAGTGAGTGGAAAGGTGCACCTCACAACTGATGCATGGTCCAGTAGGCATGGCCAGGGCCGTTACGTGTCCATCACTGCGCACTGGGTTAATGTGGTGGATGCAGGGTCCACAGGGGACAGCGGTGGTGGGACAGTGCTGCCTAGCCCACGGTATAGGAAACAGTTGGCTGTAGGCGTTCCACCCTCCTCCTCCTCCTCCTCCTCCAGAAGCGAAAGCTCGTCCACAGAGCACAGTCGCACGAGCACTCCATCCGCAGCTGCCACTGTTGCACACGATGTGTCCCCCTATCGATCAGCTCGTGGAAAGCGTCAGCAGGCTGTGTTGAAGATGATGTGTTTGGGCGACAGACACACCGCGGAGGTGCTGGCCGACTACTTTCAGCAACAAACTGAGTCATGGCTGGGCAGTCTACATCTTGAGGCAGGCAAGGTAGTTAGTGATAACGGCCGGAATTTTGTGGCAGGCATAGCCCTTTCAAAACTCAGACACATACCTTGCTTGGCTCACACCTTGAACCTGGTGGTGCAGTGCTTCCTCAATAATTATCCGGAGTTAACAGTCCTGCTCCAGAAGGTGCGAAGACTGTGCGCGCACATCCGCCGGTCGCCTGTACACTCCGTTCGTATGCAGAAGCTGCAGCGATTGCTCCACCTTCCCAACCACCGCCTCATTATCGACATTGCAACAAGGTGGAACTCCACCCTGCAGATGGTGGAGCGGCTGTGCGAACAGAGGCAGGCCATAATGCATTTGTGGGAGGATACACGGCCAGGCACTTTGAGAGCAGACATGGAGTTGACAGGTGTGCAGTGGTCGAAGCTGAAAGACCTCTGTAAAGTCCTTCAGTGTTTTGAGGAATGCACACGGCTGGTAAGCGCAGACGACGCCATCATAAGCATGAGCATCCCACTTATGCATCTGCTCATGCAAACTTTGACGCACATTAAGGAGCAGGCGTCTGCAGCCGAGGATGATGAGGAGGAAGAGGAGGAGGGAAGCCTTGATGACAGTCAGCCATTGTCTGATCTGGGACCTCTCCTGGACGAGGTGGAGGAAGAAGAGGAAGAGGAGGAGGAGGATGATGATGGGGATGATTATTTAGGGGAGGAGGATGCTTCTCGTGGGGCAAGAGAAAATGTTGGCGTGGCAAGGTCTGGTACTGGGTTTGTGCGTGACTGGAGGGATGTGGATTTGCCTGAAAGTGCTCCTCCACCCAGCACTCGCAGTGCATCAGTGACACCGGGAACATTGGCCCACATGTCAGATTATGCCTTGCAGATCCTAAAAAGGGACCCCTGCATTGCCAAAATGATGAACGATGACGACTACTGGTTGGCCAGCATCCTGGATCCACGCTATAAAGGCAAATTACAAAACATAATGCCACAGGAGACCCTTGACCTAATATTGGCTAACAAACAACCAACTCTGGTAAACCGGTTGTTTGAGGTATTCCCAGCACACAGCAGCGGTGATGGTTCTCACACGAGCCGTACGGGCCGGGGGCAGCTTGGCAGAGGTGTTCGTGGTGCACACAGCAGAAGTGGCGTTGGAGACAGGGGTTTCATGACAATGTTGTGGACTGATTTTTCAAGTCCCGCTCACACAACTGGTAATACTGCATCGATGGAAATTGACAGGAGACAGCAGTTGTCAACTATGGTTACAAACTACTTCTCGTCCCATATCGATGTTCTCCCTCACAGGTCATTTCCATTTGACTATTAGGCTGCTAAACTGGACACCTGGCCTGAATTGGCACAATATGCCTTACAGGAGCTCGCTTGCCCAGCTGCAAGTGTGCTATCGGAAAGAGTCTTCAGTGCAGCTGGATCAATCATGACAGAAAAAAGGACCCGTCTGTCGACCTAAAATGTGGATGATCTAACTTTCATTAAAATGAACCATGCATGGGTTTCCCAGGATTTTGTCCCACCTTAGGGTGGTTTCACATTAGCGCTTTTTAAGCGCACGCACGGCCGGGGGTAGCTCCGCCCCCGAGCCGGCTCTCTGCCCGGCGTGCCCGCCCCTTGCTTGTAGCGCCGCCTCCTAGCGCACAGCAGCGCCTGCGATCGGCGCACCCTATCTTTAGCATAGGGTGCGCAGATCGTGCGCAGGCCGTGCGCTAGTTGCGCTTTGACCTGCGCTGCGCACTTTTGACGGTGCGCCGTGCGCGCCAAAATCAAACTTTTCGGATTTTGGCGCTCACGGCGCACCGTCAAAAGTGCGCAGCGCAGGTCAAAGCGCAACTAGCGCACGGCCTGCGCACGATCTGCGCACCCTATGCTAAAGATAGGGTGCGCCGATCGCAGGCGCCGCTGTGCGCTAGGAGGCGGCGCTACAAGCAAGGGGTGGGCACGCCGGGCAGATAGCTGGCTCAGGGGCGGAGCTACCCCCAGCCGTGCGTGCGTTTAAAAAGCGCTAATGTGAAACCACCCTTACCCTGATGACACATAGGTTGATGGAAAAATGGCTTTGGTCCTCCTCTTCCTCGGACTTGACCAGTTTCGCCTTTAGCAGCAGCTGAATGTCCCACATCAACATATGCCATTTTGTAAACCTCCCTAACTGTGCTGCCTCCCCCCCATGGCCGGGGTCACCACCTAGCGCATGCAACCGTGCGAGTGCCGTTGCCCTGGACAGGTGGGTAGGCCGACTCTTGGGCGCGGGCACTGGCACAGGGTCCCTCATAGTGCAATCAAGTGTCTCTGACGGTGGGGGTGCACACCCCACGTCAGACACACTGCCGTACTATGAGGGGCCCAGTGCCAGTACCGACACCCATGAGTGTGCCCCCCCTGCTTGGGCAGGGCCACAGCATTTGCAATGTTTAACTCTCCCTGCTCCTCCACTGTGTAGTCTGGGCTGTCAAATCCTTCACTGGGACTGCCACTACAAATTTGTTGAACTGATAGATGAAGAGTCTTGAGGAGATCATTTGCATATTCCCAGTGCCTTCTGGGATAAGTGAAGAGTCTCCGCGAGCTCAACGATCACTGGGTTTTGGCCATTGCAGCTGAAAAGAGGAAATCGGAAAACCAGGGGAAGAGTCTTGAGGAGATCATTTGCATATTCCCAGTGCCTTCTGGGATAAGTGAAGAGTCTCCGCGAGCTCAACGATCACTGGGTTTTGGCCGTTGCAGCTGAAAAGAGGAAATCGGAAAACCAGGGGAAGAGTCTTGAGGAGATCATTTGCATATTCCCAGTGCCTTCTGGGATAAGTGAAGAGTCTCCGCGAGCTCAACGATCACTGGGTTTTGGCCGTTGCAGCTGAAAAGAGGAAATCGGAAAACCAGGGGAAGAGTCTTGAGGAGATCATTTGCATATTCCCAGTGCCTTCTGGGATAAGTGAAGAGTCTCCGCGAGCTCAACGATCACTGGGTTTTGGCCGCTGCAGCTGAAAAGAGGAAATCGAAAAAATAATTTTTGCTCATCTTTCATCGTTTTTAAGAAATTTCAAGATGGAAGAGGACAGGAGCCATTTGGTGAGCTGCATTTCTTGCTACATGTTCACAGATTTACCAGTGGAAAAGCCAAACTTCACATGCCACAAATGCAGCTTGTGTCCCTGCTGGAGGAAGAGAGGTTAGCTACGTTGAAGATCATTAAGGAAGGTGAAGAGTTCTTAGAGCATAATTATCTCTTCATGTTACAGAAAGAGAAGAAATTCGAAGTGCACCTGAAGAAACAGAGGAATGGAGACATGTGACCCAGAGAAGCAGGAGGATCAGGAGGCAGTCAGCACCCATACTGCTCAGGAACCAGTACCAGGCTCTCACGCAGGAAAACGATGAAGAAATACATCAGGATAAGACTTTGCCAACAAACAGCAACCTTGTACGCCTTCAGAGTCCTCCTGGATGGAGAAAGAAAAATGTTGTGAAGAAGAAACGGAGAGTGGTGGTCATGGGGGATTCCCTGTTGAGAGGAACAGAGGCCGCTATCTGCAGACCAGATATAACCTCAAGAGAAATGTGCTGTCTTCCAGGTGCAAAAATTAAAGATGTGTCTGACAGGATATCAGGACTCTTCAGACCTACAGATGACCACCCATTCCTGCTACTACATGTGGGGACAAATGACACCGCAAGAAACGACCTGGAAACCATCTGCAGAGACTTTGAAGACTTAGGCAAGAAAGTGAAAGAACTGGGAGCGCAGGTGGTCTTCTCTTCCATCCTCCCAGTGGATGGCCATGGAACAAGGAGGTGGAATAAGATTCTGCAGGTGAACAACTGGCTACGTCGATGGTGCCGTCAGCAACGATTTGGATTTCTGGATCACGGAGTGAATTACCTTTACGATGGACTACTTGCTAGAGATGGGGTGCACCTTACGAAGACTGGAAAGCATGTATTTGGAAGTCGCCTTGCTACACTTGTAAGGAGAGCTTTAAACTAGAACAACATGGGAAGGGAAGCAAAAGACCAGAAAAAGCCATACACCTGACAAATGCTATTGAGAACTCTGCTATTAGAAGTGGAAAGGAAGAACAAAGACAAAAGAATCTAATTAATAAAAATATTGGAGAAAGAGAAACCAATCACAAACTAAAATGTTTCTATACTAATGCACAAAGCATGGGCAACAAACAAGGAGAACTGGAACTACTAACACAGGAAAAGAAATATGATGTCATTGGAATCACTGAAACTTGGTGGGACAATACACATGATTGGAATACAAGACTAGAAGGATACAACTTATTTGCAAGAAACAGACTTGATAAACGAGGAGGAGGTGTCGCATTGTATGTTAGAAACGCGTATATCTGCACAGAGATTGAAGCTTCAGAGACTGGGAGTTCTGTGGAAACTGTTTGGGTAAGAATACAAGGACAGAACAATGGAAAGGACACCATTGTAGGCATTTATTACAGGCCGCCTGTGCAAGCTGAAGATATGGATGAACTCTTTATGCATCAAATGGCCAAGTTCTCCCAAAAATATGACATAGTTGTCATGGGAGATTTCAACTATCCAGACATTTGTTGGGAATCTCTCTCAGGCAAAACTAACAGGTCAAGGAAATTCTTATCCTCTCTTGCTGACAAATTTATCTTCCAAAAGGTAAGGGAGAAAACAAGGGGAACTGCTACCTTGGATCTAATCCTTATAAACAGGGAGGAAATGGTTGAGGAGGTAATAGTGGCTGGGACCCTAGGAGGTAGCGACCATGCTATTTTAGAATTTTGGATAACTAGAGGCGGAAGACCTGTGAAGACTCAGACGTCAAGGTTAGATTTCAGAAAGGCAGATTTTAAGGGATTCAGAAAGAGAATTGGAGGGATCCAATGGCTGGATATCCTTAAAGACAAAAATGTCCAGGAAGGATGGGAAATCTTGAAAAATGAAATTCTCAAAGCACAGTTGTTAACAATTCTGAAAAGAGGGAAGAATAGGAAGCATTTAAGGAAACCAGGATGGATGAACACAGAACTTAAGCACATGCTAAAAAAGAAGAAAAAAATGTTTATAAAATGGAAAGAGGGAGGCATATCTAAAGAAGAATATAATGCTGTCTGCAGAACCTGCAGGGCACAAATCAGATTATCTAAAGCTGAAAATGAATTGAGGCTTGCAAGAGATGTCAAAAGCAATAATAAAGGATTTTGGGGATATGTCAAAAGTAAAAGAAAAGTCAAAGATGCTATAGGATTTTTACAGGATGAAAATGATGAAATGGTAAGACAGGATGTTGAGAAGGCTGAACTTTTAAATTCCTATTTTGCATCTGTTTTCTCTCAGAAAGGAAATGTAACATCAACTGTTATTCATTGTCCTATTAAGGGAATAGAAGAATCCAGGATATCTATAAACAGAAAGATAGTGAGGAAACACTTAGCTAACCTAAATGAATTCAAGTCTCCAGGTCCAGATGAATTACACCCCAGAGTACTGAAGGAGATAGCAGAAGAAATTTTTGAACCCCTCTCCATAATCTTTGAAAATTCTTGGAGAACAGGAGAAGTACCAGAAGACTGGAGAAGAGCAAATGTTGTTCCTATCTTCAAAAAGGGGAAGAAGGTGGACCCAGGCAACTATAGGCCGGTGAGTCTGACTTCTATACCAGGAAAGATCTTTGAACAAATTATTAAACAACATGTATGTCAGTACCTGGATAAGAATGAAGTGATTAAACAGAGTCAGCATGGGTTTGTAACTAATAAGTCATGTCAGACTAACTTAATTTCCTTCTATGACGGAATCACTGATTGGGTGGATCAAGGAAATGCTGTAGATATAGTAAATCTTGACTTCAGCAAAGCATTTGACAAAGTCTCTCATACAATCCTTATTGAAAAAATGACTAAGTATGGAATGGACAAGGCAACTGTTAGGTGGATTCATAACTGGCTTAGTGATCGGACCCAAAGAGTGGTCGTAAATGGCTGCACATCCAGTTGGAAGAATGTCTCAAGTGGGGTACCACAGGGCTCTGTCCTGGGCCCTGTATTGTTCAACATCTTTATCAACGATTTAGATGAAGGAATTGAGGGTAAACTGATTACATTTGCTGATGACACAAAGCTAGGAGGGATAGCTAATACTAGAGAAGAGAGAGAGAGGATTCAAAAAGATTTAAATAAACTGGAGAAGTGGGCAGCAACTAACAGAATGGTTTTTAACAGGGAGAAATGCAAAGTACTACATCTGGGCAATAAAAATGAAAAAAGCATATATAGAATGGCAGGAATAGGGCTAAGTGACAGCACATGTGAAAAAGACTTGGGTATACTAATAGATCACAGACTGAATATGAGTCAACAGTGTGATGCAGCAGCAAAAAAGGCAAATGCAATTCTAGGATGTATTAACAGAAGCATACAGTCTAGATCACGTGAAGTCATTATTTCCCTCTACTCCTCTTTGGTCAGACCTCATCTGGAATATTGTGTCCAGTTTTGGGCGCCACATTTTAAAAAAGACATCAACAAACTGGAGCAAGTTCAGAAAAGAGCAACCAGAATGGTGACCGGTCTGCAAACCCTGTCTTATGAGGAAAGGTTGCAGGATTTGGGAATGTTTAGTTTGCAAAAGAGAAGACTGAGAGGAGACTTAATAGCTGTCTACAAATATCTAAAGGGCTGTCACATTGTAGAAGGATCAACTTTATTCTCATTTGCACAAGGAAAGACTAGAAGCAATGGGATGAAACTGAATGGGAGGAGACACAGATTAGATATTAGAAAAAACTTTTTGACAGTTAGAGTGATCAATGAGTGGAACAGGCTGCCACGAGAAGTGGTGAGTTCTCCTTCAATGGAAGTCTTCAAACAGAGGCTGGACAGACATCTGACTGGGATGATTTAGCGAATCCTGCTTTGAGCAGGGGGTTGGACCAGATGGCCCAGGAGGTCCCTTCCAACTCTACGATTCTATGATTCTATGATTCTATGATGGTTAAGATGTAGCTATGCCCTGTCCCACTGGCTGGGATCCAGCTTCAGATGATCAATGGCATCCATTTCTTATGGACGTCGACTCACAATGAGATGCAGTGGTGGTTTCTCATCAGCTTTCACAGTTTTCCTACTCACAGACGTGTGACATTCCGGCGCACATTTTTAAATCTGCCCTATCATGCCAATCCCATAGAATCGTCTACGGCCTGTGGCTTCTGTCTTTTGCACTCCAAAGTTACGTGACAGATCATGATAGCCAGTGAGCAACATGTTTACATCTCTCCCTGTGATCAAAATTTGATGGAGATAAGTAATGGCGATGGGATCAATGGTACTGCGATACAGCAACGCTTTCTTCACAAAGAAATGTTTTCGCTGTCTCCACACACAAATTAATTGAGGGTCAGCATCGCCTCAGAGAATTGTGACGGAAGTTTTTCCCGTGACTAGTAATTCCTAGATTTCTGCAATCACTAGACTTTATGTCAGTAATTGTATGCATCTCATTTCCTATTGCGGAGAGGCTGGACTGTCTTACTGAGACAGAAATATATATGAAGATTTAAAAATACCACCAAAAGTGTATACTGGTGTACGCTTCAAATACATTTCCTTTTTTCTACTTTTTAGATTGTTGTCTAATCCATACTGAGAACACGGAGATTTTTTATGTGTAAACTATGCAATATATACCTGCTATCCAGTGATAATGTGCCCTTTCTCACCTTTGTCCAATCACGTCTAATCCATACATGCCTCCTGATCTATAGACATAGGTTTTTAATGTGTAAACTATGCTATACATACCTGTAATCCGGTGATACGTTACCCTTTCTCACCTTTGTCCAATCACGTCTAATCCATACTGGGCCTGAGACCGTCTGAGCCTGCCTCCTGATCTATAGACATAGGTTTTTAATGTGTAAACTATGCTACATATATACGTGTTATCCGGTGAAACTGTAACCTTTACCAACTTTCTAGAATCTTGTCGAATCCATACTGGGCCTGAGAACGGCTGCCGAGTTGTTAAGCAAGCTACAGCACCTGTGGTTTGGACACGTAATTTTTTGCATTTTTTCAGGAATGCCGGTTAGGCCTAATTCCGGAATTGCGGTTGACCTGCACTTACTGGGAAATCATCGTTCGCGGGGAATAATTGGAATCACAGATCCCCATCACTAACGGTGTTCTGCTGGTTATCTGCACCTGTAAGTGACAAAAGCTGGTCCTTTCAGTGTAGCGCGCATGCAGCCACGGACATGGAAGGCCATGATAGACCATGATAGTGGCAGAGCCTCGCGTATCCCTCTAGTAAGCTTGACGCGTACCGCGGGGGCATGCCGGAGTCTCGTTCGTTAACGGAATATAGCTGAGAAATCGCTAGCACAACTACAAACGGACATACCACACCACACACAGAATCGACAAAGCTTTCAATATGTGCATCTTTTCTGTAGCTTGTATGGTTGTGGTTTCCCGGGTGCAGTCCAATTAAGCCGCAGGCTCCACTCCTGGTGGTGCCCTTTTGGACATTCCTTTAAGATTCAGCTTTGCAATCATACAGCCCCCGGAAAGCAAACACTTTGCCTTCATGGACGCTGTTTGGAGGTTCGTGGGAATAACGCCGCTCGATCAGCAGTGGGCATAATTAATTGGTGGGAAGTCCGACGGTATATGATCGTGTTCGATTTCAGAAATTTTTTTTTTTGGTTGGTATTTTACATTTTTATTCCAGCCTTTCTTGACTTCATAAGGGAATAACAAGCCTATATCTGTGTCTCCTCACCTCCTCCTTTTACTCCTCCACCTCTTTTCTAAATGTAGTTGCCCTTTTCCATATGTTACTTTTGGCTTCTGAGCATTTTGTCGGCTTTGGGACACCTTTTAAGGTGTTTTGTAATTGTTTTCTATGTGTTTGTATGTGTTTGTGTTTGCCTGCCATTGTTTTCATTGGGGTTCGATGGTGTTCGACAAACATTCGACGAACTTGCCTCCTGTGCGACGAACCAAAACACTAGCGGGGTGGCTCAACACTACTCCTGATATATAGAAGTACATTGTTAATGTTTAAAGTATGCTATATATACCTGCGATGATACTGTACACTTTCTGCCAGGAAGTCCTCCTCCAACCAACACTCTAAGTGTATCATTGACACCTGGAACATTGTCCCACATGTGTGATTATTTCTTGCGGATCTTCTTGTTATATTGTGGTGTGATCCATTCTGAGCGTGTGAGTGTCTATGGGTTACTCCTGCAATTTAGATGTACACTTAAAAATGACCCCAACACTGTATACAGCTCTACGCTTGTGATACATTACCCATTTACTGCTTGTTATATTCTGGTCTAATTCAAACTGACCAAGTGACAGTTATTTTCTGACTGTGGAAATAAATACTGAGATTGACAACAATGACCCCTACACTGTGTACAGCTGTACTCTTCAGATCCATCACCGGTTTACGGCTTTTCAGATCGTGTTGTAATCCAATACTGAGCCTGAGAGCGTCTGTGTGTGCCTCCTCAAATATCTACGGAGATTTAGAATGTTTAAACTATGCTATATATACCTGCTATCTAATGATACTGTACACTTTGTCTAATTTTTATATTCTTGTCTAATCCATACTGAGCCTGTGAGTGTCTCTGTGTGACTGATGGAATATATATGGAGATTGACAATTATCCTTTGACTGAATAGAGCTGTACGCTTCTGATACAGTGCCATATATCTGATGTTATTTTGGGTCTATTTTCTGCAAAATTTTGAAGTTTGGTGGAAGAGGCCGCGGACGTGGGCGTGGGGGGGCCAGCTGGTGCTGATGGTGGTGGTGCATCTGCTGGTAGTGGCAAAAGCACAATAGCAGCTAAGGCAGGAGGTGTTGAGCCTGCGTCATGGTCTGGCTCCGGAACGCCTGGAATGATACCTTTTCTGGGAGTAGGTTAACCGCTTTTAAAGGCGGAGCATGAGGAACTGGTTTTGGCTTACATTGCCGAAACAGACTTCAGCAAATATGCCCTCCTCTTCTGAAGTTTCAAAACATGCAAGCACTGAGTCATCAAGTGCTGGCTCCTGGTCAGGAAGAACCCCTTTCCTTGTCTCCTGCACCCCCACCCAAAGTGAATGATGCAGCAGGCCACACTTCACATTAGTCCATGTAGCTCTTTCTATCATACCATGCCTGGGTTATCAAGTCAAATCGTGAATTCTCAAGTCCAAGATGAATCTGACATGGAGTGTGGGTGGCCAGCCAGGGCAGTGGGGTTAATCGGTACCTGGCCGGTGTCTCACAGGGATGTTTCACGGTGGTGGTGACCCGTTCCGTGGCCCTGGGCGTCCATGCAAAAGGGTGAATTACGTTTATAGGTGAATGATACGTGATGCCACCTGTGGTTTCTGATTAGATTGACCAGCGCTGCAGTGTCGCTTCTCTGGGACAGATGTTGTGGTGCAGCTAAGATGTAGAAGCCCTGCACAGGTAGGGCCGTAGTCGCAGGGCAGATGAAAGAGTTGGTAGATGGTGTGCAGTGCAGGATTTAGCAGAGCCGTGCGCCAGGCGCAGGAGAAAGATGACAGACACAGTCGTGCAGTTCCTTTACCTGTACTTGGTAAGTGCCGTCCAGGACCCAGAGTACAGATGGAGAAGGAGTTGGTCAGCCTGGAAGCCAATTTCGAATTCTCTCTCTGGAGATAGGTAGTGTGGCCTCCGTTCTAGCGCTTATCTGAGGTACTTGCAGTGCTGAGTTCAATGAAGTTCCCCCTGTTGACTCTCTTTTGGAACTTTCTCGAACGGCAGGCAGCCGTAGCCTTTTCCTTCTGGCTCCCACACGTCGATGCTGGGGCCTCTGAACCTTAGTTGGGTACAGAGCATTTCCAGCTGCTACTTCCTCCAGTTTCTGCTGCAGGAACGTCAGTGTACCTACAAACTCGGAGACCGGAATGCGGACCATGCGCTCCAGCTAGGAGTGAGCCTTAACTCTGCTCATCCTCCAGCTCCCCTTCTCACGTCCACACACTTCCCCTTCCCTGCACAGAGTGCCCTAACTTACCTCCTCCCGGCCACAGAGAGCAGCTCCTCAGCAGTCAGGTTCAGAGGTCTCCCTGCTGGCCTGGAGTGGAAACTGTGTTGTATGTTGGTTGAACTGCTAGAGAGATCCTTCGTTGCTCCCAAGCATGACATCACACTCCCTAGGAGGAAGGTAATGCCACTGTGGCGACCGTACTCCTGGGGACGCCACAAGTGCACTGATGCCCAGCCACAGCTAGATGATTCTGCTGGTACATTGACCCAGACCACTACATTCCCCTCACACTCTACACAGCCAGAATCTGACCCTGAGGAAACTCAGGTTCCCCTTCCCGCATACTATACCACCTTACACGGTGACAAAGAGGAAGGTGCAGATGAAAGTGCAGGTTCCTTGAGCAGGTGGGGGGCATACTCATGGGCGACGGCACTGGCACAGGGCACCGCATAGTACGCAAAAGTGTCTCTGCCGGTGGGAGGGCCCATCTGCCGTCAATCACACTGCCACACACCGCCGTACTATGAGGGGCCCTGTGCCAGTGCCGTTGCCAACGAGTGGGCCCCCCTGCTTGCTCAGGATCACAGCACTTGCAAAGTTGAAATACTTACCTCTCCCTGCTCCACCGCCATAACGTCTTCCGCGTGTCCTGACAGTGATATTCTGATCAGAGAGCGCAATGACATCACGTCTGTACACCCTCTGCTTAAACAGCCAAGTGCAGTGAGATGGAAGATGGGGATGACGAGGAGTCCAGACTAGTACAGGGATTCCCTAGTGAGGAGACTTATTTAATTGTTTTCAATGTTGGGACACCAATTTTTGGGGAGCACTATACTCTGGAGAATGATATATGGGGCCCACCATACACTGGAGCATTCCAAAGGTGGACATCAGACACTGGAGCAGCATGTACAGGGCCCATTATGCACTAGAGCAGTGGTCCCCAAACTTTTTTGCACCAGGGACCGATTTCAAACAAGACCATTCTTCCATGGCCCGGCAGGGTGGGGATGGAGGTGTGGCAGGGGCGGGGCTTTGGTCATAAAGGGCGGGGCTATGGACGCGGTTGTAGTGTAGCAGTGCATACTTATAATTAAATAACATTTATAATGTGACTCAACTCACCATAGGTTTTGAATGAGTGCTCCATCACCCCCTTCTCCCCATCATTGCCTTCACCCCATCACTCCCTTCTCCCCATCATTGCCTTCACCCCATCACTGCCGTCTCTCCATCATTGCCTTCACCCCATTACTGCTGTCTCCCCATCATTGCCTTAACCCCATCACTGCTGTCTCTCCATCATTGCCTTCACCCCATCATCACTGCTGTCTCTCCATCATTGCCTTCACCCCATCATCACTGCTGTCTCTCCATCATTGCCTTCACCCCATCACTGCTGTCTCTCCATCATTGCCTTCACCCCATCACTGCTGTCTCTCCATCATTGCCTTCACCCCATCACTGCTGTCTCTCCATCATTGCCTTCACCCCATCACTGCTGTCTCTCCATCATTGCCTTCACCCCATCACTGCTGTCTCTCCATCATTGCCTTCACCCCATCACTGACGTCTCTCCATCACTCCCTTCTCCATCACCCCCATCATGGCCTTCTCCCATTACCCCCTCATGGCCTTCTCTCCCCATCACGGTCATCTCCTCATGTCCCCATCTCCTCCAGGGCCAGGCTCCACCGACACAAACACAGACAAACACACACACATACATGTACACACACACAGACAGACATACATACACACACACACATTATACATACACACAGACACCACCTCTCTCCTCTCACCTGTCCGCAGCATCGCCCGCGCTTCCTCGCTCTGACACAGCAGCGGCCACTCTCCTCTCTGTGTCAGTCAGAGACAGGAAGCGCGGGCGGCGGGCAGGAAGCTGGACAGGTCCTTGCAGCTCCGCTCCTGCTCTTCCCTCTTGCAGGCTGCGGAGCTGCTTGGATCGCTCCCTGGCCGCCGCTATGCCACTGACCGCCCCTGGCTCCCCTTGTGTCCGCGGACCGGCAAGGGCACTGCAGCGGCCCGGTGGTGGGCCGCGGACCGGCGGTTGGGGACCCCTGCACTAGAGCATTAGAAATGGGGCCCATTATATATGGAGCATTATTTGGGCCCATAAGACAGTGGAGCTTCATCCATGGGGATCAACATATACTGTAGCATTATGTGGAGCTCATCATATACTGTATGGAACATTATATGGGACCAATGATTCTGTATGGAGAAATATATGGGCCTCATTACTCTGTATAGCGCACTATGCGGTGGCCATAATTCTGTATGGAGTAATATACTGTCCGTTTTTGGAGCTATTAAAAATGGATATCAGTCATGAGATGTAAAAAGTGAAGTATTTTTCATTGTACTCTGCCGCTATTTCTCTGCCGTATCGGAGCATGATGAGTTGTGGTATGTGTTAAAGGGGCGCTCTTTGGCCCAGGGCACATGAAAACCTGGAGCCAGCCCTACCCCCCCACAACTTTAGCCAAATAATGCCCATTTTTCAGTGCGTAACTATTATTATGAAGTAAATTAAGGTTGACAAGCTTCAGTAATAAAAATTGATGTTTTTGGCATTCAAATGGGCACTGTAGGTGTGTTTCCTGTCCTCCCCTCCCTGCCGACTTTGCTTCCCCATTGACTTACATTGGGTTTCGTGTTTCAGTCGGCCTTCGACTTTTCACGATAATCGGCCGATTTCGTTTGACCCGACTTTTGCGAAAGTCGGGTTTCAAGAAACCCGACTCGACCCGAAAAAAGGCAAAGTCGCTCATCTCTAACCTTCAGGGTTCAATGATGTGCTGTGGTTCTGCTACTTGATCGGGAGGTAGAAAGGCTCTGGAAAGTGCGTCTGCTTTGACATTTTTGTCAGCTGGGCGAAAATGAAGAACAAAGCAAAAAACAAAGCCCAGTGGGCTTGACGAGGATTCAGCCTTTGTGCAGTTTGGAGGTAAGCAAGGTTCTTGTGATCGGTGTATACGACTACCTGATGAAGAGCTCCTTCTAGAAGATGCCTCCACTCCTGCAGAGCCAATTTGATAGCCAACAATTCCCGATCCCCAACAGAATAATTCCTCTCTGCGGAAGAAAAAACCTTGGAAAAAAAACCACAGGAATGCATTCGCTCGGAGGACGATTTCTGGGTTAGTACGGCTTCCGCACCTACTGAAGAGGCATCGACCTCAAGAAAAAATTGTTCATTGGAGTTAGGACGATGAAGAACAGGTGCGACTGCAAAGGCCTTTTTGAGAGAAATAAAGGCCTCCTCAGCCTCAGGAGGCCAATCCTTCGGATTTGTACCTTTCCGGGTTAGAGCTGAGATGGGCACCATTGGGTGGAGAAGTTAGGAATGAATTGCCTGTAGTAGTTGGCGAAGCCCAGGAATCGCTGTATGGCCTTCAACCCAGACGGACGAGGCCACTTGAGTACAGCCGAAAACTTCTCCGGATCAATTTTTAATCCTGTGGAGGAAACAATGTAACCAAGGAAAGGCAAAGAAGATTGTTCAAAGAGGCACTTTTCAAACTTGGCGTACAGTCTGTTCTCCCTGAGCCTCTGTAAGACCAGGCACACTTGTCTGCGATGTGAGACCAAGTCAATAGAAAAAAATCAGAATGTCGTCTAGATAGACAACAACACAGGTGTAAAGCAGGTCCCTGAAAATGTCATTGATGAACTCTTGGAAAACAGCGGGTGCATTGCTTAGACCAAACTGCATTACCAGGTACTCGTAGTGGCCATCACGGCTCTTGAAGGCTGTTTTCCATTCGTCTCCATATCTGATTCGGATCAAATTATAAGCACCTCTGAGAACCAGCTTGGTGAAGATCCTGGCCCCTCGGAGATGGTCAAACAGTTCTGAAATTAGAGGCAAAGGGTACCTGTTTTTTACCGTGATCTGGTTCAGCCCTCCGTAGTCGCTACAGGGCCGCAGGGATCCGTCCTATTTCTTCACGAAGAAGAAGCCTGCTCCTGCCGGTGACAATGATTTTTGGATAAACCTTCTGGCCAAGTTCTCCTGGATGCAGTCCGACATAGCCTGAGTCTCTGCCTGGGAAGAGGGTAAACTCTCCCAAGGGGAGGAGATGTTCCAGGAAGAAGGTCTATTGGACAGTCATACGACCTGTGGGGGGGAAGTTTTTCAGCCTCCTTTTTCCTGAAGACATCCGAGAAGGACCAGTAAGCAGATGGTAATCCAGGCAGGGTAGCAGGTTGGACCGGGGGTGAAGCTGGTTCAACCCGGGTTAAACAACGGTCTGATCAGGAATCTCCCAACGTAGAATTTCGCCTGTTCTCCAATTAAGGACTGGTTCATGTTTCTGAAACCAAGGCAAACCTAGAAGCAAGGGGTGAGACAAACCAGGGTACATATAAAAACGGATTCTTTCAGAATGCATAAGACCTACCCGGAGTTCCACTGGCTCAGTCTGGAACTGGACGGGTTCGGTCAGAGGCTGGCCATCGACATCAGTTACTCACAATGGGTTGGGAAGAGCCTGAACTGGTAAGTGGTAGCGATCCACAAGCGTCTGCTGGATAAAGCTTCCGGCGGCTCCGGAGTCCAACAGACAGAGTCCAGAAAATTTTATTGCTCCGCAGGTCACGGAGACTGAGATCTGTAATGAAGGAGAGGAACATTCTCTACCAAGGGTGGCCTCTCCTACCGAGCCTAGGTACAGGAGTTTTCCGACTTCTTTGGACAGGAGCGGATCAGGTGTTCGGAACTACCACAGTACAGACAGCTTCCGTCTTTGCGACATGCCTCCTGGCAGCGACTGGCCAGACTTACTCGATCTACCTCCATAGCTTCAGGAGAAGAGGATGAGGAAGACATTTTGGAAGAATTAGAGTCCAGGTGGTAGGACCTCATGTCACGCTTAATCTTCATGGAACGCTCCTGAAAACGCAGCTCAATCCGGGTCGCCAAGGAAATCAGGTCATCCAAGATGGTAGGCCTGTCCCGTCCCGCCAGCTCATCCTTAATTTTTCCAGATAGGCCCTCCCATAAGGTAGCCAGCAAGGCCTCATCGTTCCAGGATAGCTCAGACGAGAGGGTGCGGAACTGAACAGCATACTGAGCCACAGTGGGGTTATTTAGTTTGGAGAATCGAAGGCTTAGGGGTGATCTTATTACAATGTATAAATATATGCGGGGACAATACAGAGACCTTTCTAATGATCTTTTTACTCTTAGACCTGTGACGGGGACAAGGGGGCATCCTCTACATCTGGAGGAAAGAAGGTTTAAGCACACTCACAGACGCAGATTCTTTACTGTAAGAGCAGTGAGACTATGGAACTCTCTGCCATATGATGTTGTAATGAGTGATTCCCTACTAAAATTTAAGAAGGGACTGGATGCCTTTCTTGGAAAGTATAATATTACAGGGTATATACACTAGTTTCCTTAATATTGCGTTGATCCAGGGAGCTAGTCTGATTGCCGTATGTGGAGTCGGGAAGGAATTTTTTTCCCCAATGTGAAGCTCACTGTTTGCCACATGGGTTTTTTTTGTCTTCCTCTGGATCAACATATTAGGGCAAGTTAGGATAGGATATGGGTTGAACTAGATGGACTTAAAGTCTCCCTTCAACCTTAATAACTATGTTACTATGTTACCGTGAGGGTTCCTTGGCGTAAGCGAAGCAGGGCGGAAGCAGTCGACGTGACCCGGCCGGGTTCATCAAAGGTCCTGAGAAAAGTCTCTAGGAAAGATTGAAGATCATTAACCAGCGGGTCTCCTCTTTCCCATAACGGATCTAACCAGGCGAGAGCCTCTCCTGCTAGATGTGACATAATGAAGCCCACTTTGGCACGGTCAGAAGTAAACATATCCCCAAGATTTCGAAGTGCAGGGTACACTGATTGAGAAAACCCAGACACTGAGTGGGATCACCATGGAAGCGGGTAGGAGCCGCCAGGCGGGGGCCCTTGCTTGTCATGACAGCAGGTACCTGGGTGTTGCTAGATGAATCAGGAGCAGCCAGGTTCTGCAGGGAATCCATACTGGTGGACAAGTTAAGTAGATATGTCGTTATCTTATCCTGTTGATCTCTTAAATGGGTCACCTCTTGGCACAACTCCAACGTCTGAGGCCTCTGGGGTCCAGCGGATTCCATGGCCAGAGCAATCTGTAAAGAATGGAAGCGGAGGCAGAGATGGTGAAGTTCACATTCGTTTTTATTTTTTAAGTGGAACCTCGGGACCACGGTCCGGGGGGCTCCGAAGGGGGCGTGACTAGTGAGCCCCGGGCACCCGTAGTAAAGCCCCTCAGGCAGGGCCAGAATGGAATACCCGGAGGACACAGGTGCTACCTCCAGTTAGACCCTGAACACGTGGCAGCTGTCCCAGCGGGACCAAAAGGGATAGCAAAAGTTACAGCAGAGTCCGTAATGCGCTGGGTCCTGGATCCGGTTAGTTGGTAAGGAGTCGGTTCCAGTGACCTTCACACAGTCCTTGGACTCGGATGGCTGTAGGCAGAACAGGATGGCTTAGGCCCAGATGGTTGCTGATATAACCAAGTAACACAGGATACTGATATGCTGTGGAAACAGAGAGCATTAGACAATGCACAGAGACTGCAGATGCAGCGCAGACAGGTTAGCATGAGAACCGGATGTAGCAATGATAGATACTCGTTGCTCCGGCACTTTCCCTATGGAGGAGAGGCCAGAAATAGCAGCCAGTGAGCTGCCATTGGTTAAATGTATTTTTTGAATAATGCGCGCCGCCTCTTTAAGAAGGCAAGAGAGCTGGCGGGCGTGCCCGAATAGTCTTAGCTACAGATCTCCTCACAGGGGGCCAGGAGGAGGAGGCAGGAGGGAGGACAGAACGCTGAGCAGCAGCATGAGATCCAGAGGGGGCCGGCTGCTGCCTATGTGAGGCTCGAGGTGAGTGCCCAAAACGGAGAGCAGCGGCAGGATGGGGGCCCGGTGTAACAGCGGCAGACCTGGACGCAGCACCAGGACGGGGACCAGGTGTAACACAGCAGCAGGAAGCTGTGGATTTGTACCCCTTTGCTCTGGGAAGTTTCCCCTCCCCTCCTCATCCACACGATGTACCAGTGATCAACATGTGTAAGTTCTTATTTTAATATTATTTCTTCTATTTTCTTTTATTTCTAACAGTCTGTATAAGCGGTATGTGAAGAAACCAGAGTATATCTTAATTGCCCAGATGGCTATGTTTTTGCAGGCCTGGAGGAATTGACTTTTTGTCTGTATATTTGGCTTGTAGATTTAAAGGGAATCTGTCACCCCTTTTTTGACATATCATATAATGGTATCATTCAATTGTGTGTCACATAAGGATTCTCTTAGTACTTTTGCTTCCCCCTGACCCCGCACCTTTCAGGCATAAATACCTTTTTTATAACGGTTCAGATGTATGTAAACTGCCGCTGTCTGCTGGGCGGGGCTTATTCACCTGCTCCCCCCTCCCTGTCTTGCTCTACACAAGAAGAAATGCATAGAGCAAGACAGGGAGGGGGGGAGCAGGTGAAAAAGCCCCGCCCAGCGGACCGGACCGTGGCAGTTTACATACATCTGAACCGATATAAAAAAGGTATTTATGCATGAAAGGTGCGGGGTCAGGGGGAAGCAAAAGTACTAAGAGAATCCTTATGTGACACACAATTGAATGATACCATTATATGATATGTCAAAAAAGGGGTGACAGATTCCCTTTAAGTGTGGATTCTGGTGGGTCAAGAAGGCTGACTTGCACAATGATATGCCATGTAACATAATTTGTGCTTATCTGATGTTTGCTAATATTCTGGAATCAGTTTGTTGACTTTGAATGTAGATAGGGAAAGGCTGTGATGGTGTACTGAAGGACACTGTGGAATTCTAAAAATAGCTTACCTGTCTCGGGTATAAAAAGATCCTGAGACAGAGAGACAGGGTCTCATCTCATAACACAGAGCTACCAGCCGGACATTCTGCTAAACACCCAACGGACAAGAAACTCTTCAGGATCCCAGCTGAGGGTATGTCAGACCCGGCTGAAAGACCACAGGATTGCTCTCGGTTATTTCCCTACACTTGTCGTGACCTCTCTGTGTGTTATCACAGGTGGAATAGCAACCATGGGAGCTCTGACATAACATTCACTAGCATCCCGGTGAGTCGGCAGAGGGCAGAGACCTTGTAATGTGCACCATCGTGAGGAAATTGCTAGAATTGTTCTGTTTGCTAGTGGGTGTTGTGGTTCAATAAAGCTTGGCCACACTGTTTTACCCTAATCCTGTGTTGTCTGTGTAGTGTTCTGTCCACAAGGAGATAGAGTGGGCTTTCAGTGGTATGAACCCTGGTCCATGCAGTCTTGCTAAAAACAGCAGGGCCAGTCAACGAGAGCACCCACTGACCCCGTTTCTCCACAATGTATTTTGTCTGTTTTGTAACATCTTTTGTATTTTTGTAAACACTGACTATATTTTCTGGAGTAAATCTATAAAATTTACTAGTTTTGTTTTCCTTGCTCTAAGAACAAACTGCCATGACCTCCACGCTAAATTACACTACCTTGTGGGTGGGCTCCTGACCCGATATTTATTTTAATGTCAAACAAGGAGCTAGTGGCAGCAAAGTTCTGGGGGATTTGGGAGACTGTGGCAGTGACGGAACGGAGGTTTATGTGTGTATTTCCATCCTCAGACTGGGGATATACATACTGCCCTCACTGCAGAGTGCCCAATAGCCAGTACACGGCAAGGAAGCCTTTCTGGCGACTTCTTACCCTAGGTGTAATTGCCTGACTGACTTGAAGGTAAGGGGCGTCAGATAGCTGCAAGTTCCGAACCGGGAACTGAAAGTGGGATAGACAAGTAAATCCCTGACATATTGATGGCACAGCGGTGGAATCATAGAGCATTAGCAACCTGGTTTAAGCTATCATTCCTCTCACTAAAAATTTGCACAGTTCTTGCGATGACCCTGCGCAAAACGTTTTGAAGAACAAAATCAGTGTTTATTAGTGCTGAGACAATACTTTCTGTATAGCAGTTACCCCCTCCCCTTCTCTTTGTTTTTCTCTCCTATCTTTTATTCGGCAACAATGGTTATGCTGGGAGAGGCCTGGTATAAGCAGCAGTCCAAGGACACTCTTATTGCCCTTTGCACGTCGAAGCAGATTGACCCTGTCAGGAAAATATGAATACTTCCTAAAATTCTATGTACGCTTCCAGTGCTCGTGCTACCCCTCCCCCATTTTGTTTGTAGGGTGTAGCACTGAGCTTCTCATGTGCAGGCACAGCTCACAAACATCGCCCTCACAGCTGCACCAGCCCCCTGTTCACCCTGATGGAATGTCCACTTGCCCCTCCCTACAAGTGTACCAGCTTTGTGTAATGTGAGCTCCTGGCCCTTTAAATCCAGCTTTCTTTAAGCACGTTTCTTTGTTCATTCATACTCGAACTTAATAACCCACGATAACCCCAGTGACAGGAGAAATATATTTCCCAAATCGGTATCAATAGAGCTACGTCTTGCAGCATTTTGCAGCGGATACGGACATCAGAATCCGAGAAAACAGTTTCTGCCACTCCGTAGCCCACAGATATATCATACTTGGTATCAAACAATAGGTAAATTCTCAGGGGAAAATAAAATGCCCTGCTGTCACCCTATGAGCTTCCCAACCCAAGATAGGGCAAAGAGAAGCTTTTACTAACTTCTCGAAATAGCAGGTCCTCCCAGGAACCACCCACATGTGAGGTCAACAAAGGTGGGAGTTCCTATGTTTATGGCCCAGAACTATGAAACAGAAACTACCATTTTGAGAGTTTCAGACCTGGGGAAGAGAGCCATCTACCATCCATGCTGTGGACTGAATCTTTGTCCTTGGGAACTCCCCTCCCCCAGTCAACATGTCATGCCAGTGACTGAGTTGTGTAAGTTCTTATCTTAATCCTCTTTTAAGATAAGATAAGATAATCCTTTAATCGTCCCACCATGGGGAAATTCAGAGCATTACAGCAGTAAAGGCCCCGTCTCACTAAGCGATCTCGGTAGCGAGATCGCTGCTGAGTCACAACTTTTGTGACGTAACAGCGATCTCACCAGCGAGATTGCTGTGTGTGACAGCGATCAGCGAGCGGCCCCCCCTGCCGGTATCGCTGATCGCTGGAAGAAACCTCTGGACATTTCTTTGGTCGCTGGTCTCCCGCTGGCCAGCACGCATCGCTGTGTGTGACAGGTGGGAGACCAGCGATCAGCTGTAAAAAATAATAAAAAAAATAAAAAATATAGTTATTCTCACCTTCCGACGTCCCGTTCAGCCATCCTGCCTCTCTCCACGCTCCGGCCCCAGTGATCCTTTGCATGAATGACCACGAGATGTCACGGTCTCGAGGGATAACAAAGTCTCGCGGTCATTCATGCAAAGGATCACTGGGGCCGGAGCGTGGAGAGAGGCCGGATGACTGAACAGGACGTCGGAAGGTGAGAATAACTATATTTTTTATTTTTTTTTTTATTATTTTTTACAGCGATGGCCAGCGATGCCGCACGCTCGGCATCGCTGTGCTGATCGCTGGTGAAGCTGTCTGTGTGACAGCTCACCAGCGATCACATAGCGACTTACTAGCGATCCTGACACCTTGATATCGGTGTCGGGATCGCTGGTAAGTCGCTTAGTGTGATGGGGCCTTAAGGCAGGAACAAGTACAGATACAGATGCATAAAGGCATTACATTGACAGTAGGTAGGTACATATACGGAAAAAAAAAAAATGTAACCAGACTGTCACAACTTTGGATCTATCAGTTCACTGTTTGGGTCGTTCTCCGTTTTGGACAGTGCTGGTTATACAGCCTAACTGCAGCAGGAAGGAAGGACTTTCGATAGCGCTCCCTCTCACATTTAGGATGAAGTAGCCGGTCACTGACAGTACTGCACATCTTTGTCACGGTCTCATGCATGGGATGGGAATCATTCTGCACCATGTAGCTCACCTTGGCCAGTATCCTCCTGTCGCCTACTTCCTGAACTGGATCAAGTGGGCATCCCAGGACAGAGCTGGCCCTTCTAGTCAGTTTGTCCAGCCTATTCCTGTCCCTGGTTGATATGCCACTACCCCAGCACGCCACACCAATGAAGATGACTGATGCCACAACAGAGTTGAAGAAGGATGCAAGGAGTGCCCCTCTAACTCCAAAGGCTCTCAGCCTTCTGAGCAGATAAAGCCTGCTTTGGCCCTTCCTGTACACTGCATCCAAGTGATGGGCCCAGTCAAGCTTATTATTGAGGATCACACCAAGGTACTTATAGGTGTCGACTATCTCAATGTCATTTCCCTGAATGTTCACCTCTACTGGTGGATTTTTGCCCTTGTGAAAGTCCACCACCAATTCCTTGGTCTTCCCGGAATTAATCCTAAGGTGGTTCCTCTGACACCACTCCACAAAAGCTTGGTTAGTATCTCTGTACTCTCTTTCATCTCCTCCTGTGATGAGGCCTACTATTGCAGAGTCATCAGAATACTTCTGCAAGTAGCAGCTAGATGAGTTGCACCTAAAATCCGCAGTGTACAGTGTGAAGAGAAAAGGGGCAAGAACTGTACCTCGAGGTGCCCCTGTATTGCAGATCACCGTGTCTGACACACTGTCCCGAACCTTTACAAACTGAGGTCGGTTCGTGAGGTAGTTAAGGATCCAGGTGGAGAGTTGGAGGTCCACACCAACAAGGCCCAGCTTGTCTCTCAGTAGACCTGGCTGTATGGTGTTAAAAGCACTAGAGAAATCGAAGAACATTATTCTCACAGTGTTCCCAGGTTTCTCCAGGTGAGAGAGAGTCCTATCTAGAAGGTGGATAATGGCATCATCCACACCAATGCCAGGCCTGTAGGCAAACTGGAGAGGGTCCATATCCGAGCTCACTAGAGGATGGAGACGTGTGAGAAGCAAACTCTGTAGTACCTTCATCAGGTGTGATGTCAATGCTACAGGTCTATAGTCATTACGGTCTTTCGATAAGGTTTCTTCGGAACTGGTACCACACACGATAATTTCCACAGTTGTGGTACTATACCCATTCTCAGGCTCATATTGAACAGATATGTAATGATCTCACTCAGCTGGTGCCCGCAGGTTTTGATTAGCCTTGCACTTATGCCGTTATTTTGTAGCTGTCTGTATATACTGCATTCTTGTCTCCCTTTATAAAATTTTTGTATTTTTGTAAACACTGCCTATAATTTTGGAGTAAACTTATACATTTTCTAGTTTTGTTTTCCTTGCTTTAAGAATGAACTGGCACAACCTCCGCGCTAAATTACGCTCCCTTGTGGGTGGGCTCCTGACCCGATATTGATTTTAATATCAAACGAGTTGCTGGTGGAAGCAAAGTGTTCTGGATGATTTGGGAGACCCCAGCAGTGATGAAACGGAGGTTTATGCGGGTATTTCCAGACTGAGACTGGGGACATACATACCACCCTCACTGCAGAGTGCCCAGTAGCCAGTACACGGCAAGGCACCCTTTCTGGCGACTACTTACCCTTGGTGTAGTTCCCTGACTGATCTGAGGGTAAGAGGGGCGCCAGAGAGCTGCAAATTCCTAGCCGGAACTCGAAAGTGGGATAGACAAAGTAAATCCCTGACATGTTGGTGGCACAGCGGTGGGATCATGGAGCATTAGTGACCTGGTTTGAGCAATCATTCCTCTCACTAAAAACTTGCACGGTTCTTGCAAGGACCCTGCGCAAAAAGTTTTGGAGAATGAACTCAGTGTTCATTAGTGCTGAGACAATACTGTGTGTATAACAGTTACCCCCTCCCCTTCTCTTTGTTTTTCTGTCCCTTCTTTTATTTGGCAATTATGATTATGCTGGGAGAGGCCTGGTTTAAGCAGCAGTCCAATGACACTTTTATTGCCCTTTGCATGTATAAACAGATTGACTCCACGGGCAAAAACAAGGCCCAACTGGTTGCTGCCCTGATGCAATGTGGTTCGGAAGCCAGCCCAAGTGCAGGTGGTGCTGCTGCAGAGGTCCAAGCGGTGCCTGCCAGCCCTACTCGCAACCAGATAAATGTGGACCCCCCACTGTGGATGGCCTTGGAACAACTCCCCACAGATGATCAGGAGAGACGTCTGCAGCTGATCCAGCAATACCAGGATATGGCCGCGCGAGAGGCCCAAGCCCAGCGAAAGGCCGAGAGGGCCAAGCGAGAGGCCTAGAGAGCCGAGCGACAGGCCCAGCGAGAGGCCGAGCAGGAAGAGAGACAGCACCAACTGGAAATACCGTAGCCTGAATCCAAGGGCGGAGGTCTCTCCAGCCCAGTAGTGAGTACAGCAACGCTCATTTGCTTAAACTCCCGCTAGAGCATTTTCCTGTGATGAAAAAGGATGGGGACTTGGAAAATTTTCTGTGGGGATTTGAAAAAGCCTGCAGACGGTACCAGCTGCCTGAGACTCAATGGGCCCAATATTTAACTAAAGGGCTCAAAGGAAAACTGCTGGAGGTGTTTGCTTCTCTCCCTCCAGACCAAGATGGAGACTATGTGGCCATCAAGCAGTCCCTGATAAAGAAATACCAACTGAATCCTGAGGTTTACCATAAAAAATTCTGGAACCTCCAACGTGGCCCACACGACAGCTACAGTGATGTGGTGCATGGACTCAGAACCCACTTTGACCAGTGGATCCAAGGACTGTCAGTGATTACCTTTGAATAGATGAAGGACCTTATGATAAAAGACCAGCTCCTACATCTTTGTCCGGCTGAGGTGCGACAGTTCGTGGTGGACAGTGAGCCACAAGACGCGGACAAAGCAGCGCAGATCGCCGACACATACAAAGCCAATCTTAAACCGGAGGTGTGGAAGCCGGTCACTGCTAGCTGGAAAGGGGGTAAGCCATCAACCAACCCCAGTACCCCTACCAGCCATCTCATCGGAGCCTCGTCCCCTTTGCCAACGCCAGGCCACATCCGATCCCCGCAAGTGTTATTCCTGCAATCGGACAGGACATCTCAGCACCATTTGTCTGGAGAAGCAGAAGAACCCCCCAGTCAAGTCCTCAGGGCCTAATGCAGCAGTTCTTTTTGTGCGTGGGGTGTGTGGGAGTGCCTGTGAAAATTGGCAAAAAGTCACCATGGGGAACCATGTCACTATAGGAGTCAAGGGCACCGGGGCCAAACGAACCCTAATCCGACCTGAATTCGTGGCCCCTTAAGAGATTATTCCAGGGAAAATCCTTACTGTCACCAGGATTGGGGCTGTCTACTGTCCCTTGCCGATGGCCCGGGTTTTTGTAGACTGGGGTGCCAGGAGCATGGTGAAGGAAGTGGGGTTGTCCGAAAACCTGCCCACCAAGGTTTTGTTGGGGACTGATTTTGGGAGGATATTCACGTATTATGTCCCTGACCCCCCTCCCCAATCTGATACTGAGGGTAATGCTAATGTTAATCATGTGAATATGTGTGCTTTACCTGATAATGATTTACCTGATAACGATTTATATGAGTATGATTATGTATCTGAAAGTACAGGAATACTCAGCAACGTCACGCTTCGGGGTGAGATGGCTGAGGAACCCCTACCAGGAGCAAGCGACAGTGCTAAGGAAAATGGGGAGAGGCACGGGAATCATGAGGAAGGTGATGCCATGCAACAGACCAGTGCCACAGAGTTAGGTAACTGCCCCATATATAGCACTGCTCCTGAGGTATTGGGGTGGATGGGGAGATAGTACCCATAGTCGAGCAGGCTGATGGGACTGTGGTAATCCCTGGAGAGACGGCCTACAGGCAGAGTGCCCAGAATACAGGTAACGCCCTGCCTTCTGGACTCTCCTCAGTCAGAGGGATGACTGAACCAGAGGCGGACCCAGAGCAGGTCCCAGAGGGTCCCTGTGAGGAAGTGACCTTTATGTCGCTTCTGGCTGCCTCCAGCCAGGAGTTCCAGGCTGCTCTGCACTCAGATGCTACCTGGAAGCCCTAAGAAACCTCCCCGAGAAGCCCACCTTCCAGACTGATAAGGAGAGGGTGTTCTGGGAGCGAGGGAGGCTGTATCGGGAGACAGTTTCCGGTAGATTTCAAAAGGAGTGGTTGATGGAAAGACAGCTGGTAGTCCCTTACCAATTTAGGGGCGAGTTGTTATGGATTGCCCATGAGATTGGGACCAGCAAAACTAAAGCCCGGCTGTCTCAACACTTTTATTGGCCCAAATTGGGGTCAGATGTAACAAACTACTGCCGCTCCTATATTGCCTGTCAAAGAGTGGGAAAGTCAGGGCCTGCTCCCAAGGCTCGCCTGATCTCTTTGCCAGTGATAGACGAGCCTTTCCAGAGGAGAGATGTGGACATTGTGGGACCACTGGCCATACCCAGCAGCTCTGGAAAGCAGTACATCCTTAATGTGGTAGACTATGCTACCCGGTACCCGCAGGCAGGGGCTCTGTGCTCAACTAGCGCAGATAAGGTGGCAGTTGCCCTGTTGGCCATGTTTTTATGAGTAGGATTTCCCAGGGAGATGCTTACCGACAAGGACTCAATTCATGTCTCGCCTGATGGAGGCTCTCTGTAAGAAAATGCAGTTGAAGCGTCAGGTATCAAATCAAGTGCGTTTCAACCCCAAACCAATGGTTTCTGTGAATGCTTCAACGGTACCCTCAAACAGATGCTAAAAATGCTGGTTGAGACCCAAGGACGCAACTGGGAGCGGTACCTCGCACACCTGCTATTCGCTTACCGAGAGGTTCCATAGGCCTCGACGGGGTTTTCCCCCTTCAAGCTCCTGTACAGCGGGTGATTCCGGGGACCTCTTAGGTTGGTAAGGGAATCCTGGGAAGAAGAGCCGAGCCCTTCAGAAGTGTCCATCATGGAGAATGATGAATCCAAAGGGAGTTTGTAGCTATATTCCGCGCTGCCGCTTTAGACAAATTCCAGGAGAATGCTGTATGATTGCAGTGGTTTTATTCTACGCGTTTCAGGGGTCTCATGCCCCCTTCATCAGGAAATACCTGATTGTATTTCCTGATGAAGGGGGCATGAGACCCCTGAAACGCGTAGAATAAAACCACTGCAATCATACAGCATTCTCCTGGAATTTGTCTAAAGCGGCAGCGCGGAATATAGCTACAAACTCCCTTTGGATTCATCATTTCTTTGGTCACTGAAGACCTGTGGATCTGCAGCAGCCGCTACCTACACGCTCTTATCTCATCCTAACCAGGTGAGCATATTTCATGATATACTGTCTTTTGTAACGTGGATAAGACCCTATTGCGCTTTTTTGTCTCCCCCTTTTTTTGCAATAAACATCATGGAGAATGTCATGCTCTTCCGTAACAAGATGCAGACCTTGACGCAGTTGGTACATAACAATATGGCGCAGGCCCAGGCTGACCAGAAGCACTGGTATGATCAGAACGCTCGGGAACTGACCTATCAGGTGGGTCAACAGCTCAACCCAGTCACCTACGTGGTCACTCTTGACCACGCTCGGGATAGGTGGAAGGCCTTCCATGTCAATATGATGAAGGCTCATCAGGAATGTGGAGCCTGTGTCCTACTGGTCTGCAACCTGCCTGAGGATGGGGAGGAAGACCCCCTCCTGGACATGTTAGCCTAAGCTAAGGCTGACAGGTCCATAGAGGATGTGGAGGTAAGCATCGTGCATCGTGCTATCCGCACGCCAGCGATCACAGTTGCAAGCCACACTGGAACCCTTCCGGGCTGTGTTTACCAACAGACCTGGAATTACTGAGGCGGTGGTCCACAAAGTAAACACTGGGAATCATGCCCTCCTACAGCAGACTCCCTATCGGACGTCATGCACCAGAAGATCAATGAGATGTTGCAGCTGGGGGTGATTAAGCAGTCCAAGAGCGCGTGGGCCTCATCTGTAATCCTGGTGCCAAAGAATGATCAAACCATTCGGTTCAGTGTGGACTAAAGGGGGCTCAACATCATAACAGCCTCCGATGTGCGCCCAATGCCACGCCTCGAGGAGCTTCATGAGCAGTTTGCTGGAGTGCACTATCTATCCATTATGGATCTGAGTTGGGGATTTTGGCAGATTCTCCTGAGCCCCGAGGCACAGGAGAAGTCTGCCTTTGTCACCCCTTTCGGACTATATGAGTCCACGGTCATGCCTTTTGGCATGAAGAATGCCCCTACCACATTCCAGCGGGTGGTCAACCACCTGCTTCAGGGACTGGAGAAGTACGTGGTGGCGTAACTGGATGACATTGTCATCTTCAATTCCACCTGGGAAGAACACCTTCAGCATCTCCAAGAGGTGCTCGGGCGCATCCACCAAGCAGTCCTGACCATCAAGCCAGAAAAGTGATAGATGGGCATGAGAGAGATCCACTACCTGGGGCATTGGGTAGGTGGGGGCTCTATGAGGCCAGAGCCTGGGAAATGGACGCTATCACGCCCTGGCCCACCTGCAGGAGCAAGAAGCAGGTTATGTCCTTCCTGGGCACTGAAGGGCACTATAGGTGCTTTGTACAAAACTATGGCAGCTTTGCGAAGACCTTGATGGACCTCACCAGAAAAAGTCTACCCCATTAATTTCCTTCTATGACAGAATCACTGATTGGGTGGATTAGGGAAATGCTGTAGATATAGTATATCTTGACTTCAGTAAAGCATTTGACAAAGT
Organism: Dendrobates tinctorius; assembly: GCF_039654945.1. Lineage (NCBI taxonomy): Eukaryota > Metazoa > Chordata > Amphibia > Anura > Dendrobatidae > Dendrobates > Dendrobates tinctorius. The sequence goes on along the minus strand of NW_027361862.1, from coordinate 858,881 downwards.
ATCTCACACAATCTTTATTGAAAAAATGGCTAAGTATGGAATGGACAAGGCAACTGTTAGGTGGATTCATAACTGGCTTAGTGAGCGGACCCAAAGAGTGGTCGTAAATGGCTGCACATCCAGTTGGAAGAATGTCTCAAGTGGGGTGTGATATACAATGTCTGCAAAATATGTTTTCTGTTGGACTGTGCTAGAAATCCTCCATTCTATGACATTGTAAACTGTCAGTAGTAGGAATTCCTTCCCCCAAGTGTTATCAACCCTGCCACTTCCTCTGGAGGAGCAGGAATGTTAATTAGCTAGGACACTTCCTATTACAACCATTTGGCTCCCCTCCGCAGCTGAAGAAAAAAAAATGAGGGAAAAGCTCTTTGTCTGAAACCATGAGGTTTGAATAAAACTATCAGAGACTGCCCCGCAAAAACCATACAAAGCAGAGACAAAACAATCATATTTTTGTGATCTGAGCAGACCCGTCTTCGCTACGGTGCCTCTCGCAAGGTCTTCGGGCTTCCAGAACCTGAATTATGGAGTACTCCCAAATAGAATGGCCCAGTTATGGCATGTTTAGTGTTTTCAGATTCCACTCAGTAAATTACAACCAATGATGCCCTATATGTGTTTGTGCGAGCTTTCCCCATAGAGATATGATCTTCATAGGTTTTGTAGCCAAATCATAACTTGGAAAGAGGGAGGTGGGACTTCCCCATACTGCCCCTTCCGTGATGTCACACAGCAGAGTCTATGGGCATTCCCTATGATATCCTAGTTAGTTGGAGCACAGCAGTCGAGCTGAGCAGAACCCAGATGAGTGGAGATGTGTGGCTCCGCCCTCTCCATTCCCCCACTCAGCCACATGGGATGCCTAACACCAACTGACCACATGTGAGTGTACTTTCTTCTTTCATCCACTTTGTTTTATACTTGTCTAATGTACATATCTTGTGTCTCAATTTTATAGCAACTTTTATCTGTAATCACTGCCCTACCTGTTCGGGGAATAAATGATTTAATATTTAGTTTGTCTCCATGCTCTAAGAATCGAACTATACGCCTTTGTTAGATAATCGCTACTGATTTGTCGGGTTGGCTTCGAACCCCTCCCTTGAGTCTATAACTTAAGCGGAGAAACCAGGAGCTGGTGGCAGCGCGTTGTGTACGGTTATTGCGGCTTGCTGGCAGTCCAGAAGGGTCTTATATTGCTGAGTGAGGGGCTGCGGCCACAGCATTGATAATTCCCTTACTGCAGAAGCCTAATTGCCGGTTCACAACAAGCAGCCCGTCCGGCGACTAATTATCCTAGGTGCAGTTCCCTGACTGACCTGAGGGTAGGGGGGCGCCAGAGACCTGCGAGTTCCAAAGGGGAACTGAGAAAGTGAGATATACATAAATTCCCACAGTACTTGGAAGATTGATAGCAGTGGTGGGGCATCCAAATTAAACCCCCCCTGCGGCAAATTGTTAGAGCGAGTTTAGCTTGCTGGATATTTTTGGTCACATGGTGCCAGTGGTGGGATAACTAAGATAAGCACCCACTGCGCCTGTGATAGCCGTGTGCCGGCAGTGTGTCGCGTCCCTCCGTCCGCTGATACACCGGTGTCAGTGGTGGGTTTGTGACATAGTGGTGACACAGGGTCCGCTGTCCGTCACGTTTTGGTGGCAGCGGGACCTCCGTTAGTCTCCGTAAGTGGCAAACAGCGGAGGGCTGTTAGTCACATATTGGTGGCAGAGCGGTGAGATAATCCTAGAGCATTAGTGATTTGGTTTGAGCAATCATTCCTCTCACTAAAAACCTGCACGGTTCCTGCGGGAATCCTGCATCATAGGTTTTGGAGAACAGACTCAGTGGTTACTAGTCCTGAGACATTAGTGTGTACTTGCAAGTATTCCCTCCCTTTTTCTCCATTTTTCTTTTCTGTCTTTCATTTGGCAACCATGGCTACAATGGGAGCAGAGTGGTATAAGCAGCATAACAAGGCATCTCTTATTGCCCTCTGTGGGGTGTGGCGGTTCGACACCACAAACAAAAACAAAGCCCAGCGAACGCAGAAGCGGGCTCAAGTAGCAATGGGCTCCACTCATGAGCGCTGGCCCCACATTCAACCAGAATGGGGTGGACCCCTATTTGCAAATGGCCTTGGACGAACTCCCCGCCAAAGACAGTGATGGATGGGTGAGGCTGAACCAGCAATATCGGAAGCAGGCCCGAGCCGAACGTGAGCGCCAAGCAGATGCTCAGAGGGCCCATGAGCTGGAGATGCTCCAGCAGGGGTGGCATGCCCCCACAGCCCGAAGCAGTGAGCCCAGCAGCATCCAGACTCCTAAACCCCGGCCAGAACATTTTCCCGTGATGGAAAAGGACGGGGACTTGGACACGTTTCTGCGAGCCTTTGAGAAAGCCTGCAGACAGTACCGTCTGCCCGAAGCCCAATGGGCCAGGTACTTGACCCCAGGGCTAAAAGGCAAAGCCCTGGAGGCATTTGCTTCTCTTCCGCAAGCGCATGATGATGACTATGACGCCATAAAGCAGGTGCTGATCGCCAAATACCGGCTGACACCTGAGGTATACCGAAAGAAGTTCCGGCACCTCCAACGTGGCCCACACGATAGCTACAGTGATGTGGTGCAAGGACTGAGGACCCACTTTGACCAGTGGATCCATGGACTGTCCGTTGAATCCTTTGAGCAGCTACGGGATCTGATGATCAAAGACCAGTTCCTGCATCTCTGCCCAGCTGAGGTCCGACAGTTCATCCTGGACCGCGAACCAACGAATGCGGACAAAGAGGCGCAAATCGCCGACAACTATGAGGCCAACAGTAGGCCAGAGACGCGGAGGCCAGTCACCATCAGCTGGAGAGGGGGTAAGCCAGCAACCAACCCCAATGCTCCAGCTAGCCGTCCCTCCGGAGGCCCTGTCCCTGTTGCCAACACCAGGCTTACTACTGACAGTCGCTCGTGTTTCACCTGCAATCGGACTGCTCATTTCCGTTACGCCTGTCCATAAAAGCCGAAGAGTCCCCCAGCCAAGGCCTCTGGGCCCAACGCCTCTGTTCTTTTGGTGGGAGGTGTGGTTAGGAGGATTGACGACAACGTTCAACCTGTTCAAGTGGGGGCCCGTCTTGCTACAGGCCTCAAGGACACCGGGGCTGAACGAACCCTCATCCGTCCTGGACTGGCGGCCCCTGAAGTGTTTGTTGAGGGGAAAACCCTGACTGTCACCGGGATTGGAGGCACCCGTTGTCCCTTGCCAGTGGCACGAGTTTTTCTTGACTGGGGTGCTGGGAGCGGGTTGAGGGAGGTGGGAGTGTCTGAAAACCTGCCCACTGATGTTTTATTGGGGACTGACTTGGGGAGGATGGTTGCATACTATGTCCCTGACACCCTTCCCCAAACTGATAATAAGGGTAACGTTAACCCTGATGATGATGATGATGATGACGGGAAACTGAATGTGTTACCTGCTAATGACGTGATGAGTAATGATGCAACTAACAACCATTCTTTCCCCAGGTATGATGCTGATGCTGATGTGAATGTACCAAAGCAAACTGATAACCATTCTTCTCCTAGGAATGATGATGATGATGTTGATGTATCTGTGCCGACCAGTGGCGGATTATAATGAGGTCAATTTGGGCAGTTGCCCCGGGCCCAGTGGGGTTAAGGGGCCCACAGCCCAGGCCAGTAAATTGCCCCATTATAATCCGCCACCGCGCAGGGCCGGATTATAGGCAGGGCAGGCGGGGCTTCAGCCCCGGGGCCCCCACCACAAGAGCTTCTAAGGGGGCCCCCACCACATTCCTGCTGGCTGCTGCAATGGCACTCCATCTTCTCCCCACCTAAAAGTGAGTGACCGTGGGGGCGGCATTATGTGCTCTGCTACCAGCAGCATCTACAAGTAGCATGAACGCTGATGCTGCTGGTAGCGAGCAAAGGCTTGTGATGAGCTCACAGGAGGTAAGGTGTCAGGACCCCGATCATGTGACCCCTGTCTCCTCCCCTCCTGTGACCTCATCACAGGTCCTGTGCGCACAGCACTGAGAGCAGCCATGTATGTGGAGTGCGGCTCTGCGGGTGGAGGTCGGTGCTGGAGGCCCCATTATTCTCTATGTGGAGTGCGGCTCTGCGGGTGGAGGTCGGTGCTGGAGGCTCCATTATTCTCTATGTGGAGTGTGGCTCTGCGGGTGGAGGTCGGTGCTGGAGGCTCCATTATTCTCTATGTGGAGTGCGGCTCTGCGGGTGGAGGTCGGTGCTGGAGGCTCCATTATTCTCTATGTGGAGTGCGGCTCTGCGGGTGGAGGTCGGTGCTGGAGGCCCCATTATTCTCTATGTGGAGTGTGGCTCTGCGGGTGGAGGTCGGTGCTGGAGGCCCCATTATTCTCTATGTGGAGTGCGGCTCTGCGGGTGGAGGTCGGTGCTGGAGGCTCCATTATTCTCTATGTGGAGTGCGGCTCTGCGGGTGGAGGTCGGTGCTGGAGGCCCCATTATTCTCTATGTGGAGTGCGGCTCTGCGGGTGGAGGTCGGTGCCGGAGGCTCCATTATTCTCTATGTGGAGTGTGGCTCTGCGGGTGGAGGTCGGTGCTGGAGGCTCCATTATTCTCTATGTGGAGTGCGGCTCTGCAGGTGGAGGTCGGTGCTGGAGGCTCCATTATTCTCTATGTGGAGTGCGGCTCTGCAGGTGGAGGTCGGTGCTGGAGGCTCCATTATTCTCTATGTGGAGTGATGCTCTGCGGGTGGAGGTCGGTGCTGGAGGCCCCATTATTCTCTATGTGGAGTGTGGCTCTGCGGGTGGAGGTCGGTGCTGGAGGCCCCATTATTCTCTATGTGGAGTGCGGCTCTGCAGGTGGAGGTCGGTGCTGGAGGCTCCATTATTCTCTATGTGGAGTGCGGCTCTGCGGGTGGAGGTCGGTGCTGGAGGCTCCATTATTCTCTATGTGGAGTGTGGCTCTGCGGGTGGAGGTCGGTGCTGGAGGCTCCATTATTCTCTATGTGGAGTGTGGCTCTGCGGGTGGAGGTCGGTGCTGGAGGCCCCATTATTCTCTATGTGGAGTGCGGCTCTGCGGGTGGAGGTCGGTGCTGGAGGCCCCATTATTCTCTATGTGGAGTGTGGCTCTGCGGGTGGAGGTCGGTGCTGGAGGCTCCATTATTCTCTATGTGGAGTGCGGCTCTGCGGGTGGAGGTCGGTGCTGGAGGCTCCATTATTCTCTATGTGGAGTGCGGCTCTGCGGGTGGAGGTCAGTGCTGGAGGCCCCAATATTCTCTATGTGGAGTGCGGCTCTGCGGGTGGAGGTCGGTGCTGGAGGCTCCATTATTCTCTATGTGGAGTGCGGCTCTGCGGGTGGAGGTCAGTGCTGGAGGCTCCATTATTCTCTATGTGGAGTGCGGGTGGAGGTCGGTGCTGGAGGCTCCATTATTCTCTATGTGGAGTGCGGGTGGAGGTCGGTGCCGGAGGCTCCATTATTCTCTATGTGGAGTGGGGCTCTGCGGGTGGAGGTCGGTGCTGGAGGCTCCATTATTCTCTATGTGGAGTGTGGCTCTGCGGGTGGAGGTCGGTGCTGGAGGCCCCATTATTCTCTATGTGGAGTGCGGCTCTGCGGGTGGAGGTCGGTGCTGGAGGCTCCATTATTCTCTATGTGGAGTGTGGCTCTGCGGGTGGAGGTCGGTGCTGGAGGCTCCATTATTCTCTATGTGGAGTGCGGCTCTGCGGGTGGAGGTCGGTGCTGGAGGCTCCATTATTCTCTATGTGGAGTGCGGCTCTGCGGGTGGAGGTCAGTGCTGGAGGCCCCAATATTCTCTATGTGGAGTGGGGCTCTGCGGGTGGAGGTCAGTGCTGGAGGCTCCATTATTCTCTATGTGGAGTGCGGGTGGAGGTCGGTGCTGGAGGCTCCATTATTCTCTATGTGGAGTGTGGCTCTGCGGGTGGAGGTCGGTGCTGGAGGCTCCATTATTCTCTATGTGGAGTGCGGCTCTGCGGGTGGAGGTCGGTGCTGGAGGCTCCATTATTCTCTATGTGGAGTGTGGCTCTGCGGGTGGAGGTCGGTGCTGGAGGCTCCATTATTCTCTATGTGGAGTGCGGCTCTGCGGGTGGAGGTCGGTGCTGGAGGCTCCATTATTCTCTATGTGGAGTGCGGCTCTGCGGGTGGAGGTCAGTGCTGGAGGCCCCAATATTCTCTATGTGGAGTGGGGCTCTGCGGGTGGAGGTCAGTGCTGGAGGCTCCATTATTCTCTATGTGGAGTGCGGGTGGAGGTCGGTGCTGGAGGCTCCATTATTCTCTATGTGGAGTGCGGGTGGAGGTCGGTGCCGGAGGCTCCATTATTCTCTATGTGGAGTGGGGCTCTGCGGGTGGAGGTCGGTGCTGGAGGCTCCATTATTCTCTATGTGGAGTGCGGCTCTGCGGGTGGAGGTCGGTGCTGGAGGCTCCATTATTCTCTATGTGGAGTGTGGCTCTGCGGGTGGAGGTCGGTGCTGGAGGCCCCATTATTCTCTATGTGGAGTGCGGCTCTGCGGGTGGAGGTCGGTGCTGGAGGCTCCATTATTCTCTATGTGGAGTGCGGCTCTGCAGGTGGAGGTCGGTGCTGGAGGCTCCATTATTCTCTATGTGGAGTGTGGCTCTGCGGGTGGAGGTCGGTGCTGGAGGCTCCATTATTCTCTATGTGGAGTGTGGCTCTGCGGGTGGAGGTCGGTGCTGGAGGCTCCATTATTCTCTATGTGGAGTGTGGCTCTGCGGGTGGAGGTCGGTGCTGGAGGCTCCATTATTCTCTATGTGGAGTGTGGCTCTGCGGGTGGAGGTTGGTGCTGGAGGCCCCATTATTCTCTATGTGGAGTGCGGCTCTGCGGGTGGAGGTCGGTGCTGGAGGCTCCATTATTCTCTATGTGGAGTGTGGCTCTGCGGGTGGAGGTCGGTGCTGGAGGCCCCATTATTCTCTATGTGGAGTGCGGCTCTGCGGGTGGAGGTCGGTGCTGGAGGCTCCATTATTCTCTATGTGGAGTGCGGCTCTGCGGGTGGAGGTCGGTGCTGGAGGCTCCATTATTCTCTATGTGGAGTGCGGCTCTGCGGGTGGAGGTCGGTGCTGGAGGCTCCATTATTCTCTATGTGGAGTGCGGCTCTGCGGGTGGAGGTCGGTGCTGGAGGCTCCATTATTCTCTATGTGGAGTGCGGGTGGAGATCGGTGCTGGAGCCTCCATTATTCTCTATGTGGAGTGGGGCTCTGCGGGTGGAGGTCGGTGCCGGAGGCCCCATTATTCTCTATGTGGAGTGCGGCTCTGCGGGTGGAGGTCGGTGCTGGAGGCCCCATTATTCTCTATGTGGAGTGCGGCTCTGCGGGTGGAGGTCGGTGCTGGAGGCCCCATTATTCTCTATGTGGAGTGCGGCTCTGCGGGTGGAGGTCGGTGCTGGAGGCTCCATTATTCTCTATGTGGAGTGCGGCTCTGCGGGTGGAGGTCGGTGCTGGAGGCCCCATTATTCTCTATGTGGAGTGTGGCTCTGCGGGTGGAGGTCGGTGCCGGAGGCTCCATTATTCTCTATGTGGAGTGCGGCTCTGCAGGTGGAGGTCGGTGCTGGAGGCCCCATTATTCTCTATGTGGAGTGCGGCTCTGCGGGTGGAGGTCGGTGCTGGAGGCCCCATTATTCTCTATGTGGAGTGTGGCTCTGCGGGTGGAGGTCGGTGCTGGAGGCTCCATTATTCTCTATGTGGAGTGCGGCTCTGCGGGTGGAGGTCGGTGCTGGAGGCTCCATTATTCTCTATGTGGAGTGCGGCTCTGCGGGTGGAGGTCGGTGCTGGAGGCTCCATTATTCTCTATGTGGAGTGCGGGTGGAGATCGGTGCTGGAGCCTCCATTATTCTCTATGTGGAGTGTGGCTCTGCGGGTGGAGGTCGGTGCCGGAGGCCCCATTATTCTCTATGTGGAGTGCGGCTCTGCGGGTGGAGGTCGGTGCTGGAGGCCCCATTATTCTCTATGTGGAGTGCGGCTCTGCGGGTGGAGGTCGGTGCTGGAGGCCCCATTATTCTCTATGTGGAGTGCGGCTCTGCGGGTGGAGGTCGGTGCTGGAGGCCCCATTATTCTCTATGTGGAGTGCGGCTCTGCGGGTGGAGGTCGGTGCTGGAGGCCCCATTATTCTCTATGTGGAGTGCGGCTCTGCGGGTGGAGGTCGGTGCTGGAGGCTCCATTATTCTCTATGTGGAGTGCGGCTCTGCGGGTGGAGGTCGGTGCTGGAGGCTCCATTATTCTCTATGTGGAGTGCGGCTCTGCGGGTGGAGGTCGGTGCTGGAGGCCCCATTATTCTCTATGTAGAGTGCGGCTCTGCGGGTGGAGGTCGGTGCTGGAGGCTCCATTATTCTCTATGTGGAGTGCGGCTCTGCGGGTGGAGGTCGGTGCTGGAGGCTCCATTATTCTCTATGTAGAGTGCGGCTCTGCGGGTGGAGGTCGGTGCTGGAGGCTCCATTATTCTCTATGTGGAGTGTGGCTCTGTGGGTGGAGGTCGGTGCTGGAGGCTCCATTATTCTCTATGTGGAGTGCGGCTCTGCGGGTGGAGGTCGGTGCTGGAGGCCCCATTATTCTCTATGTGGAGTGCGGCTCTGCGGGTGGAGGTCGGTGCTGGAGGCTCCATTATTCTCTATGTGGAGTGCGGCTCTGCGGGTGGAGGTCGGTGCTGGAGGCTCCATTATTCTCTATGTGGAGTGCGGCTCTGCGGGTGGAGGTCGGTGCTGGAGGCCCCATTATTCTCTATGTGGAGTGCGGCTCTGCGGGTGGAGGTCGGTGCTGGAGGCTCCATTATTCTCTATGTGGAGTGCGGCTCTGCGGGTGGAGGTCGGTGCTGGAGGCTCCATTATTCTCTATGTGGAGTGCGGCTCTGCCGGTGGAGGTTGGTGCTGGAGGCCCCATTATTCTCTATGTGGAGTGCGGCTCTGCGGGTGGAGATCGGTGCTGGAGCCTCCATTATTCTCTATGTGGAGTGTGGCTCTGCGGGTGGAGGTCGGTGCTGGAGGCTCCATTATTCTCTATGTGGAGTGCGGCTCTGCGGGTGGTGGTCGGTGCTGGAGGCCCCATTATTCTCTATGTGGAGTGCGGCTCTGCGGGTGGAGGTCGGTGCTGGAGGCCCCATTATTCTCTATGTGGAGTGCGGCTCTGCGGGTGGAGGTCGGTGCTGGAGGCTCCATTATTCTCTATGTGGAGTGCGGCTCTGTGGGTGGAGGTCGGTGCTGGAGGCCCCATTATTCTCTATGTGGAGTGTGGCTCTGCGGGTGGAGGTCGGTGCTGGAGGCTCCATTATTCTCTATGTGGAGTGTGGCTCTGCGGGTGGAGGTCGGTGCCGGAGGCTCCATTATTCTCTATGTGGAGTGTGGCTCTGCGGGTGGAGGTCGGTGCTGGAGGCTCCATTATTCTCTATGTGGAGTGTGGCTCTGCGGGTGGAGGTCGGTGCTGGAGGCTCCATTATTCTCTATGTGGAGTGGGGCTCTGCGGGTGGAGGTCGGTGCTGGAGGCTCCATTATTCTCTATGTGGAGTGCGGCTCTGCGGGTGGAGGTCGGTGCTGGAGGCTCCATTATTCTCTATGTGGAGTGCGGCTCTGCCGGTGGAGGTCGGTGCTGGAGGCTCCATTATTCTCTATGTGGAGTGCGGCTCTGCGGGTGGAGGTCGGTGCTGGAGGCTCCATTATTCTCTATGTGGAGTGCGGCTCTGCGGGTGGAGGTCGGTGCTGGAGGCTCCATTATTCTCTATGTGGAGTGCGGCTCTGCGGGTGGAGGTCGGTGCTGGAGGCTCCATTATTCTCTATGTGGAGTGCGGGTGGAGATCGGTGCTGGAGCCTCCATTATTCTCTATGTGGAGTGTGGCTCTGCGGGTGGAGGTCGGTGCCGGAGGCCCCATTATTCTCTATGTGGAGTGCGGCTCTGCGGGTGGAGGTCGGTGCTGGAGGCCCCATTATTCTCTATGTGGAGTGCGGCTCTGCGGGTGGAGGTCGGTGCTGGAGGCCCCATTATTCTCTATGTGGAGTGCGGCTCTGCGGGTGGAGGTCGGTGCTGGAGGCCCCATTATTCTCTATGTGGAGTGCGGCTCTGCGGGTGGAGGTCGGTGCTGGAGGCCCCATTATTCTCTATGTGGAGTGCGGCTCTGCGGGTGGAGGTCGGTGCTGGAGGCTCCATTATTCTCTATGTGGAGTGCGGCTCTGCGGGTGGAGGTCGGTGCTGGAGGCTCCATTATTCTCTATGTGGAGTGCGGCTCTGCGGGTGGAGGTCGGTGCTGGAGGCCCCATTATTCTCTATGTAGAGTGCGGCTCTGCGGGTGGAGGTCGGTGCTGGAGGCTCCATTATTCTCTATGTGGAGTGCGGCTCTGCGGGTGGAGGTCGGTGCTGGAGGCTCCATTATTCTCTATGTAGAGTGCGGCTCTGCGGGTGGAGGTCGGTGCTGGAGGCTCCATTATTCTCTATGTGGAGTGTGGCTCTGTGGGTGGAGGTCGGTGCTGGAGGCTCCATTATTCTCTATGTGGAGTGCGGCTCTGCGGGTGGAGGTCGGTGCTGGAGGCCCCATTATTCTCTATGTGGAGTGCGGCTCTGCGGGTGGAGGTCGGTGCTGGAGGCTCCATTATTCTCTATGTGGAGTGCGGCTCTGCGGGTGGAGGTCGGTGCTGGAGGCTCCATTATTCTCTATGTGGAGTGCGGCTCTGCGGGTGGAGGTCGGTGCTGGAGGCCCCATTATTCTCTATGTGGAGTGCGGCTCTGCGGGTGGAGGTCGGTGCTGGAGGCTCCATTATTCTCTATGTGGAGTGCGGCTCTGCGGGTGGAGGTCGGTGCTGGAGGCTCCATTATTCTCTATGTGGAGTGCGGCTCTGCCGGTGGAGGTTGGTGCTGGAGGCCCCATTATTCTCTATGTGGAGTGCGGCTCTGCGGGTGGAGATCGGTGCTGGAGCCTCCATTATTCTCTATGTGGAGTGTGGCTCTGCGGGTGGAGGTCGGTGCTGGAGGCTCCATTATTCTCTATGTGGAGTGCGGCTCTGCGGGTGGTGGTCGGTGCTGGAGGCCCCATTATTCTCTATGTGGAGTGCGGCTCTGCGGGTGGAGGTCGGTGCTGGAGGCCCCATTATTCTCTATGTGGAGTGCGGCTCTGCGGGTGGAGGTCGGTGCTGGAGGCTCCATTATTCTCTATGTGGAGTGCGGCTCTGTGGGTGGAGGTCGGTGCTGGAGGCCCCATTATTCTCTATGTGGAGTGTGGCTCTGCGGGTGGAGGTCGGTGCTGGAGGCTCCATTATTCTCTATGTGGAGTGTGGCTCTGCGGGTGGAGGTCGGTGCCGGAGGCTCCATTATTCTCTATGTGGAGTGTGGCTCTGCGGGTGGAGGTCGGTGCTGGAGGCTCCATTATTCTCTATGTGGAGTGTGGCTCTGCGGGTGGAGGTCGGTGCTGGAGGCTCCATTATTCTCTATGTGGAGTGGGGCTCTGCGGGTGGAGGTCGGTGCTGGAGGCTCCATTATTCTCTATGTGGAGTGCGGCTCTGCGGGTGGAGGTCGGTGCTGGAGGCTCCATTATTCTCTATGTGGAGTGCGGCTCTGCCGGTGGAGGTCGGTGCTGGAGGCTCCATTATTCTCTATGTGGAGTGCGGCTCTGCGGGTGGAGGTCGGTGCTGGAGGCTCCATTATTCTCTATGTGGAGTGCGGCTCTGTGGGTGGAGGTCGGTGCTGGAGGCCCCATTATTCTCTATGTGGAGTGTGGCTCTGCGGGTGGAGGTCGGTGCTGGAGGCTCCATTATTCTCTATGTGGAGTGTGGCTCTGCGGGTGGAGGTCGGTGCCGGAGGCTCCATTATTCTCTATGTGGAGTGTGGCTCTGCGGGTGGAGGTCGGTGCTGGAGGCTCCATTATTCTCTATGTGGAGTGGGGCTCTGCGGGTGGAGGTCGGTGCTGGAGGCCCCATTATTCTCTATGTGGAGTGCGGCTCTGCGGGTGGAGGTCGGTGCCGGAGGCTCCATTATTCTCTATGTGGAGTGTGGCTCTGCGGGTGGAGGTCGGTGCTGGAGGCTCCATTATTCTCTATGTGGAGTGTGGCTCTGCGGGTGGAGGTCGGTGCTGGAGGCTCCATTATTCTCTATGTGGAGTGCGGCTCTGCGGGTGGAGGTCGGTGCCTGAGGCTCCATTATTCTCTATGTGGAGTGTGGCTCTGCGGGTGGAGGTCGGTGCTGGAGGCTCCATTATTCTCTATGTGGAGTGGGGCTCTGCGGGTGGAGGTCGGTGCCTGAGGCTCCATTATTCTCTATGTGGAGTGTGGCTCTGCGGGTGGAGGTCGGTGCTGGAGGCTCCATTATTCTCTATGTGGAGTGGGGCTCTGCGGGTGGAGGTCGGTGCTGGAGGCTCCATTATTCTCTATGTGGAGTGCGGCTCTGCGGGTGGAGGTCGGTGCTGGAGGCTCCATTATTCTCTATGTGGAGTGCGGCTCTGCTGGTGGAGGTCGGTGCTGGAGGCTCCATTATTCTCTATGTGGAGTGCGGCTCTGCCGGTGGAGGTTGGTGCTGGAGGCCCCACTATTCTCTATGTGGAGTGGGGCTCTGCGGGTGGAGATCGGTGCTGGAGCCTCCATTATTCTCTATGTGGAGTGTGGCTCTGCGGGTGGAGGTCGGTGCTGGAGGCTCCATTATTCTCTATGTGGAGTGCGGCTCTGCGGGTGGAGGTCGGTGCTGGAGGCCCCATTATTCTCTATGTGGAGTGAGGCTCTGCGGGTGGAGGTCGGTGCTGGAGGCTCCATTATTCTCTATGTGGAGTGTGGCTCTGCGGGTGGAGGTCGGTGCTGGAGGCTCCATTATTCTCTATGTGGAGTGGGGCTCTGCGGGTGGAGGTCGGTGCTGGAGGCTCCATTATTCTCTATGTGGAGTGCGGCTCTGCAGGTGGAGGTCGGTGCTGGAGGCCCCATTATTCTCTATGTGGAGTGGGGCTCTGCGGGTGGAGGTCGGTGCTGGAGGCTCCATTATTCTCTATGTGGAGTGTGGCTCTGCGAGTGGAGGTCGGTGCTGGAGGCTCCATTATTCTCTATGTGGAGTGCGGCTCTGTGGGTGGAGGTCGGTGCTGGAGGCCCCATTATTCTCTATGTGGAGTGTGGCTCTGCGGGTGGAGGTCGGTGCCGGAGGCTCCATTATTCTCTATGTGGAGTGTGGCTCTGCGAGTGGAGGTCGGTGCTGGAGGCCCCATTATTCTCTATGTGGAGTGTGGCTCTGCGGGTGGAGGTCGGTGCTGGAGGCTCCATTATTCTCTATGTGGAGTGTGGCTCTGCGAGTGGAGGTCGGTGCTGGAGGCTCCATTATTCTCTATGTGGAGTGCGGCTCTGCGGGTGGAGGTCGGTGCTGGAGGCCCCATTATTCTCTATGTGGAGTGTGGCTCTGCGGGTGGAGGTCGGTGCCGGAGGCTCCATTATTCTCTATGTGGAGTGCGGCTCTGCGGGTGGAGGTCGGTGCTGGAGGCCCCATTATTCTCTATGTGGAGTGCGGCTCTGCGGGTGGAGGTCGGTGCTGGAGGCCCCATTATTCTCTATGTGGAGTGTGGCTCTGCGGGTGGAGGTCGGTGCTGGAGGCTCCATTATTCTCTATGTGGAGTGCGGCTCTGCGGGTGGAGGTCGGTGCTGGAGGCTCCATTATTCTCTATGTGGAGTGCGGCTCTGCGGGTGGAGGTCGGTGCTGGAGGCTCCATTATTCTCTATGTGGAGTGCGGGTGGAGATCGGTGCTGGAGCCTCCATTATTCTCTATGTGGAGTGTGGCTCTGCGGGTGGAGGTCGGTGCCGGAGGCCCCATTATTCTCTATGTGGAGTGCGGCTCTGCGGGTGGAGGTCGGTGCTGGAGGCCCCATTATTCTCTATGTGGAGTGCGGCTCTGCGGGTGGAGGTCGGTGCTGGAGGCTCCATTATTCTCTATGTGGAGTGGGGCTCTGCGGGTGGAGGTCGGTGCCTGAGGCTCCATTATTCTCTATGTGGAGTGTGGCTCTGCGGGTGGAGGTCGGTGCTGGAGGCTCCATTATTCTCTATGTGGAGTGGGGCTCTGCGGGTGGAGGTCGGTGCTGGAGGCTCCATTATTCTCTATGTGGAGTGCGGCTCTGCGGGTGGAGGTCGGTGCTGGAGGCTCCATTATTCTCTATGTGGAGTGCGGCTCTGCGGGTGGAGGTCGGTGCTGGAGGCTCCATTATTCTCTATGTGGAGTGCGGCTCTGCCGGTGGAGGTTGGTGCTGGAGGCCCCACTATTCTCTATGTGGAGTGGGGCTCTGCGGGTGGAGATCGGTGCTGGAGCCTCCATTATTCTCTATGTGGAGTGTGGCTCTGCGGGTGGAGGTCGGTGCTGGAGGCTCCATTATTCTCTATGTGGAGTGCGGCTCTGCGGGTGGAGGTCGGTGCTGGAGGCCCCATTATTCTCTATGTGGAGTGAGGCTCTGCGGGTGGAGGTCGGTGCTGGAGGCTCCATTATTCTCTATGTGGAGTGTGGCTCTGCGGGTGGAGGTCGGTGCTGGAGGCTCCATTATTCTCTATGTGGAGTGGGGCTCTGCGGGTGGAGGTCGGTGCTGGAGGCTCCATTATTCTCTATGTGGAGTGTGGCTCTGCGGGTGGAGGTCGGTGCTGGAGGCTCCATTATTCTCTATGTGGAGTGCGGCTCTGCAGGTGGAGGTCGGTGCTGGAGGCCCCATTATTCTCTATGTGGAGTGGGGCTCTGCGGGTGGAGGTCGGTGCTGGAGGCTCCATTATTCTCTATGTGGAGTGTGGCTCTGCGAGTGGAGGTCGGTGCTGGAGGCTCCATTATTCTCTATGTGGAGTGCGGCTCTGTGGGTGGAGGTCGGTGCTGGAGGCCCCATTATTCTCTATGTGGAGTGTGGCTCTGCGGGTGGAGGTCGGTGCCGGAGGCTCCATTATTCTCTATGTGGAGTGTGGCTCTGCGAGTGGAGGTCGGTGCTGGAGGCCCCATTATTCTCTATGTGGAGTGTGGCTCTGCGGGTGGAGGTCGGTGCTGGAGGCTCCATTATTCTCTATGTGGAGTGTGGCTCTGCGAGTGGAGGTCGGTGCTGGAGGCTCCATTATTCTCTATGTGGAGTGCGGCTCTGCGGGTGGAGGTCGGTGCTGGAGGCCCCATTATTCTCTATGTGGAGTGTGGCTCTGCGGGTGGAGGTCGGTGCCGGAGGCTCCATTATTCTCTATGTGGAGTGCGGCTCTGCGGGTGGAGGTCGGTGCTGGAGGCTCCATTATTCTCTATGTGGAGTGGGGCTCTGCGGGTGGAGGTCGGTGCTGGAGGCTCCATTATTCTCTATGTGGAGTGCGGCTCTGCAGGTGGAGGTCGGTGCTGGAGGCCCCATTATTCTCTATGTGGAGTGGGGCTCTGCGGGTGGAGGTCGGTGCTGGAGGCTCCATTATTCTCTATGTGGAGTGTGGCTCTGCGAGTGGAGGTCGGTGCTGGAGGCTCCATTATTCTCTATGTGGAGTGCGGCTCTGTGGGTGGAGGTCGGTGCTGGAGGCCCCATTATTCTCTATGTGGAGTGCGGCTCTGCGGGTGGAGGTCGGTGCTGGAGGCTCCATTATTCTCTATGTGGAGTGCGGCTCTGCGGGTGGAGGTCGGTGCTGGAGGCTCCATTATTCTCTATGTGGAGTGCGGCTCTGCGGGTGGAGGTCGGTGCTGGAGGCTCCATTATTCTCTATGTGGAGTGCGGCTCTGCGGGTGGAGGTCGGTGCTGGAGGCTCCATTATTCTCTATGTGGAGTGCGGCTCTGCCGGTGGAGGTTGGTGCTGGAGGCCCCACTATTCTCTATGTGGAGTGGGGCTCTGCGGGTGGAGATCGGTGCTGGAGCCTCCATTATTCTCTATGTGGAGTGTGGCTCTGCGGGTGGAGGTCGGTGCTGGAGGCTCCATTATTCTCTATGTGGAGTGCGGCTCTGCGGGTGGAGGTCGGTGCTGGAGGCCCCATTATTCTCTATGTGGAGTGAGGCTCTGCGGGTGGAGGTCGGTGCTGGAGGCTCCATTATTCTCTATGTGGAGTGTGGCTCTGCGGGTGGAGGTCGGTGCTGGAGGCTCCATTATTCTCTATGTGGAGTGTGGCTCTGCGGGTGGAGGTCGGTGCTGGAGGCTCCATTATTCTCTATGTGGAGTGTGGCTCTGCGAGTGGAGGTCGGTGCTGGAGGCTCCATTATTCTCTATGTGGAGTGCGGCTCTGCGGGTGGAGGTCGGTGCTGGAGGCCCCATTATTCTCTATGTGGAGTGTGGCTCTGCGGGTGGAGGTCGGTGCCGGAGGCTCCATTATTCTCTATGTGGAGTGCGGCTCTGCGGGTGGAGGTCGGTGCTGGAGGCCCCATTATTCTCTATGTGGAGTGCGGCTCTGCGGGTGGAGGTCGGTGCTGGAGGCCCCATTATTCTCTATGTGGAGTGTGGCTCTGCGGGTGGAGGTCGGTGCTGGAGGCTCCATTATTCTCTATGTGGAGTGCGGCTCTGCGGGTGGAGGTCGGTGCTGGAGGCTCCATTATTCTCTATGTGGAGTGCGGCTCTGCGGGTGGAGGTCGGTGCTGGAGGCTCCATTATTCTCTATGTGGAGTGCGGGTGGAGATCGGTGCTGGAGCCTCCATTATTCTCTATGTGGAGTGTGGCTCTGCGGGTGGAGGTCGGTGCCGGAGGCCCCATTATTCTCTATGTGGAGTGCGGCTCTGCGGGTGGAGGTCGGTGCTGGAGGCCCCATTATTCTCTATGTGGAGTGCGGCTCTGCGGGTGGAGGTCGGTGCTGGAGGCTCCATTATTCTCTATGTGGAGTGGGGCTCTGCGGGTGGAGGTCGGTGCCTGAGGCTCCATTATTCTCTATGTGGAGTGTGGCTCTGCGGGTGGAGGTCGGTGCTGGAGGCTCCATTATTCTCTATGTGGAGTGGGGCTCTGCGGGTGGAGGTCGGTGCTGGAGGCTCCATTATTCTCTATGTGGAGTGCGGCTCTGCGGGTGGAGGTCGGTGCTGGAGGCTCCATTATTCTCTATGTGGAGTGCGGCTCTGCGGGTGGAGGTCGGTGCTGGAGGCTCCATTATTCTCTATGTGGAGTGCGGCTCTGCCGGTGGAGGTTGGTGCTGGAGGCCCCACTATTCTCTATGTGGAGTGGGGCTCTGCGGGTGGAGATCGGTGCTGGAGCCTCCATTATTCTCTATGTGGAGTGTGGCTCTGCGGGTGGAGGTCGGTGCTGGAGGCTCCATTATTCTCTATGTGGAGTGCGGCTCTGCGGGTGGAGGTCGGTGCTGGAGGCCCCATTATTCTCTATGTGGAGTGAGGCTCTGCGGGTGGAGGTCGGTGCTGGAGGCTCCATTATTCTCTATGTGGAGTGTGGCTCTGCGGGTGGAGGTCGGTGCTGGAGGCTCCATTATTCTCTATGTGGAGTGGGGCTCTGCGGGTGGAGGTCGGTGCTGGAGGCTCCATTATTCTCTATGTGGAGTGCGGCTCTGCAGGTGGAGGTCGGTGCTGGAGGCCCCATTATTCTCTATGTGGAGTGGGGCTCTGCGGGTGGAGGTCGGTGCTGGAGGCTCCATTATTCTCTATGTGGAGTGTGGCTCTGCGGGTGGAGGTCGGTGCTGGAGGCTCCATTATTCTCTATGTGGAGTGTGGCTCTGCGAGTGGAGGTCGGTGCTGGAGGCTCCATTATTCTCTATGTGGAGTGCGGCTCTGCGGGTGGAGGTCGGTGCTGGAGGCCCCATTATTCTCTATGTGGAGTGTGGCTCTGCGGGTGGAGGTCGGTGCCGGAGGCTCCATTATTCTCTATGTGGAGTGCGGCTCTGCGGGTGGAGGTCGGTGCTGGAGGCCCCATTATTCTCTATGTGGAGTGCGGCTCTGCGGGTGGAGGTCGGTGCTGGAGGCCCCATTATTCTCTATGTGGAGTGTGGCTCTGCGGGTGGAGGTCGGTGCTGGAGGCTCCATTATTCTCTATGTGGAGTGCGGCTCTGCGGGTGGAGGTCGGTGCTGGAGGCTCCATTATTCTCTATGTGGAGTGCGGCTCTGCGGGTGGAGGTCGGTGCTGGAGGCTCCATTATTCTCTATGTGGAGTGCGGGTGGAGATCGGTGCTGGAGCCTCCATTATTCTCTATGTGGAGTGTGGCTCTGCGGGTGGAGGTCGGTGCCGGAGGCCCCATTATTCTCTATGTGGAGTGCGGCTCTGCGGGTGGAGGTCGGTGCTGGAGGCCCCATTATTCTCTATGTGGAGTGCGGCTCTGCGGGTGGAGGTCGGTGCTGGAGGCCCCATTATTCTCTATGTGGAGTGCGGCTCTGCGGGTGGAGGTCGGTGCTGGAGGCCCCATTATTCTCTATGTGGAGTGCGGCTCTGCGGGTGGAGGTCGGTGCTGGAGGCCCCATTATTCTCTATGTGGAGTGCGGCTCTGCGGGTGGAGGTCGGTGCCGGAGGCCCCATTATTCTCTATGTGGAGTGGGGCTCTGCGGGTGGAGGTCGGTGCTGGAGGCCCCATTATTCTCTATGTGGAGTGCGGCTCTGCGGGTGGAGGTCGGTGCTGGAGGCCCCATTATTCTCTATGTGGAGTGCGGCTCTGCGGGTGGAGGTCGGTGCTGGAGGCCCCATTATTCTCTATGTGGAGTGCGGCTCTGCGGGTGGAGGTCGGTGCTGGAGGCCCCATTATTCTCTATGTGGAGTGCGGCTCTGCGGGTGGAGGTCGGTGCTGGAGGCTCCATTATTCTCTATGTGGAGTGCGGCTCTGCGGGTGGAGGTCGGTGCTGGAGGCTCCATTATTCTCTATGTGGAGTGCGGCTCTGCGGGTGGAGGTCGGTGCTGGAGGCCCCATTATTCTCTATGTAGAGTGCGGCTCTGCGGGTGGAGGTCGGTGCTGGAGGCTCCATTATTCTCTATGTGGAGTGCGGCTCTGCGGGTGGAGGTCGGTGCTGGAGGCTCCATTATTCTCTATGTGGAGTGCGGCTCTGCGGGTGGAGGTCGGTGCTGGAGGCTCCATTATTCTCTATGTGGAGTGCGGCTCTGCCGGTGGAGGTTGGTGCTGGAGGTCCCATTATTCTCTATGTGGAGTGCGGCTCTGCGGGTGGAGATCGGTGCTGGAGCCTCCATTATTCTCTATGTGGAGTGTGGCTCTGCGGGTGGAGGTCGGTGCTGGAGGCTCCATTATTCTCTATGTGGAGTGCGGCTCTGCGGGTGGTGGTCGGTGCTGGAGGCCCCATTATTCTCTATGTGGAGTGCGGCTCTGCGGGTGGAGGTCGGTGCTGGAGGCCCCATTATTCTCTATGTGGAGTGCGGCTCTGCGGGTGGAGGTCGGTGCTGGAGGCTCCATTATTCTCTATGTGGAGTGCGGCTCTGTGGGTGGAGGTCGGTGCTGGAGGCCCCATTATTCTCTATGTGGAGTGTGGCTCTGCGGGTGGAGGTCGGTGCTGGAGGCTCCATTATTCTCTATGTGGAGTGTGGCTCTGCGGGTGGAGGTCGGTGCCGGAGGCTCCATTATTCTCTATGTGGAGTGTGGCTCTGCGGGTGGAGGTCGGTGCTGGAGGCTCCATTATTCTCTATGTGGAGTGTGGCTCTGCGGGTGGAGGTCGGTGCTGGAGGCTCCATTATTCTCTATGTGGAGTGGGGCTCTGCGGGTGGAGGTCGGTGCTGGAGGCTCCATTATTCTCTATGTGGAGTGCGGCTCTGCGGGTGGAGGTCGGTGCTGGAGGCTCCATTATTCTCTATGTGGAGTGCGGCTCTGCCGGTGGAGGTCGGTGCTGGAGGCTCCATTATTCTCTATGTGGAGTGCGGCTCTGCGGGTGGAGGTCGGTGCTGGAGGCTCCATTATTCTCTATGTGGAGTGGGGCTCTGCGGGTGGAGATCGGTGCTGGAGCCTCCATTATTCTCTATGTGGAGTGTGGCTCTGCGGGTGGAGGTCGGTGCTGGAGGCTCCATTATTCTCTATGTGGAGTGCGGCTCTGCGGGTGGAGGTCGGTGCTGGAGGCCCCATTATTCTCTATGTGGAGTGCGGCTCTGCGGGTGGAGGTCGGTGCTGGAGGCCCCATTATTCTCTATGTGGAGTGCGGCTCTGCGGGTGGAGGTCGGTGCTGGAGGCTCCATTATTCTCTATGTGGAGTGCGGCTCTGCGGGTGGAGGTCGGTGCTGGAGGCTCCATTATTCTCTATATGGAGTGCGGCTCTGTGGGTGGAGGTCGGTGCTGGAGGCCCCATTATTCTCTATGTGGAGTGTGGCTCTGCGGGTGGAGGTCGGTGCTGGAGGCTCCATTATTCTCTATGTGGAGTGCGGCTCTGCGGGTGGAGGTCGGTGCTGGAGGCCCCATTATTCTCTATGTGGAGTGCGGCTCTGTGGGTGGAGGTCGGTGCTGGAGGCCCCATTATTCTCTATGTGGAGTGTGGCTCTGCGGGTGGAGGTCGGTGCCGGAGGCTCCATTATTCTCTATGTGGAGTGTGGCTCTGCGGGTGGAGGTCGGTGCTGGAGGCTCCATTATTCTCTATGTGGAGTGCGGCTCTGTGGGTGGAGGTCGGTGCTGGAGGCTCCATTATTCTCTATGTGGAGTGTGGCTCTGCGGGTGGAGGTCGGTGCCGGAGGCTCCATTATTCTCTATGTGGAGTGTGGCTCTGCGGGTGGAGGTCGGTGCTGGAGGCTCCATTATTCTCTATGTGGAGTGGGGCTCTGCAGGTGGAGGTCGGTGCTGGAGGCCCCATTATTCTCTATGTGGAGTGCGGCTCTGCGGGTGGAGGTCGGTGCCGGAGGCTCCATTATTCTCTATGTGGAGTGTGGCTCTGCGGGTGGAGGTCGGTGCTGGAGGCTCCATTATTCTCTATGTGGAGTGCGGCTCTGCGGGTGGAGGTCGGTGCTGGAGGCTCCATTATTCTCTATGTGGAGTGTGGCTCTGCGGGTGGAGGTCGGTGCTGGAGGCCCCATTATTCTCTATGTGGAGTGGGGCTCTGCGGGTGGAGGTCGGTGCTGGAGGCTCCATTATTCTCTATGTGGAGTGCGGCTCTGCGGGTGGAGGTCGGTGCTGGAGGCTCCATTATTCTCTATGTGGAGTGCGGCTCTGCGGGTGGAGGTCGGTGCCTGAGGCTCCATTATTCTCTATGTGGAGTGCGGCTCTGCGGGTGGAGGTCGGTGCTGGAGGCTCCATTATTCTCTATGTGGAGTGGGGCTCTGCGGGTGGAGGTCGGTGCCTGAGGCTCCATTATTCTCTATGTGGAGTGTGGCTCTGCGGGTGGAGGTCGGTGCTGGAGGCTCCATTATTCTCTATGTGGAGTGGGGCTCTGCGGGTGGAGGTCGGTGCTGGAGGCTCCATTATTCTCTATGTGGAGTGCGGCTCTGCGGGTGGAGGTCGGTGCTGGAGGCTCCATTATTCTCTATGTGGAGTGCGGCTCTGCGGGTGGAGGTCGGTGCTGGAGGCTCCATTATTCTCTATGTGGAGTGCGGCTCTGCCGGTGGAGGTTGGTGCTGGAGGCCCCACTATTCTCTATGTGGAGTGGGGCTCTGCGGGTGGAGATCGGTGCTGGAGCCTCCATTATTCTCTATGTGGAGTGTGGCTCTGCGGGTGGAGGTCGGTGCTGGAGGCTCCATTATTCTCTATGTGGAGTGCGGCTCTGCGGGTGGAGGTCGGTGCTGGAGGCTCCATTATTCTCTATGTGGAGTGGGGCTCTGCGGGTGGAGGTCGGTGCTGGAGGCTCCATTATTCTCTATGTGGAGTGCGGCTCTGCAGGTGGAGGTCGGTGCTGGAGGCCCCATTATTCTCTATGTGGAGTGGGGCTCTGCGGGTGGAGGTCGGTGCTGGAGGCTCCATTATTCTCTATGTGGAGTGTGGCTCTGTGGGTGGAGGTCGGTGCTGGAGGCTCCATTATTCTCTATGTGGAGTGCGGCTCTGTGGGTGGAGGTCGGTGCTGGAGGCTCCATTATTCTCTATGTGGAGTGCGGATCTGCGGGTGGAGGTCGGTGCTGGAGGCCCCATTATTCTCTATGTGGAGTGCGGCTCTGCGGGTGGAGGTCGGTGCTGGAGGCTCCATTATTCTCTATGTGGAGTGTGGCTCTGCAGGTGGAGGTCGGTGCTGGAGGCTCCATTATTCTCTATGTGGAGTGCGGCTCTGCGGGTGGAGGTCGGTGCTGGAGGCTCCATTATCCTCTATGTAGAGTGTGGCTCTGCGGGTGGAGGTCGGTGCTGTAGACTCCATTATTCGCTATGTGGAGTGTGGCTCTGCGGGTGGAGGTCGGTGCTGGAGGCCCCATTATCCTCTATGTAGAGTGCGGCTCTGCGGGGTGGAGGTCGGTGCTGGAGGCTCCATTATCCTCTATGTAGAGTGTTGCTCTGCGGGTGGAGGTCGGTGCTGGAGGCTCCATTATTCTCTATGTGGAGTGTGGCTCTGCGGGTGGAGGTCGGTGCTGGAGGCTCCATTATCCTCTATGTAGAGTGTTGCTCTGCGGGTGGAGGTCGGTGCTGTAGACTCCATTATTCTCTATGTGGAGTGCGGCTCTGCGGGTGGAGGTCGGTGCTGGAGGCCCCATTATTCTCTATGTGGAGTGCGGCTCTGCGGGTGGAGGTCGGTGCTGGAGGCTCCATTATTCTCTATGTGGAGTGCGGCTCTGCGGGTGGAGGTCGGTGCTGGAGGCTCCATTATTCTCTATGTGGAGTGCGGCTCTGCGGGTGAAGGTCGGTGCTGGAGGCCCCATTATTCTCTATGTGGAGTGCGGCTCTGCGGGGTGGAGGTCGGTGCTGGAGGCTCCATTATCCTCTATGTAGAGTGTTGCTCTGCGGGTGGAGGTCGGTGCTGTAGACTCCATTATTCTCTATGTGGAGTGCGGCTCTGCGGGTGGAGGTCGGTGCTGGAGGCCCCATTATTCTCTATGTGGAGTGCGGCTCTGCGGGTGGAGGTCGGTGCTGGAGGCTCCATTATTCTCTATGTGGAGTGCGGCTCTGCGGGTGGAGGTCGGTGCTGGAGGCCCCATTATTCTCTATGTGGAGTGTGGCTCTGCGGGTGGAGGTCGGTGCCGGAGGCTCCATTATTCTCTATGTGGAGTGTGGCTCTGCGGGTGGAGGTCGGTGCTGGAGGCTCCATTATTCTCTATGTGGAGTGTGGCTCTGCGGGTGGAGGTCGGTGCTGGAGGCTCCATTATTCTCTATGTGGAGTGTGGCTCTGCGGGTGGAGGTCGGTGCTGGAGGCCCCATTATTCTCTATGTGGAGTGCGGCTCTGCGGGTGGAGGTCGGTGCTGGAGGCTCCATTATTCTCTATGTGGAGTGCGGCTCTGTGGGTGGAGGTCGGTGCTGGAGGCCCCATTATTCTCTATGTGGAGTGGGGCTCTGCGGGTGGAGGTCGGTGCTGGAGGCTCCATTATTCTCTATGTGGAGTGTGGCTCTGTGGGTGGAGGTCGGTGCTGGAGGCTCCATTATTCTCTATGTGGAGTGCGGCTCTGTGGGTGGAGGTCGGTGCTGGAGGCTCCATTATTCTCTATGTGGAGTGCGGATCTGCGGGTGGAGGTCGGTGCTGGAGGCCCCATTATTCTCTATGTGGAGTGCGGCTCTGCGGGTGGAGGTCGGTGCTGGAGGCTCCATTATTCTCTATGTGGAGTGTGGCTCTGCAGGTGGAGGTCGGTGCTGGAGGCTCCATTATTCTCTATGTGGAGTGCGGCTCTGCGGGTGGAGGTCGGTGCTGGAGGCTCCATTATCCTCTATGTAGAGTGTGGCTCTGCGGGTGGAGGTCGGTGCTGTAGACTCCATTATTCGCTATGTGGAGTGTGGCTCTGCGGGTGGAGGTCGGTGCTGGAGGCCCCATTATCCTCTATGTAGAGTGCGGCTCTGCGGGGTGGAGGTCGGTGCTGGAGGCTCCATTATCCTCTATGTAGAGTGTTGCTCTGCGGGTGGAGGTCGGTGCTGGAGGCTCCATTATTCTCTATGTGGAGTGTGGCTCTGCGGGTGGAGGTCGGTGCTGGAGGCTCCATTATCCTCTATGTAGAGTGTTGCTCTGCGGGTGGAGGTCGGTGCTGTAGACTCCATTATTCTCTATGTGGAGTGCGGCTCTGCGGGTGGAGGTCGGTGCTGGAGGCCCCATTATTCTCTATGTGGAGTGCGGCTCTGCGGGTGGAGGTCGGTGCTGGAGGCTCCATTATTCTCTATGTGGAGTGCGGCTCTGCGGGTGGAGGTCGGTGCTGGAGGCTCCATTATTCTCTATGTGGAGTGCGGCTCTGCGGGTGAAGGTCGGTGCTGGAGGCCCCATTATTCTCTATGTGGAGTGCGGCTCTGCGGGGTGGAGGTCGGTGCTGGAGGCTCCATTATCCTCTATGTAGAGTGTTGCTCTGCGGGTGGAGGTCGGTGCTGTAGACTCCATTATTCTCTATGTGGAGTGCGGCTCTGCGGGTGGAGGTCGGTGCTGGAGGCCCCATTATTCTCTATGTGGAGTGCGGCTCTGCGGGTGGAGGTCGGTGCTGGAGGCTCCATTATTCTCTATGTGGAGTGCGGCTCTGCGGGTGGAGGTCGGTGCTGGAGGCCCCATTATTCTCTATGTGGAGTGTGGCTCTGCGGGTGGAGGTCGGTGCCGGAGGCTCCATTATTCTCTATGTGGAGTGTGGCTCTGCGGGTGGAGGTCGGTGCTGGAGGCTCCATTATTCTCTATGTGGAGTGTGGCTCTGCGGGTGGAGGTCGGTGCTGGAGGCTCCATTATTCTCTATGTGGAGTGTGGCTCTGCGGGTGGAGGTCGGTGCTGGAGGCCCCATTATTCTCTATGTGGAGTGCGGCTCTGCGGGTGGAGGTCGGTGCTGGAGGCTCCATTATTCTCTATGTGGAGTGCGGCTCTGTGGGTGGAGGTCGGTGCTGGAGGCCCCATTATTCTCTATGTGGAGTGTGGCTCTGCGGGTGGAGGTCGGTGCTGGAGGCTCCATTATTCTCTATGTGGAGTGTGGCTCTGCGGGTGGAGGTCGGTGCCGGAGGCTCCATTATTCTCTATGTGGAGTGTGGCTCTGCGGGTGGAGGTCGGTGCTGGAGGCTCCATTATTCTCTATGTGGAGTGTGGCTCTGCGGGTGGAGGTCGGTGCTGGAGGCTCCATTATTCTCTATGTGGAGTGGGGCTCTGCGGGTGGAGGTCGGTGCTGGAGGCTCCATTATTCTCTATGTGGAGTGCGGCTCTGCGGGTGGAGGTCGGTGCTGGAGGCTCCATTATTCTCTATGTGGAGTGCGGCTCTGCCGGTGGAGGTCGGTGCTGGAGGCTCCATTATTCTCTATGTGGAGTGCGGCTCTGCGGGTGGAGGTCGGTGCTGGAGGCTCCATTATTCTCTATGTGGAGTGGGGCTCTGCGGGTGGAGATCGGTGCTGGAGCCTCCATTATTCTCTATGTGGAGTGTGGCTCTGCGGGTGGAGGTCGGTGCTGGAGGCTCCATTATTCTCTATGTGGAGTGCGGCTCTGCGGGTGGAGGTCGGTGCTGGAGGCCCCATTATTCTCTATGTGGAGTGCGGCTCTGCGGGTGGAGGTCGGTGCTGGAGGCCCCATTATTCTCTATGTGGAGTGCGGCTCTGCGGGTGGAGGTCGGTGCTGGAGGCTCCATTATTCTCTATGTGGAGTGTGGCTCTGTGGGTGGAGGTCGGTGCTGGAGGCTCCATTATTCTCTATGTGGAGTGCGGCTCTGTGGGTGGAGGTCGGTGCTGGAGGCTCCATTATTCTCTATGTGGAGTGCGGATCTGCGGGTGGAGGTCGGTGCTGGAGGCCCCATTATTCTCTATGTGGAGTGCGGCTCTGCGGGTGGAGGTCGGTGCTGGAGGCTCCATTATTCTCTATGTGGAGTGTGGCTCTGCAGGTGGAGGTCGGTGCTGGAGGCTCCATTATTCTCTATGTGGAGTGCGGCTCTGCGGGTGGAGGTCGGTGCTGGAGGCTCCATTATCCTCTATGTAGAGTGTGGCTCTGCGGGTGGAGGTCGGTGCTGTAGACTCCATTATTCGCTATGTGGAGTGTGGCTCTGCGGGTGGAGGTCGGTGCTGGAGGCCCCATTATCCTCTATGTAGAGTGCGGCTCTGCGGGGTGGAGGTCGGTGCTGGAGGCTCCATTATCCTCTATGTAGAGTGTTGCTCTGCGGGTGGAGGTCGGTGCTGGAGGCTCCATTATTCTCTATGTGGAGTGTGGCTCTGCGGGTGGAGGTCGGTGCTGGAGGCTCCATTATCCTCTATGTAGAGTGTTGCTCTGCGGGTGGAGGTCGGTGCTGTAGACTCCATTATTCTCTATGTGGAGTGCGGCTCTGCGGGTGGAGGTCGGTGCTGGAGGCCCCATTATTCTCTATGTGGAGTGCGGCTCTGCGGGTGGAGGTCGGTGCTGGAGGCTCCATTATTCTCTATGTGGAGTGCGGCTCTGCGGGTGGAGGTCGGTGCTGGAGGCTCCATTATTCTCTATGTGGAGTGCGGCTCTGCGGGTGAAGGTCGGTGCTGGAGGCCCCATTATTCTCTATGTGGAGTGCGGCTCTGCGGGGTGGAGGTCGGTGCTGGAGGCTCCATTATCCTCTATGTAGAGTGTTGCTCTGCGGGTGGAGGTCGGTGCTGTAGACTCCATTATTCTCTATGTGGAGTGCGGCTCTGCGGGTGGAGGTCGGTGCTGGAGGCCCCATTATTCTCTATGTGGAGTGCGGCTCTGCGGGTGGAGGTCGGTGCTGGAGGCTCCATTATTCTCTATGTGGAGTGCGGCTCTGTGGGTGGAGGTCGGTGCTGGAGGCCCCATTATTCTCTATGTGGAGTGTGGCTCTGCGGGTGGAGGTCGGTGCTGGAGGCTCCATTATTCTCTATGTGGAGTGTGGCTCTGCGGGTGGAGGTCGGTGCCGGAGGCTCCATTATTCTCTATGTGGAGTGTGGCTCTGCGGGTGGAGGTCGGTGCTGGAGGCTCCATTATTCTCTATGTGGAGTGTGGCTCTGCGGGTGGAGGTCGGTGCTGGAGGCTCCATTATTCTCTATGTGGAGTGTGGCTCTGCGGGTGGAGGTCGGTGCTGGAGGCTCCATTATTCTCTATGTGGAGTGCGGCTCTGCGGGTGGAGGTCGGTGCTGGAGGCTCCATTATTCTCTATGTGGAGTGCGGCTCTGCGGGTGGAGGTCGGTGCTGGAGGCTCCATTATTCTCTATGTGGAGTGCGGCTCTGTGGGTGGAGGTCGGTGCTGGAGGCCCCATTATTCTCTATGTGGAGTGCGGCTCTGCGGGTGGAGGTCGGTGCTGGAGGCTCCATTATTCTCTATGTGGAGTGCGGCTCTGTGGGTGGAGGTCGGTGCTGGAGGCCCCATTATTCTCTATGTGGAGTGTGGCTCTGCGGGTGGAGGTCGGTGCTGGAGGCTCCATTATTCTCTATGTGGAGTGTGGCTCTGCGGGTGGAGGTCGGTGCCGGAGGCTCCATTATTCTCTATGTGGAGTGTGGCTCTGCGGGTGGAGGTCGGTGCTGGAGGCTCCATTATTCTCTATGTGGAGTGTGGCTCTGCGGGTGGAGGTCGGTGCTGGAGGCTCCATTATTCTCTATGTGGAGTGGGGCTCTGCGGGTGGAGGTCGGTGCTGGAGGCTCCATTATTCTCTATGTGGAGTGCGGCTCTGCGGGTGGAGGTCGGTGCTGGAGGCTCCATTATTCTCTATGTGGAGTGCGGCTCTGCCGGTGGAGGTCGGTGCTGGAGGCTCCATTATTCTCTATGTGGAGTGCGGCTCTGCGGGTGGAGGTCGGTGCTGGAGGCTCCGTTATTCTCTATGTGGAGTGTGGCTCTGTGGGTGGAAGTCGGTGCTGGAGGCTCCATTATTCTCTATGTGGAGTGCGGCTCTGCGGGTGGAGATCGGTGCTGGAGCCTCCATTATTCTCTATGTGGAGTGTGGCTCTGCGGGTGGAGGTCGGTGCTGGAGGCTCCATTATTCTCTATGTGGAGTGCGGCTCTGCGGGTGGAGGTCGGTGCTGGAGGCCCCATTATTCTCTATGTGGAGTGCGGCTCTGCGGGTGGAGGTCGGTGCTGGAGGCCCCATTATTCTCTATGTGGAGTGCGGCTCTGCGGGTGGAGGTCGGTGCTGGAGGCTCCATTATTCTCTATGTGGAGTGCGGCTCTGCGGGTGGAGGTCGGTGCTGGAGGCTCCATTATTCTCTATATGGAGTGCGGCTCTGTGGGTGGAGGTCGGTGCTGGAGGCCCCATTATTCTCTATGTGGAGTGTGGCTCTGCGGGTGGAGGTCGGTGCTGGAGGCTCCATTATTCTCTATGTGGAGTGCGGCTCTGCGGGTGGAGGTCGGTGCTGGAGGCCCCATTATTCTCTATGTGGAGTGCGGCTCTGCGGGTGGAGGTCGGTGCTGGAGGCCCCATTATTCTCTATGTGGAGTGTGGCTCTGCGGGTGGAGGTCGGTGCCGGAGGCTCCATTATTCTCTATGTGGAGTGTGGCTCTGCGGGTGGAGGTCGGTGCTGGAGGCTCCATTATTCTCTATGTGGAGTGCGGCTCTGTGGGTGGAGGTCGGTGCTGGAGGCTCCATTATTCTCTATGTGGAGTGTGGCTCTGCGGGTGGAGGTCGGTGCTGGAGGCCCCATTATTCTCTATGTGGAGTGGGGCTCTGCGGGTGGAGGTCGGTGCTGGAGGCTCCATTATTCTCTATGTGGAGTGCGGCTCTGCGGGTGGAGGTCGGTGCTGGAGGCTCCATTATTCTCTATGTGGAGTGTGGCTCTGCGGGTGGAGGTCGGTGCCGGAGGCCCCATTATTCTCTATGTGGAGTGTGGCTCTGCGGGTGGAGGTCGGTGCTGGAGGCTCCATTATTCTCTATGTGGAGTGGGGCTCTGCAGGTGGAGGTCGGTGCTGGAGGCCCCATTATTCTCTATGTGGAGTGCGGCTCTGCGGGTGGAGGTCGGTGCCGGAGGCTCCATTATTCTCTATGTGGAGTGTGGCTCTGCGGGTGGAGGTCGGTGCTGGAGGCTCCATTATTCTCTATGTGGAGTGCGGCTCTGCGGGTGGAGGTCGGTGCTGGAGGCTCCATTATTCTCTATGTGGAGTGTGGCTCTGCGGGTGGAGGTCGGTGCTGGAGGCCCCATTATTCTCTATGTGGAGTGTGGCTCTGCGGGTGGAGGTCGGTGCTGGAGGCTCCATTATTCTCTATGTGGAGTGTGGCTCTGCGGGTGGAGGTCAGTGCCGGAGGCTCCATTATTCTCTATGTGGAGTGTGGCTCTGCGGGTGGAGGTCGGTGCTGGAGGCCCCATTATTCTCTATGTGGAGTGCGGCTCTGCGGGTGGAGGTCGGTGCCTGAGGCTCCATTATTCTCTATGTGGAGTGTGGCTCTGCGGGTGGAGGTCGGTGCTGGAGGCTCCATTATTCTCTATGTGGAGTGGGGCTCTGCGGGTGGAGGTCGGTGCCTGAGGCTCCATTATTCTCTATGTGGAGTGTGGCTCTGCGGGTGGAGGTCGGTGCTGGAGGCTCCATTATTCTCTATGTGGAGTGGGGCTCTGCGGGTGGAGGTCGGTGCTGGAGGCTCCATTATTCTCTATGTGGAGTGCGGCTCTGCGGGTGGAGGTCGGTGCTGGAGGCTCCATTATTCTCTATGTGGAGTGCGGCTCTGCGGGTGGAGGTCGGTGCTGGAGGCTCCATTATTCTCTATGTGGAGTGCGGCTCTGCCGGTGGAGGTTGGTGCTGGAGGCCCCACTATTCTCTATGTGGAGTGGGGCTCTGCGGGTGGAGATCGGTGCTGGAGCCTCCATTATTCTCTATGTGGAGTGTGGCTCTGCGGGTGGAGGTCGGTGCTGGAGGCTCCATTATTCTCTATGTGGAGTGCGGCTCTGCGGGTGGAGGTCGGTGCTGGAGGCCCCATTATTCTCTATGTGGAGTGAGGCTCTGCGGGTGGAGGTCGGTGCTGGAGGCTCCATTATTCTCTATGTGGAGTGTGGCTCTGCGGGTGGAGGTCGGTGCTGGAGGCTCCATTATTCTCTATGTGGAGTGGGGCTCTGCGGGTGGAGGTCGGTGCTGGAGGCTCCATTATTCTCTATGTGGAGTGCGGCTCTGCAGGTGGAGGTCGGTGCTGGAGGCCCCATTATTCTCTATGTGGAGTGGGGCTCTGCGGGTGGAGGTCGGTGCTGGAGGCTCCATTATTCTCTATGTGGAGTGTGGCTCTGTGGGTGGAGGTCGGTGCTGGAGGCTCCATTATTCTCTATGTGGAGTGCGGCTCTGTGGGTGGAGGTCGGTGCTGGAGGCTCCATTATTCTCTATGTGGAGTGCGGATCTGCGGGTGGAGGTCGGTGCTGGAGGCCCCATTATTCTCTATGTGGAGTGCGGCTCTGCGGGTGGAGGTCGGTGCTGGAGGCTCCATTATTCTCTATGTGGAGTGTGGCTCTGCAGGTGGAGGTCGGTGCTGGAGGCTCCATTATTCTCTATGTGGAGTGCGGCTCTGCGGGTGGAGGTCGGTGCTGGAGGCTCCATTATCCTCTATGTAGAGTGTGGCTCTGCGGGTGGAGGTCGGTGCTGTAGACTCCATTATTCGCTATGTGGAGTGTGGCTCTGCGGGTGGAGGTCGGTGCTGGAGGCCCCATTATCCTCTATGTAGAGTGCGGCTCTGCGGGGTGGAGGTCGGTGCTGGAGGCTCCATTATCCTCTATGTAGAGTGTTGCTCTGCGGGTGGAGGTCGGTGCTGGAGGCTCCATTATTCTCTATGTGGAGTGTGGCTCTGCGGGTGGAGGTCGGTGCTGGAGGCTCCATTATCCTCTATGTAGAGTGTTGCTCTGCGGGTGGAGGTCGGTGCTGTAGACTCCATTATTCTCTATGTGGAGTGCGGCTCTGCGGGTGGAGGTCGGTGCTGGAGGCCCCATTATTCTCTATGTGGAGTGCGGCTCTGCGGGTGGAGGTCGGTGCTGGAGGCTCCATTATTCTCTATGTGGAGTGCGGCTCTGCGGGTGGAGGTCGGTGCTGGAGGCTCCATTATTCTCTATGTGGAGTGCGGCTCTGCGGGTGAAGGTCGGTGCTGGAGGCCCCATTATTCTCTATGTGGAGTGCGGCTCTGCGGGGTGGAGGTCGGTGCTGGAGGCTCCATTATTCTCTATGTGGAGTGGGGCTCTGCGGGTGGAGGTCGGTGCTGTAGACTCCATTATTCTCTATGTGGAGTGCGGCTCTGCGGGTGGAGGTCGGTGCTGGAGGCCCCATTATTCTCTATGTGGAGTGCGGCTCTGCGGGTGGAGGTCGGTGCTGGAGGCTCCATTATTCTCTATGTGGAGTGCGGCTCTGCGGGTGGAGGTCGGTGCTGGAGGCTCCATTATTCTCTATGTGGAGTGCGGCTCTGCGGGTGAAGGTCGGTGCTGGAGGCCCCATTATTCTCTATGTGGAGTGCGGCTCTGCGGGTG
This sequence comes from Dendrobates tinctorius, assembly GCF_039654945.1. Lineage (NCBI taxonomy): Eukaryota > Metazoa > Chordata > Amphibia > Anura > Dendrobatidae > Dendrobates > Dendrobates tinctorius. Next base: position 827,656 of record NW_027361862.1, on the reverse strand, counting down.
GAGGTCGGTGCTGGAGGCTCCATTATTCTCTATGTGGAGTGCGGCTCTGCGGGTGGAGGTCGGTGCTGGAGGCTCCATTATTCTCTATGTGGAGTGCGGCTCTGCGGGTGGAGGTCGGTGCTGGAGGCTCCATTATTCTCTATGTGGAGTGCGGCTCTGTGGGTGGAGGTCGGTGCTGGAGGCCCCATTATTCTCTATGTGGAGTGTGGCTCTGCGGGTGGAGGTCGGTGCTGGAGGCTCCATTATTCTCTATGTGGAGTGTGGCTCTGCGGGTGGAGGTCGGTGCTGGAGGCTCCATTATTCCCTATGTGGAGTGCGGCTCTGCGGGTGGAGGTCGGTGCTGGAGGCTCCATTATTCTCTATGTGGAGTGCGGCTCTGCGGGTGGAGGTAGGTGCTGGAGGCTCCATTATTCTCTATGTGGAGTGCGGCTCTGCGGGTGGAGGTCGGTGCCTGAGGCTCCATTATTCTCTATGTGGAGTGTGGCTCTGCGGGTGGAGGTCGGTGCTGGAGGCTCCATTATTCTCTATGTGGAGTGCGGCTCTGCGGGTGGAGGTCGGTGCCTGAGGCTCCATTATTCTCTATGTGGAGTGTGGCTCTGCGGGTGGAGGTCGGTGCTGGAGGCTCCATTATTCTCTATGTGGAGTGCGGCTCTGCGGGGTGGAGGTCGGTGCTGGAGGCTCCATTATTCTCTATGTGGAGTGCGGCTCTGCGGGTGGAGGTCGGTGCTGGAGGCCCCATTATTCTCTATGTGGAGTGCGGCTCTGCGGGTGGAGGTCAGTGCTGGAGGCTCCATTATTCTCTATGTGGAGTGGGGCTCTGCGGGTGGAGGTCGGTGCTGGAGGCCCCATTATTCTCTATGTGGAGTGCGGCTCTGCGGGTGGAGGTCAGTGCTGGAGGCTCCATTATTCTCTATGTGGAGTGGGGCTCTGCGGGTGGAGGTCGGTGCTGGAGGCCCCATTATTCTCTATGTGGAGTGCGGCTCTGCGGGTGGAGGTCGGTGTCTGAGGCTCCATTATTCTCTATGTGGAGTGTGGCTCTGCGGGTGGAGGTCGGTGCTGGAGGCCCCATTATTCTCTATGTGGAGTGCGGCTCTGCGGGTGGAGGTCGGTGCTGGAGGCTCCATTATTCTCTATGTGGAGTGCGGCTCTGCGGGTGGAGGTCGGTGCTGGAGGCCCCATTATTCTCTATGTGGAGTGCGGCTCTGCGGGTGGAGGTCGGTGCTGGAGGCTCCATTATTCTCTATGTGGAGTGGGGCTCTGCGGGTGGAGGTCGGTGCTGGAGGCTCCATTATTCTCTATGTGGAGTGTGGCTCTGCGGGTGGAGGTCGGTGCCGGAGGCTCCATTATTCTCTATGTGGAGTGTGGCTCTGCGGGTGGAGGTCGGTGCTGGAGGCTCCATTATTCTCTATGTGGAGTGGGGCTCTGCGGGTGGAGGTCGGTGCTGGAGGCCCCATTATTCTCTATGTGGAGTGCGGCTCTGCGGGTGGAGGTCGGTGCTGGAGGCTCCATTATTCTCTATGTGGAGTGGGGCTCTGCGGGTGGAGGTCGGTGCTGGAGGCTCCATTATTCTCTATGTGGAGTGCGGCTCTGCGGGTGGAGGTCGGTGCTGGAGGCCCCATTATTCTCTATGTGGAGTGTGGCTCTGCGGGTGGAGGTCGGTGCTGGAGGCTCCATTATTCTCTATGTGGAGTGCGGCTCTGCGGGTGGAGGTCGGTGCTGGAGGCTCCATTATTCTCTATGTGGAGTGGGGCTCTGCGGGTGGAGGTCGGTGCTGGAGGCTCCATTATTCTCTATGTGGAGTGGGGCTCTGCGGGTGGAGGTCGGTGCTGGAGGCCCCATTATTCTCTATGTGGAGTGGGGCTCTGCGGGTGGAGGTCGGTGCTGGAGGCCCCATTATTCTCTATGTGGAGTGCGGCTCTGCGGGTGGAGGTCGGTGCTGGAGGCCCCATTATTCTCTATGTGGAGTGGGGCTCTGCGGGTGGAGGTCGGTGCTGGAGGCTCCATTATTCTCTATGTGGAGTGCGGCTCTGCGGGTGGAGGTCGGTGCTGGAGGCTCCATTATTCTCTATGTGGAGTGGGGCTCTGCGGGTGGAGGTCGGTGCTGGAGGCCCCATTATTCTCTATGTGGAGTGTGGCTCTGCGGGTGGAGGTCGGTGCTGGAGGTTCCATTATTCTCTATGTGGAGTGTGGCTCTGCGGGTGGAGGTCGGTGCTGGAGGCTCCATTATTCTCTATGTGGAGTGCGGCTCTGCGGGTGGAGGTCGGTGCTGGAGGCCCCATTATTCTCTATGTGGAGTGTGGCTCTGCGGGTGGAGGTCGGTGCTGGAGGCTCCATTATTCTCTATGTGGAGTGCGGCTCTGCGGGTGGAGGTCGGTGCTGGAGGCTCCATTATTCTCTATGTGGAGTGGGGCTCTGCGGGTGGAGGTCGGTGCTGGAGGCTCCATTATTCTCTATGTGGAGTGGGGCTCTGCGGGTGGAGGTCGGTGCTGGAGGCCCCATTATTCTCTATGTGGAGTGCGGCTCTGCGGGTGGAGGTCGGTGCTGGAGGCTCCATTATTCTCTATGTGGAGTGCGGCTCTGCGGGTGGAGGTCGGTGCTGGAGGCTCCATTATTCTCTATGTGGAGTGGGGCTCTGCGGGTGGAGGTCGGTGCTGGAGGCCCCATTATTCTCTATGTGGAGTGTGGCTCTGCGGGTGGAGGTCGGTGCTGGAGGTTCCATTATTCTCTATGTGGAGTGTGGCTCTGCGGGTGGAGGTCGGTGCTGGAGGCTCCATTATTCTCTATGTGGATTGCGGCTCTGCGGGTGGAGGTCGGTGCTGGAGGCCCCATTATTCTCTATGTGGAGTGCGGCTCTGCGGGTGGAGGTCGGTGCTGGAGGCTCCATTATTCTCTATGTGGAGTGCGGCTCTGCGGGTGGAGGTCGGTGCTGGAGGCCCCATTATTCTCTATGTGGAGTGTGGCTCTGCGGGTGGAGGTCGGTGCTGGAGGCTCCATTATTCTCTATGTGGAGTGCGGCTCTGCGGGTGGAGGTCGGTGCTGGAGGCCCCATTATTCTCTATGTGGAGTGATGCTCTGCGGGTGGAGGTCGGTGCTGGAGGCTCCATTATTCTCTATGTGGAGTGCGGCTCTGCGGGTGGAGGTCGGTGCTGGAGGCCCCATTATTCTCTATGTGGAGTGTGGCTCTGCGGGTGGAGGTCGGTGCTGGAGGCCCCATTATTCTCTATGTGGAGTGCGGCTCTGCGGGTGGAGGTCGGTGCTGGAGGCTCCATTATTCTCTATGTGGAGTGGGGCTCTGCGGGTGGAGGTCGGTGCTGGAGGCTCCATTATTCTCTATGTGGAGTGGGGCTCTGCGGGTGGAGGTCGGTGCTGGAGGCCCCATTATTCTCTATGTGGAGTGCGGCTCTGCGGGTGGAGGTCGGTGCTGGAGGCCCCATTATTCTCTATGTGGAGTGCGGCTCTGCGGGTGGAGGTCGGTGCTGGAGGCCCCATTATTCTCTATGTGGAGTGCGGCTCTGCGGGTGGAGGTCGGTGCTGGAGGCCCCATTATTCTCTATGTGGAGTGCGGCTCTGCGGGTGGAGGTCGGTGCTGGAGGCCCCATTATTCTCTATGTGGAGTGCGGCTCTGCGGGTGGAGGTCGGTGCTGGAGGCTCCATTATTCTCTATGTGGAGTGGGGCTCTGCGGGTGGAGGTCGGTGCTGGAGGCTCCATTATTCTCTATGTGGAGTGCGGCTCTGCGGGTGGAGGTCGGTGCTGGAGGCCCCATTATTCTCTATGTGGAGTGTGGCTCTGCGGGTGGAGGTCGGTGCTGGAGGCTCCATTATTCTCTATGTGGAGTGGGGCTCTGCGGGTGGAGGTCGGTGCTGGAGGCTCCATTATTCTCTATGTGGAGTGGGGCTCTGCGGGTGGAGGTCGGTGCTGGAGGCTCCATTATTCTCTATGTGGAGTGGGGCTCTGCGGGTGGAGGTCGGTGCTGGAGGCTCCATTATTCTCTATGTGGAGTGTGGCTCTGCGGGTGGAGGTCGGTGCTGGAGGCCCCATTATTCTCTATGTGGAGTGCGGCTCTGCGGGTGGAGGTCGGTGCTGGAGGCTCCATTATTCTCTATGTGGAGTGGGGCTCTGCGGGTGGAGGTCGGTGCTGGAGGCTCCATTATTCTCTATGTGGAGTGCGGCTCTGCGGGTGGAGGTCGGTGCTGGAGGCCCCATTATTCTCTATGTGGAGTGCGGCTCTGCGGGTGGAGGTCGGTGCTGGAGGCCCCATTATTCTCTATGTTGAGTGGGGCTCTGCGGGTGGAGGTCGGTGCTGGAGGCTCCATTATTCTCTATGTGGAGTGCGGCTCTGCGGGTGGAGGTCGGTGCTGGAGGCTCCATTATTCTCTATGTGGAGTGCGGCTCTGCGGGTGGAGGTCGGTGCTGGAGGCTCCATTATTCTCTATGTGGAGTGTGGCTCTGCGGGTGGAGGTCGGTGCTGGAGGCTCCATTATTCTCTATGTGGAGTGCGGCTCTGCGGGTGGAGGTCGGTGCTGGAGGCTCCATTATTCTCTATGTGGAGTGAGGCTCTGCGGGTGGAGGTCGGTGCTGGAGGCCCCATTATTCTCTATGTGGAGTGTGGCTCTGCGGGGGGAGGTCGGTGCTGGAGGCTCCATTATTCTCTATGTGGAGTGGGGCTCTGCGGGTGGAGGTCGGTGCTGGAGGCCCCATTATTCTCTATGTGGAGTGATGCTCTGCGGGTGGAGGTCGGTGCTGGAGGCTCCATTATTCTCTATGTGGAGTGTGGCTCTGCGGGTGGAGGTCGGTGCTGGAGGCTCCATTATTCTCTATGTGGAGTGTGGCTCTGCGGGTGGAGGTCGGTGCTGGAGGCTCCATTATTCTATATGTGGAGTGCGGGTGGAGGTCGGTGCTGGAGGCTCCATTATTCTCTATGTGGAGTGGGGCTCTGCGGGTGGAGGTCGGTGCTGGAGGCTCCATTATTCTCTATGTGGAGTGGGGCTCTGCGGGTGGAGGTCGGTGCTGGAGGCCCCATTATTCTCTATGTGGAGTGCGGCTCTGCGGGTGGAGGTCGGTGCTGGAGGCCCCATTATTCTCTATGTGGAGTGCGGCTCTGCGGGTGGAGGTCGGTGCTGGAGGCCCCATTATTCTCTATGTGGAGTGCGGCTCTGCGGGTGGAGGTCGGTGCTGGAGGCCCCATTATTCTCTATGTGGAGTGTGGCTTTGCGGGTGGAGGTCGGTGCTGGAGGCCCCACTATTCTCTATGTGGAGTGGGGCTCTGCGGGTGGAGGTCGGTGCTGGAGGCTCCATTATTCCCTATGTGGAGTGCGGCTCTGCGGGTGGAGGTCGGTGCTGGAGGCTCCATTATTCTCTATGTGGAGTGCGGCTCTGCGGGTGGAGGTAGGTGCTGGAGGCTCCATTATTCTCTATGTGGAGTGTGGCTCTGCGGGTGGAGGTCGGTGCTGGAGGCTCCATTATTCTCTATGTGGAGTGCGGCTCTGCGGGTGGAGGTCGGTGCTGGAGGCTCCATTATTCTCTATGTGGAGTGCGGCTCTGCGGGTGGAGGTCGGTGCTGGAGGCCCCATTATTCTCTATGTGGAGTGCGGCTCTGCAGGTGGAGGTCGGTGCTGGAGGCTCCATTATTCTCTATGTGGAGTGCGGCTCTGCAGGTGGAGGTCGGTGCTGGAGGCCCCATTATTCTCTATGTGGAGTGCGGCTCTGCAGGTGGAGGTCGGTGCTGGAGGCCCCATTATTCTCTATGTGGAGTGCGGCTCTGCAGGTGGAGGTCGGTGCTGGAGGCTCCATTATTCTCTATGTGGAGTGCGGCTCTGCAGGTGGAGTTCGGTGCTGGAGGCCCCATTATTCTCTATGTGGAGTGCGGCTCTGCAGGTGGAGGTCGGTGCTGGAGGCTCCATTATTCTCTATGTGGAGTGTGGCTCTGCGGGTGGAGGTCGGTGCTGGAGGCTCCATTATTCTCTATGTGGAGTGCGGCTCTGCGGGTGGAGGTCAGTGCTGGAGGCTCCATTATTCTCTATGTGGAGTGCGGCTCTGCGGGTGGAGGTCGGTGCTGGAGGCCCCATTATTCTCTATGTGGAGTGCGGCTCTGCGGGTGGAGGTCGGTGCTGGAGGCTCCATTATTCTCTATGTGGAGTGGGGCTCTGCGGGTGGAAGTCGGTGCTGGAGGCTCCATTATTCTCTATGTGGAGTGCGGCTCTGCGGGTGGAGGTCGGTGCTGGAGGCCCCATTATTCTCTATGTGGAGTGTGGCTCTGCGGGTGGAGGTCGGTGCTGGAGGCCCCATTATTCTCTATGTGGAGTGCGGCTCTGCGGGTGGAGGTCAGTGCCGGAGGCTCCATTATTCTCTATGTGGAGTGTGGCTCTGCGGGTGGAGGTCGGTGCTGGAGGCCCCATTATTCTCTATGTGGAGTGCGGCTCTGCGGGTGGAGGTCGGTGCTGGAGGCCCCATTATTCTCTATGTGGAGTGCGGCTCTGCGGGTGGAGGTCGGTGCTGGAGGCCCCATTATTCTCTATGTGGAGTGCGGCTCTGCGGGTGGAGGTCGGTGCTGGAGACTCCATTATTCTCTATGTGGAGTGTGGCTCTGCGGGTGGAGGTCGGTGCTGGAGGCTCCATTATTCTCTATGTGGAGTGGGGCTCTGCGGGTGGAGGTCGGTGCTGGAGGCTCCATTATTCTCTATGTGGAGTGCGGCTCTGCGGGTGGAGGTCGGTGCTGGAGGCCCCATTATTCTCTATGTGGAGTGCGGCTCTGCGGGTGGAGGTCGGTGCTGGAGGCTCCATTATTCTCTATGTGGAGTGTGGCTCTGCGGGTGGAGGTCGGTGCTGGAGGCTCCATTATTCTCTATGTGGAGTGCGGCTCTGCGGGTGGAGGTCGGTGCTGGAGGCTCCATTATTCTCTATGTGGAGTGTGGCTCTGCGGGTGGAGGTCGGTGCTGGAGGCCCCATTATTCTCTATGTGGAGTGCGGCTCTGCGGGTGGAGGTCGGTGCTGGAGGCTCCATTATTCTCTATGTGGAGTGTGGCTCTGCGGGTGGAGGTCGGTGCTGGAGGCTCCATTATTCTCTATGTGGAGTGTGGCTCTGCGGGTGGAGGTCGGTGCTGGAGGCTCCATTATTCTCTATGTGGAGTGGGGCTCTGCGGGTGGAGGTCGGTGCTGGAGGCTCCATTATTCTCTATGTGGAGTGTGGCTCTGCGGGTGGAGGTCGGTGCTGGAGGCCCCATTATTCTCTATGTGGAGTGCGGCTCTGCGGGTGGAGGTCGGTGCTGGAGGCTCCATTATTCTCTATGTGGAGTGTGGCTCTGCGGGTGGAGGTCGGTGCTGGAGGCTCCATTATTCTCTATGTGGAGTGCGGCTCTGCGGGTGGAGGTCGGTGCTGGAGGCTCCATTATTCTCTATGTGGAGTGGGGCTCTGCGGGTGGAGGTCGGTGCTGGAGGCTCCATTATTCTCTATGTGGAGTGCGGCTCTGCGGGTGGAGGTCGGTGCTGGAGGCCCCATTATTCTCTATGTGGAGTGTGGCTCTGCGGGTGGAGGTCGGTGCTGGAGGCCCCATTATTCTCTATGTGGAGTGCGGCTCTGCGGGTGGTGGTCGGTGCTGGAGGCTCCATTATTCTCTATGTGGAGTGCGGCTCTGCGGGTGGAGGTCGGTGCTGGAGGCTCCATTATTCTCTATGTGGAGTGCGGCTCTGCGGGTGGAGGTCGGTGCTGGAGGCTCCATTATTCTCTATGTGGAGTGCGGCTCTGCGGGTGGAGGTCGGTGCTGGAGGCTCCATTATTCTCTATGTGGAGTGCGGCTCTGCGGGTGGAGGTCGGTGCTGGAGGCTCCATTATTCTCTATGTGGAGTGCGGCTCTGCGGGTGGAGGTCGGTGCTGGAGGCTCCATTATTCTCTATGTGGAGTGGGGCTCTGCGGGTGGAGGTCGGTGCTGGAGGCTCCATTATTCTCTATGTGGAGTGATGCTCTGCGGGTGGAGGTCGGTGCTGGAGGCCCCATTATTCTCTATGTGGAGTGCGGCTCTGCGGGTGGAGGTCGGTGCTGGAGGCTCCATTATTCTCTATGTGGAGTGCGGCTCTGCGGGTGGAGGTAGGTGCTGGAGGCCCCATTATTCTCTATGTGGAGTGCGGCTCTGCGGGTGGAGGTCGGTGCTGGAGGCTCCATTATTCTCTATGTGGAGTGCGGCTCTGCGGGTGGAGGTCGGTGCTGGAGGCTCCATTATTCTCTATGTGGAGTGCGGCTCTGCGGGTGGAGGTCGGTGCTGGAGGCCCCATTATTCTCTATGTGGAGTGCGGCTCTGCGGGTGGAGGTCGGTGCTGGAGGCCCCATTATTCTCTATGTGGAGTGGGGCTCTGCGGGTGGAGGTCGGTGCTGGAGGCTCCATTATTCTCTATGTGGAGTGTGGCTCTGCGGGTGGAGGTCGGTGCTGGAGGCTCCATTATTCTCTATGTGGAGTGTGGCTCTGCGGGTGGAGGTCGGTGCTGGAGGCTCCATTATTCTCTATGTGGAGTGTGGCTCTGCGGGTGGAGGTCGGTGCTGGAGGCTCCATTATTCTCTATGTGGAGTGTGGCTCTGCGGGTGGAGGTCGGTGCTGGAGGCTCCATTATTCTCTATGTGGAGTGCGGCTCTGCGGGTGGAGGTCGGTGCTGGAGGCTCCATTATTCTCTATGTGGAGTGCGGCTCTGCGGGTGGAGGTCGGTGCTGGAGGCTCCATTATTCTCTATGTGGAGTGCGGCTCTGCGGGTGGAGGTCGGTGCTGGAGGCCCCATTATTCTCTATGTGGAGTGATGCTCTGCGGGTGGAGGTCGGTGCTGGAGGCCCCATTATTCTCTATGTGGAGTGATGCTCTGCGGGTGGAGGTCGGTGCTGGAGGCTCCATTATTCTCTATGTGGAGTGGGGCTCTGCGGGTGGAGGTCGGTGCTGGAGGCTCCATTATTCTCTATGTGGAGTGGGGCTCTGCGGGTGGAGGTCGGTGCTGGAGGCTCCATTATTCTCTATGTGGAGTGGGGCTCTGCGGGTGGAGGTCGATGCTGGAGGCCCCATTATTCTCTATGTGGAGTGCGGCTCTGCGGGTGGAGGTCGGTGCTGGAGGCCCCATTATTCTCTATGTGGAGTGGGGCTCTGCGGGTGGAGGTCGGTGCTGGAGGCTCCATTATTCTCTATGTGGAGTGGGGCTCTGCGGGTGGAGGTCGGTGCTGGAGGCTCCATTATTCTCTATGTGGAGTGGGGCTCTGCGGGTGGAGGTCGGTGCTGGAGGCCCCATTATTCTCTATGTGGAGTGCGGCTCTGCGGGTGGAGGTCGGTGCTGGAGGCCCCATTATTCTCTATGTGGAGTGTGGCTCTGCGGGTGGAGGTCGGTGCTGGAGGCTCCATTATTCTCTATGTGGAGTGCGGCTCTGCGGGTGGAGGTCGGTGCTGGAGGCCCCATTATTCTCTATGTGGAGTGGGGCTCTGCGGGTGGAGGTCGGTGCTGGAGGCTCCATTATTCTCTATGTGGAGTGGGGCTCTGCGGGTGGAGGTCGGTGCTGGAGGCTCCATTATTCTCTATGTGGAGTGCGGCTCTGCGGGTGGAGGTCGGTGCTGGAGGCCCCATTATTCTCTATGTGGAGTGGGGCTCTGCGGGTGGAGGTCGGTGCTGGAGGCTCCATTATTCTCTATGTGGAGTGGGGCTCTGCGGGTGGAGGTCGATGCTGGAGGCCCCATTATTCTCTATGTGGAGTGCGGCTCTGCGGGTGGAGGTCGGTGCTGGAGGCCCCATTATTCTCTATGTGGAGTGGGGCTCTGCGGGTGGAGGTCGGTGCTGGAGGCTCCATTATTCTCTATGTGGAGTGGGGCTCTGCGGGTGGAGGTCGGTGCTGGAGGCTCCATTATTCTCTATGTGGAGTGGGGCTCTGCGGGTGGAGGTCGGTGCTGGAGGCCCCATTATTCTCTATGTGGAGTGTGGCTCTGCGGGTGGAGGTCGGTGCTGGAGGCCCCATTATTCTCTATGTGGAGTGGGGCTCTGCGGGTGGAGGTCGGTGCTGGAGGCTCCATTATTCTCTATGTGGAGTGCGGCTCTGCGGGTGGAGGTCGGTGCTGGAGGCCCCATTATTCTCTATGTGGAGTGGGGCTCTGCGGGTGGAGGTCGGTGCTGGAGGCCCCATTATTCTCTATGTGGAGTGTGGCTCTGCGGGTGGAGGTCGGTGCTGGAGGCCCCATTATTCTCTATGTGGAGTGGGGCTCTGCGGGTGGAGGTCGGTGCTGGAGGCTCCATTATTCTCTATGTGGAGTGCGGCTCTGCGGGTGGAGGTCGGTGCTGGAGGCCCCATTATTCTCTATGTGGAGTGGGGCTCTGCGGGTGGAGGTCGGTGCTGGAGGCTCCATTATTCTCTATGTGGAGTGGGGCTCTGCGGGTGGAGGTCGATGCTGGAGGCCCCATTATTCTCTATGTGGAGTGCGGCTCTGCGGGTGGAGGTCGGTGCTGGAGGCCCCATTATTCTCTATGTGGAGTGGGGCTCTGCGGGTGGAGGTCGGTGCTGGAGGCTCCATTATTCTCTATGTGGAGTGGGGCTCTGCGGCTGGAGGTCGGTGCTGGAGGCTCCATTATTCTCTATGTGGAGTGGCTCTGCGGGTGGAGGTCGGTGCTGGAGGCTCCATTATTCTCTATGTGGAGTGCGGCTCTGCGGGTGGAGGTCGGTGCTGGAGGCCCCATTATTCTCTATGTGGAGTGCGGCTCTGCGGGTGGAGGTCGGTGCTGGAGGCTCCATTATTCTCTATGTGGAGTGGGGCTCTGCGGGTGGAGGTCGGTGCTGGAGGCTCCATTATTCTCTATGTGGAGTGCGGCTCTGCGGGTGGAGGTCGGTGCTGGAGGCTCCATTATTCTCTATGTGGAGTGGGGCTCTGCGGGTGGAGGTCGGTGCTGGAGGCTCCATTATTCTCTATGTGGAGTGGGGCTCTGCGGGTGGAGGTCGGTGCTGGAGGCTCCATTATTCTCTATGTGGAGTGGGGCTCTGCGGGTGGAGGTCGGTGCTGGAGGCTCCATTATTCTCTATGTGGAGTGGGGCTCTGCGGGTGGAGGTCGGTGCTGGAGGCTCCATTATTCTCTATGTGGAGTGTGGCTCTGCGGGTGGAGGTCGGTGCTGGAGGCTCCATTATTCTCTATGTGGAGTGTGGCTCTGCGGGTGGAGGTCGGTGCTGGAGGCTCCATTATTCTCTATGTGGAGTGCGGCTCTGCGGGTGGAGGTCGGTGCTGGAGGCTCCATTATTCTCTATGTGGAGTGCGGCTCTGTGGGTGGAGGTCGGTGCTGGAGGCTCCATTATTCTCTATGTGGAGTGCGGCTCTGCGGGTGGAGGTCGGTGCTGGAGGCTCCATTATTCTCTATGTGGAGTGTGGCTCTGCGGGTGGAGGTCGGTGCTGGAGGCTCCATTATTCTCTATGTGGAGTGCGGCTCTGCGGGTGGAGGTCGGTGCTGGAGGCTCCATTATTCTCTATGTGGAGTGCGGCTCTGTGGGTGGAGGTCGGTGCTGGAGGCTCCATTATTCTCTATGTGGAGTGTGGCTCTGCGGGTGGAGGTCGGTGCTGGAGGCTCCATTATTCTCTATGTGGAGTGCGGCTCTGCGGGTGGAGGTCGGTGCTGGAGGCCCCATTATTCTCTATGTGGAGTGATGCTCTGCGGGTGGAGGTCGGTGCTGGAGGCTCCATTATTCTCTATGTGGAGTGGGGCTCTGCGGGTGGAGGTCGGTGCTGGAGGCTCCATTATTCTCTATGTGGAGTGTGGCTCTGCGGGTGGAGGTCGGTGCTGGAGGCTCCATTATTCTCTATGTGGAGTGTGGCTCTGCGGGTGGAGGTCGGTGCTGGAGGCTCCATTATTCTCTATGTGGAGTGTGGCTCTGCGGGTGGAGGTCGGTGCTGGAGGCTCCATTATTCTCTATGTGGAGTGGGGCTCTGCGGGTGGAGGTCGGTGCTGGAGGCTCCATTATTCTCTATGTGGAGTGGGGCTCTGCGGGTGGAGGTCGGTGCTGGAGGCTCCATTATTCTCTATGTGGAGTGGGGCTCTGCGGGTGGAGGTCGGTGCTGGAGGCCCCATTATTCTCTATGTGGAGTGGGGCTCTGCGGGTGGAGGTCGGTGCTGGAGGCTCCATTATTCTCTATGTGGAGTGGGGCTCTGCGGGTGGAGGTCGGTGCTGGAGGCTCCATTATTCTCTATGTGGAGTGGGGCTCTGCGGGTGGAGGTCGGTGCTGGAGGCCCCATTATTCTCTATGTGGAGTGGGGCTCTGCGGGTGGAGGTCGGTGCTGGAGGCTCCATTATTCTCTATGTGGAGTGTGGCTCTGCGGGTGGAGGTCGGTGCTGGAGGCTCCATTATTCTCTAAGTGGAGTGTGGCTCTGCGGGTGGAGGTCGGTGCTTGAGGCTCCATTATTCTCTATGTGGAGTGCGGCTCTGTGGGTGGAGGTCGGTGCTGGAGGCTCCATTATTCTCTATGTGGAGTGTGGCTCTGCGGGTGGAGGTCGGTGCTGGAGGCCCCATTATTCTCTATGTGGAGTGGGGCTCTGCGGGTGGAGGTCGGTGCTGGAGGCTCCATTATTCTCTATGTGGAGTGTGGCTCTGCGGGTGGAGGTCGGTGCTGGAGGCTCCATTATTCTCTATGTGGAGTGCGGCTCTGCGGGTGGAGGTCGGTGCTTGAGGCTCCATTATTCTCTATGTGGAGTGCGGCTCTGTGGGTGGAGGTCGGTGCTGGAGGCTCCATTATTCTCTATGTGGAGTGGGGCTCTGCGGGTGGAGGTCGGTGCTGGAGGCTCCATTATTCTCTATGTGGAGTGTGGCTCTGCGGGTGGAGGTCGGTGCTGGAGGCCCCATTATTCTCTATGTGGAGTGCGGCTCTGCGGGTGGAGGTCGGTGCTTGAGGCTCCATTATTCTCTATGTGGAGTGCGGCTCTGTGGGTGGAGGTCGGTGCTGGAGGCTCCATTATTCTCTATGTGGAGTGCGGCTCTGCGGGTGCAGGTCGGTGCTGGAGGCCCCATTATTCTCTATGTGGAGTGCGGCTCTGCGGGTGGAGGTCGGTGCTGGAGGCCCCATTATTCTCTATGAAGAGTGTGGCTCTGCGGGTGGAGGTCGGTGCTGGAGGCCCAATTATTCTCTATGTAGAGTGTGGCTCTGCGGGTGGAGGTCGGTGCTGGAGGCCCCATTATTCTCTATGTAGAGTGTGGCTCTACGATTCGTGACCCCCGTCACGTGACGAGGGGGGCCCACAGAGTCTGAACTGCCCCGGGCCCTGGCTACCCTTAATCCACCCCTGGTGCCGACTGAACCCGTTAACCCTTTCTTTGAAACGGTAGATGTGTCCACAGGTACCGAAGTGCTCAGCCCTGTCACTCTGCGGAGTGAGACGGCTGAGGAACCCCTGGCAGGAGCAAGCAACGGTGTTCAAGGAAATGGGGAGGTGCATGGGGACCATGAGGAAGGTAATGCCATGCAGCTGACCAGTGCCACTTGAGAAGGTAACTGGCCCATAAGTAGCACTGCTCCTGAAGTGTTGGGGGTGGATGGGGAGGTAGAGCCCAAGCCAGCACCGGCTGGTGGGTCTGTAGAAATCCCCAGGGAGACAGCATACATAGCAGCTGTCACACGCAGTCAGAGTGCCCAGATCGCAGGTAACGCACTGTCTTCTGGACCCTCTGCTGCTACAGGAGAGACTGAACCAGAGGTGAACCCAGAGCCGGTTCCAGAGGGTCCCAGTAAAGAAGGGACCCTGACGTCACTTCTGGCAGCCTCCAGCATGGAGTTCCAGGCTGCTCTGCTCTCAGATGCCAGCCTGGAGAAACTGAGAAGTCTCGCCAAGACGCCCACCTCCGAGTCTGATAAGGAGAAGGTGTTCTGGGAACGAGGAAGGTTGTATCGGGAGACAGTACCCGGAGATCCTCAAAAGGAGTGGTTGAGGGAAAGACAGCTAGTCGTCCCCATACGGTTCAGAACTGAGTTGTTGCGGATTGCCCATGAGATTCCACTCGCTGGACACTTGGGGATCAGCAAAACAAAGGCACGGCTGTCCCAACACTTCAGATGGGGGCAGATGTAACACTACTGCCGCTCCTGTGCCAGCTGTCAAAAAGTGGGTAAGGCGGGGCCTGCTCTTGAGGCTCCCCTTATTCCTTTGCTGGTGATAGAGGAGCCTTTCCAGAGAATCGCGGTGGACATTGTAGGCCCGCTGGCCATCCCCAGCAGCTCTGGAAAGCAATACATCCTCACCGTGGTAGACTACGCTACCCGGTACCCAGAGGCAGTAGCTCTGTCTTCAACCAGGGCAGATAAGGTGGCTGGCGCACTGGTGACCACCTTTTCAAGGGTAGGATTTCCCAGGGAGATGCTTACCGATCAAGGGACCCAATTCATGTCTCGCCTAATGGAGGCTCTCTGTGAGAAAATGCAGGTGAAGCACCTGGTATCGAGTGCGTATCACCCACAGACTAATGGTTTGTGTGAACGCTTCAACGGTACCCTCAAACAGATGCTCAGCATGCTGGTTGAGACCCAAGGGCGCGACTGGGAGCGGTACCTCCCACACCTGCTGTTCGCTTACAGAGAAGTTCCGCAGGCCTCGACCGGGTTCTCCCCCTTCGAACTCCTGTATTGCAGGCGAGCCCCGGGACCCCTTGGGTTGATAAGAGAATCCTGGGAAGATGAGCCAAACCCCACAGAAGTGTCCATCGTGGATTATGTCATGCGCTTCCGTGACAAGATGCAGACCTTGACGCAGTTGGTGCATGACAACATGACGAAGGCTCAGGCTGACCAGAAGCGCTGGTACGACCAGAACACCTGGGAGCGGACCTACCAGGTGGGTCAAAAGGTGTGGGTACTGGTGCCCGTACCAATGGATAAGCTTCAGGCAGCCTGGGAGGGCCCATACGTCGTCCACCAACAGCTCAACCCGGTCACCTACGTGGTCACGCTTGACCATGCTCGGGATAGGCGCAAGGCCTTTCACATCAACATGCTGAAGGCGCACCACGAACGTGAAGCTTGCGTCCTACCGTTCTGCAACCTGCCCAAGGATGGGGAGGAAGATACCCTCCTGGACATGCTGGCCCAGGCCAAGGCCGATGGGTCCATTGAGGACATGGAGATAAGTGGTTTGCTAACCGTATCCCAGCGGTCGCAGTTGGTGGAAACCCTGGAACCCTTTCGGGCCGTGTTCACCAACCGACCTGGGAGGACGGAGTTAGCGGTTCATGAGGTGGACACCGGGAATCATGCCCCATTACGGCGAACACCTTATCGGATCTCTGATGCAGTGCAACAGGTTATGCGCCAAGAGATCAGTGAGATGTTAAGGCTGGGGGTGATTCGACCGTCAAAAAGCGCGTGGACTTCACCTGTAGTCCTCGTGCCTAAAAAGGATCGAACCACCCGGTTCTGCGTGGACTACAGGGGGCTCAAAGCCATCACAACCTCGGATGCCCACCCGATGCCGCGCATCGAGGATCTGCTCGAGCGGTTGGCGAAAGCAAGGTACATATCCATCATGGATTTGAGTCGGGAATACTGGCAGATTCCCCTGAGTCCTGAGGCGCAGGAGAAATCTGCCTTTATCACCCCCATTGGACTGTACGAGTCCACGGTCATGCCCTTCCGCATGAAGAATGCCCCTGCCACTTTCCAGCGGATGGTCAACCACCTGCTTCGGGGACTGGAGGAGTACGCGGTGGCGTACTTAGACGATATTGCCATCTTCAGTTCCACCTGGGAGGAACACCTTCAGCATCTCCAGGAGGTGCTCAAGCGTCTTCACCAGGCAGGCCTGACCAACAAGCCGGGGAAGTGCCAGATAGGCATGGGCGAGGTCCACTACCTGGGGCACCGGGTAGGCGGGGGTTTCATGAGTCCGGAGCCAGAAAAGGTGGAAGCAATCGTGTCCTGGCCCACCCCCAGGACCAAGAAACAGGTGAAGTCCTTCTTGGGCACTGCAGGGTACTATAGGCGGTTCGTGCAGGACTATAGCGCCCTTGCAAAACTCTTGACTGACCTCACCAAGCAGAGGCTACCCCAAACAGTCAACTAGACAGATGACTGTGAGGCGGCTTTCCAAGCTTTGAAAGCAGCCCTGTGCAGCTCTCCAGTGTTGAGAGCAGTCGACAGCAGTCGCCCGTTTCTGGTACAGACCGACGCCAGCGAGTTTGGCCTCGGTGCGGTGCTCAGCCAGATCGACTCGGGGTACCAGGAGCACCCCGTGTTGTCCCTGAGCCGGAAACTTTTGCCGAGGGAAGTGGCATACTCGACCATCGAGAAGGAGTGTCTGGCCATGGTGTGGGCACTGCAACGTTTACAGCCCCACCTGTACGGGCGCGCCTTCACGGTGGTAACCAACCACAACCCTCTGAGCTGGTTGCACACAGTGTCCGGAACCAATGGAAGGTTGTTCCGCTGGAGCCTTGCCCTTCAACAGTACGACTTCACTGTAAAACACCGGAAGGGCAGTGAAAACGGCAATGTCGATGTGTTGTCCTCCCGGGGTGAACCCGCTGAAGTGCGCATGGCCGATTACCGAGAGGTAATGCCTCCTTAGCGCCCTCTTAAGGGGGAGGTGTGATATACAATATCTGCAAAATATGTTTTCTGTTGGACTGTGCTAGAAATCCTCCATTCTATGACATTGTAAACTGTCAGTAGTAGGAATTCCTTCCCCCCAAGTGTTATCAACCCTGCCACTTCCTCTGGAGGAGCAGGAATGTTAATTAGCTAGGACACTTCCTATTACAATCATTTGGCTCCCCTCCGCAGCTGAAGGAAAAAAAAAATGAGGGAAAAGCATGAGGTTTGAATAAAACTATCAGAGACTGCCCTGCGAAAACCATACAAAGCAGAGACAAAACAATCATATTTTTGTGATCTGATTAGACCCGGCTTCGCTACGGTGCCTCTCGCGAGGTCTTCGGGCTTCCAGAACCTGAATTATGAAGTACTCCCAAATAGAATGGCCCAGTTATGGCATGTTTAGTGTTTTCAGATTCCACTCGGTAAATTACAACCAATGATGCCCTATATGTGTTTGTGCGAGCTTTCCCCATAGAGTTATGATCTTCATAAGTTTTGTAGCCAAATCATAACTTGGAAAGAGGGAGGTGGGACTTCCCCAGACTGCCCCTTTCGTGATGTCACACAGCAGAGCCTATGGGCATTCCCTATGATATCCTAGTTAGTTGGAGCACAGCAATCGAGCTGAGCAGAACCCAGATGAGTGGAGATGTGTGGCTCCGCCCTCTCCATCCCCCACTCAGCCACATGGGATGCCTAACACCAACTGACCACATGTGAGTGTACTTTCTTCTTTCATCCACTTTGTTTTATACTTGTCTAATGTACATATCTTATGTCTCAATTTTATAGCAACTTTTATCTGTAATCACTGCCCTACCTGTTCGGGGAATAAATGATTTAATATTTAGTTTGTCTCCATGCTCTAAGAATTGAACGATACGCCTTTGCTAGATAATCGCTACTGATTTGTCAGGTTGGCTTCGAACCCCTCCCTTGAGTCTATAACTTAAGCGGAGAAACCAGGAGCTGGTGGCAGCGCGTTGTGTACGGTTATTGCGGCTTGCTGGCAGTCCAGAAGGGTCTTATATTGCTGAGTGAGGGGCTGCGGCCACAGCATTGATAATTCCCTTACTGCAGAAGCCTAATTGCCGGTTCACAACAAGCAGCCGGTCTGGCGACTAATTATCCTAGGTGCAGTTCCCTGACTGACCTGAGGGTAGGGGGGCGCCAGAGAGCTGCGAGTTCCAAAGGGGAACTGAGAAAGTGGGATATACATAAATCCCCACAGTACTTGGAAGATTGATAGTGGTGGGGCATCCAAATTAAAACCCCCCTGCGGCAAATTGTTAGAGCGAGATTAACTTGCTGGATATTTTTGGTCACATGGTGCCAGTGGTGGGATAACTAAGATAAGCCCCCACTGTGCCTGTGATAGCCGTGTGCCGGCAGTGTGTCGCGTCCTTCAGTCCGCTGATACACCGGTGTCAGTGGTAGGTTTGTGACATAGTGGTGACACAGGGTCCGCTGTCCGTCACGTTTTGGTGGCAGCGGGACCCTCATTAGTCTCCGTAAGTGGCGAACAGCGGTGGGCTGTTCGTCACATATTTGACGAACAGCCCACCGCTGTTCGCCACTTGAGGTACCACAGGGCTCTGTCCTGGGCCCTGTATTGTTCAACATCTTAATCAACGATTTAGATGAAGGAATTGAGATTAAACTGATTAAATTTGCTGATGACACAAAGCTAGGAGGGATAGCTAACACTAGAGTAGAGAGAGAGAGGATTCAAAAAGATATAAATAAACTGGAGCAGTGGAGAGCAACTAACAATGGTTTTTAACGGAAAAATGCAAAGTACTACATCTGGGTAATAAAAATGAAAAGAGCATATACAGAATGGGAGGAATAGGGCTAAGCAACAGCACATGTGAAAAAGACTTGGGTATACTAATAGATCACAGACTGAATATGAGTCAACAGTGTGATGTTGCAGCAAAAAAGGCAAATGCAATTCTAGGATGTATTAACAGAAGCATACAGTCTAGATCACGTGAAGTCATTATTGCTCTCTACTCCTCTTTGGTCAGGCCTCATCTGGAATACTGTGTCCAGTTTTGGGCACCACATTTTAAAAAAGACATCAAGAAACTGGAGCAAGTTCAGAAAAGAGCGACCAGAATGGTGACCGGTCTGAAAACCCTGTCTTATGAGGAAAGGTTGCAGGATCTGGGAATGTTTAGCTTGCAGAATAGAAGACTGAGAGGAGATTTAATAGCTGTCTACAAATATCTCAAGGACTGTCACATTGTAGAAGGATCATCTTTATTCTCATTTGCACAAAGAAAGACTAGAAGCAATGGGATGAAACTGAATGGGAGGTGACACAGATTAGATATTAGAAAAAACTTTTTGACAGTAATCAATGAGTGGAACAGGCTGCAACGAGAGGTGGTGAGTTCTCCTTCAATAGAAGTCTTCAAACAGAGGCTGGACAGACATCTGTCTGGGATGATCTAGCGAATCCTGCTGTTGTGAACTCATTTTCTGGTCTGCCTCTGGTTTCTGGTGAGGGAGCTGGTTGTGCTGAGAGTTGTGAGTTCTCTTTCCGGGCTCCCTCTGGTGGTGGCAGGAGGTAGTGAAGCTGATCTAATTAACAGAGACCTGCCACCTGATAATGAGGAAGAGGAGTGGCCATCTGGAATCTCAGACTGGATTTAAGACAGCCGACTCCCTATTGCCATGCTGGTGATTTTTTCCTGCCTCATGAGGTCTTAGTTTCCAACTAAGTTCCTGCCATCTCAAGCTAAGTTGTCTTTGCTAATGTTCACGTTTGATTTGGTTTGGTCTATTCAGATTTTTATGTGGTCAGCCAGGGGCTGTGCTGAATTTCCACTCTTATGTCACTGTATGTGCCAGTTTGCTTTTTGTCCCTTATTAGATTGGCCTCTTTTTTGCTCTGTTCTCAGAATATGCCAGAGTGCTGATATAGTGGGAGAAGTCTAGTGACTTCAGGGTATTTTTTGCTATCAGAAGTGTTGGACATTTTTGTAGGGTTTATTGGCGTGATTGCAGACAGTATCTTTCCTTTCCTGTCCTTTCTAGCTAGTGTGGGCCCCAGCGTTTGCTCAGCCTATTTTCCTACCTGTGTTCGTGTTTTCATCTTGTCTCACCGTCAATACATGTGTGGGCGCTGTCTATTCCTTTGAGGTCTGCTCTGGGGCAGTTTTAGGTTTCCCCTTTTCTTGCTTTAGGCTTATTTAGTCCTCCTGCTGTGACGAGGCGTCTAGAACCATCGTAGGTGTACGCTCCACGGCTGCTGTTAGTTGTGTGGTTAGGATCAGGGGTCTGCAATCCACGTAGTTACCAACCTCTTTGGTTTTCTGTGACTTGGCTTGGTCTTGTTTTCCTCCTCGGTGACCCATTCATAACACCTGCTTTGAGCAGGGGGTTGGACCAGATGGCCCAGGAGGTCACTTCCAACTCTACGATTCTATCCATATAGTCGATTAGTCAAACGACTGTGAGGTGGCTTTTAGGGCTTTGAAAACAGCCCTGAACAGCTCTCCTGTGTAAAGGGCAGTCGAAAGCAGGTGGCCGTTCTTAGTACAGACCGATGCCAGTGAATTTGGCCTTGGTGCTGTGCTTACCCAGGTCGACTCGGGGAACCAAAAGCACCCCATGTTGTACCTGAGCTGGAAGCTTCTGCTGAAGAAAGAGGCCTATTCCAACATAGAGGAGTGCCTGGCCATGGTTTGGGCCCTGCAACTTTTTCAGCCCTACCTTCATGGATGCACCTTCACCGTGGTGACCGACCACAACCCCTTGAGCTGGCTGCGCACTGTGTCCAGTACCAAGGGAAGGTTGCTACGCTGGAGCCTTGCCCTCCAGCAGTACCACTTTACCATTAAGCACAAAAAAGGCAGTGAGCATGGCAATGCAGATGAGTTGCCCAGCAGGGCGAACCCGCAGAGGTGCACATGGAGGAGTACCGAGAGGTCCTGCCTCCGTAGTGCAGTCCAAAAGGGGAGGTGTCAGGAAAATAGGAACATTTTCCATGGTTTTGATTACACATACAGAGCTATCGGCTGCAGCTCCTTGAATGACACACTGCCCCTCCCCATTAGGTTGTGCAGTGCACACACAAAGCCTCCTGTGCAGGCTCAGCTCACAGACATCCCCCCTCACATTGCTGCAGCGTACAACCCCCTTGATGGAATGTCCACTCACCCCTCCTGCTGTACAAGCTGCTGTAATGTGAGACCATGGTATGCCTGGCAACACACGATCCATTTATGACCCTATCTGGTTAAGGCCAGTTCTGTAGCACATGGATTTGAAAGTGCCTTTGTTCATTCAGGGTCAATAATAATAATAAATAATAATAATAATCTTTATTTATATAGCGCCAACATATTCTGCAGCGCTTTACAGTTTAACAGTTTCAAAACACAATTCATAAGTAACAACGTTAACAATACAATAATTAAAGTAAAATAAGATGACCCTGCTCGGGTCAAATATAATAACACAGAATATTCATATAGGCAGGAAACATTTTTGGAAGCTACATGGTTAGTGCTATCCACAGGTGGGTTTTGAAACCGGTGCCCACCAGAAATAGAGAAAAGGGTATATGCTTCCCAGTACCACATATATATACAATGTTTGGTATCAAAAGAAAGGTAATTGCTAGTGTTGAGCATTCCGATACCGCAAGTATCGGGTATCGTCCGATTTTCGCGGTATAGGAATTCCGATACTGAGTTCCGATACTTTTAGCATATCGAATACCGGAATCGGAAGTTCCCATAATGCTATGAGCCAGTTTGATTTGATTCAGCCAATGACAATCCTCAGAAGTTTGGGCACATCCTGTTAGGCATGTTAACTAATGGCATGGCTGTGATTGGCTGCTGAAATGATGTCATGATGCACTATAAAAGCCGCCGCCGCCGCCATTTCTGGTTCACTCTGCTGTGAATTCAGTTAGGGACAGGCTGCTGTTCAAGACTCTGAGGGACAGTTAGAGATAGCGATTTTCAAAATCATATTGTGCTTTACCCAGGCTACATAATAATCCACTGTAGCTTCCTTTTGCCTTGCAGCAGTGTTCACAGCTGTCTGCAAGGTCTGTGTGAGTGCAGCTCACGCTGTGTAGTGTGTCCTGCAGCCACGTCTGGTTGTAGGCCGCTCAGTGTGCGTCACTGCCTCACATATATTTTTCTTTTATTGCAGCACATTTTTCATTCTCCTATTAGTGTGTATCCATCCATATCCATATACGTTGGTTGCAAACACTATAGGAGTAGACAGCGGAGCCATTTTACAGCCTTTCAGTGCTAGTGCCCAGTTTGCTGCACTGTTCACGGCTGTCTGAGAGGTCTCTGTGTGTGAGTGCAGCTCACAATGAGTAGTGTGTCCTGCAACCACGTCTGGTTGTAGGCCGCTCAGCGTGCGACACTGCCTCACACATTTTTCTTTTATTGCAGCTCATTTTTCATTCTCCTATTAGTGTGTATCCATTCGTATCCATATACGTTGGTTGCAAACACTATAGGAGTAGACAGCGGAGCCTTTCTGCAGCCTTTCAGTGCTAGTGCCCACTTATCTGCACTGTTCATGGCTGTCTGAGAGGTCTCTGTGTGTGAGTGCAGCTCACGCTGTAGTGTGTCCTGCAGCTACGTCTGGTTGTAGGTCGCTCAGCGTGCGTCACTGCCTCATACATATTTTTGTTTTATTGCAGCTCATTTTTCATTCTCCTATTAGTGTGCATCCATCCGTATCCATCTACATTGGTTGGTTGCAAACACTATATAGAAGTAGATAGAGGAGCCTTTTTTCTGGCTTGTGCCCTTCAGCTGCAGCCAGATTAGTACTACCCTATTTTTTGGAGCCTCATCTTTTGCATTGTAGGTTACCTTCCTTTATTGTAATAGCTCCAAAAAGTTTGTGATACTATCACTTTCAAATCTTTGGTCACATCCTTTTTGTTTTTTTGAAAAAAAACAAAACAAAATAAAGTTCACCAAATACTCCACTTGACAGTTGTGTAGGCCACATTAGCTCCTTTTAAAGTGTAGTCCACACACTTTATAAAATAAGTGTTTCTTATACCTGTTAGCAGCTGTTCAGGAATAAGCACACTAAGGCACCCCTTTGTACTTTTCTGCCTATCTTTCTCAGTCTAGCAAGATGAAGAAGGCAGGGAGTAAGGCACGTGGCCGTGGGCGTGGAGTTTCAGCAGGGAGAGGACGTGGGGATTCTGCTGGGAGAGGACGTGGGGATTCTGTGCCTGATGCGGGCAACAGTGAGTCAGCATCCCCCAGTTTTACAGGGCAACAGTCCTTTATGCGCAGCTTTGTAGGACCTTGCCGTACCCCACTGCTGCGGGAGGAACAAATTGAAGCCATTGTCGGATGGATGGCAGCTAACGCATCGACTTCAATTACTTCCATGTCCTCTCAGGACTAGAGCACTGAAGAGCAACCATCTGTCTCTTCACGACCTGCCAAATTGCCCAGGCAGTCAGAGAGCCCTGGACGGGAGCCATCACAGTCTCTACTTCTGTTCTCTGAATCTGTTGGCTTGGAAAGAGGGGGCCAGCCAAGCAGCATTCAAGAATGTGAAGAAGAGGGAGTATGCAGTGATGCCCAACTTCTTTGTCCCTCTGAATCTGAAGAGGCTGGTGGGCCAATGCCTATGGTCAGCACACCTCAGTACGCATCAGATGATGACGAGACTCAGGTGTCACTTTCTGGTGCGTACGTTGCTGGCAAGACTACCCAGGAGAAGCAGGTGTTTGAAGAGGGGAGTGTAGATGATGAGGTCCTTGACCCATCATGGCGTGGGGAACAGGAAGGTGGTGGGAGCAGCTCTGAGGAAGAGATTCCCTGAACGGCCAAAACAGGAGGGAGAGGGAGGGGGCAGACTTGGTTGCCTGTAGCCTCCACTTCGGCACCCGTTAGGAGTAGAGTTGAGCGACTTTTGGTTTTTTAGGGTCGCGTTTTGTTTCGTGAAACCCGACTTTTCCAAAAGTCGGGTCGAGCAAGATCGTCCGATTATAGGGAAAAGTCGGGGTCGTCATGAAACCCAATGTAAGTCAATGGGGAATAAAAGTCGGCAGTGAGAGGAGGACAGGAAACACACCTACAGTGCCCATTTGAATGCCAAAAGCATCAATTCTTCTTACTTAAGCTTGTCAACCTTAATTAACTTCATAATACAAGTTACGCACTGAAAAATGGGGGTTATTTGGCTACAGTTGTGGGGGGGGAGGGCTGGCTCCAGGTTTTCATGTGCCCTGGGCGAAAGAGCGCCCCTTTAACACATACCACAACTCATCATGCTCCGATACGGCAGAGAAATAGCGGTATAGTACAATGAAAAATACTTCACTTTTTACATCTCATGACAAGGCCCATCTATTTCTCCATACAGAATCATTGGTCCCATATAATGTTTGAAACAGTATATGATGAGCTCCACATAATGCTACAGTATATGTTGGTCCCCATGGATGAAGCTCCACTGTCTTATGGGCCCAAATAATGCTCCAAACATAATGGGCCCCATTTCTAATGCTCTAGTGTATAATGGGCCCTGTAAATGCTGCTCCAGTGTCTGATGTCCACATTTGGAATGTTCCAGTGTATGGTGGGCCCCATCTATCATTCTCCAGAGTATAGTGCTCCCCAAAAATTGCTGTCCCAACATTGAAAACAATGAAATAAGTCTCCTCGCTAGGGAATCCCTGTACTAGTCTGGACTCCTCGTCGTCCCCATCTTCCATCTCACTGCACAGTATTTCAACTTTGCAAGTGCTGTGATCCTGAGCAAGCAGGGGGGGGCCCACTCGTTGGCGACGGCACTGGCACAGGGCCCCTGATAGTACGGTGGTGTGTCTGATGGCGGGTGGGCCGAACCTGCACTTTCATCTGCAGCTTCCTCTTTGTCACCGTGTAAGATGGAACTGTATATGGGAAGGGTAACCTGAGTTTCATCAGGGTCAGATTCAGGCCGTGTAGCGTGCGAGGGGAATGTAGTGGTCTGGGTCAATGTACCAGCAGATTCATCGAGCAGTGGCTGGGCATCAGTGCACTTGTGTCGCCCCCAGGAGTACGGTCGCCACAGTGGCATTACCTTCCTCCTAGGGAGTGTGATGTCATGCTTGGGAGCAACGAACGATCTCTCTAGCAGGTTAACTGATTGGGCGGCGTTATTCCCACGAGTCATGACCCTCCAAACAGCGTTCATGAAGGCAAAGTGTTTGTTTTACGTGGGCAGTATGGTTGCAAAGCTGAACCTTAAAGGAATGTCCAGAAGGGCACCACCAGGAGTGGAGCCTACGGTTAAATTCGACTCCACCTGGGAAACCTCAACCATGCCAGCTACAGAACAGATGCCCACATTGCAAGCTTAATTCCGTTAACGAACGAGACTCCGTCATGCCCCGCGGTCCGAGTCCGGCTTACTAGAGGGACACGTGAGGCTCTGGCACATGAGATTGGCCAATAACTGGTGTGTCATGCCCTTACATGTCCATGGCTGCATGTGCGCTACACTGAAAAGGCCAGCGTTTGTCGCTTACAGGTGCAGATAACCCGCTGAACAACGTTAGTGATGGGGATCACTGATTACAATTATTACCCGCGAACAATGATTTCCCAGTAAGTGCAGGTCAACCGCAGTTCCGGAATTAGGCCTAACCATCATTCCTGAAAAAATGAAAAACTTATGTGTGCAAACCACAGGTGCTGTAGCTTGCTTAACAGCTCGCCAGCAGTTCTCACGCCCAGTATGGATTACACGTGATTGCACAAAGGTGAGAAAGGGTACTGTATCCCCAGATAACATGTATGGATAGCGTACACATTCAAAATATATGTCTATACATCAGGAGGCAGGCTCAGACGGTGTCAGGCCCAGTATGGATTGCACGTGATTGCACAAAGGTTAGAAAGGGTACCGTATCCCCGGATAACATGTATGGATAGCGTACACATTCAAAATATATGTCTATACATCAGGAGGCAGGCTCAGACGGTGTTAGGCCCAGTATGGATTGCACGTGATTGCACAAAGGTTAGAAAGGGTACCGTATCCCCGGATAACATGTATGGATAGCATAGTGTACACATTCAAAATATATGTCTATACATCAGGAGGCAGGCCCAGTATGGATTGCACGTGATTGCACAAAGGTTAGAAAGGGTACCGTATCCCCGGATAACATGTATGGATATTCAAAATATATGTCTGTACATCAGGAGGCAGGCTCAAACGGTGTCAGGCACAGTATGGATTGCACGTGATTGCACAAAGGTGAGAAAGGGTACCGTATCCCCGGATAACATGTATGGATAGCGTACACATTCAAAATATACGTCTATACATCAGGAGGCAGGCTCAAACGGTGTCAGGCACAGTATGGATTTAACGGCCCAGACTACACAGCGGAGGAGCAGGGAGAGGTAAAGATTGCAAATGCTGGGGCCCACTCGTGGGCGTCGGTACTGGCACTGGGCCCCTCATAGTACGGCGGTGTGTCTGACGGCGGGTTTGCACCACCACCGTCAGAGACACTTGATTGCACTATGAGGGACCCTGTGCCAGTGCCCGCGCCCAAGAGTCGGCCTACCCACCTGTCCAGGGCAACGGCACTCGCACGGTGTCGTGCGCTAGGTGGTGACCCCGGCCATGAGGGGAGGTAGCACAGTTAGGGAGTTTTAGAAAGTGGCATATGTTGATGTTGGACATTCAGCTGATGCAAAAGGTGAAATAGGTCAAGTCCCAGGAAGAGGTGGACCAAAGCAAGCCATTTTTCTGTCACCCTATGTGTCATCAGGGGAAGGTGGGACAAAATCCTTGGAAACCCATGCGTGGTTCATTTTAATGAAGGTTAGATCATCCACATTTTGGGTTGACAGACGGGTCCTTTTTTCTGTCAGGATTGATCCAGCTGCACTGAAGACTCTTTCCGATAGCACACTTGCAGCTGGGCAAGCGAGCTCCTGTAAGGCATATTGTGCCAATTCAGGCCAGGTGTCCAGTTTAGCGACCCAATAGTCAAAGGGGAATGACCTGTGTGGGAGAACATCGATATGGGAGGAAAAGTAGTTTGTAACCATAGTTGACAACTGCTGTCTCCTGTCACTTTCCATCGATGCAGTATTACCAGTTGTGTGAGCGGTACTTGAAAAATCAGTCCACAACATTGTCATGAAACCCCTGTCTCCAACGCCACTTCTGGTGTGTGCACCACAAATACCTCTGGCAAGCTGCCCCCGGCCCGTACGGCTCGTGTGAGAACCATCACCGCTGCTGTGTGCTGGGAATGCCTCAAGCAACCGATTTACCAGAGTTGCTTGTTTATTAGCCAATATTAGGTCAAGGTTCTCCTGTGGCATGATGTTTTGTAATTGCCTTTATAGCGTGGATCCAGGATGCTGGCCAACCAGTAGTCGTCATCGTTCATCATTTTGGCAATGCGGGGGTCCCTTTTTAGGATCAGCAAGGCATAATCTGACATGTGGGCCAATGTTCCCGGTGTCAATGATGCACTGCGAGTGCTGGTTGGAGGAGCACTTTCTGGCAAATCCACATCCCTCCAGTCACGCACAAACCCTGTACCAGACCTTGCCACGCCAACATTTTCACTTGCCCCACGAGATGCATCCTCCTCCCCTAAGTAATCATCCCCATCATCCTCCTCCTCCTCTTCTTCCTCCACCTCGTCCAGGAGAGGTCCCTGAGCAGACAATGGCTGAATGTCATCAAGGATTCCCTCCTCCTCTTCCTCCTCATCAACATTGGCTGCAGAAGCCTGCTCCTTAAGGTGCATCAAAGTTTGCATGAGCAGACGCATAAGTGGGATGCTCATGCTTAGGATGGCGTCGTCTGCGCTTACCAGCCGTGTGCATTCCTCAAAACACCGAAGGACTTTACAGAGGTCTTTCAGCTTCGACCACTGCACACCTGTCAACTCCATGTCTGCTCTCAAAGTGCCTGGCCGTGTATCCTCCCACAAATGCATTATGGCCTGCCTCTGCTCGCACAGCCGCTCCACCATGTGCAGGGTGGAGTTCCACCTTGTTGCAACGTCGATAATGAGGCGGTGCTTGGGAAGGTGGAGCAATCGCTGCAGCTTCTGCATACGAACGGAGTGTACAGGTGACCGGCGGATGTGCGCGCACAGTCTTCGCACCTTCTGGAGCAGGGCTGTTAACTCCGGATAATTTTTGAGGAAGCACTGCACCACCAGGTTCAAGGTGTGAGCCAAGCAAGGTATGTGGCTGAGTTTTGAAAGGGCTATGGCTGCCACAAAATTACGGCCGTTATCACTAACTACCTTGCCTGCCTCAAGATGTACACTGCCCAGCCATGACTCAGTTTGTCGCTTCAAGTACTCGGTCAGCACCTCGGCGGTGTGTCTGTCGCCCAAACACATCATCTGCAACACAGCCTGCTGACGCTTTCCACTAGCTGCTCGATAGGGGGACACCTCGTGTGCAACAGTGGCAGCTGCAGATGGAGTGCTCGTACGACTGCGCTCTGTGGACGAGCTTTCGCTTCTGGAGGAGGAGGAGGAGGGTCGAACGCCTACAGCCAACTGTTTCCTATACCTTGGGCTAGGCAGCACTGTCCCACCACCACTGTCCCCTGTGGACCCTGCATCCACCACATTAACCCAGTGCGCAGTGATGGACACGTAACGGCCCTGGCCATGCCGACTGGACCATGCATCAGTTGTGAGGTGCACGTTTCCGCTCACTGACTGCTTGAGTGCATGGACAATGCGGTCTTTCACATGATGGTGGAGGGCTGGGATGGCTTTGCGAGAGAAGAAGTGGCGACTGGGTAGGTCATAGCGTGGTACTGCATAGGCCATGAGTTCGCAGAAAGCTGCGCTTTCCACCAACCGAAAGGGCATCATCTCAAACGAGATTAGTTTGGCAATGTGGGCGTTCAAACCCAGTGTACGCGGATGAGAGACTGAGTACTTTCTTGACCTACTCATAGTGTCTGGGAGGGTGAGCTGGACTTGAGAGCTGCATATGGTGGAAGTAGCGGTGGACAGGGCGGACTGAGAGAGGGTTGATGATGGTGATGGAGTTGGTGTTCTTTCTGATGGCCTAGATTCAGTCTTTCGTTGATATAACAGTGGGATTCCCTGACTGCTGTGGCCTTGCAACGACACCTCAACATTTGCTGCTGTGCTAACCGGTGGGCTTACAGTGGGGGAAACAATGTAGCGTTGCTGACTACCTTCGTTGTGATCAGTTGCACATGTGGCACTTGAGGTTTGGTGTTGAGTCCACGCTTGCAAGTGCATGGTGTTTAAATGTCTAAGCATGCAACTGGTATTCAAATTTTTCAGATTTTTCCCTCGGCTAAAGGTCTTTGCGCACTTCTTACCGATAACCTTGGCCTGATCATGAGGATTTTGTTCAAAAAAGTGCCACACTGCACTCTTCCTACTTTGGCAGACATTTTGCGGCCTAGCACGCTGTGATCTTTTGACCCTCTGGACAAGCTGTCCAGCAACTCTTTTGATTTTTGGAACCTGTCTTTGGAGTGCTCCGGGCCTGCCAGATAACAGCTGTTGCGATGTCGATGTCTGCTGTGGATGCTCCTCATCTGAGCTATTGTAAGCAGCACCCTCTTCCCCCAATGGATGCCAATCTGGGTCAACAACTGGGTCATCCATCACCTCCTCTTCAATGTCATGTGCACCTTCCTCTGTGTCACCGTGTATGGTGGTATAGTGTGCGGGAAGGGGCACCTGAGTCTCATCAGGGTCAGAATCTGGCTCTGTACACTGCGAGGACAATGTAGTGCTCTGAGTGAATGTACCAGCAGAATCATCCATCAGCGGCTGTGCATCAGTGCACTCCATGTCAGATTCATCTTGGCCTGGGTAATTCACCATTTGACTTGATAATACAGGCATGGTATGTGAAAACAGCTCCATGGAGTAATCAGTAGTATGGCCTGCGTCATCCTTCAATCTTGGTTGGGG
Organism: Dendrobates tinctorius; assembly: GCF_039654945.1. Classification (NCBI taxonomy): domain Eukaryota; kingdom Metazoa; phylum Chordata; class Amphibia; order Anura; family Dendrobatidae; genus Dendrobates; species Dendrobates tinctorius. The sequence continues at coordinate 798,130 of NW_027361862.1, read as the reverse complement.
TGAAGGACACAAGGAAAGGTGTGGTTCATGAACATGAGCCTCCAATGACGACTCAGTGCTTTTACTTTTTACAACTGAAGAAGAGGAGGCGATAGAGCTGGAGGCTGAGTCAGCAATGTAAGACAAAACTTTTTCCTGATGGTCTGGCTTTAAAAGCGGTTTGCCAACTCCTAGAAAACTAAGCCTTCGAAGCCTTATGGAGCCAGACGATGACGCAGGCTCAACACTTCCTGCATTCGGTCCTATTTTGCTCTTGCCACTACCATCAGATCCACCACCAACACCATCTTTACCAGCTGCCAACCCCCGCCCAATTCCACGGCCTCTTCCACCAGCCTTCCTCATTTTTGGTAGAAATGTAGACAAAATCCAACAAACTATATAGTAATGTAAAACAAGGTACAAGGTGTCTATAGGACAGGGGAGATTTTGAATTTCTGCTCACACTAGTGGACACTGGACACTTTTGTATTGTGTGAGGCCCACTGAATATCTGAGCGCTATGTCACAGGCTCGATGGCACAGCTGTGACCAAAGTGACTAGAGGATAAGTGAGATTTTGAATTTCTGCAGACACTGGACACTTTTGGATTGTGTGAGGCCCACTGAATATATGAGCGCTATGTCACAGGCTCGATGGCACAGCTGTGACCAAAGTGACTGGAGGATAAGGGAGATTTTGAATTTCTGCAGACACTGGACACTTTTGGATTGTGTGAGGCCCACTGAATATCTGAGCGCTATGTCACAGGCTCGATGGCACAGCTGTGACCAAAGTGACTAGAGGATAAGGGAGATTTTGAATTTCTGCAGACACTTGTGGACACTGGACACTTTTGGATTGTGTGAGGCCCACTGAATATCTGAGCGCTATGTCACAGGCTCGATGGCACAGCTGTGACCAAAGTGACTAGAGGATAAGTGAGATTTTGAATTTCTGCAGACACTGGACACTTTTGCATTGTGTGAGGCCCACTGAATATCTGAGCGCTATGTCACAGGCTCGATGGCACAGCTGTGACCAAAGTGACTAGAGGATAAGGGAGATTTTGAATTTCTGCAGACACTTGTGGACACTGGACACTTTTGGATTGTGTGAGGCCCACTGAATATCACAGCGCTATGTCACAGGCAGAAATTGGCTAGTGTATCACAAACTACAAGGTGTATGTAGAATTGGGCAGAGTAGGAATCTCCCTAGAGTGCAGGTCTGTAAGAACGGAACATGTCCTCGACTTATTCTCACAGAGTGACACAGATAGCTTCACTGTGGCTGTGATAACAGCCGTTACACGGTACTGTGTGAGGAGCGTACACCGCTGTATGGTGTGAAAAAATGCACGCTCAGTACCTCAACAGGACAAAAAAAAAAAATTGGGATTGCTTTTAAAAAAGCAGTTTGCAGCTCAGTACCTCAGCAGGACAAAAAAAAAAATTGGGATTGCTTTTAAAAAAGCAGTTTGCAGAGCAGTGGGTAAACAGCAATGCAGCTGTCAGGAAGCCTTAGAAGGCAGCCCAACAACCAACACCACTGATCCACCACAATATAGCCTCCCCTTGCACTGCACACACAGTGACTGGTGTGTTGTACAGGCACAATCGCTAGCAGCAGAAGCAGTTTTTTTTTCTTCCCTGCCTAACGCTCTCCCTACAGAATCAGCAGCAACCTCTCCCTATGCTAAGATCGACAGAAGTAAGATGTTGGTCGGCGTGCACGCCCTTTTATACCCCCTGTGATGCCCACCAAAGCAAGCCAATCACTTGCATGCCCTTCTGAAAGATGGTGGTGACCGGTGCCTATGTCATCACGTTGCCCACAGTGTCCGTGGATCCTGATTGGCTGAAAAAGAGCGCAAAACAAACTTTTGAAACGCGACTTTGGCGCGTAAGTCGCCGACCTCGTGGCCGACCTCATCCTAGGGTCGGGTTTCGTTTCATGAAACGAATAGTAGTGGGAATGTGGACAGAGCAGGAGACATTGCCGGACACACATCAGGGGTTCAGTTGACGTTACTGAACCCAGTAACACAGGAACAAGTGTTGATTGTGCAGACGCCACTTCTGAGCAGCAACTCGCGGGGTTGGAGGCCAGGGGAAATACTAGAGACAGAGTGGAGCCAGAGGCCTAGTTGGAGCACGTTTAAAATCAGTAGTAGTCTACAACAGATATTAAACGTGATGAAATTAGGCCTTAGCCTACACACTGATTTACCCTGGGCTCCAACATCGCCAGTTGTTGCTCGGAAGTGCCGTCCGCACAGAAAAAAACACTAGCTCCTGTGTTAGTGGGGTTCAGTAATGTCAGCTGCTCCCCTGCTGTGTGGATGGCAAAGTCTCCTGCTGCCTCCACATTCAAACTAGATCATATTTTCAACTTGCTCCAAGTAGGCCTCAGCCTGCTGCATGATTGATCCTGGGCTTCAACACAGCCAGTTGCCGCTCGGAAGTGCCGTCCGCACAGAGAAAAACACTAGCTCCTGTGTTAGTGGGGTTCAGTAACGCCAGCTGCTCCCCTGTTGTGTGGACGGCAAAGTCTCCTGCTGCCTCCACATTCAAACTACATCCAATTTTCTACTTGCTCCAAGTAGGCCTCAGCCCGCTTCATGATTGATCCTGGGCTTCATCACAGCCAGTTGTCACTCGGAAGTGCTGTCCCTACAGAGAAAAACATTAGCTCCTGTGTTAGTGGGGTTCAGTAACGCCAGCTGCTCCCCTGTTGTGTGGACGGCAAAGTCTCCAGCTGCCTCCACATTCAAACTAGATCATATTTTCAACTTGCTCCAAGTAGGCCTCAGCCTGCTGCATGATTGATCCTGGGCTTCAACACAGCCAGTTGTCGCTTGGAAGTGCCGTCCGCACAGAGAAAAACACTAGCTCCTGTGTTAGTGGGGTTCAGTAACGCCAGCTGCTCCCCTGTTGTGTGGACGGCAAAGTCTCCAGCTGCCTCCACATTCAAACTACATCCGATTTTCTACTTGCTCCAAGTAGGCCTCAGCCTGCTGCATGATTGATCCTGGGCTTCAACACAGGCAGTTGTCGCTTGGAAGTGCCGTCCGCACAGGGAAAATCACTAGCTCCTATGTTAGTGGGGTTCAGTAACGTCAGCTGCTCCCCTGCTGTGTGGACGGCAATATCTTCTGCTGCCTCCACATTCACACTACTACTGATTTTTAACCGTGCTCCACTTAGGCCTCTGGCTCCACTGTCTCTAGTATTACCCCTGGCCTCCAACACCGCCAGTTTCTGCTCAGAAGTGGCGTCTGCACAATCCACACTTGTTCCTGTGTTACTGGGACTCAGTCACGTCAGTTGATCCCCTGATGTGTGTCTGGCAATGTCTCCTGCTCTGTCCACATTCCCATTACTAGTAGTGGAATGTGGACAGAGCGGGAGACATTGCCGGACACTCATCAGGGGATCAACTGACGTGACTGAGCCCCAGTAACATAGGAACAAGTGTGGATTGTGCAGATGCCACTTTTGAGCAGCAACTGGTGGTGTTGGAGGCCAGGGGAAATACTAGAGACAGTGGAGCCAGAGGTGTTGTGAGTTCATTTTCCCCTTCACCATTGATGTCTGATGAACTCCCTCTTCTGGTGAAGGAAGGTAGTGAGGCTGATTACCAAGCACCTGAGCAGAATGATGATGACTGGGTGATGGGAATTGCTGACTGGATATAAGGCAGCCGACGCCCTTCTGCCTTGCTGGTGATTTCTCTGAGGGATTCTAGGAGACCAGTCTGATTCCTGCTCCTCAAAAGCTAAGTTCTCTGCTCTGCTTTTTTCATTTGTGTTTTGGTTTTGTTTTGCCTTGTTTCTCTGGATTTCTGCCATTCCCTGCTGGGGTGAGCTGAATTCCTTTTTGCCTTTTTGCTCTGCCTTCAGAAAATACCTGAGTACTGATATAGTCTTTTTGAAGCCTAGCGTCTTCAGGGCTCTTTTCCCTATCAGTCTGTTGGCTCATGTTTTGATAGGGTTTTGGCGGATTGCAGACAGCAGCTTTTCTATCCTGTCCTATTTAGTTAGCTTGGGCCCCATCATTTGCTCAGCCTATCTTTCTATCTGTGTTAGTGTTTTTTCATCTTGCTTCACCGTCATTATATGTTGGGGTCTGCCTATTGCTTTGGGGTCTGCTCTGGGGCAGTTTAGATTTCCCTTTCTGTCTTTAGGCTATTTAGTTCTCCGGCTGTGATCGAGGGGTCTAGGGCACCGTAGGAACCCCCCACGGCTACTGCTAGTTGTTGTTGATAGGTTCAGGGGTCTGGAATCCGATAGCTGCCAACTTCTCTGGTTTTCTGGACTTAGCTAGTATTTCTGTTTTTGCCTCCTACGGTGACTCATTCATAACAGAATCACCAGCCATACCGCAGATCCTAGGGTACTCAATAGCAGGAAAGAATTGTAAAAAAAAAAAAGTGTGTATATCTTTTCCTCTATATCTCTGAGGCCGTAGGGGGAATTTTTTTTTTCCTCTCAATGGAGATAAAGCAATTGTCTGATCGTGTGGAGCAGCTCGCTGTGGAAGTGTGGGGAATTTCCGCCTACCTTGCTCATTCACATGCTGCTGAATGAACCAAAGATCCCTACTCCTGATGTGTTTTTTGGGGATCGGTCTAAATTTTTGAATTTCAAAAATAATTGTAAATTATTTTTTGCCTTGAAGCCTAACTCGTCAGGGAGCTCCACACAGCAGGTTAAAATTGTCATCTCTTTGCTGCGTTCTGCGATCCCCAGGATTGGGCGTTTTCTTTGAAACCAGATTATACTATTCTGACTAATGTGAACGCATTTTTTCAAGCCTTGGGGTTGTTGTATGATGAACCTAATGCTATTGATCAGGCTGAAAAGACCCTGTTGGCATTGAGCCAGCGTTGAGATTCTGCAGAATTGTACTGTCAAAAATTCCGAAAGTGGGCGGTCCTTACTACCTGGAATGATAATGCCTTGGCAGCTCTCTTTCGGAAGGGTTTGTCAGAAGCCGTAAAAGATACTATGGTGGGATTTCCTGTTCCCTCTGGTCTTGACGATTCTATGTCATTAGCTATTCAGGTGGATCGGCGTTTACGTGAACACAGGACTGCACGAGAGGTGTTGCCACCTGTTGAACAAGTGTCTGAACCTATGCAATGTGATAGTTTTGTCCAGGGAGCAACGTCAGGAGTTCAGAAGGCGTAATAAGCTGTGTTTTTTTTTGTGGAGATGCCTCGCATATTATTTCTGTCTGTACTAATCGAGAGAAACGTTGTGTACACACTTTTTCTGTGGGTGGTGTTCAACCTAAGTTTCTTCTGGCAATTACTCTGATCTGCTCCCTGTCCACATTTTCCGCCAAGGCTTTTGTGGATTCGGGAGCAGCCCTGAACCTAATGGACTTGGATTTTGCTAAACGTTGTGGATTTCCTATGACACCTCTGCGAACGCCTATCTCTTTGAGGGGGATTGATGCTACTCCTTTGGCGAAAAATAAACCTCAGTTTTGGACCCAGGTGGTAATGCGGGTCGCCCCAGACCATAAAGAAAATTGCAGATTTTTGGTGTTGCATAATTTGCATGATACAATTGTTCTGGGGTTTCCCTGGTTGCAAATTCATAATCCAGTTTTGGATTGGAAATCTGTGTCTGTGGTGAGTTGGGGTTGTTGGTGTGCCCTTAGTGAGGCTCCGGTTTTTTCCACCTCTCCTCAGTCGCATGATGTTCCTGACTATTTGGCAGACTTTTATGATGTATTTAGTGAGAATGAGTCTGCGTCTTTGCCTCCTCATAGGAGTTATGACTGTGCAATTGAACTGAGCCCGGAGTGTAAATTCCCCAAGGGTCGGCTCTTCAATTTATCTGTACCCGAGCACGAGGCTATGCAATCCTATATTAAGGAGGCGTTGGAGAAGGGTCCTATTAGACCATCCTATTCACCCTTAGGTGCTGGGTTTTTTTTCGTGGCCAAAAAGGATGGTTCATTGAGGCCTTGTATTGATTATCGTGCCCTCAACAAAATTACTATTAAATATCAGTATCCGTTACCCCTAATTTCGGATCTATTTTCCAGAGTTAAAGGTGCTTGCTGGTTTATCAAGCTTGACCTCAGGGGGGCGTATAATCTTATCCGCATTAAGCATGGGGATGAATGGAAGACGGCGTTTAATACTCCGGAGGGACATTTTGAGTACCTGGTGATGCCTTTTGGGATCACTAATGCCCCTTCTGTCTTCCAGTGCTTCATGAACGACATTTTCCGAGACTTTGTGGATAAATTTTTGATTATCTATCTGGATGATATTTTGATCTTCTCCAAGGATTGGGATTCTCATGTGGAACATGTTCGGACTGTGTTCCGGATCTTGAGGGAAAATTCCCTGTATGTCAAAGGATCGAAATGCCTTTTTGGGGTACAGAGGATTTCATTTTTGGGATTTATTTTGTCTCCGTCAACTATTGAAATGGACCCGGCCAAGGTACAGGCCATTTATGATTGGGTTCAGTCCACTTCTTTGAAGGCCCTCCAGAAGTTTTTGGGTTTTGCTAATTTTTATCGGAAATTTATAGCAAAATTTTCTAGTATTGCCAAGCCATTGACTGATCTGACTTTAGAAGGGTGCTGATGTGTTCAATTGGTCTCCGGAGGTTGTTTCTTCCTTTCAGGAGCTGAAGCGAAGATTCACTTCTGGCCCGGTTTTGCGGCAACCTGATGTCTCACTCCCGTTCCAGGTAGAGGTGGACGCTTCTGAGATTGGTGCAGGAGCTGTTTTGTCCCAAAAGGATCCTGTAACATCTAAAATGAATCCCTGTGCTTTCTTTTCCCGAAAGTTCTCCCCATCTGAACATAACTATGATGTGGGGAATCGGGAACTGTTAGCCATGAAATGAGCATTTGAAGAGTGGAGACATTGGTTGGAGGGAGCTAAACATCAAATCGTGGTCCTCACTGACCACAAGAATTTGATTTACCTGGAGTCGGCCAAACGCTTGAACCCTAGACAGGCTAAGTGGGCCTTGTTTTTTACACGTTTTGATTTTGTGGTCTCTTTTCTTCCTGACACTAAGAATGTCAAGGCTGATGCTCTCTCTAGGAGCTTCTTTGCTGATTCTCCTGTGGTGACCAAGCCTGCTACCATCTTAGGCGAAGGGGTGGTTCTTTCTGCCATCTCGCCCGATTTGAGACGTGCTCTGGAAGAGTTCCAGGAGGACAAACCTGAGCGTTGTCCCAGTGGAAAGTTGTATGTTCCTGACCAGTGGAAGAAGAGAGTGATGTCTGAAGTTCATTGCTCTGCATTGGATGGTCATCCAGGTATTTTTGGTATTAGAGATCTGGTGAGTCGGTCTTTTTGGTGGCCCGCCTTGTCTCGTGATGTCAGGAATTTTGTGCAGTCCTGTGGGACTTGCTCCCGGTCTAAATCTTGTTCTCGCTCTAGTGGGTTGTTGATGCCTTTGCCGGTCCCCAGGAGGCCATGGACCCATATTTCAATGGATTTCATCTCTGATATGCCTGTCTCTCAGAGAATGACTGTTATTTGGGTGATTTGTGATAGGTTCTCTAAGATGGTTCATCTTGTACCACTCCCTAAGTTGCCATCTTACTCTGAGTTGGTGCCCCTGTTTTTGCAACAGGTGGTTCGCTTACACGGGATTCCTGAGAACATTGTATCTGACAGAGGCGTTCAGTTTGTGTCTAGATTTTGGAGGACTTTCTGTTCCAAGCTGGGAATTCAGTTGTCCTCCTCTGCTTTTCACCCTCAGACCAATGGGCAGACGGAGAGAACAAACCAGACCTTGGAGTCGTATTTGAGATGTTTTATTTCCGCTGATCAGGATGATTGGGTTTCATTTTTGCCCTTGGCCGAATTTGCTTTAAATAATAGAGCTAGTTCTGCCACTTTGATGTCACCTTTTTTTTGTAACTTTGGGTTTCATCCTCGATTTTCTTCAGGGCAGGTGGAGCCTTCTGCCTGCCCAGGTGTTGACACTGTGGTGGAGAGAATGCACCAGATCTGGGACCAAGTGGTGGATAAGTTATCTCTCTCCCAGGAAAAGGCCCAGCGGTTTTCCAACCGACATCGGACCATTGGTCCCCAGTTTAAGGTGGGTGATATGGTTTGGTTATCATCAAAAAATATTGCTATGAAGGTGGCTTCTCCTAAGTTTAAGCCTAGATTTATTGGACCTTACAAGATTTTGGAGATTATTAATCCGGTCTCTTTTCGGTTGGCTCTTCCTGTCACATTTAAAATCCATAATGTGTTTCATAAGTCCTTGTTGAAGAGGTTTGTTGAACCAGTAGTTCCTGGGGTGGCACCTCCGGACCCTGTATTGGTTGAAGGTAACATGGAATATGAGGTAGAGAAGATACTGGATTCCCGTCTGGCTAGACGGAGACTCCAGTATTTGGTTAAGTGGAAGGGTTATGGTCAGGAGGATAATTCCTGGGTTTCTGCCTCTGATATTCATGCCAAAAGATTGGTGCGTGCCTTTCATCGGGCTCACCCTGATCGCCCTGGTGGCGTGGATGAGGGTTCGGTGACCCCTCCTCAAGGGGGAGGTACTGTTGTGAGTTCATTTTCCCCTTCACCATTGAGGTCTGATGAACTCCCTCTTTTGGTGAAGGAAGGTAGTGAGGCTGATTACCAAGCACCTGAGCAGAATGATGATGACTGGGTGACAGGAATTGCTGACTGGATATAAGGCAGCCGATGCCCTTCTGCCTTGCTGGTGATTTCTCTGAGGGATTCTAGGAGACCAGTCTGATTCCTGCTCCTCAAAAGCTAAGTTTTCTGCTCTGCTTTTTGCATTTGTGTCTTGGTTTTGTTTTGCCTTGTTTCTCTGGATTTCTGCCATTCCCTGCTGGGGTGAGCTGAATTCCTTTTTGCCTTTTTGCTCTGCCTTCAGAAAATACCTGAGTACTGATATAGTCTTTTTGAAGCCTAGCGTCTTCAGGGCTCTTTTCCCTATCAGTCTGTTGGCTCATGTTTTGATAGGGTTTTGGCGGATTGCAGACAGCAGCTTTTCTATCCTGTCCTATTTAGTTAGCTTGGGCCCCATCATTTGCTCGGCCTATCTTTCTATCTGTGTTAGTGTTTTTTCATCTTGCTTCACCGTCATTATATGTTGGGGGCTGCCTATTGCTTTGGGGTCTGCTCTGGCGCAGTTTAGATTTCCCTTTCTGTCTTTAGGCTATTTAGTTCTCTGGCTGTGATCGAGGGGTCTAGGGCACCGTATGAACCCCCCACGGCTACTGCTAGTTGTTGTTGATAGGTTCAGGGGTCTGCAATCCGATAGCTGCCAACTTCTCTGGTTTTCTGGACTTAGCTAGTATTTCTGTTTTTGCCTCCTACGGTGACTCATTCATAACACAGAGGCCTAAGTGGAGCACGGTTACAATCAGTAGTAGTCTACAACCTATATAAAACTTGCTTTAATTAGGCCTCAGCCTGCTCCATGACTGATCCTGGGCTTCAACACAGCCAGTTGTCGCTTGGAAGTGCCGTCCGCACAGAGAAAAACATTAGCTCCTGTGTTAGTGGGGTTCAGTAACGCCAGCTGCTCCCCTGCTGTGTGGACGGCAAAGTCTCCTGCTGCCTCCACATTCAAACTACATTGTTATTATTATTTATTGTTATAGCGCCATTTATTCCATGGCGCTTTACATGTAAGGAGGGGTATACATAATAAAAACAAGTACAATAATGTTAAACAATGCAAGTCATAACTGGTACAGGAGGAGAGAGGACCCTGCCCGCGAAGGCTCACAATCTACAAGAGATGGGTGAGAATACAGTAGGCGAGGGTAGAGCTGGTCATGCAGCGGTTTGGTCGATCGGTGGTTACTGTAGGTTATAGGCTTGTCGGAAGAGGTGGGTCTTCAGGCTCTTTTTGAAGGTTTCGATGGTAGGTGAGAGTCTGACATGTTGTGGTAGAGAATTCCAGAGAAGGGGTGATGCGCGAGAGAAATCTTGTATGCGATTGTGGGAAGAGGAGATAAGAGGGGAGTAGAGAAGTAGATCTTGTGAGGATCGGAGGTTGCGTGCAGGAAAGTATCGGGAGACGAGGTTACAGATGTATGGAGGAGACAGGTTGTGGATGGCTTTGTATGTCATGGTTAGGGTTTTGTACTGGAGTCTCTGGGCAATGGGTAGCCAGTGAAGAGATTGACAGAGGGGAGAAGCTGGGGAATAGCGGGGGGACAGGTGGATTAGTCGGGCAGCAGAGTTTAGAATAGATTGGAGGGGTGTGAGAGTGTTCGAGGGGAGGCCACTGAGCAGGAGGTTGCAGTAGTCAAGGCGAGAGATGATGAGGGCATGGACTAGGGTTTTTGCAAATTTTTGGTTGAGGATTGAACGGATTCGTGAAATATTTTTGAGTTGAAGTCGGCAGGAAGTGGAAAGGGCTTGGATATGTGGTTTGAAGGAGAGATCAGCGTCAAGGATTACCCCGAGGCAGCGAGCTTGTGGGACTGGGGAGAGTGGGCAGCCATTTACTGTAATGGATAGGTTCGTTGGGGGGGTCACGTGAGATGGGGGAAAGATGATGAATTCTATTTTGTCCATGTTAAGTTTCAGAAATCTAGCGGAGAAGAAGGATGAAATAGTGGACAGACATTGAGGGATTCTGTTCAGTAGGGAGGTGATATCTGGTCCAGAGATGTAGATCTGTGTGTCATCAGCATAGAGATGATACTGAAAGCCATGAGATTCTATGAGCTGTCCCAGGCCAAAGGTGTAAATAGAGAAGAGCAGGGGTCCTAGGACTGACCTTGTGGGACTCCGACAGATAGGGCGCGAGGTGAGGAGGTGGTGTGTGAGTGGGAGATGCTGAATGTCCGGTCTGTTAGGTATGATGAGATCCAGGATAGGGCTAAGTCTGTGATACCAAGGGATGAGAAGGTCTGTAATAATAGGGAATGGTCCACTGTGTCAAAGGCAACCGACAGGTCCAGGAAGAGGACAGAGTAGTGTCGCTTGCTCATGGCGGTTAAGAGGTCATTGGTGACCTTAGTAAGGGCAGTTTCAGTGGAGTGGTGTGACCGGAAGCCAGATTGTAAGCGGTCGAAGAGGGATGGGAGGACAGTTCAAGGTAGACGTGTTGTTCAAGGAGCTTGGAGGCATAGAGGAGAAGTGATATAGGGCGATAGCTAGATACAGATGATGGGTCAAGAGAGGGCTTTTTGAGGATAACACCTATGGATGGAGGCATGTTTAAAGCTTGAGGGGAAAACACCAGTTGTTAGTGATAGGTTGAAGAGATGGGTTAGGGTTGAGATGAAGACTGTGGTGAGGTTTGGGATGAAGTGGGATGGGATCGGGTCAAGTGCACAGGTGGTGAAATGTGATCTTGAGAGTAGAGTGGAGAGTCGATCTTCTGTAAAGGTGGAGAAGTTGGTTTTGGAGGTGGAGGGCTGGGAAGTTGGGAGAAAGGGCTCTGGGGGTTGTTGACCAAAACTGTCTCTGATGTTATCAATCTTCTGCTTGAAAAATGAGGCAAAGTCTTCAGCTGAGATGAGTGGTGAGGGAGGAGGTGCTGGGGGACGGAGGAGAGAATTGAAGGTGTTGAATAACTGTTTAGGGTTGTGAGACAGGGAGGATATGAGAGTTGAGAAGTAGGTTTTCTACTTGCTCCAAGTAGGCCTCAGCCTGCTGCATGATTGATCCTGGGCTTCAACACAGAGAAAATCACTAGCTCCTATGTTAGTGGGGTTCAGTAACGTCAGCTGCTCCCCTGCTGTGTGGACGGCAATATCTCCTGCTGCCTCCACATTCACACTACTACTGATTTTTAACCATGCTCCACTTAGGCCTCTGGCTCCACTGTCTCTAGTATTTCCCCTGGCCTCCAATACCGCCAGTTGCTGCTCAGAAGTGGCGTCTGCACAATCCACACTTGTTCCTGTGTTACCGGGACTCAGTTACGTCAGTTGATCCCTTGATGTGTGTCCGGCAATGTCTCCTGCTCTGTCCACATTCCCATTACTAGTAGTGGCAATGTGGACAGAGCAGGAGACATTGCCGGACACACATCAGGGGATCAACTGACGTGACTGAGTCCCAGTAACACAGGAACAAGTGTGGATTGTGCAGACACCACTTCTGAGCAGCAACTGGCGGTATTGGAGGCCAGGGGAAATACTAGAGACAGTGGAGCCAGAGGCCTAAGTGGAGCACGGTTACAATCAGTAATAGTCTACAACCTATATAAAACTTGCTTCAATTAGGCCTCAGCCTGCTCCATGACTGATCCTGGGCTTCAACACAGCCAGTTGTCGCTTGTAAGTGCCGTCCGCACAGAGAAAAACACTAGCTCCTGTGTTAGTGGGGTTCAGTAACGTCAGCTGCTCCCCTGCTGTGTGGACGGTAAAGTCTCCTGCTGCTTCCACATTCAAACTAGATCATATTTTCAACTTGCTCCAAGTAGGGCTCAGCCTGCTGTCATGTCGGACGCTGTTCACACCACAGCATCCGGCAGGCAGAGGTAGTTCCACCTCCAGCCACTATAGCCTCAGTGGCGCCGGCCTGATCTTCAGGCTCTCGGGGGTTAATCCTGCTGGAGACCAGGTTGGATGGTTAGTCACGCCCACGGTCTTTAAATAGTCATGCTGGCCTATGGGCGTCGCCGATTATAGCTTGTGTTTCATACCAAGTGGTTCCGGTCTGGAGTGGAGGTGTTCAAGAGAGAGAGATTCATATCTGGTGTCGTATGATCCGTCGTTATCCTTTCTCCTTCCCATATTTGTGTTTAGTTGTGCCCTGTTCACATTACTGTTTATTCCTGTGTGTGTGCGGCGCAGTGCAGTTTAAGTTCTCCCTGTCTGTCATTATTTGTGTGGGAGCTTTGGTGGTGACTTCTCACTGGGTGGAGGGTGGAGGGTTAAGTGCAGGGCTGAGCAGGAGATAAGGAAAGGTCGGAGGCTCAGGCATTTGCACCTTCAGCAAAAACCCTGGGTTGAGGGTCAGACAGGGTTTCCCCTAGTAAAGGGACACCACAGGGGCCCCAGGTCTTTCAGCCTTAGTTGAACTTAGCCCCCGTGACACCTGCTGCATGAATGATCCTGGGCTTCAACACAGCCAGTTGTCGTTTGGAAGTGCCGTCCGCACAGAGAAAAACACAAGCTCCTGTGTTCGTGGAGTTCAGTAATGTCAGCTGCTCCCCTGCTGTGTGGATGGCAATATCTCCTGCTGCCTCCACATTCACACTACTACTGATTTTTAACCGTGCTCCACTTAGGCCTCTGGCTCCACTGTCTCTAGTATTTCCCCTGGCCTCCAACAACTACTAGTAATGGGAATGTGGACAGAGCAGGAGACATTGCTGGACACACATCAGGGGATCAACTGACGTGGCTGAGTCCCAGTAACACAGGAACAAGTGTGGATTGTGCAGACGCCACTTCTGAGCAGCAACTGGCGGTGTTGGAGGCCAGGGGAAATACTAGAGACAGTGGAGCCAGAGGCCTATGTGGAGCACGGTTACAATCAGTAGTAGTCTACAACCTATATAATACTTGCTTCAATTAGGCCTCAGCCTGCTCCATGACTGATCCTGGGCTTCAACACAGCCAGTTGTTGCTCGGAAGTGCTGTCTGCACAGAGAGAAACACATGCTCCAGTGTTAGTGGGGTTCAGTAATGCCTGCTGCTCCCCTGCTGTGTGGATGGCAATATCTCCTGCTGCCTCCACATTCAAACTACATCACATATAAAACCTGCTGCAATTAGGCCTCAGCCTACTCCATGATTCACCCTGGGCTTCAACACAGCCAGTTGTTGCTCAGAAGTGCCGTCTGCTCAGAGAGAAACACATGCTCCAGTGTTAGTGGGGTTCAGTAATGCCTGCTGCTCCCCTGCTGTGTGGATGGCAATATCTCCTGCTGCCTCCACATTCAAACTACATCACATATAAAACTTGCTGCAATTAGGCCTCAGCCTGCTCCATTATTGATCCTGGCATTCAACACAACCAGTTGTTGCTCGGAAGTGCTGTTTGCACAGAGAAAAACACATGCTCCAGTGTTAGTGGGGTTCAGTAATGCCTGCTGCTCCTCTGCTGTGTGGATGGAAATATCTCCTGCTGCCTCCACATTCACACTACTACTGATTTCAAACTTGCTCCAATTAGGTCTCTGGCTCTACTCTGTCTCTAGTATTTCCCCTGGCCTCCAAGCCCGCCAGTTGCTGCTCAGAAGTGGCGTCTGCACAATCAACACTTGTTCCTGTGCTACTGGGGTTCAGTAACGTCAGCTGAACTCCTGATGTGTGTCTGGCAATGTCTCCTGCTCTGTCCACATTCCCACTAATAGTAATGGGAATGTGGACAGAGCAGGAGACATTGACGGACACACATCAGGGGAACAGCAGACGTTACTGAACCTTAGTAACACAGGAACAAGTGTTGATTGTGCAGACGCCACTTCTGAGCAGCAACTGGCGGGGTTGGAGGCCAGGAGAAATGCTAGAGACAGAGTGGAGCCAGAGGCCTAGTTGGAGCACGTTTAAAATCAGTAGCAGTCTACAACAGATATTAAACTTGATGAAATTAGGCCTCAGCCTACACCCTGATTGACCCTGGGCTCCAACATCGCCAGTTGCTGCTCAGAAGTGTCTTTGGCACGGGTACTCCCTCCTGCCCAGCCTGGTTCCAGCACGCCTGCTGTTTCCAGGTAGTGTCAACGTCACTTTGCCACCAATACGTTGTCCTGTCGTGTTGCGGTCGGGTTAGCCGAGTCTATGGTGCCTGCAGTTTAGGTGCTTCCTATGTGGGCTGCAGGTCCTGGTAATAAAGGCTGGTTACGTAGTGCCAATAGGACAAGCACCCCCTGTTGGACTGTGGGTTTCGGTAACTGCGTCCGGCTCGCGGCCTTGCAACTTTGTTTATCATGGGTACCTTCTGCTATCCATCCGGGTTCCAGCACCATCAGCTGATTCTTGGCAGTGCCTTTGGCCGAGGTGCCTCCTACTCTGTATCCGAGTTCCAGCAACGTCTGCTGTCCTTGGTAGTGCTTTGTAGCACAGGTACCTCCTGCTTAGTAACCGTGTTCCAGCACCGTCAGCTGGTCCACAGTTGTGCCATTGGCTCTTGTTCCTTCAGCTGCCACTCTGGGTTCCAGCACCGTCAGCTGGTTCTCGGTAGTTCCATTGACTCTTGTAGTTTCTGCTACCCATCCGGGTTGCAGCACCGTCAGCTGGTTCTAGGCAGTGCCTTTGGCCGAGGTGCCTCCTCGGTATCCGAGATCCAGCAACGTCTGCTGGTCCTTGGTAGTGCTTTGTAGCACAGGTACCTCCTGCTTAGTAACCGTGTTCCAGCACCGTCAGCTGGTCCACAGTTGTGCTATTGGCTCTTGTTCCTTCAGCTGCCACTCTGGGTTCCAGCACCGTCAGCTGGTTCTCGGTAGTTCCATTGACTCTTGTAGCTTCTGCTACCCATCCGGGTTGCAGCACCGTCAGCTGGTTCTAGGCAGTGCCTTTGGCCGAGGTGCCTCCTCGGTATCCGAGATCCAGCAACGTCTGCTGGTCCTTGGTAGTGCTTTGTAGCACAGGTACCTCCTGCTTAGTAACCGTGTTCCAGCACCATCTGCTGGTCCACAGTTGTGCTATTGGCTCTTGTTCCTTCAGCTGCCACTCTGGGTTCCAGCACCATCAGCTGGTTCTCGGTAGTTCCATTGACTCTTGTAGCTTCTGCTACCCATCTGGGTTCCAGCACCATCAGCTGGTTCTCGGCAGTCTTTGGCACGGGTACACCCTCCTGCCCAGCCAGGGTCCAGCACGCATGCTGTTTCCGGGTAGTGTCAACGTCACTTTGCCACCAATACGTTATCCTGTCGTGTTGCGGTCGGGTTAGCCGAGTCTATGGTGCCTGCAGTTTAGGTGCTTCCTATGTGGGCTGCGGGTTCTGGTAATAAAGGCTGGTTCCGTAGTGCCAATAGGACAAGCACCCACTGTAGGACTGTGGGTTTCGGTAACTGCGGCCGGCTCGCGGCCTTGCAACTTTGTTTATCATGGGTACCTTCTGCTACCCATCCGGGTTCCAGCACCATCAGCTGGTTCTCGGCAGTGCCTTTGGTCGAGGTGCCTCCTTCTCGGTATCTGAGTTCCAGCAATGTCTGCTGGTCCTTGGTAGTGCTTTGTAGCACAGGTAACTCCTGCTTAGTAACCGTGTTTCAGCACCGTCAGCTGGCCCACGGTTGTGCCATTGGCTCTTGTACCTTCTGCTGCTCCTCCGGGTTCCAGCCCCATCAGCTGGTCCTCGCTAGTTCCATTTGCTCTTGCAGCTTCTGCTACCCATCCGGTTTCCAGCACCGTCAGCTGGTTCTCGGCAGTGCCTTTGGCCTAGGTGCCTCCTTCTCGGTATCCGAGTTCCAGCAACGTCTGCTGGTACTTGGTAGTGCTTTGTAGCACAGGTACCTCCTGCTTAGTAACCGTGTTCCAGCACCGTCAGCTGGTCCACGGTTGTGCCATTGGCTCTTGTTCCTTCTGCTGCCCCTCCGGGTTCCAACACAGTCAGCTGGTCCTCGCTAGTTCCATTTGCTCTTGCAGCTTCTGCTACCCATCCGGGTTCCAGCACCGTCAGCTGGTTCTTGGCAGTGCCTTTGGCCTAGGTGCCTCCTTCTCGGTATCCGAGTTCCAGCAACGTCTGCTGGTCCTTGGTAGTGCTTTGTAGCACAGGTACCTCCTGCTTAGCAACCGTGTTCCAGCACCGTCAGCTGGTCCACGGTTGTGCCATTGGCTCTTGTTTCTTCTGCTGCCCCTCCGGGTTCCAGCACCGCCAGCTGGTCCTCGCTAGTTCCATTTGCTCTTGTTCCTTCTGCTAACCATCTGGGTTCCAGTACCATCAGCTGGTTCTCAGCAGTTCCTCAGCCTTCTTGTACCTTCTGCTACTTTTCCAAGTTCAAGCTTGTGGAAATGGTTTTTGGTTCTCACTCTGGATCTCCCTGACGACGACCCTGAAGATGACGACCCTGAAGACCACACCAAAGAAGACCAAAAAGATGACCCTGAAGAAGATGACCAAGAGGACAAAGAACATGAAGACAACCACCAAGATGCAGAACAACAAGAGACAGAAGACCAAGAAGCAGAAGAACAAAAAGCAGAAGATCCAAAATCAGAAGAACATTAAGCATAAGACTAAAAATCAGAGCAAAAGATATTATCTAAATTATAAGCAGAAGAAGACTAAGCAGTGTATGGGGGTGAGTCCGTTCCTCTTCGTGGTGTCCCTGGAAAATGCCTTCTGCTGCAGGCCAAACTGAACGCGGACAAATCCTGTTGTAAATCTTTTGTGACAGGCAGAATGGAAGGTGTAATCTTCAAACTTTTATAGATAACAACTACAGGAATGCCTGACACAAATAAGAATATGATGAAGAAGAAGAATAGGAAGAAGATGAAGAAGTAGAATATGAAGAAGAATAATCGTTGAATAAGAAGAATATGAATAATGTACAAAAAAAGAATAATAGGAAGAAGGTGAAGAAGAAGATGAATAAGGTGAAGAAGTTGATGAAAAAGATACTGCTGCTGCTGAGGATCTTGAAGGAGAAAGTGTGGGAGAAGTAAAAAAGAAGGTGAAGTGCATGGAAGTAGTGAAACATACATATCTGACAAAATATAAAAAAGGTTAACATAGTCAATATCTTTGTAACTCCGAACGTCTATAAAAAAAAATTAATTCCTGCTATTCCATTTAATTGGGCTAAACCTCTATGCCTTTAATGTCTCCTCCACCTCCCCCAATACATTCTACATTATTCTTAGTTGTCTTTCTTCATGTAGAATTAACCTACAAGGAAAGAAAGGGTTTTTTTTAATTCTGATATTTCGGTCCCATTGACTTGAATGGGACTTCAGGGATCGGAATCGTCGATAACCGATACTTTTTGGATATCGGCCGATCCAATCAATCCGATATTTCTCAATATCGGATGGTATCGCTCAACACTAGTAATTGCGTAATAAGAAAAACTATACTCCTTTTGTCACTCTGGGAGCCTCGCAGACAGAGTTATGGCACTTGTAAGTTTTTTAGTAACTTTCAAAAGGAGAGTCATTCCCTAGCTCTGCCCAACCAGTGAGGTCAGCCAGACAAAGGCATAAGACTAGGATGCTCAATTAGGAAGCGGTCATTTGTCCAGGGTGCCAGCTAGGAAGCTCTGCTGATAGACCATTTTCTCTCGGGGAAGGCGCCCCTCCCCCTTCCTCCACATGGTGTGTCATGGAATAAGTGCAAGTTCTTATTTCAATCCACTTTATTTTGCAATTGTCTGTATATACTGTATCTTGTTTCTCTTTGTAACATCTTTTATAGTTTTGTAAACACTGTCTATCCTTTCTGGAGTAAATTTATGAATTTACTAGTTTCGTTTCTCCTTGCTCTATAACATACCGCCACGACCTCAGTGCTAATTAGGCTACCGTGTGGGTTGGCTGCTGACCCAATATTAATTTTAATGTAGAACAAGGAGATCATGACAGCATGGTGTTTTGGGTATTTGGGTGACTCTGGCAGTGACGGAGCGGAGGTTTTATTTGTGTATTACCACCCTGGGGACAGACATACTGCCCTCACTGCAGAGTGCCCAATAGCCAGTACATGGCATGGCAGCCTTTCTGTCCACTACTCATCCTAGGTGTAAATCTTTGACTGACCTGAGGGTAAGGGGGGTGCCAAAGAGCTGCAAGTTTCAAAACCAGAACTGAAGGTGGAAACAAAAGTTGTGGGTGGTTATATGGCCATAGACCACTAATAAATTGTAAATTTGTGACAATTATATAGTAACATAGTATTTAAGGTTAAAGGAAGACTTTAAGTCCATCTAGTTCAACCCATAGCCTAACATGTTAATCCAGAGGAAGGCAAAAAAGAAAAAACATGCGGCAAACACTAAGCTCCACATTGGGGAAAAAAATTCCTTCCCGACTCCACATATGGCAATCAGACTAGTTCCCTGGATCAACACAATATCAAGGAAACTAGTGTATATACCCTGTAATGTTATACTTTTCAAGAAAGGCATCCAGTCCCTTCTTAGATTTTAGTAGGGAATCACTCATTACGACATCATACGGCAGAGAGTTCCATAGTCTCACTGCTCTTACAGTAAAGAATCCGTGTCTGTGAGTATGCTTAAACCTTCTTTCCTCCACACGTAGAGGATGCCCCCTTGTCCCCGTCACAGGTCTAAGAGCAAAAAGATCATTAGAAAGGTCTTTGTATTGTCCCCGCATATATTTATACATTGTAATAAGATCACCCCTAAGCCTTCGATTCTCCAAACTAAATAACCCTAAGTGTAATAACCTGTCTTGGTATTGCAGACCCCCTAGTTCCCTAATAACCTTGGTCGCTCTTCTCTGCACCCGCTCCAGTTCAGCTATGTCTTTCTTATACACCGGAGACCAGAACTGTACACAGTATTCTAAGTGTGGTCGCACTAGTGACTTATACAGAGGTAAAATTATCTTCTCATGGGCATCTATGCCTCTTTTAATGCATCCCATTATTTTATTTGCCTTTGCAGCAGCTGCCTGACACTGGCCACTAAATGTGAGTTTATTGTCCACCCACGCACCCAGGTCTTTTTCAGTGACAGTTTTGCCCAGTGTTTTACAATTAAGCACATAATTATACATCTTGTTTGTTCTACTCAAGTGCATGATCTTACATTTATCCCCATTAACCCCTTCACTACCAAGGGTGGTTTGCACGTTAACTACCGGGCCAATTTTTACAATTCTGACCACTGTCCCTTTATGAGGTCATAACTCTGAAACGCTTCCGTTGATCCCGGTGATTCTGACATTGTTTTCTCGTGACATATTGTACTTCATGTTAGTGGTAAAATTTCATTCATATAACTTGCGTTTATTTATGAGAAAAACGGAAATTTGGCGAAAATTGTGAAAATTCCGCAATTTTCCAACTTTGAATTTTTATGCCCTTAAATCACAGAGATACGGCACACAAAAAAGTTAATAAGTAACATTTGCCACATGTTTACTTTACATCAGCACAATTTTGGAACCAAAATTTTTATTTGTTAGTAAGATATAAGGGTTAAAAGTTGACCAGTGATTTCTCATTTTTGCAACACCATTTTATTTTTACGGACCACATCACATTTGAAGCCACTTTGAGGGGTCTATATGATAGAAAATACCCAAAAGTGACACCATTCTAAAAACTGCACCCCTTAAGGTGCTTAAAACCACATTCAAGGAGTTTATTAACCCTTCAGGTGCGTCACAGGAATTTTTTGAATATTTAAAAAAAATTAACATTTAACTTTTTTTCACAAAAAAAATTACTTCAGGTTCAATTTTTTTTATTTTACCAAGTGTAACAGGAGAAATTGGACTGCAAAAATTATTGTGCAATTTGTCCTGAGCATGCTGATACCTGATATGTGGGGGGAACCACTGTTTCGGCGCATGGCAGAGCTCAGAAGGGAAGGAGCGCCGTTTGACTTTTTCAATGCAAAATTGGCTGGAATTCTGATCGGACGCCATGTCGCGTTTGGAGAGCCCCTGATGTACCTAAACAGTGGAAACCCCCCACAAGTGACCACATTTTTGAAACTAGACCCCCTAAGGAACTTATCTAGATATGTGGTGAGAATTTTGAACCCACAAGGGCTTCACAGAAGTTTATAATGTACAGCGGTACAATTAAAAAATCATATTTTTTCCACAAAATGATCTTTTCACCCCCAATTTTTATTTTCCCAAGGGTAACAGGACCTCAAAAGTTATTGTGCAATTTGTCCTGAGTACGCTGATACCCCATATGTGGGTGTAAATGACTATTTGGGCACATGGCAGAGCTCGGAAGGCAAGCAGCGCCATTTGACTTTTTTGGCTGGAATTGAGATCAGACACCATGTCGCGTTTGGAAAGCCCCTGATGTACCAAAACAGTGGAAACTCCCCACAAATGACCCCATTTTGGAAACTAGACCCCCCAAGGAACTTATCTAGATGTGTGGTGAGAACTTTGAATCCCCAAGTGCTTCACAGAAGTTTATAACGCCCAGGCGTGAAAATAACAAAAAAATTTTTTTCCACAAAAATGATATTTTTGCCCCCAAATTTTTATTTTCCTAAGGGCAACAGGAGAAATAGGACCCCAAAAGTTGTTTTGCAAATTGTCCTGAGTAGGCTGATACCCCATATGAGGGGGTAAAACACTGTTTGGGTGCATGGCAGAGCTTGGAAGGGAAGGAGCACCATTTGACTTTTTCAACGCAGAATTGGCTGGAATTGAGATCAGATGCCATGTTGCGTTTGGAGAGCACCTGATGTGCGCAAATAGTGGAAACCCCCAATTCTAACCCTAACCCTAGCCCTAACCCTAGCCCTAACCCTAACCCTAGCCCTAACCCTAGCCCTAACCCTAGCCCTAACCCTAATGGGAAAATGGAAATAAATACATTTTTTTAATTTTATTATTTTTCCCTAACTAAGGGGGTGATAACGGGGGTTTGATTTACTATTTATGGCGGTTTTTATGTTTGACAGCTGTCGCACGCTAAAAGACGCTTTTTATTGTAAAAATAGTTTTTGCATCACCACATATTGAGAGCTATAATTTTTCCATATTTTGACCCACCGAGTCATGTGAGGTCTTATTTTTTGCGGGACGAGTTGACGCTTTTATTGGTATCATGTTCGGGCATGTGACATTTTTTGATCGCTTTTTATTTCGTTTTTTGGGATGCAGAATTTACAAAAACCAGCGTTTCATGAATTTCTTTTGGGTGGTGCGTTTACGCCGTTCTGGGTGCGGTAAAATTTATAAGGCGGTTTTCTTCTTCGGGTCAGTACGGTTACAGCGATACCTCATTTAGGTCTTTTTTTATGTTTTGTCGGTTTTATGCAATGAAAACAATTTTATATAAAAAATAATTATTTTTGCATCACTTTATTCTGCGAGCTATAACTTTTTTATTTTTTCGCTGATGATGCTGTATGGTGGCTCGTTTTTTGCGGGACAAGATGACGTTTTCAGCGGTACCATGGATATTTATATGCGTCTTTTTGATCGCGCGTTATTGCACTTTTTGTTCGGCGGTATGATAATAAATCATTATTTTTTGCTTCGTTTTTTATTTTTATTTTTTAAGGGGTTCGCTTAAGGGGTTAACTATTGGGACAGTTTTATAGGGCGGGTCGTTACGGACGCGGCAATACCAAATATGTGTACTTTTATTGTTTTGTTTTTTTTATTTCCAAAAAATGAATTTATTGGGGAATATTTTTTTTTATTTTTTTTAATTTATTTGGCGATTTTTTTAAAATTATTTTTACACTTTTTTTTAATTTTTTTTTTACTTTATTACAATGTCCCAGGGGGGACATCACTGTCCTGTGACAGATCGCTGATCTGTCACATCACTGTAGGCCTCCGGAGGTCCCCGTCGCCATATTGGATCCGGGGACCTGCAGGAAAGGAGCCCCCCGCAGCAGCGCTGCACATTGCGCTGCCGTGGGGGGCTCAGGGAAGCAAGGAGGGAGCCCCCTCCCTGCCGATGCTTCCCTTTAACCCCTGGTACACCGCGATCGTGTTTGATCGCGGTGTGCAAGGGGTTAACATGTCGGGGGCGGTCCGTGACCGCTCCTGACACATTGTGCTGGGTGTCAGCTATGATAATTAGCTGACACTCGGCCGCGATCAGCGGCGCTCACCACGTGGGCGCCGCTGATCGCGATGACGTAATATTCCGTCCATGGTAATTAGGTCCATGGTCACATGGACGGAATATTACGTCATTTGTAGGTAAGGGGTTAAAGCTCATTTGCCTTTTTTTCAGCCCAAGCTTCTAGTTTACATAAACCCTCCTGTAATATAAAATTGTCCTCCTCTGTATTGAGTACCCTGCATAGTTTAGTGTCAACTGCAAATATTGAATTTCTACTCTCTATGCCCCCTACAAGGTCATTAATAAATATGTTAAAAAGAAGCAGTCCCAAAACTGACCCCTGTGGTACCCCACTGCTAACCATGATCCAGTCCGAGTGTGCTCCATTAATAACCACCCTTTGTTTCCTATCCCTGAGCCAGCACTTAACCCACCTACACATTTTCCGCTATCCTCATTGTTCTCATTTTATGCATCAACCTTTTGTGTGGCACCGTATCAAAAGCTTTGGAAAAGTGCATGTATACCACGTCCACTGCGTTCCCTTGGTCCAGTCCGGAACTTACCTTTTCATACAAGCTTATCAGATTAGTCTGACAGGAACGGTCCCTCGTAAACCCATGTTGATATTGGGTCATGAGGTTATTGTTCTTCAGATACTCCAGTATAGTATCTCTTAGAAAACCCTCCAGGATTTTACCAACAGTGGAGGTTACGCTCACTGGCCTATAATTTCCAAGTCAGTTTTGATTGTATTGATTACCCTGCAGAGTTTTGTGTCATCTGCAAATACTGAAATTCTACTCTGTATGCCCCCTACAAGGTCATTAATAAACATGTTAAAAAGCGGTCCCAATACTTACCCCTGTGCTACCCAATACTGACCCCTGTGGTACCACTCTGCTAACCGTGACCCAGTCCGAGTGTGCTCCATTAATAACCACTCGTTTCCTATCCCTGAGCTAGCTCTTAACCCACTTACACATATTTTCCCCTATCCCCACTGTTCTCATTTTATGAATCAACCTTTTGTGTGGCACCATATCAAAAGCTTTTGAAAAGTCCATGTACACCATGTCCACTACATTTCCTTGGTCCAGTTCGGAACTTACCTCCACATAAAAGCTTATCAGATTAGTCTGATAGGACCGGTCCCTCGTAAACCCATGTTGATATGGGGTCATGAGGTTCTTCTTCTTCAGATACTCCAGTATAGTATCTCTTAGAAAACCCTCCAGGACTTTACCCACAGTTGAGGTTAAACTTACTGGCCTATAATTTCCAAGTTCAGTTTTTGTCCCCTTTTTGAATATTGGCCCCACATTTGCTATACGCCAGTCCTGTGGAACAGACCCTGTTATTATGGAATCTTTAAAGATTAACAATAATGGTCTATCTATGACTGTACTTAATTCCTATACCGAACCAAAAGGAAAAACACGAATTTGTGGTCAATAATAGGAATATTTAAACTAATTAAAATATTAAAACATAAATGAGATTAAAATACCTTTATTATATAATCGTGGTACATATATATAGAAAAGCAATGTGTGCTCAGATTGATTAAAATATATAAAATAGCAATGAGGGTGAACAAGGACAAATGAGGCTGTGTTGCTCGGCTACCAGCGGTCCTTAAAGGTATACACCCTCATTTGTCCTTGTTCACCCTCATTGCTATTTTTTTGCACTTAGCACTTTGCACCTTTTATATTTGGATGAACATTCCACCGCTGCTGTTTTATATTGCACTTTTGCACTCTTGTCTTGAATACACTGTCACTTCCTTGAGCCTAGATATATTAGGTTTGGCTCTTTATATTTTATGTCACTTTTCCATAGGGCAAGTATAAAGATGGTGTAATTACATTTTTTCATATATGTGGACCGTTGTGTATCTTGTTTACTAAACCTATATAGGTATATATTTTAATCAATCTGAGCACACATTGCTTTTCTATATATATATGTACCACGATTATATAATAAAGGTATTTTAATCTCATTTATGTTTTAATATTTTAATTAGTTTAAATATTCCTATTATTGACCACAAATTCAGGTTTTTTCTTTTGGTTCGGTATGGGAGTTTCCCTCGAATGGTCTACCATTCTTCCATTAGCATCCACTTAAAAACGTTGGAAATAGGAAACCTAAATGAAATCTGTCATATTCTTTTATTATTTTTCTACCGTTTCTTTGTGGAATTGCTTGTAAACAGGTTAATTGTGCTTAATTCCTGCAGTACTCGGGGGTGTATCCCATCCGGGCCCGGGGATTTGTCAATTTTAGTGATTTTTAGGCGCAGTATATCCTGTTGGGTTAAGCAGGTGACATTTAATGGAGAATTTTTGTCATCACTGATCATGTTATCCACCATGGGATTTTCTTGTATAAAAACTGTTGAAAAAAGTCATTTAGCATATTGTTTTTTTTCCTCATCCTCATCCACTCTTTCACCCAGACTATTTTTAAGGGGGCTAACACTATCATTTTTTAGTTGGTGGGATATAATACATCCCTGACAACTGGGGGCAACCTCACACCCCCAGTTCCTGACACTTTGAAAATAATCAGAATTAAATCCAAAAACAAATTATTTCTGGCCCGTGATACCTGGGGCTATGTCTATAAATATCTGTAAGAGGCAGCAGCAGCAGACAGGCCTGGAATGAACCCTCTTGCTATATGCAATGAAGTCTGCCACATACACGGCCTGCCTACCACTGATCTCTATGCACCTTTATTAGTCCTCGGAAGTACTGTTGGTTGAGATGGATATGTGTATTAGATATGGTATACTCACACTTACTAATAAACAACCAAATCTGTCCCTAGCTCAACAGCAGCTCTCTCTACACTGCCTGAGTCTGGAGAAAACTGTGATGAGAATGGCGCCGCCTGGTCTGCTGAAGACCTGATGACGCTGTGCAGCCAATCACTGTAATGCCACAACCAATATGGCTGCAGCATTACAGTGTGTGGCAGACAATACTTGCATATTCACTGACTCTCTAAAGAGCGCCAAACATGCAGGACGGGGACCCGAGCTCCCGCCGAACAACCTCGGAAATGCTCGGGCAAACACCGAGTAGTGATGAGTGTGCTCGCTCATCACTAGTCTTGAGCTTGCAGCACATGATTGCACCCTCATTAAACCTCCTGAGCATGGAGCGCATGACTTAAACCCTCATCAGACCTCCTGAGAGTGTGGCACATGACTCCACCCTCATTAGAACTCCTGAGCATGCAGCACATGACTCCACCCTCATCAGACCTCCTGAACATGCGGTACATGACACCACCCTAATTGCACCTCCTGAGCGTGAAGCACGTGACTCCCTCATCAGACCTCCTGAGCTTGTAGTACGTGAATCCACCCTCATTACACCTCCTGTGCATGCAGCATATGAATCCACCTTCATCTGAACTACTGAACATGCAGCACATGACTCCACCCTCATCAGACCTCCTGAGCGTGCAGCACATGATTCAGCCCTCATGAGACCTCCTGAGGATGCAACACATGAATCCCCTCTTATCAGACATCCTGAGTGTGCAGCACATGGCTTAAACTCTCATCAGACCTCCTGATTGTGCTGAACATGATTCCACCCTCATTAGGCCTCCTAAGCATGCAGCATATGACTCCAACCTCATCAGACCTCCTGTGGGTGCAGCACATGACTACATCCTAATTAGACCTCCTGAGTGTGCAGCACATAACTCCACACTCATGAGACTTCCTGAGCGTGAAGCACATGACTCTCCTCATCAGACCTCCTGAGCGTGCAGCACATGACTCCAACCTCATGAGACCTCCTGAGCGTGCAGCGCATGACTCCACTTTTATCAGACCTCCTGAGTGTGCAACACATGACTACACTCTTATCAGACCTCCTGAGCGTGTAGCACATGACTTCACCCTCATGAGACGTCCTGAGCGTGCAGCACGTGACTCCACTCTTATCAGACCTCCTGAGTTTACAGCACATGGCTTAAACTCTCATCAGACCTCCTGAGTGTGCTGAACATGATTCTACCCTCATTAGGCCTCCTAAGCATGCAGCACGTGATTCCACCCTCATGAGACTTACTGAGCATGCAGCATGACTCCACCCTCATCAGTTCTCCTGAGCATGCAGCACGTGATTCCACCCTCAAGAGACCTCCTGAGCGTGCAACACATGACTACCCTCATTAGGCCTCCTAAGCATGCAGCACATGACTCCAACCTCATCAGACCTCCTGTGAGTGCAGCACATGATTCCACCCTCAAAAATTGCATGAATTTGATCAAAATTATGTTAACTAAATACCCTTATTATTATTACCACCTTCATGCAATTTTTGCAATTTATTTTTTACTTTTTTATTTTAGGATATTTGTTCTGTTTTTGGTTTTCTCCTAAGCATGCAGCATATGACTCCAACCTCATCAGACCTCCTGAGCGTGCAGCACATAACTCCACACTCATGAGACTTCCTGAGCATGCAGCACATGACTCCACCCTCATTAAACCTCCTGAGCATGAAGCATGTGACTTAAACCCTCATTAGACTTCTTGAGCGTGTGGCACATGATTCCACCCTCATTAGAACTCCTGAGCGAGCAGCACATGACTCCACCCTCATTAGACCTCTTGAGTGTGCAGCACATGACTCCACCATCATTAGAACTCCTGAGCAAGCAGCAGGTTACTCCACACTCATCAAACCTCCTGAGGGAGCAGCACATGACTCCACCCTCGACCTCCTGAGCATGCAGCACGACTCCACACTCATTAGAACTCCTGAGCGAACAGCACATGACTCCACCCTCATTAGACCTCTTGAGTGTGAAGCACATGACTCCACCCTCATTAGAACTCCTGAGCAAGCAGCAGCTTACTCCACACTCATCAAACCTCCTAAGGGAGCAACACATGACTCCACCCTCATTAGACCTTTTGAGCGTGCAGCACATGACTACACACTCATTAGAACTCCTGAGTGAGCAGCACATGACTCCACACTCATTAGAACTCCTGAGCAAGCAGCACATGACTCCACCCTCATCAGACCTCCTGAGCGAGCAGCACATGACTCCACCTTCATTAGCCCTCTTGAGCATGCCGCACATGACTCCATCTTCATTAGACCTCCTGAACATGCAGAACGACTCCACCCTCATAAGACCTCCTGAGCGAGCAGTACATGACTCCACCCTCATCAGAACTCCTGAGCGAGCAGCACGACTCCACCCTCATCAGTCCTCCTGAGCGAGCAGCTCATAACTCCACACTCATCAGACCTCCTGAGCGAGCAGCACATGACCACCCTCATTAGAACTCCTGAGCGAGCAGCACGACTCCACCTTCATTAGGCCTCCTGAGCGAGCAGCACTTGACTCCACACTCATTAGAACTCCTGAGCGAGCAGCACATGAATCCACCCTCATTAGACCTCCTGAACATGCAGCACATGACTCCACCCTCATCAGACCTCCTGAGCGAGCAGCACATGACTCCACCCTCATTACAACTCCTGAGCGAGCAGCACGACTCCACCATCATTAGGCCTCCTGAGCGAGCAGCACTTGACTCCACCCTCATTTGACCTCCTGAACATGCAGCACATGACTCCACCCTCATCAGACCTCCTGAGCGAGCAGTACATGATTCCACCTTCATTAGAACTCCTGAGCGAGCAGCACGACTCCACCCTCATCAGACCTCCTGAGCGAGCAGCACATAACTCCACACTCATTAAAACTCCTGAGCGAGCAGCACATGACTCCACCCTCATCAGAACTCCTGAGCGAGCAGCACACGACTCCACCCTCATCAGACCTCCTGAGCGAGCAGCACATGACTCCACCCTCATTAGAACTCCTGAGCGAGCAGCACGACTCCACCATCATTAGGCCTCCTGAGCGAGCAGCACTTGACTCCACCCTCATTTGACCTCCTGAACATGCAGCACATGACTCCACCCTCATCAGACCTCCTGAGCGAGCAGTACATGACTCCAGCCTCATTAGATCTCCTGAGCGAGCAGCACGACTCCACCTTCATTAGGCCTTCTGAGTGAGCAGCACTTGACTCCACACTCATTAGAACTCCAGAGCGAGCAGTACATGACTCCACCCTCATCAGACCTCTTGAGCGAGCAGTACATGACTCCACCTTCATTAGAACTCCTGCGCGAGCAGTACGATTCCACCTTCATTAGGCCTCCTGAGCGAGCAGCACTTGACTCCACACTCATTAGAACTCCAGAGCGAGCAGTACATGACTCTACCCTCATCAGACCTCTTGAGTGAGCAGCACATGACTCCACCTTCATTAGCCCTCTTGAGCATGCCGCACATGACTCCATCTTCATTAGACCTCCTGAACATGCAGCACGACTCCACCCTCATAAGACCTCCTGAGCGAGCAGTACATGACTCCACCCTCATCAGAACTCCTGAGCGAGCAGCACGACTCCACCCTCATCAGACCTCCTGAGCGAGCAGCTCATAACTCCACACTCATCAGACCTCCTGAGCGAGCAGTACATGACTCCACACTCATTAGAACTCCTGAGCGAGCAGCACATGAATCCACCCTCATTAGACCTCCTGAACATGCAGCACATGACTCCACCCTCATCAGACCTCCTGAGCGAGCAGCACATGACTCCACCCT
This sequence comes from Dendrobates tinctorius, assembly GCF_039654945.1. Lineage (NCBI taxonomy): Eukaryota > Metazoa > Chordata > Amphibia > Anura > Dendrobatidae > Dendrobates > Dendrobates tinctorius. The sequence continues at coordinate 768,847 of NW_027361862.1, read as the reverse complement.
CATTACAACTCCTGAGCGAGCAGCACGACTCCACCATCATTAGGCCTCCTGAGCGAGCAGCACTTGACTCCACCCTCATTTGACCTCCTGAACATGCAGCACATGACTCCACCCTCATCAGACCTCCTGAGCGAGCAGTACATGACTCCACCTTCATTAGAACTCCTGAGTGAGCAGCACGACTCCACCCTCATCAGACCTCCTGAGTGAGCAGCACATAACTCCACACTCATTAAAACTCCTGAGCGAGCAGCACACGACTCCACCCTCATCAGACCTCCTGAGCGAGCAGCACATGACTCCACCCTCATTAGAACTCCTGAGCGAGCAGCACGACTCCACCATCATTAGGCCTCCTGAGCGAGCAGCACATGACTCCACCCTCATTTGACCTCCTGAACATGCAGCACATGACTCCACCCTCATCAGACCTCCTGAGCGAGCAGTACATGACTCCACCCTCATTAGATCTCCTGAGCGAGCAGCACGACTCCACCTTCATTAGGCCTTCTGAGCGAGCAGCACTTGACTCCACACTCATTAGAACTCCAGAGCGAGCAGTACATGACTCCACCCTCATCAGACCTCTTGAGCGAGCAGTACATGACTCCACCTTCATTAGAACTCCTGAACGAGCAGTACGATTCCACCTTCATTAGGCCTCCTGAGCGAGCAGCACATGACTCCACCCTCATTAGAACTCCTGAGCGAGCAGTACATGACTCCACCTTCATTAGAACTCCTGAACGAGCAGTACGATTCCACCTTCATTAGGCCTCCTGAGCGAGCAGCACATGACTCCACCCTCATTAGAACTCCTGAGCGAGCAGTACATGACTCCACCCTCATCAGACCTCTTGAGCGAGCAGTACATGACTCCACCTTCATTAGAACTCCTGAGCGAGCAGTACGATTCCACCTTCATTAGGCCTCCTGAGCGAGCAGCACATGACTCCACCCTCATTAGAACTCCAGAGCGAGCAGTACATGACTCTACCCTCATCAGACCTCTTGAGCGAGCAGTACATGACTCCACCTTCATTAGAACTCCTGAGCGAGCAGCACGACTCCACCATCATTAGGCCTCCTGAGCGAGCAGCACTTGACTCCACCCTCATTTGACCTCCTGAACATGCAGCACATGACTCCACCCTCATCAGACCTCCTGAGCGAGCAGTACATGACTCCACCCTCATTAGATCTCCTGAGCAAGCAGCACGACTCCACCTTCATTAGGCCTTCTGAGCGAGCAGCACTTGACTCCACACTCATTAGAACTCCAGAGCGAGCAGTACATGACTCCACCCTCATCAGACCTCTTGAGTGAGCAGCACATGACTCCACCCTCATTAGACCTCTTGAGTGAGCAGCACATGACTCCACCCTCATTAGACCTCTTGAGTGAGCAGCACATGACTCCACCCTCATTAGACCTCTTGAGTGAGCAGCACATGACTCCACCCTCATTAGACCTCTTGAGTGAGCAGCACATGACTCCATCTTCATTAGACCTCTTGAGTGAGCAGCACATGACTCCACCTTCATCAGATCTCCTGAGCGAGCAGCACATGACTCCACACTCATTAGGCCTCCTGAGCGAGCAGCACATGACTCCACCCTCATCAGATCTCCTGAGCGAGCAGCACATCTCCATCCTCATCAGACCTCCTGAGCATGCACCCTAAGCTACAGATTTAAAAAGGCAGGTGAATTATCTATTAATACCTGAATTAGCTGCACAAATAATGGCTGTAATGACATTTTAGGAGACAATAAGTCTGAGGACTGTGAGCAAGCGGCTGCTGCATGAGCTTCACGTCTCACTGGCTTTTCAATATGAGGAGAGCAGTGTGTGCTGGTCGCGCCCGCGCCCCGGCCCATCTCCCTGCATAATTTACTTGTTGTCAATTTGTATAGCCACATTACACATGCAAATTGAGCTGGCTGCGCAAACACCACTTAGAGATGATAAAAACGCATTTACGGCGGCTCCAGACGCGGCTTTATTTCACGTGCTCACCCAGGTCAAGCAATCCATGTATCTGACGATTGTGTGTACCCAATTTGCTTGTAATTATATTGGCAAATGATTCTCTATAATCGTATTATTTTTAGCCGTCTCCTTGTGCTCGGGATAATTAGCTTTCTTTGCTGAGCTTAAGAAAAAAAAAAGAAGCAGAGGAGCGAGCGGGCAGGAGTAACAGTGATACAAGTGGGGCCGGCGCCATTATCTGGGGGGAGCCGCTCCTATTTGGGAAGCTTTGTGTAAATTAAAAATGTCATCGTTCCTAATATCGGAAGCGCCGCTCATTCCGTGCTGAATTAGGGCCCGCGAAACCTCGGCGTGTGCTACCAGATATCGCAGCCACTTTATATGTTAATCTGCGCTAATGAATTCCACAACCGCCGCCGCCGATGACTCCAATTATTAGCACTTATGGAGATTGGCTTTTTCATTTAAAGTTCAATTCACAGAACGGCAATAAACAGCCTGACACCCGCCGATACCCCGCAGTATCAGTAATGCACCATATCCATAGGCTTATCCGCCACACCTCCGGGCAGCAGCAAGAAAAGCACAAACTGCTGGGACCGATGGTGATGACCTGACAACCAGGCGACACCCAGAAGAATCATCCCATCATACACGATCAACAGGAGAACTACAGAACTGTGATATATCAGTGATGTCATCACCAGGGCGGGGCTGGAGTATAAGGGGTATGGTCTCATCATTATCAGTTATGTCATCATCAGGGCGGGGCTGGAGTATAATGGGTGTGGTCTCATCATTATATCAGTGATGTCATCACCAGGGCGGGGCTGGAGTATAAGGGGTATGGTCTCATCATTATCAGTTATGTCATCATCAGGGCGGGGCTGGAGTATAATGGGTGTGGTCTCATCATTATATCAGTGATGTCATCACTGGGGCGAGGCTGGAGTATAAGGGGTGTGGTCCCATCATTATCAGTGATGTCATTGTGTCTTACCGAGTCAATATGATGGACTTATGGTCCTTACATATGTAGCGCTCACTAATATAATAATTAGGCAAGAGACAAGAAGTCTGTGCTCAGTAAAACAATAGTATTTTATTCTATTAAAATCAGAGATATTAATGAATTAACATATAAATTTGCACATTAATTTTAGCAGCACTAGTCTAACATTACATGATCAATACATCATCTATTCATAAAGTAAGCATCAATATATTACCGGATATTGTAGCATCACTCCTCTATCGGGGGACTCGATTGGCGAGGAGGAAATATCCCGTAAAACTCCATCACAGAAGATATGCGTCCATAAGTCTCCTGGAACGTCCCTACTCACAAGTGGAAATTCCCTTGGTTATATACAAACTGTTCCTAGATATGAATCTAGTCCTGCGGACTACAACTTCTACAAGTAATGTTTACACAAGCTGTACAGCTGTGCAGTGAACATTCCAACTCGTGCTCTGCTCGTGTTACGCAAGCGATGTATGGTTGTTTTTCACATTCCTTCTGCATGTTCTAATAATGTACTCAGAGAGGTCATTCAGCGGTCAAAACCCCAGTCTCTGGTAATGTTGTACTGAATACTTTTGAAAAGGAATAGTAAGACCTGTGATCACCAACCTACCGTCTGGATATCTTTTCTAAAATCAATCATACATCATTCATATCACATAAGTATCACACATTGCCAGGGTGGGGCTGGAGTATAAGGGGTGTGGTCTCATCATTATATCAGTGATATTATCACCAGGGGCAGGGCTGAAGTATAAGAGGTGTGGCCTCATCATTATACCAGTGATGTCATTACTGGGGCTGGGCTGGAGTATAAGGGGTGTGGTCTCATTATATCAGTGATGTCTTCACCGGGGCGGGGCTGGAGTGTAAGGGTGCAGTCTCATCAATATATCAGTGATGTCATCACCTGGGCGGGGCTGGAATATAAGGGGTGTGGTCTCATTATTATATCAGTGATGTCATCACCGGGGTGGGGCTGGAATGTAAGGGTGCAGTCTCATCATTATATCAGTTATGTCATCACCAGGGGCAGGGCTGAAGTATAAGGGGTGTGGTCTCATCATTATACCAGTGATGTCATCACCAGGGCGGGGCTGGAGTATAAGGGGTGTGGTCTCATCATTATATCAGTGATGTCATCACTGGGGCGGGGCTGGAGTGTAAGGGGTGTAGTCTCATCATTATATCAGTGATTTCATCACCTGGGCGGGGCTGGATTATAAGGGATGTGGACTCATTATTATATCAGTGATGTCATCATGGGGCGGGGCTGGAGTATAAGGGTGTGGTCTCATCATATCAGTGATGTCATCACTAGGGCAGGGCTGGAGTATAAGGGTGTTGTCTCATCATTATATCAGAGATGTTATCACCGGGGTGGGGCTGGAGTATAAGGGCTGCGGTCTCATTATTATATCAGTGATGTCATAACTGGGGGCGGGTCTGGAGCATAATGGGGTGTGGTCTCATCATTATATCAGTGATATCACCAGGGCGGGGCTGGTTTATAAAGGGCTGCGGTCTCATTATTATATCAGTGATGTCATCACTGGGGGCGGGGCCAGAGTATAAGGGGTGTGGTCTCATCATATCAGTGATGTCATCACCGGGGGCGGGGCAGGAGTATAAGGGCTGCGGTCTCACTATTATATCAGTGATGTCATCACTGGGGGCGGGTCTGGAGTATAATGTGGTGTGGTCTCATCATTATATCAGTGATGTCATCACTGGGGCGGGGCTGGAGTATAAGGGGTGTAGTCTCATCATTATCAGTGATTTCATCACCAGGGTGGGGCTGGAGTATAAAGAGTGTGGTTTCATCATTATATCAGTGATGTCATCACCAGGGCGGGGCCGGAGTATAAGGGGTGTGGTCTCATCATTATATCAGTGATGTCATCACCAGGGGCGGGGCTGAAGTGTAGGGGGTGCGGTCTCATTATATCAGTGATGTCATCACTGGGGGCGGGGCTGGAGTATAAGGGATGTGGTCTCATTATTATATCAGTGATGTCATCTCCAGGGTGGGGCTGGAGTATAAGGGATGTGGTCTCATTATTATATCAGTGATGTCATCTCCAGGGTGGGGCTGGAGTATAAGGGGTGTGGTCTCATCATTATCAGTGATGTCATCATCAGTGCAGGGCTGGAGTATACGGGGTGTGGTCTCATCATTATATCAGTGATGTCATCACCTGGGCGGGGCTGACAACCTCACACAGGGCTGGTTGTCAGAGAATGACATCCAGTCAGTATTTTCCATGTTGAGTGCACTATACCAGGTCTTGTCTTCTTGAGGCTGTGGTTGGCCTTATATAGAGAGAGGCCTTTGTGCTAGTGGAGCGTTATGCTGTGTACATTGCGAGACAAGGAGGATGAGTGTTTTATCAGCCAGAGCCACAGGAGACGCTCTAATCCTGCGTTTCATGTGGTAGTCTTCAGGTGCTGTGTAATGTAGCCGCTCTCATGTTTCCCACTCTGAAGATTAATTTTCCTAAACAAAAGCTTCTAACAGCAGTTTAGGGTCCAGTGTAATTACTGGTCTTTACTGGAGAGGAGTGGGCCGCCTACAGGAGAAAGAGGCCCAAGATTGGACATTCTCCAGGACATAGTCAGTGAGCCACGTCCTAAGTGGATCCTTTGTGATCGGCAAAACAGTAGAATGTGTGAAAGGGGTAGCACCACAGACATACATGGAACAAAGGGCAGCATCCTTCTCTCTGTTATCAGCCACTACACATCCACCATGTGACTAGTGCAGAATATGAGGTGACATCTTGCAGGAGGATCCAAGACGTGGTGGAGATGGTCCCACAGGAAGATCTAGGAGGTGATGGCCTCAAGAGAGGATCCAGAAGGTGGAAACTGTCCTGTAGGAGCAACCAGGAGGAGGAGATTGTCCCACGACATGATCTGTGAGCAGGTGACACTCCCGATGGAGGATCCAGGAGGAAGAGACAGTCCAGTTGGAAGATACAGAAAAAAACAGTCATGTGGGAGAACACAAGATGGGGATACAAGACATAGTCCCACTGGAGGAACCAGGAGGAGGACACAGACCTGTGAGAGGATCATGGAGGAGGACAATCCTGCTAAAGGACATAGGAGGAGAAGACTGTCTGCAGGAGGATCCAGAAAGAAGAGACAGTCTGGCTGGAGGATTCATGATAAGGTTATAATCCAACTGGACAATAAAGAAGGAGGAGACGGTAGTGCAGGAGAAATCAGGAGAAGTGGACGGTTCTGCAAAAGAATCCAGTAGGGGATGGTCTCATTTGAGGAGCCAGGAGGAGGAGATGGTCCTGTGGGAGGATTCAGGAGGAACAGATGGTCCCGCTGGTGGAGGCTGTCCTTCTGAGAATACAGGCGAAGACGTTCTCGCTGGAGGATCCATGAAGAGAAGTTGTTCTTATGGATGGATTGAGGAAGAATATATGGTCCTGATGGTGCAGACTTTCCTGCTGAGGATACAGGAGAATACGGTCTCGCTGGAGGACCAAGGAAGAGTAGTGGGTCCTGTGGGAGGATTCAGGAGAAATGGATGGTCCTGCTGATGGAGACTATCCTGCGGAGGATACAGGAGAAGACGTTCTTGCTGGAGGATCTAGAAAGAGAATTTGGTCCTGTGGGAGTATTCAGGAGGAATAAATTGTCCTGCTGGTGGAGACTGTTCTGCTGAGGATACAAGACAAGACGGTCTCGCTGGAGGATCCAGGAAGGGGAGTTGGTCCCTCTAGAAAATAAAGGAGAAGGGGATGGTTCTGCTGGAGGATTGAGGAGGATAAGACAGTCCCACTGGAGGATTGAGGATGAGGTGACTGTCCCACAAAAAAGTGCAAAAAAGTTTATTTGTGGGAAAACTTGAGAGTCATTTGAGCGACCATAGGCCCCAATATCAACAGCAATAAATTTGTATTCCACATCAGCAATGGCCATGAGGACAATTGAAAAATATTTCTTGTAATTGAAATATTCCGATCACGATCCAGCTGACTTTACAATGCGGATATGTTTCCCGTCCACAGCGCCCAAACAGTTTGGAAACTGACATATCTGTTGAAACTTTTCAGAAATTTCAATCCACCTCTCTGTTGTGGGCTCTGGTAAAAACTCATCAAGTAAACAGTCCAAGAGTGCACGGCATGTGTGCTTCACTATTCCAGATATGGTGGAAATCCCGAGTCTGTACTGGAAATGCAGTGACGAAAGGGATTCTCCAGTTACAAGAAATCTGTGGGGAATTAAAAAACAATCAATTAGTTTAAAATCACAGCATTACATACCAAAACTCAGCTATAACACTTGGAGATGCAAACTACCACCAACAAGATTGCAGTGAAAGTGTGCTCTGATGCGAGCACATCCAATAAATGTGGCTTACCTTAAAGTCACCATCAGACGCTCTGCGGGTGAAACAGACGCGGCATTAGGTGTCCGATTTTCTTATGAGGTGTGCAATGCGCTCCACCAAGTAATCAAAATTCTCCATTTTCATCCGAACATATCCAAAAAATTTATCCGGGTTTCGTCTAAGGTCCATGCAGAGTGTAGAATAGACCCCACGCGTCATTCTCTTGGCTGTGATGGGGTGGATCCACAAACGTCGTCTATGATGCCTGATGCGCTGCTGTCTCGCTCTCTCCTTCTCCAGAACAATCACCCTCAAACGATTCGCCTCCGCTGTAAAATCCGCCAAATTCTTCAAAATATTTCCAATCACAACATCCATCTTCGCCAGTCACTTGCTCTTCTCTCCTACCTGCACTTTCTCCTCTACAACCTGTCAAAGAAGGGCTGTAGGAACACGGTATATATAGTTTTTCAGTAGCCAATCCCGTTCGGAAGGCCACAAGGGGCCTTTTTAAAAACCGGATCCGGCGTAATCCGTCGAAAAACGGATCGAAAACCAGATGAACCGGATGAGACGGTTCCGGTTTTGGCTGTCATGCGCAAGACGGATCCGGCAGAAAACCGGATCCGTCAAATCAGGTTTTACAAAACATTTGCCGGATCCGGCGCTCCAGCATGACGCCGGAACGCGCCTGACGGCGAAAACCCGATGTGTGAAAGTAGCCTAAGAGATCAAAAGTATAAACCAGGGATAACAAAGTGCTCCAATGTAAGAAGAACTATGGAAGAAGGCTCCTTGTGAGTGGATGGAGCAAGAGGAAAGGAATTTCTTAATGGTGTGACGTTGCACAAAGCAAGTTCAGGGCTGCAATGAAAGGACCACAGGTCAGTAATGGCAGGTCCGGCTACAGAAAGGACACAATGGTGGACCAGTGTGATTACCTATGCTGCTGGTGCTTGATTCGGCACTGCTGAGGCTTGGTGCTGTTTTAAATGCCGGCGTGTATCGCCGGACCTAAAGTGCGTCACTGCGTTAACGCCCACATGATGTGACGTCACTCGCGGTGACACGACCCGCAGGCGCTGCTCGCCCACAAGTGTGCAGTCGTTGTCATGGGGGCCAAGACACTCCTGGAGGCTGTGAATGCAGTGGATTGGGCATGCGCTCCTTACAGGCAGAGTAAGGTATGACAGCAGGAAGACAACAGAATATAAAGAATTAATGCGGGGAACAATGATAAATGTGAATTACATAAGCCAATCAGTTGGCCTATCTAACCCAACATGTCAGACACCACATAGCGAGCCATAAGTCCACCATTCGCTGCGGTAAAACCTGCTTACTACTACCAGATCATTTTGCTAGTGCCAGACACTCTGTATTCCAATTACGTTTTCAAAGCTATAGTTTTGTCCTTACCCACTCCCACAAATAAACTTTTTTCCACTTATGAAATAAAGAGTGTGTGGTGAGTTTCTCTTACTTCAAGACTTTTGGGGTCACGTACCCAGTTACACCTGTGCTCTGCCCATCTGAATAGAGGGCAATATGTTCCTATTTATGTGCTGGTTTGTTGTGTTATAGCACCACCTAGTGGTGTCTGAATTTATAACCTGTGCCTTCAGCAGCAGATAGAGTGTTGCATTGTGGGTTTGAAGCAAGGTATGCTGGGAAGAAGAAGCTCCATTTTTTTCTGTGTATTTCCTGGGACACATGTGTTTATTTGTCCTTCTGTAACTGCTCTAACTTGAGTTTGCTATCTGGTAAACACATCTGGTAAGATCAATATCTTTTTTTATGCAATGCAGTATTGTACAGAAATGTGATTAACTGTATAGCAGCCAGTTCATAGGAGATGTGATTGTTATAGATATGTGTATTTCCATGTTAAAGTTTGCATCATGCTGTATACTTACCTGTTATTTGTAAAGTGTCAGCTGTGTGATTATTTGCCCCATACTTACCTATGTTATTTGTATTCTTGTAGTTTTAACGCATGTCCTATACCTGTTGACCAATAAACAAGTTAGACTACAGAGAATGGTCTGCTTATTGGGAATACAGAAAGTGGTTTATGCTGTGTGTCAGATTGCACACCGTATCAACGTGTATGAAGACAGAACAACCTCCACCTCAACAACTGACCGAGTGCACGCCAATCCTGTGAGTCTGGTCCCACAAAATAATCCAAAAGGAGATGGTCTCATTTGAGAAAGAGAAGACAGTGGCACTGTAGGATACAGAAGTAAGAGATGAAAGAGCAGAATACAGGAGACTGTCTCATGGGAGGTTACAGCAATATGAGACAATCGTGTGGGAGGATACAAAAGTAGAAAACATTCCAACTGGAGAAGATGGTCACGTTGAAGGAAGGGGAGTCGGTCCTGCTAGAGTGCACAGGAGAAGGAGATGGTCTAATGGGGAGAATGCAGGAGTAGATGATCCTGTGGGATTATTCAGAAGGAGATGGTCCTGTGGCAGGACCCTGGAGAAGACTATCTTGTGGGAAGATATATTCTCATTAATCATGAGCGAGCAGGCTCGGTAATGCTCGTTACTTGCCCAAGTATTGCGGTACTCGGCGAGCGCCGGTATTATTTGGCGGGAGCTCGGGTCTCCGCCCTGCATGTTTGGTGCTCTTTAGAGCGCTAATCAACATGCAGGGATTGTCTGCCACGCACTGTAATGCTGCAGCCATCTTTGTTGTGGTATTACAGTGATTGGCTGGCCGCACAGCGTCATCAGGTCTATAAGAGACCTGGCGCCGTCCTGCTCGTCACGGTCACGTCCGGAATCAGACTGTGTAGGAAGAGCTGCTGCTCAGATAGGGTCAGATTTGGGGGGTTTTAAGTTAGTGTGGGTATACCATCACAGAATACACAAATCCAGCTAAACCAACAGTTCTTCTAAGGACTAATTACGGGGTATATAGATTACAGTGCTAGGTAGGCAGGGAGTGTATGTGCCTATATACACATCAGTACAAGGCCTGCAGGCACTGTATGTGGGTATCATTAATTCACAATTTTAAGTCCAAAACAAACTACAAGGTACTTCATAAAACCCAGGACATACACCTCTATTCACCCCTACTCGTGTATAGGAGAAATGAAGTAAAGTACCGTGAAGATTAAAAATGATTTTATTGAAACATCTTTTAAAAATTAGATACAGCAAGAAAGGTGCAAGTACAAACAAGAGAGAGGTGTATGTTCTGTATGTGGGTATATAGATATCATTGCATACATCAAGAGGGTCCATTCCATTACCGTCTGCTCCTGCCTATTACATATATCGACCGTATATACCTAGCCCCAGGTATCAGAGGCCAGGAATAATTTTTTTTGCATCTTAATCCTGATAATTTTATTCCAAAGCAATCCAGAACCCTTTTTTCTCCATTTGCTTGTTGACACTGCAGACTACAGCCAGATCCTTTTCATAGTACAGAGTGAAAATCCAGCTATTTTTAACAGGTTTCCCTATCCCAGGCATCACATCTGAGTGCTCATAAAAATCTACAATTTTTTGTGGTACTGTAGAATTTTTTTGGAGTGTCTTATACAAATTTTTGACACCATTTTGCTGCCAAAAAAATATTTAGCTACAGGGCTGATATTTTACACTGGGTTTTGTCCGCCATACGGATCACATATCATTGCGCTCAAAATTGTGCCATTTCAGGCCTCCATAGAATATTTTTTGCTGTGTCATAGCCTATTTATTGACACAATTTTGCTGGCCAAAAAAAAAAAAATACTGGGCAGATATTTGAAAGTGGGCTATCTCTGTCAGATGCCTCATCTATCTGTGGGCTACAAATTGTGGAATTTCAGGCCTACATTTACCTTTTTTTGCTGTGTCTTATCCTAGTTCTATAGACTATTTTGGGGTAAAAATAAAAAAATACAGGACAGATATTGAACAGTGTAGTATCTCAGACGCGTCATCTATCTGTGGGCTACAAATTGTGGCATTTCAGGCCTACATTCCACTGTATTTGCTGTGACGTACCCTAGTTATTGACAACAGTTTGATAAAAAATAAATTTTTACCTACAGTCCAGATATTTTAAAATGTGGTTTTCCCACACACAGATCACATGAAAGTTTGCTCCCAATTCAGCCATTTGTAGTGAACATTGAAAATATTGTAGTCCATTTAAAATGGGCAAGGTGCATGGCAAGCAAGGGTCGGGGAAGTGGACGTGATGGTGATTGTGCATGCAGAGGCCGTGGGCAAGCTAAACTTGTGCCACAACAAACACCGACATCTTCTTGAACTTCCTGTCCGAATTCATAGGGGACCGCAGAACAGCAATATTGAAACCAGAGCAGTTGTTGGTTGGATAGCTTCCAGTCACTTTTCCACCACCACCAGCACCCTGTCTTCCACATGGTCAAGTCTGAGTAGCCGTGAGTCTGGACCGCATATTCCTCACCTGGATCCTCCTTTCTCCCGCCATGCCGAGTGCACGGAGACAACTTATCCCACCACTTGGACACTCCAAAGAGCCCTTCACTTTTCTATTTATAGATTCAGGCCTCTTGCCTGGTCCACTTGAAGCGGGGCAAGATGAGATCGCATGTAGCAATGCCCAAATAATTGAGCAGCCACGTTTACACAAAGGCGACGGTGGGAACGTCTCACAACAGGTGGAAGATGATGAGTCACAATTCCCAGAAAGTCAGGAGGAGGACCAGGGTGCGGAAGTGGAAGCCGAGGTTGTGGATGATATAGTAACTGACCCAACCTGGCAGGACATGCAGAGCGAGGACAGCAGCACACAGGGGGAGGGAGGTGTAGCACTCCAACAAGCAGGAAGAAGCAGTGTGGTGTCCGCAGACAGAAGGCGGGCAACCGTTCCTCATAACACCAACATGACGGAAGTTGGCAGTACAACTGTTAGATCCTCCAGAGTCTGGTTGTTTTTAAAAGACTCTGCCGATAACCCCAAACAGGCCATTTGCACCACCTAACATGCCCGCATCGGCAGGAGTAGCAAAACTATGAGCCTGACCACCACCAGCATGATCAGGCACATGGCAGCAAAGCACCCGACTTTGTGGTCTGAACACCAGGCTCCAGGAACAGTGTCTGTGGGTGAAAACACTGCTTCTTCCACTGCTGTGCGTGCAAGCCAATCCCCTGTCCACATTGCATTCGAAGATGCCTCCTGCCCTGCACCTGTCATTGCCCACACTCAACTACCACCATTATCAAGCACATCCACGTCCCAGCGCAGCCTTCAGCTGTCCATATCCTCGTCATTGGAACGCAAGCGTAAATACACAGCCAACGCCCCACAGGCCACAGTACTAAATTCACACATTTCTCATCTGCGTGCTCTCAAAATGTTGCCTTTTAGGCTCGTGGATATGGAAGCTTTCCACAACCTGATGGCAGCAGCCGTCCCAAGGTACTCGGTCCCCAGCCGCCACTATTTCTCCCGGTGTGCCGTCTCGGCATTACACAGGCACGTGTCCCACAACATTACCTGTACCCTAAACAATGCTGTTACTGGGAAAGACCACCTAACCATGGACACGTGGACAAGTGCTTGTGGGCAGGGATGCTACATCTCGCTGATGGGACACTGGGTTAACATAGTGGAAGACGGGACCCAGAGGGACCTTGGGATGGAACACATCCTCCTGACACTGAGGATTGACGACCCTACGTCAATCAGGGTTGCCCCCGCAGTCTACAGCTCCTGCAACTCATCCTCCTCTTCAGCTTTCATCTCCGAAATGCCCACATCAGTCACAAGCTGGACGCACCGTGTTACGCCGGATGCAGCAAGTTCCAAGAGTGGATCCACTGGACCGTGATACCAAACCTCCCCCGAGCGAGCGCACCAGGTTCAACCAACCCCTATACAGGGATCGTTAGGAAGCAAGCTTAGGGACCTCAAGTACCATGGATGCCAGGACCAGGGGTCGGCTCAGTGACAAAGAACGGAGAAACAGAGATTAAACTGGGAGTATGGAAGTGGGTAGGAACAGAACAGGAAAGAAGCGGTACGGAGGTCGTAAGGAACCAGATGAGGGTTAATAGGGCAGAGGAGAGCGGAGGTGGAGACGGTAGCTAGACTGAGGAGAGAGGAGGTGGAGATGGTTGCTGGACTGAGGAGAGACGGAGGGCGGAGATGGTTGCTGGACTGAGGGCAGAGATGGTTGCTGGACTGAGGAGAGGAGGGCAGGCACCAGGAGGACATGGGCAGGAGCGAACTCTGGGAGAGAGGAAGAACAGGGTTAAGATGCAGGCTGTGCAGGACAGAACTGGCAGCAGCAAGGCGGCCTAGATACAGCATATGAAACGCGATAATCAGGCGCCTCCACTAAGGGAGGGCGGCATGAAATACCAGGCGCCTGTCCTCTATTGGACAGGCAGTGCTGCCGGGTCAGGTGACTTAGGGGCATAAGCGTGGGGAGTGCACGTGTGTTCGCCCCTTAGGGCGCATATGCGAACAGCAGGAGCGTGCGGCTGGCGGCAGAGGGAGAGCGAGCTGGAGCGCACGTGCAGGTGTCCGGCGGTGAGCATGAGCAGGAGGCTGTGACAGCATGGGAGCAGCGGTGCAAGTGGCGGTGGACCAGACCCGGCAAGGGAGCGCGGAGAGGTAACAGTGCCCCCTCTCTTACCCCCCCTCCTCTACTCTTGGACAAAATCTTTTTAAGAATGCGTGAGCATTATTGTTCTCCCAAGGTTGCCAAGACCTCTTATTGGGACCGAGCCCCTTCCAGTCAATTAAAAAGATCATCTTACCCCTGACTCTTGGATGCTAGAATATCCTTCACTTCAAAAACATTATCTGCACTGACTGGGGGAGGAGAGGCGCAGGGAGCAGGATGGAAATTATACAGTATGATTGGCTTCAGGAGAGAGACGTGGAAGACATTGGGAACGCAGAGCAAGGCAGGCAACTTCAGCTTATAGACCACACTGTTGATACGCCGGAGGACTTCAAAAACGAGATCCTAACTTGTAGGGGGGCATCTTCAATCTAATATACTTAGACAAAGCCAAACCTTCTCGCCCAGAAGATAAGTTGGGGCATCCAGGCGCCTCTTGTCGGCATGCCTCCTTATTCGTTCTCCAGCGCCTCCTTAGTCTCCTGCCAAATTTTGGAGAATTCCAAGGTTGCTGAGTTGGCTGCAGGCACTTCGAAGGTGGCGGAGACTGGGAGCGGAATACCAGGATGCATGCCAAAAACCACAAAAAAGGGAAACCTGGCAGAGGACTCGGTATGGTTATTATAGGTGAACTCGGCCCATGGGAGAAGGCAGGACCAGTCATCTTGATGTGAGTTGGTGAAGAAATGAAGATAGGATGCCAACACTTGATTGACACGCTCCGCTTGGCCATTGGTTTGTGGGTGGTTGGCAGAAGACAAGTTCAACTTTACTTCCAAGAGACCACACAAGGCTCTCCAAAATCGAGAGGTAAATTGCACTCCACGATGTTACACAATGTGTAGCGGGAATCCATGAAGTCCAAAGACATGCTGGATGAAGATCCTTGCCAACTCAGGAGCGGACAGGAGTCCTTGTAGCAGGACAAAGTGTGCCATCTTAGAGAACCGGTCTACTACCACCAGAATCATTCAACCGGAAGAGCAGGGCAGGTCCGTGATAAAGTCCAAGGCAATATGTTGCCACGGAGACGAAGGGACAGGTAGCGAAAGCAAAAGCCCTGAAGGTAGGTGTCTGGGGACCTTGACCTTGGCACAGGAGGGGCATGAGGCAGTGAAGTCAACCACGTCTTGGCGAAGGGAGGGCCACCAGTAAAACCGGGAGATGAGGTTTAGTGTCTTCTTAACCCCGACATGACCAGAGATCTTGGAGGAGTGTCCCCAACGCAATACCTTTGTCCTATCAGCCTCCAGAACAAAAGTTTTACCTGGTGGTGGGGTAATTAGCCTCACGGGAGCCACCGTGATGATTTTGCCCTGATCAATGATGTGAGACGGCTCCTCATCAAAGGCTGGGGGCTGAAGAAACCGCAATAATTCATCTGCCTTGACATTCTTCTGACCAGGCTGAAAATGCAACTCAAAGTCGAAGCGAGCAAAAAACAGGGACCACCTGGCCTGTCGGGGGTTGAGTCTCTGGGCTGACTGAATGGATGCCAGGTTCTTGTGATCTGTAAAGATGGTAAATGGATGGATAGCACCCTCCAGCAGATAGCGCCACTCCTCCAGGGCCATCTTGATGGCTAACAGCTGCCGATCCCCGATAGAATATTTGCACTCGGCAGGAGAAAAGGCCTTAGAAAAGAATCCGCAGGAGACCAACTGACCAGAAGAAGACCTCTGAGACAGCACTGCGCCGGCCCCCCGTGGAAGATGCATCCACTTCCAGAACAAATGGTTTGTTCGCCTCGGGCCAATGTAACACAGGTACAGCCGCAAAAGCTCGTTTTAGGCTTAGAAAGGCTTCTTCAGCCTCCGGAGACCAGGTTGCGGGGCTGAATCTTTTCCGAGTGAGGCACGAGATTGGCTTGGTCAGAGACGAGAAATACAGGATAAACTGTCGGTAGTAGTTGACAAATCCGAGGTATATCATCCCCTGAGGAAGAAGTGATCTGTACTTCGAAACACGTTGGGAATATGAATAAAACATCGATCTGTTAATGCACGAGTAATTGTGTGTCATGTCAAGCAGAGCACTAAATCCATAAAAAAAGTTCCATTAAACTATATACTAAAAAGGGCCAAGGAAGGCTGCTCAAAGAGACATTTCTCCATCTTGGCATAAAGTTGGTTCTCCAGCAGGCGCTGCAGGACCAGGTGAACGCTCCTCCTGTGAGAAGACAAATCCAGAGAGAAAACAAGAATGACGCAGGAGTATAGCAGGTCCCAGAAGATGTCGTTGACAAATTCTTGAAATACTGCAGGGTCATTACAAAGGCCAAAGGGCATGATGAGATACTCATAGTGTCCGTCCCGGGTGTTAAAAGCAGTCTTCCACTCGTCTCTGGAGCGGATACGAGTGAGGTTGTAGGCTACAAACATAGATTCAACTTAGAAAAGATCTGAGCACCTCTCAGGTGATCGAAGAGCTCCGGGATTAGTGGCAGAGGATACTTAATTTTTATCGTGATGTCATTCAGGCCTCTGTAATCCATGCAAGGCCGAAGAGAGCTATCCGGCACCAGCGGGCGAGGAGGAGTTTCAAATAAATCCCTTGGCAAGGTTCTCTCAGACGTATTCAGACATAGCCAATGTCTCGGCCGGCAAGAGTGGATAGATTCGGCCCCTAGGCGGGGTGGTTCCTGGTCGTAGTTCGACTGGGCAGTCATAGGGACGATGGGGCGGAAGGATCTCAGCCTCCTTCTTATCAAACACGTCTGCAAAGGACCAGTAGGTGGGAAGCAACCCCACAGGGCCAGAAGAGGGTTGAAAGGCAATCACCGGATGGACAGATCCTAGGCACCTTTCTTGACACGGATGCCCACACCGGAGAATCTCACCAGAACGCCAATCCAAAAAGGGCTCGTGTGTCCGAAGCCAAGACAGGCCGAGAAGCAATGCATGCGACAAGTTGGGCAGAACATAAAAGGCAATCTTCTCTTCTGCAGAAATACTTCCTCAGTAACCATAGAGATGGACTCTTGTAGGGGGTCTACCATCCACGGAAGCAATCATACGAGGGCACTTTAAGGAGATCACGGGAATCTGATATTTCTTCACCTCCTTGAGCCGAATAAAGGTCCCTGCCGTGCCCAAATGCACATATGCCACCTCAGAGCCACGCCTCAGACCCTGGACAATCAAAGCAGAAAGAGTAAGTGGAGGAGAGGAATCTGGCACACCTAGGGAAGCCTCTCTTACCTGACCTAGGTGGAGGAGTTTCCCGGCCTCTCTGGACAAGAGTACAGGAAGTGAGACGTACCACCGCAGTATAAGCACAGGCCCTGTGCTAACCTCTCTTTGGCGTTGTTCCGCTATCTTAACCCGGTCTACCTGCATAGGCTCTGGTGCAGAACTGCCAGGGGCT
This sequence comes from Dendrobates tinctorius, assembly GCF_039654945.1. Classification (NCBI taxonomy): domain Eukaryota; kingdom Metazoa; phylum Chordata; class Amphibia; order Anura; family Dendrobatidae; genus Dendrobates; species Dendrobates tinctorius. The sequence continues at coordinate 751,478 of NW_027361862.1, read as the reverse complement.
GAGTGATCTGTGACCGGAAGAAGAAGAGGGCCTAAAAGGTCGCCTCTCCCTGGCAGCCTCTTGAGTGCGCTCCTGAAAGCGCAAATCATTGCGCATGGCAAGAGAAATGAGGTCTTCCAGGGTGGTCGGGGTATCCCATCCAGCGAGCTCATCCTTTATCTTGCCAGACAGTCCTCGCCAAAAGGTCCCTAACAAGGCCTCATCGTTCCATCCCAGCTCAGAAGACAAGGTGCGGAAGCGTATGGCATATTGTCCTACCATGAGAGTGCCCTGGTGAAGGTTAAAAAGGGCTCAGTGGTGGGGGCGAGCCGGCCAGGCTCATCAAAGAACCTCTGGAAGGTGTCCATAAAGATCACAATGCTGGACACAATGGGGTCATCTCGTTCCAAAAGAGGATTCACCCAGGAGAGCCTCACCCTCCAAATGGGACACGATAAATGCCACCTTAAGCCTGGTCAGTGGGGTACTGCTGGGGCAACAACTCAAAGTGCAGGCGACACTGATTGAGAAAACCCCAGCACAGTTTGGGGTCGCCGCCATAGCTATGCGGTTTACCAAGACGGGGCGAGGGTGCAGACGTGGAGTTCGAGGCCCGGGAGGATACCTGCGAGGAGGCCGATTGCAATTAAAGCAGGTGGTCATCCACGGAGGCCATATAGGACAGGATGTGAGCCTGGGTGTCACGCTGCTGGACCAGCTCCTGCTGGAGGGTGGCCAACTGGGAGGCATTCCCTGGATCCGCGGCCTGTATGGCGGATAACCGGGAAACCATTGTCTTCATAAAAGACATGATGCGAGTCATAAATTCCAGCTCCTTCTGAGCAGCGGCCCTGGCAGGGTCCATAGCCTGATTATGCTGTTACGCCGGAGGCGGCAAGTGCCCAGAGTGGACCTAATGGACCGTGATACCGAGCCGCCCCCGAGCGAGCGCACCAGGTTTAACCAACCCCTATACAGATATCGTTAGGGAGGAAGCTCAGGGACCTCAAGTACCACGGATGCCAGGATCAGGGGTCGGCTCTGGGAAAAAGAACGGAGAAACGGAGATGAAACTGGGAGTTTGTGTAGGGAAATGGACTGACCTATAGATCTGTCTGAAGCAGGAAAGGATACCTGACGAGAATTTGTATATGTGTGGGGAAACAGCTGGAATCAGGAAGAGATGGTGTGGGACCAGGTTTTGGCCACTAGGGGGAGACAAAGACTAGCAGGGAAAGGAGACGGTGCAGTACTGAGGTTTGGCCACTTGAGGGACAAAAGGAAGCAGGGAAAAGCCTTAACAGCAGCTAATGATTAAGAAACCGCAAAGTCATGGTGGGCGGAGTTACAAGGACTTGAGAGGGGAATTCCCAGGCAGGGGAATAAAAAGGGAGAGAGAGCACCGGGGAAGCCAGTCCAGGAGGAGGAGTTCAGCGTAGGAAGAGACTGAAGGAAGAGCTCCAGAAGGAGAGACAGTCAGGAGGGTGGCCCTGATAGCTTAGCCGCAGGACAGAAGACGCCCGGGGTGCCAGACAGACGGAAGTGCTGTGGTGGTGGGCCTAAGGCAGCCACAGTGAAAGAACCGCAAGGGACGTCTCTTTAAAGAGAAAGCAGAAGGTGAAAGGTACCTGGGCCTGTGCGTAGAAGCTGTCGTGTTGCTGTGGTCTTCGGGAGGACGGCCAATAAAGAGGACCTGCTTGAACGCATGTTGGTCTCTGTCTCCAGTCTGTTTGCAGCGAAAAAGGGACCACCCCCAGTCGGCTCACGTACCTACAATTGGCCTAGTCGGCAGGATCATCACCGCGTAATTCACTGTCAGCAGTGAGACCGCGCCGAAGATTGAAAGGACCCGAGCTGAGAGGGTTGAAGATTTTGCTGGAGAACAAAATTAAAAATTTGGACTGTGACTGCAATTTTCGGCTGTGACCAAGAAATCCCAAAAAGAGAGTTTGTGCACTGACACAAATGGCGGCAGTCGGGTTGGAGGAGTTTGGCGCCATATTGGACTGTCAGGGGCAGCTAAGCCGCGGCTGCCTCTGCCTCACTCTCGGCTCCGGTTGCGGCCGGCTCACCGGTACCCACGGCCGCTTCTACTCCACGCTTAGCCCTGGCCACGGCCTACTCACCGGTGTCCACGGCCGCCTCTGCCCTGCTCTCGGCTCCGGCCTACTCGCCAGGCTCCGCGACCTATACCGGGCCCTCTGTCTGGATTGCGGACGTCATAGTAATATAGTAACATAGTTTTGAAGGCTGAAGGAAGACCTTATGTCCATCTAGTTCAGCCTATTTTTAGTGCAGCTGTTTGCATTGTTGATCCTGGGGAAGGCAAAAAACCCACAGAGTAGAAGCCAAAAATTCCTTCCCCTAAGCTGGGTCAACCATCTACCTATAATATTCTATTATTCGTATCCTTCTATACTGTTACTCACAAGAAAAGCCTCCATTCCTTTCTTAAATTCATTCAGGGAGTTGGCCATCACCACTTCCTCAGGAAGAGAATTCCAGAGCCTCACTGCTCTTACCGTGAAGAACCCTCTTCTATGCTGGTGCAGAAATTGTCTTTCCTCCAAACGAAGAGAATGCCCCCTTGTTCTTGTCACAGTCCTTGGTACAAACAGTTCATTGGAGAGATCTCTGTATTGACCTCTGATATACTTGTACATATATATTAGGTCTCCCCTAAGTCTTCTCTTTTCTAGAGTAAATAGACCTAATTTTGATAACCTTTCTGGGTATTGTAGTGAACCAACTCCATTTATCATTTTAGTAGCCCGCCTTTGAACCCTTTCAAGTTCAGTAATGTCTTTCTTGAGCACCGGCGTCCAAAATTGCACACAATACTCCAAGTGTGGTCTGACGAGTGATTTGTACAGAGGGAGAATTATGTTTTCATCTCGTGTCCCCTGACCTCTTCTAATGCATCCCATGACCCTATTTGTTTGGTATGAAGAGGAGGATGAATGAACTCATGGAGATCAACATCCGACACTGCGGAGACACCATCACGTGTTTCTCAACGCAGTGATTCTAGAGCACTGCCCCCATCCCTTATGGGAAATATGTAAAACATGCAAAACAGAAGCCGCGGAGACACCATCACGTGTTTCTCAACGCAAGCAATGACCAGCCAGGTCTTTGCCCGGGAAGGAACAACCACGGGAAGGGCAGTCTCCAATGAAGGAAACCACCTATGCCAAAACATGGTATCCATCCACATACAGCTGTTTCGGGGTATTGCCCCTCATCAGTGTGGAGTAGGAAACTGGCTGGTAGGAGCAATGCCTAGTAAAAAGACTATGAAGAGGAGGATGAATGAACTCATGGAGATCAACATCCGACACTGCGGAGACACCATCACGTGTTTCTCAACGCAGTGATTCTAGAGCACTGCCCCCATCCCTTATGGGAAATATGTAAAACATGCAAAACAGAAGCCGCGGAGACACCATCACGTGTTTCTCAATGCAAGCAATGACCAGCCAGGTCTTTGCCCGGGAAGGAATAACCACAGGAAGGGCAGTCTCCAATGAAGGAAACCACCTATGCCAAAACATGGTATCCATCCACATACAGCTGTTTTGGGGTATTGCCCCTCATCAGTGTGGAGTAGGAAACTGGCTGGTAGGAGCAATGCCTAGTAAAAAGACTATGAAGAGGAGGATGAATGAACTCATGGAGATCAACATCCGACACTGCGGAGACACCATCACGTGTTTCTCAACGCAGTGATTCTAGAGCACTGCCCCCATCCCTTATGGGAAATATGTAAAACATGCAAAACAGAAGCCGCGGAGACACCATCACGTGTTTCTCAACGCAAGCAATGACCAGTCAGGTCTTTGCCCGGGAAGGAACAACCACGGGAAGGGCAGTCTCCAATGAAGGAAACCACCGATGCCAAAACATGGTATCCATCCACATACAGCTGTTTCGGGGTATTGCCCCTCATCAGTGTGGAGTAGGAAACTGGCTGGTAGGAGCAATGCCTAGTAAAAAGACTATGAAGAGGAGGATGAATGAACTCATGGAGATCAACATCCGACACTGCGGAGACACCATCACGTGTTTCTCAACGCAGTGATTCTAGAGCACTGCCCCCATCCCTTATGGGAAATATGTAAAACATGCAAAACAGAAGCCGCGGAGACACCATCATTCATCACCAGTTCATTCATCCTCCTCTTCATAGTCTTTTTACTAGGCATTGCTCCTACCAGCCAGTTTCCTACTCCACACTGATGAGGGGCAATACCCCGAAACAGCTGTATGTGGATGGATACCATGTTTTGGCATAGGTGGTTTCCTTCATTGGAGACTGCCCTTCCCGTGGTTGTTCCTTCCCGGGGAAAGACCTGGCTGGTCTTTGCTTGCGTTGAGAAACATGTGATGGTGTCTCCACGGCTTCTGTTTTGCATGTTTTACATATTTCCCATAAGGGATGGGGGCAGTGCTCTAGAATCACTGCGTTGAGAAACACGTGATGGTGTCTCCGCAGTGTCGGATGTTGATCTCCATGAGTTCATTCATCCTCCTTTTCATAGTCTTTTTACTAGGCATTGCTCCTACCAGCCAGTTTCCTACTCCACACTGATGAGGGGCAATACCCCGAAACAGCTGTATGTGGTTGGATACCATGTTTTGGCATAGGTGGTTTCCTTCATTGGAGACTGCCCTTCCCGTGGTTGTTCCTTCCCGGGCAAAGACCTGGCAGGTCATTGCTTGCGTTGAGAAACACGTGATGGTGTCTCCGCGGCTTCTGTTTTGCATGTTTTACATATTTCCCATAAGGGATGGGGGCAGTGCTCTAAAATCACTGCGTTGAGAAACACGTGATGGTGTCTCCGCAGTGTCGGATGTTGATCTCCATGAGTTCATTCATCCTCCTCTTCAGTCTTTTTACTAGGCATTGCTCCTACCAGCCAGATTCCTACTCCACACTGATGAGGGGCAATACCCTGAAACAGCTGTATGTGGATGGATACCATGTTTTGGCATAGGTGGTTTCCTTCATTGGAGACTGCCCTTCCCGTGGTTGTTCCTTCCCGGGCAAAGACCTGACTGGTCATTGCTTGCGTTGAGAAACACGTGATGGTGTCTCCGCGGCTTCTGTTTTGCATGTTTTACATATTTCCCATAAGGGATGGGGGCAGTGCTCTAGAATCACTGCGTTGAGAAACACGTGATGGTGTCTCCGCAGTGTCGGATGTTGATCTCCATGAGTTCATTCATCCTCCTCTTCATAGTCTTTTTACTAGGCATTGCTCCTACCAGCCAGTTTCCTACTCCACACTGAAGAGGGGCAATACCCCGAAACAGCTGTATGTGGATGGATACCATGTTTTGGCATTGGTGGTTTCCTTCATTGGAGACTGCCCTTCCCGTGGTTGTTCCTTCCCGGGCAAAGAACTGGCTGGTCATTGCTTCCGTTGAGAAACACGTGATGGTGTCTCCGAGGCTTCTGTTTTGCCTATTTGTTTGGTGGCAGCTGCCTGACACTGGGCACTCGAATTTAGCTTCTTATTGACTAAGATGCCTAAGTCTTTTTCCATGTCTGATTTCCCCAGCAGTTTCCCATTTAGTAATTGTAGCATCTGTTTCTCCTTCCCATGTGCATAACCTTACACTTATCTGTTAAACCTCACTTGCCATTTTTCAGCCCAATTCTCCAATTTACTCAAATCTGTCTGTAGTTGCAAACTGTCCACCTTTGTGTTAACTACCTTACATAGTTTTGTATCATCTGCAAATACTGATATTTTACTGTGTAAGTCATCCACTAGATCATTAATAAATATATTAAATAGTAGGGGGCCCAATACAGAACCCTGTGGTCATCTCGCAGAAGAATGCCAAAGAGCGGGAGGTCTGGGCACTGCTGCATGAGAAGGGGGAGACGGCCATGTCTGCCCCTCGGTGCCATGGACAGCTCACCTACATCAATGTGGAACGGGGGTACGGTTTCATCAGGGAAACGGAAACCGGGCACAAAGTCTACCTCAACGTGGCCTCCATCAAGCATGGGAGGCCCCTGTGGATGGGGGATTATGTCTCCTTCTACAAAGAGTATTGCTCCTGCGGTTACTACGCTGTGGCTGTAATTGTGTACCCCCATGGACATGGACCCCCGTAAGAGGATATGGACTCCAGAGTCTCAGGCACTAAGGACACTCCGGGCCCAGGAACAGCCAAGACATCCCGGGGGCTCCACGGCTGTGGAAGTTCCTTGCTGCTGGCGGAACATCGGCCATCAGGAGACAGCCTGGAGCACCGCTGAATATGGACTATCGGGACTGCTGTGTACTGCTGCGCAGCATGGAGACTGTTCCAAGTCCCCTTGCGGTAAGAGACCCCATCTCCTGACGCAGCAGGGATGTGTGGGAGTGCTTCCCACAAAGGAAGGGGGTGCACCACTGTTTAAAATATTGTTGATAAATGTTTGAAACATTGCATCATGAAGAGTTTAATAATGATGTACAATTCAAGATGAGCAAAGATGTAGAAATGGTGCACGTGAAAAAAACGGGGATAGTGACTAGTTCAAATGTTGTCTATATTAAAAAATGAAAAATGTTCAACAGGTCCCGGATACAAAATTGGAGGAAAATGCATGCCATGACTGATTATAACTGAAGGTACAAGATGGTTTGTGGAATTGGAACAGACAGTGGTCCATAGGTCAGGTCCTAAGTAGCAAAAATACCCCAAAGTGAAGGAGGGGAGCACACGGTGACCTGGAAGGCCGGAGCCTCGGTCGTGTTACCCTAGAGAGTTGAATGCAAATCTGAAGGTGAGAAAAGTGGGGGAGAGCACCCGTTGAGGAGTCCGGGTGGTCCTACCCCAATAAAAAGGAATTGTCAGAGGCATACGCACCCGCGAGTAGCCGTAAGCTACTAGGATCATGATTGCTCCCGACTCTGTTCAGCATCCCGCGTAGAGCTAGAAGGCTCCGGGCTCTGCTTGACAGCCGGTCACATGGACAAAATAGAGTGGGGAAATTCAAAAAGGGAAAATGAAGGGGACGAGATTGTCGGGGATGACAATGGGAAAAGGAAGGGGGTATGTAGGGAAGTGGACTGACCTATGGACCTGTCTGGAGCAGGAAAGTGAATGTAAAGATGGGCATTAAATATACCTGATGAGAATTTGTATGTATGTGTAGGGAAACAGCTGGAATCAGGAGGAGATGGTGTAGGACCAGGTTTTGGCCACTAGGGGGAGACAAAGACTAGCAGGGAAAGGAGACGGTGCAGTACTGAGGTTTGGCCACTAGAGGGAGACAAAAGGAAGCAGGGAAAGGACTTAACAGCAGCTAATGCTTAACAAACTGCAAAGTCATGGTGGACGGAGTTTACAGGGACTCGAGAGGGGAATTTCCAGGCAGGGGAATAAAAAGGGAGAGAGAGCCCCAGGGAAGCCAGTCCAGGAGGAGGAGTTCAGCATAGAAAGAAACTGAAGAAGGAAGAGCTACAGAAGGGACAGGAAGGAGAGACAGTCAGGGGGGGTGGCCCTGACAGATTAGCCCCAGGACAGAAGACTCCCCGGGGTACCAGAGGGACGGACTCGGCAGCTGCGGTGGTGGGCCTAAGGCAGCCACAGTGAAAGAACCGTGAGGGACGTCACTTTAAAGAGAAAGCAGGAGGTGAAAGGTACCCGGGCCTGGTCGTAGAAGCTGTCGTGTTGCTGTGGTCGTCAGGAGGACGGCCAATAAAGAAGACCTGTTTGAAAGCACGTTAGTTTCTGTCTCCAGTCTGTTCATGGCAAAAAAGGGACCCTCCCCAGTCGGCTCATGTACCTACATATGGAAGTGGATAGGAACAGAGCAGGAAAGAAACAAGGGCAGTACAGAGGTGGTAAGGAACCAGATGAGGGTTAAATGGGCAGAGGAGAGCAGAGGTGGAGACGGTAGCTACACTGAGGAGAGCGGAGGGCAGAGATGGTTGTTGGACTGAGGAGAGACGGTGGGCGGAGATGGTTGCTGGACTGAGGAGAGATGGAGGGCAGGCACCAGGAGGACACGGGCAGGAGCGGACTCTGGGAGAGAGGAAGAACAGGGTTAAGATGCAGTCTGTGCAGGACAGAACTGGCAGCAGCAAGGCAGCCTAGATACAGCATATGAAACGTGATAATCAGGCACCTCCACTAAGGGAGGGCGGCCTGAAATACCCGGCGCCTGTCCTCCATTGGACAGGCAGTGCTGTCGGGTCAGGTGACATAGGGGCATAAGCGTGGGGAGTGCATGCGCGGTCGCCCCTTAGGGTGTATGCACGAACAGCAGGAGCGCACGGCCGGCGGCAGAGGGAGAGCACACTGGAGCACCCGTTCAGGTGCCCGGCGGGGAGCATGAGCAGGAGGCTGCGACAGCGTGGGAGCAGTGGCGCAAGTGGCGGTGGACCCGGCAAGGGAGCGCGGAGAGGTAACACACTGCATCACTGCCTCAGCCAAGCGTCAACAGGCTGAACTGAAGCTAATATGCTTAGGTGACAAACCGCACAATGCTGAAGAGTTGTGGACAGCTCTGAAAGTGCAGGCAGATCTGTGGCTGACACCGCTGAACCTACAGCCAGGCATGGTCATGTGTGACAATGGCCGAAACCTGGTGGCGGCTCAGTGATGAGCTCACACACATACCATTCCTGGCCCATGTGCCCAAAGCTAGAATCATAGAATGGTAGAGTTGTAAGGGACCTCCTGCGTCATCTGATCCAACCCCCTGCTCAAAGCAGGATACACTAAATCATCTCAGACAGATGTCTGCCCAGCCTCTGTTTGAAGACTTCTGTTGAAGAACTCACACCTCTCGTGGCAGCCTGTTCCACTTATTGATCACCCTCACTGTCAAAAAGTTTTTTCTCATATCTAATGTGTCTCCTCCCATTCAGTTTCATCCCATTGCTTCTATTCTTGTGCAAATGAGAAGATGATCCTCCTACAACAGAGGTCTCAAACACGCGGGCCGCATGCGACCCCTGAGGCAGGCATCTGCGGCCCGCGGTGCACCACATGTCTCACTCCCTGAGGTAGGTAGAAGGTGGAAGCCGTGCATTCAGGAGCGCGCGATGGCTGTTCTGTGTGCAAAGGACCTGGGATGAGGTCACAGGAGGGGGAGGAGTCAAGGGTCACATGATCAGGGACTTCAGTGTGAGCAGGACGCTGCTGTGCTGGTTGTCATAATGCTGGATGAGGGTAATGTGTGGGGTCAGGAAGGGTTTACAGGGTGAGTGTAGCAGAGCTGTGTGTGTACGAGGTGTACGGAGCGGAGCCGTGTGTGTACGAGGTGTACGGAGGGGAGCTGTGTGAACGAGGTGTACGGAGCAGAGCCGTGTGTGTATGAAGTGTATAGAATGGGGTGTACAGAGAGGAGCCGCGTGTGTACGAGGTGTATGGAGAGGAGCGTGTTCCCAAGTATTAGCTGTCACTCCTAGCTTTGTGTCATCAGCAAATTTAATCAGTTTACCCTCAATTCCTTCATCTAAATCATTGATAAAGATGTTGAACAATACAGTGCCTAGGACAGAGCTCTGTGGTACCCCACTTGAGACATTCTTCCAACTGGATGTGCAGCCATTTACGACCACTCTTTGGATCCGATCACTAAGCCAGTTATGAATCCACCTAACAGTTGCCTTGTCCATTCCATGCTTAGTCATTTTTTCAATAAGGATTGTGTGAGATACTTTGCCAAATGCTTTGCTGAAGTCAAGATGTACTACATCTACAGTATTTCCCTGATCCACCCAGTCAGTGATTCTATCATAGAAGGAAATTAAGTTAGTCTGACATAACTTATTAGTTACTAACCCATGCTGACTCTGTTTAATCGCTTCTTTCTTATCCAGGTACTTACATACATGTTGTTTAATAATTTGGTTCAAAGATCTTTCCTGGTATAGATGTCAGACTCACCAGCCTATAGTTCCCTGGGTCCACCTTCTTCCACTTTTTGAAGATAGGAACAACATTTGCTCTTCTCCAGTCTTCTGGGACTTCTGTTTTCCAAGAATTTTCAAAGATTGTGGAGAGTGGTTCAAAAATTTCTTCTGCTATCTCCTTCAGTGCTCTGGGGTGTAATTCATCTGGACCTGGAGACTTGAATTCAGCTATGTTAGCTAAGTGTTTCCTCACTATCTTTCTGTTTATAGATATCCTGGATTCTTCTATTCCCTTAATAGGACAGTGAAGATCAGTTGATGTTACATTTCCTTTCTGAGAGAAAACAAATGCAAAATAGGAATTTAAAATTTCTGTCTTCTCAACATCCTGTCTTACCATTTCATAATTTTCATCCTGTAAAAATCGAATAGCATGTATGACTTTTCTTTTACTTTTGACATCCCTTGTCACGAGGTCCTTCTCAGGTATCACACAATCAACAATGCACAGTTAGCATATCAGTACACATCAATAGACAAAGATAAACACACACTATGTACAGTAAAGGTACTGTCACACTTAGCGATGTACCAGCGATCCCGACCAGCGATATGACGCGGTCAGGATCGCTGGTACATCGCTAAGTGGTCGCTAGTGAGCTGCCACACAGGCAGATCTCACCAGCGACATCGCTGGGGACGGGGATCGCTACTTACCTGTCACACCAGGCGATCCTGCGTCCTCCCGCCCGGCTCCACGCGTCGCTCGTCGTCACAGCAGGAAGCGCTGCAGGAAGCTGACGACGAGAAACAGTCCAGGACGTTTTTGCGCGATCAGCGATAACCAGCGGGGGAGCCGGTCGTAGGTAAGTATCAGACACAGCGATATCGCTAGCAATATCGCTATAACGTCACAAGTTATAGCGATATTGCTAGCGATATCGCTTAGTGTGACAGGCCCTTTAGGCTGCAGACAGTAAGTGAGCTAATTCAATTATCAGCCTTTTGGAAGGTAATTGAGACTCCAGACAATATGGGGAATACACAAAATGATACAGGGCAACAAGAAAACATTATGAAAACAGTGAAATAGAAATATACACAAAATGACACCCACATAGCCTATCACACCATCACAACCTCTCCCCCTCATAATAAGGGAGAACTCTATGAGGTCTACAGAGACCTCTGGCCTGCTCACTTTAGTCCACATTGCTCAATCGTTTATAGTTCCTTATACAGTTGCAGGGGTAGGTCGGCCTGGGGAGCCTATGGTTATTCTTGTCGAGACAGTCCATCGGCGTTCTGATGTTGGCTTCCCCACTTGTATTGGATGGAGAAGCTGTAGGGTTGTAAGGACAGGCTCCACTGCATCAAACTTCCATTGTACCCTGATATGTGGTTCAGCCATGTGAGGGGGTTGTGGTCTGTAACAATTGTAAAGTCTCTGCCATACAAGTATGGCTGCAATTTATTTAGAGCCCATACGATGGCAAGGCACTCCTTTTCAATAGTGGCATAGGCAACTTCCCGATCCAGTAGTTTCTGACTGGCAAAAGCAACAGGATGTTCTTTTCCGGCGGCGTTCACTTGGCTAAGCACTGCCCCAATCCCAAAGTTGGATGCATCTGTCTGCACGAGGAACCTGCGCTTATAATCAGGGGCAGCCAAGACAGGAGCAGTGATGAGGGCGGTCTTTAACGCTGAAAAGGCATCCTCGCATGCAGTCGTCCACGTCACATTCCTAGGCATATTCTTGCGGGTCAGGTCGGTTAGGGGCTTGGCCAAGGTGCTGAAGTTAGAAACAAATTTGCGATAGTAGCCAGCAGTTCCTAAAAATGCAAGAACCTGTTTAGTCTGGGGTCTACACCAGTTGCTAATGGCTTCCACCTTGGCAGGCTAAGGCCTTAGGGTCCCACCCCCTACTCTATGCCCGAGGTACTGCACCTCAGCCATCCCTATTTGACACTTATCAGGGCGAATGGTCAGTCCTGCAGTAAGGATACAGTCTAGCACTATGCCCAAGTGTTTAAGATGTTCCTCCCAGGTGGTATTAAAAATGGCAATGTCATCTAAGTAAGCACAGGCAAAGTCCTGACGTTGTTGTAACAGTCGATCTACCAGTCTCTGGAAAGTAGTGGGGGCAGTTTTCATCCCAAAGGGCATTCCCAGGAACTCAAAAAGCCCAAATGGAGTAATGACGGCCGAGCACTCCGGAGCGTCCTCCGTTAGGGTTATCTGCCAGTACCCCTTGCTCAAGTCTAATGTGGCCACAAGCTGGGCACTGGCCAGAAGATCCAATAGATCATCAATCCTGGGCATGGGGTAAGCATCACTCTTGGTGGCATCATTTAATCGCCTGTAATAAACGCAGAATCGTGTTGTACCATCCTTCTTGGGGACTATGACGACAAGAGAGGCCCAAGAACTGTGAGATGGCTAACAACTCCCAGTCGTTTCTTCACCTCCAGTTCATTCTTTATCATACCTTGAGGAGCCTCTGGAACCCGGTAGGCAGCCTGCTGGATGGGGCATTGTCCGGGGGTTTCCACATGGTGGCTGGTGAGAGTAGTCTTCCTGGCTTTGAGGAGAAAGCAGCAGCCCTCGGCCTTAGTACGGCGAAAATATCATCCTTTTGTATATCAGATAAATGAGAGCCCAGGGGCACTTGTTCCAGTGATCCTCCCTCTTGGGCAACCTGGAGAAGATTGGGGAGATACTCGTCATCGGCGGTAGCACTAGGGCTGTGGTAGACAGCTAAAGTAGAACAGGCAGAGATCTCGGTCGTGGTATTCTTTCAGCATGGTAATGTGGACGGTTTTCTGTCGTCGACCACTAGAGTCCAGAGCAATAACCTAGTTAGTGTCATTCATTTTCTTGACAACCTGATAAGGACCTTCCCACACTGCTTGAAGCTTGTTGGCAGGAGAAGCAGTAATCATGAGCACTTGTTGTCCTTCCATAAATTCCCGGGTCCTGGCATTACGGTCATACCAGGTTTGTCTGGACTGGGCCATTCGCTGATGTTCTTTAGCCAAGGTAGCTAGCTGGGCGAGATGGTATCTGAACTCTAGAAAATATTGAATGATGGACATTCCGGTGTCTGAGATATCTCACTCCAAATGTTCTTTCAGAAGAGAGGCCCACGGACCTTCCGGCTAAACAGTAGTTCGAAGGGAGAGAACCCTGTGGACTCTTGGGGAACCTCCTGATAGGCGAAGAGGAGATGTGGCAGGTACTTTTCCCAGTCTTTTTCAACATCAACAAAAGCCCTCAGCATATTTTTTAGGGTTCCATTAAAGTGTTCACATAATCCGTTGGTCTGCGGGTGGTATGGGATGGTGCGAATGGCTCGAACACCACAGGTATGCCATAGGGACTGGACCAGATCTGACATGAACTGAGTGCCTTGATCTGACAATATTTCATTAGGAAACCCTACCCGGTAACGATGGTAACAAGGACCTCGGCTACCTTTACTGCTGTAATACTGGACAGGGCCACAGCTTCAGGATACCTAGTGACATAGTCCACCACGGTCAAGATATATTTTTTCCCCCGACCGGCTGGGGTGGGCCAGAGGACCTATGGTGTCGACAGCTACACGTTGAAATAGTTCTTCAATTATGGGCAGGGATTGCAGGGGTAGTCTCAAAAACGTTGGGTGAGTCTCTTTTCAGTCCTTTTCCTCCCTTGATGCCCAGCCAAGGGAAAGTCATGGGCCAGTTGGAGTAGCTATGCCCTGTACTTCTGAGGGATAATGAGTTGCCTGGTCATTGCGTCAGGGTTGCCCTGGTCACTGACCTTTGTTACACGATAATACAGTTCATTTTCTCGAGTGAAGCCATCCCCATTATCTCCCATGTGCCCAGTTTCTGCCTTTCGCCTAAGGGCTGCTAAGGTAGTGTCACCCTCCATTTCTCTCCTAAACTGTCCCAAGACTCTCCCAATGTAGTAGCAGCGAACATATTGCTTACCACCTCTGATGCGGTTTGTGATGGTTGCTCCCCAGCGAGGTCCAGATGATGTAGTGTTTGAAGGGCCTGTAGTTGGGTGACTGCTCCCACAAATTGGCACTGTAACTCTCCAATGTCGTTCCCAAGGAGGATATCTGCAGGAAGTCCTCTCATAACTCCAATCCAACACAGTTTTTCTCCACAACCATAATCCAAATGCACAGAAGCTTGCTGTATATATTTGCGGGCACCCCCCGCCAAGACAATGGGAATTCCAGGACCCTGGTAAATTGCCTCGGGTCGAACCACACGGGGGTCAGCGATAGTCAAGAATGCCCCTGTGTCTCTAAATCCTGACACTTTGTGGCCATCAATTAAGACATCCTGCAGGTGGCGTTGCCATGGCTCTGGGTAGCTAAAGGACAAAGGCCGGAGTCCGTACACTCCTAGAGGTGTATCTATGGTGCCGTGGTCGGTGGTCCACTCTGGTAGGGGTGGTGGTAGCTCTTCCTCAGGCGGGATGGAGTGTACAAGATGCACTGGATGAGGTGGAGCTGCATGGGGTTCCCGCAGAATTCTTGCGGGACAGCCAGACTGCAACAGTCCAGGTTGCCCACACCAATAACATCTCTCTGTGATACCCCCAGGTCGTGGTCTGAACTATTGGGGCCTAGGATTGTGAGGCGTGATTGTCATTGGCTTGCGACTAGGTGGAAGGGCAGATATAATCGGAGGGGGACGGGGCGCGGGAGCAGGCCGTGGTTCATTGTCCAGAAGCCTCCTCCATTGCGGCCAGATAGTAAGAGCTTCATCTGCCAGGGCTGCAGCTCTATCCACGGTACACGACGTGCGCTCCCGGACCCATTCCCATACCTCTGCGGGGCACTTGGCAAGAAATTGTTCTATAAGGAATGCCTGTATAACATCTTCCACAGTAAAGGCGTTTTCTGCTTCCAGCCATCTCCGACATGCCTGGGACATCTTATGTGCATACATCCTAAACGATCCCCCCGTGGTGCATGGGAGGTCTCAGAACTTGGCCCTATATGAGTCTGGGGTGATAGCATGGTAAGCATGGTAATCCAGGATAGTCCGCTTTACAATGTTATAATCCCCATTACGCTGTGCGTCAATGGTTCGGTGTGCCTCCGCCATGCTACCGCTCAGGAGTCCTACTAACAAACGCATCCAGCTAGAGTGGGGCACCTCCATCACAGCACACTTCTGCTCAAAGTCCTTGAAGAACCCCTCCACATCTCCGGAAGCCTCATCAAATGGCTTAAACTCTGTCCGGGTGATCTGTACAGGCTCACGGATCGTTGGGTTTACACTCCACATTGCATTACTCCCTCTTTCAAGCTCCATTGCTTATTGTCTCCACTGTGCCAGGCGGGCAGCCTCCTCCTTGTACTCCTGAGAGATGCCTGGGCCCAGAACCACCATCTCTTCTTCGTACCACACCAACCACTGGCTTTTTTGGATGGGGATTCCTGTCTCCAGTGCTCGTCCTTCAGATATCTGAGAAGATGTGGCCGAGCTAGCGCCCACCAGTAGGTCAAGTAAGGCCTCTTTAGTCAGTCCCTGGTAGTTCAATCCCAGGTCTCTGGCTCTCTCAATGTAAACTGGATACAGTCCAATTTCTGTACTAACTCTGTGGGTGGTTCTCCATTGGGTTGCACTCTGTTGATCCCACCGCTGCCACCAGTTGTCACGGGGTCCTTCTCCGGTATCACACAATCGACAGAGTGAGGGAAGTGTGAACAATCCCAAGACCTTTATTATAGGCAAAATTAGAAGGTCCATAAACAATCCACCACACTGAGGATACAATAGTCCAGAAAACAAATGAAGTTCAGTAACAGGATAAAATGTCCAGGGAGATGAGAGTCCAATAACCAGCAGCCAGAGGATAAAAAGTCCATACGCTTCCCTTTCTTTCTGACGTGCTGTGTGATGAGATGAGATGTGGTATCCCCGTCTCGGGGTCTTTTATACCCCAGAAGGGTAAGCTATTTTTAGAATTACTCAGTGTCCAGTACACCCTCAAATTCTGTTCCCTCTTTAGAAGTCAACAAACTAGTTTCATAATACAATGCACAATTAGCATATCAGTACACATCAATAGACAAAGATAAACACACACTATGTACAGTCAGGCTGCAGACAGTAAAGGCCCCAACACACACAGCGATCTCGCTAGCGAGATCGCTGATTTTGTGACGCCACAGCGATCGCGCGATCTCGACTGGTCCCCCTGACGGGTATTGCTGATCGTGCTCGATTGTCCTGGGCCATTTTTTGATCGCTGGTCTCCAACTGGCCAGCACGCATCCCTGCGTGTGGCAGCGAGACACCAGCGATCAGCGACGCTGGTTTCTAATGTAAACATCGGGTATCTAAGAGTTGCGCGTCTCTGGGATACCCGCTATTTACCTTGGAAACCAGCATACACGCTAGTTTCCAAGGTAAACAGCGGGTATCATTTGAATCATAGAATTGAGGTTTCTTTGAATCATAGAGTTGGAAAGGACCTCCTGGGCCATCTGGTCCAACCCCCTGCTCAAAGCAGGATTCGCTAAATCATCCCAGACAGATGTCTGTCAGCCTCTGTTTGAAGACTTATATTAAAGGAGAACTCACCACCTCTCATGGCAGCCTGTTCCACTCATTGATCACTCTGTCAAAAAGTTTTTTCTAATATCTAATCTGTGTCTCTTCCCATTCAGTTTCATCCCATTGCTTCTAGTCTTTCCTTGTGCAAATGAGAATAAAGTGGATCCTTCTACAATGTGACAGCCCTTGAGATATTTGTAGACAGCTATTAAGTCTCCTCTCAGTCTTCTCTTCTGCAAGCTAAACATTCCCAAATCATGCAACCTTTCCTCATAAGACAGGGTTTGCAGACCGGTCACCATTCTGGTCGCTCTTTTCTGAACATGCTCCAGTTTGTTGATGTCTTTTTTAAAATGTGGCGCCCAAAACTGGACACAATATTCCAGATGAGGTCTGACCAAAGAGGAGTAGAGGGCAATAATGACTTCACGTGATCTAGACTGTATGCTTCTGTTTATACATCCTAGATTTGCATTTGCCTTTTTTGCTGCTGCATCACACTGTTGACTCATATTCAGTCTGTGATCAATTAGTATACCCAAGTCTTTTTCACATGTGCTGTTGCTTAGCCCTATTCCTCCCATTTTGTATATACTTTTTTCATTTTTATTGCCAAGATGTAGTACTTTGCATTGTTCCCTGTTAAAAACTATTCTGTTAGTTGCTGCCCACTTCTCCAGTTTATTTATATCTTTTTGAATCCTCTCTCTCTTCTCTAGTATTAGCTATCCCTCCTAGCTTTGTGTCATCAGCAAATTTAATCAGTTTACCCTCAATTCCTTCATCTAAATCGTTGATATAGATGTTGAACAATACAGGGCCCAGGACAGCCCTGTGGTACACCACTTGAGACATTCTTCCAACTGGATGTGATTCTGTCATAGAAGGAAATTAAGTTAGTCTGACATGACTTATTAGTTACAAACCCATGCTGACTCTGTTTAATCACATCATTCTTGTCCAGGTACTTACATACATGTTGTTTAATAATTTGCTCAAAGATCTTTCCTGGTATAGAAGTCAGACTCACCGGCCTATAGTTGCCTGTGTCCAACTTCTTCCCCTTTTTGAAGATAGGAACATTTGCTCTTCTCCTGTCTTCTGGGACTTTTCCTGTTCTCCAAGAATTTTCAAAGATTATGGAGAGGGGTTCAAAAATTTCTTCTGCTATCTCCTTCAGAACTCTGGGGTGTAATTCATCTGGACCTGGAGACTTGAATTCATTTAGGTTAGCTAAGTGTTTCCTCACTAACTTTCTGTTTATAGATATCCTGGATTCTTCTATTCCCTTAATAGGACAGTGAAGATCAGTTGATGTTACATTTCCTTTCTGAGAGAAAACAAATGCAAAATAGGAATTTAAAAGTTCGGCCTTCTCAACATCCTGTCTTACCATTTCATCATTTTCATCCTGTAAAAATCCTATAGCATCTTTGACTTTTCTTTTACTTTTGACATAGCCCCAAATCCTTTATTATTGCTTTTGACATCTCTTGCAAGCCTCAATTCATTGTCAGCTTTAGTTATCTGATTTGTGCCCTGCAATTTCTGCAGACAGCATTATATTCTTCTTTAGATATGCCTCCCTCTTTCCATTTTATAAACATTTTTTTCTTCCTTTTTAGTATGTGCTTAAGTTCTGTGTTCATCCATCCAGGTTTCCTTAAACGCTTCCTATTCTTCCCTCTTTTTGGAATTGTTAACAATTGTGCTCCGAGAATTTCATTTTTCAAGATTTCCCATCATTCCTGGACATTTTTGTCCTTAAGGATATCCAGGAGCCGCGCAGCTCTTAGATACCCGATGTTTACTTTGGACACCAGCTTGCTCGCTGGTCCTGTTTTCTGGAGGGGCTGTCTATGTGACAGCTCACCAGCTATCAGCCTAACGATGTCCCAGCGATCCCATCCATGTTGGATTGTTGGTGGGATTGCTGGGACATCGTTATGTGTAACGGGGCCTTAATTGAGCTAATTCAATTATCAGCCTTTTGGAAGGTAATTGAGACTCCAGACAATATGGGTAATACATGAAATGATACAGGGCAACAAGAAGACATTATGAAAATCAGTGAAATAGAAATATACACAAAATGATACCCACATAGCCTATCACACATCACATCCCCAAAATCCTTTTTTTATTGATTTTGACATCTCTTGCAAGCCTTAATTGTCAACTTTAATCTGATTCGTGCCCTGCAGGTTCTGCAGACATTATATTCTTCTTTAGAGATGCCTCCCTCTTTCCATTTGATAAAGATTTCTTTCTTTTTAGCATGTGTTTATGTTCTGTGTTCATCCATCGTGGTTTCCTTAACCCCTTCACCGCCAAGGGTGGTTTGCACGTTCATGACCGGGCCAATTTTTACAATTCTGACCAGTCTCTTTATGAGGTCATAACTCTGGAACGCTTCTATGGATCCCGGTGATTCTGACATTGTTTTCTCGTGACATATTGTACTTCATGATAGTGGTAAAATTTCATTCAAATAACTTGCGTTTGTGAAAAAAACGGAAATTTGGCGAAAATTTTGAAAATTTTGCAATTTTCCAACTTTGAATTTTTATGCCCTTAAATCACAGAGATATAGCACACAAAACACTTGATAAGTAACATTTCCCACATGTTTACTTTACATCAGCACAATTTTAGAACCAAAATTTTTTTGTTAGGAAGTTATAAGGGTTAAAAATTGACCAGCAATTTCTCATTTTTGCAACACCATTCTATTTTTACGGACCACATCACATTTGAAGCCACTTTGAGGGGTCTGTATGATAGAAAATACCCAAAAGTGACACCATTCTAAAAACTGCACCCCTTAAGGTGCTCAAAACCACATTCAAGAAGTTTATTAACCCTTTAGGTGCGTCACAGGAATTTTTTGAATATTTTAAAAAAAAATGAATATCTAACTTTTTTTCACAAAAAAAATACTTCAGGTTCATTTTTTTATTTTAACAAGGGTAACAGGACAAATTGGACTGCAAAAGTTATTGTGCAATTTGTCCTGAGTACGCTGATATCTGATATGTGGGGGGGAACCACTGTTTCGACGCATGGCAGAGCTCAGAAGGGAAGGAGTGCCGTTTGACTTTTTCAATGCAAAATTGGTTGGAATTCAGATCGGATGCCATGTCGCGTTTGGAGAGCCCCTGATGTACCTAAACAGTGGAAACCCTTTAAAGACTACAATATTGTGTTTACGCACTTAGGGCGCCGCGAATTGTCTGTTCTTCTCTCCCAAACAGGGTTTTTTTTGCTAAAAGTTATTGTGCAATTTGTCCTGAGTACGCTGATACCCCACATGTGGGGGTAAACCACTATTTGGGCGGATGGCAGAGCTCGGAAGGGAAGCAGCGCCATTTGACGTTTTTGGCTGGAATTGAGATCTGACACCATGTCGCGTTTGGAAAGCCCCTGATGTACCAAAACAGTGGAAACCCCCCACAAATGACACCATTTTGGAAACTAGACCCTCAAGGAACTTATCTAGATGTGTGGTGAGCACTTTGACCCCTCCAGTGCTTCACAGAAGTTTATAACGCCCGGGCGTGAAAATAAAAAATTCGTATTTTTTCCACAAACATGATCTTTTAGTCACCAATTTTTTTTATTTTCCCAAGGGTACCAGGAGAAATTGGACCCCAAAAGTTGGAGTCCAATTTGTCCTGAGTACGCTGATACCCCATATGTTGGAGAAAACTACTGTATGGGCACATGTCGGGGCTCGGAAGGGAAGTAGTGACGTTTTGGAATGCAGACTTTGATGGAATGGTCTGTGGGTGTCATGTTGTCTTTGGAGAGCCCCTAATGTACCTAAACAGTGGACAACCCCCACAAATGACCCCATTTTGGAAACTAGACCCCCTAAGGAACTTATTTAGATGTGTGGTTAGCACTTTGAACCCCCAAGGGCTTCACAGAAGTTTATAGTGCCCGGGCATGAAAATAAAAAAATCGTATTTTTTCCACAAACATGATCGATTAGTCCCCAATTTTTTTATTTTCCCAAGGGTAACAGAAGAAATTGGACCCCAAAAGTTGTTGTCCAATTTGTCCTGAGTACGCTGACACATTTGTGGGAGAAAACTACTGTATGGGCACACGTTGGGGCTTGGAAGGGAAGTGCGACGTTTTGGAATGCAGACTTTGATGGAATGGTCTGCGGGTGTCATGTGCGTTTGGAGAGCCCCTGATGTACCTAAACTATTGAAACTCCCCACAAGTGACCCCATTATGGACACTAGACCCCCCATAGAACTTATCTAGATGTGAGGTGAGCACTTTGAACCCCCAAGTGCTTCACAGAGGTTTATAATGCCCGGGCATGAAAATAAAAAATCATATTTTTTGCACAAACATGATCAATTAGTCCCCAATTTTTTTATTTTCCCAAGAGAAATTGAACCCCAAAAGTTGTTGTCCAATTTGTCATGAGTACGCTGACACCCCATATGTGGGAGAAAACTACTGTATGGGCACACGTCGGGTTCGGAAGGGAAGTAGTGACGTTTTGGAATGCAGACTTTGATGGAATGGTCTGCGGGTGTCATGTTGCCTTTGGAGAGCCCCTAATGTACCTAAACAGTGGAAAACCCCCACAGATGACCCCATTTTGGAAACTAGACCCCCTAAGGAACTTATCTAGATGTGTGGTGAGCACTTTGAACCCCCAAGTGCTTCACAGAATTTTATAACGCCCGGGCGTGAAAATAAAAAAAATCATTTTTTTCCACAAAAATGATATTTTTGCCCCCAATTTTTTATTTTCCTAATGGTAACAGGAGAAATTGGACCCCAAAATTTGTTTTGCAATTTGTCCTGAGTAGGCTGATACCCTACATGTGGGGGTAAAACACTGTTTGGGCGCATGGCAGAGCTTGGAAGGGAAGGAGCACCATTTGACTTTTTCAACTCAGAATTGGCTGGAATTGAGATCAGACGCCATGTTGCATTTGGAGAGCCCCTGATGTGCCCAAACAGTGGAAACCCCCCAATTATAACTCCAACCCTAACCCCAACACACCCCTAACCCTAATCTCAGCCCTAACCCTAGCCCTAACCCTAATGGGAAAATGGAAATACATACATTTTCTTTTAATTTTATTATTTTTCCTTTACTAAGGGGGTGATAATGGGGGGTTTGATTTACTATTTATGGCGGTATTTATGTTTGGCGGCTGTCACACGCTAAAAGATGCTTTTTATTGTAAAAATAGTTTTTGCATCACCACATATTGAGAGCTATAATGTTTCTGTATTTTGACTCACTGAGTCATATGAGGTCTTATTTTTTGCGGGACGAGTTGACGTTTTTATTGGTACCATTTTCGGGCACGTGACATTTTTTGATCGCTTTTTATTCCGATTTGTGGGACGCAGAATGAACAAAAACCAGCGTTTCATGAATATCTTTTGGGGGGGGGTGCGTTTACACCGTTCCGCTTGCGGTAAAATTGATAAAGCGGTTTTATTCTTCGGGTCAGTACGGTTACAGCGATACCTCATTTAGGTCTTTTTTTATGTTTTGTCGGTTTTATGCAATGAAAACTATTTTATATAAAAAATAATTATTTTTGTATCGCTTTATTCTGCGAGCTATAACTTTTTTATTTTTTCGCTGACGATGCTGTATGGCAGCTCGTTTTTTGCTGGACAAGATGACGTTTTCAGCGGTACCATGGATATTTATATGCGTCTTTTTTATCGCGCGTTATTACACTTTTTGTTTGGCAGTATGATAATAAATCATTTTTTGCTTCGTTTTTTATTTTTATTTTTTAAGGGGTTCGCTAAAGGGGTTAACTAATGGGATAGTTTTATAGGGCAGGTCGTTACGGACGCGGCGATACCTAATATGTGTACTTTTATTGTTTTTAATTTTTATTTAAAAAAATGGATTGGGGGAATATTTTTTTTTTTTCTAATTTATTTGGCGATTTTTTTTAAATTATTTTAACACTTTTTTTTTTTTACTTTATTACCTTGTCCCAGGTGGGACATCACTGTCCTGTGACAGATCGCTGATCTGTCACATCACAGATCACTGTGACAGATCAGCAATCTGTCACAGGCAGTTCTGCAGACTTCCTCATGCCTGCGCTTTGCAGGCAGTGAGGAAGTCAGCTCCCTACAGGCCCTCGAAGGCCCCCATCGCCATCTTGGATTCGGGGGCCTGTAGGGATAGAGAATCCCGCAGCAGCGCTGCACATTGCGCTGCCGTGGGGGGCTCAGGGAAGCATGGAGGGAGCCCCCTCCCTGCTGATGCTTCCCTTTAACCCCCGATACACCGCGATCATGTTTGATCGTGGTGTGCAAGGGGTTAACGTGTTGGGGCTGTCCGTGACCACCCCTGACACATAGTGCCGGGTGTCAGCTGTGATAATCAGCTGATACTCGGCCACGATCAGCGGCGCTCACCACGTGGGCGCCGCTGATCGCGGTAGACGTACTATCCCGTCCATGGGCATAGGGGCCCGGGTCCCATGGACGGGATAGTACGTCTGATGTCAGGAAGGGGTTAAATGCATCCTATTCTTCCCTCTCTTCGGAATTGTTAACGATTGTGCTTTGAGAATCTCATTTTTCAAGATTTCCCATCCTTCCTGGACTTTTTTGTCCTTAAGGATATCCAGCCATTGGATCCCTCCGATTCTCTGAGTCCCTTAAAATCTGCCTTTCTGAAATCTAACCTTGACGTCTGAGTCTTCACAGGTCTTCCTCCTCTAGTTATCCAAAATTCTAAAATAGCATGGTCGCTACCTAGGGTCCCAGCCACTCTTACCTCAACCATTTCTTCCCTGTTTATAAGGCTAAGATCCAAGGTAGCAGTTCCTCTTGTTTTCTCCCTTACCTTTTGGAAGATAAAAATGTCAGCAAGAGAGGATAAGAATTTCCTTGACGTGTTAGTTTTGCTGAGATTCCCAACAAATATCTGGATAATTGAAATCTGAAATGACAACTATGTCATATTTTTTGGAGAACTTGGCCATTTAATGCATAAAGAGTTCATCCATATCTTCAGCTTGCACAGGCGGCCTGTAGTAAATGCCTACAATGGTGTCCTTTTCATTGTTCTGTCCTTGTATTCTTACCCAAACAGTTTCCACAGAACTCCCAGTCTCTGAAGCTTCAATCTCTGTGCAGATACACGCTTTGCTACTCAGAGCTGCAGGATCTGCTTGTGAAAGTACGCCGCCTGTGTGCCCATTTTAGAAAGTCAGCTACAGCTTCCGCTGCCCTTGCCGTGCTTCATCAGCGTTTTCAGCTTCTGGCTCACCGACTGTCGTGTGATATCCCCACATGTTGGAACTCTACACTGCATATGTTGGAAAGGTTTTGTGAGCTGAAGAGGGCAGTTGTTCACTACCAGCATCAACAAGGCCGTCGGTATTCAGTTCAGTTCAGATTCCACACATAAGACCTCAGGAGTGGATGAATGTCAGACATATATACTATCCTACAAAACTTTGAGGAGTCCACCAAGATGGTGAACGGCGATGACGCCATACTTAGTGTCACCATCCCGCTTCTCTGTATTCTGAAAAGCTCTCTGCTAACAATGAAAGAGGATGCATTGCAGGCGGAGCACGATGAGATGGAGCAAGAAACCATACAGGGTGATTACACACAGCCCAGCCTCAGGTCATCCCAACATGGATTGGTTGACAATGAGGAAGAGGAATAAGAGGAGCTACTTTCATGCGCTATAGACAGTACTACAAGCTTAACTGTAAAACCGTCTGTTCAGCGTGGATGACCTGAGGACAGGGAGGACAGCATGGTCAGTCATCCTCTTGCCTGTTAGCAGTCTGTCACGCATGGCTGACTTTATGTTGCGCTGCCCTTCCCATGACCCTCATATTCTCCAAATTTTGAGTGACAGTCATTACTGGTGGGTGACACTTCTAGACCCACGCTACAAGGAGAACTTTCAATCTCTTCTTCCAGAGGCAGAATGGTCTACTAAAATGTTGCAGTACCAGAGGGCCATTGTTGCAGAATTATTAAAAAAAATTTCAATCTGAAAACGCGGGCGGCAGAGGACACAGTTCGTTGGACAACCAAGGAGTACAGGCGAGAGAGACACAACTCCAATCCAGCAGAGGAACACTGGCAAAGTTCTGGGAGAGTTTTCTCTGACCCTCCCATCGTACAGGCCCTGAGGCGCAGGGTACTCTCACAAGGAGTGCAAAGTTTTGGAAGATGCTGAGGGAGTACCTTGCTGATCGTACCAATGTCCTCCGTGATTCCTTTGTGCCTTATAATTATTGGGTATCCAAGCTGGACATGTGGCATGAACTGGCTCTCTATGTCTTGGAGGTCCTGGCCTGTCCTGCTGCTAGCGTTTTGTCAGAGCAGGTTTTTAGTGCCGCTGTTTGAATTATAACTGATAAGCGCATCCGCCTGTCAACTGACAATGCTGACAGGCTGACTCTTATAAAAATGAACAAGGGCTGGATTGATCCAGACTTCTCTACACCACTGAATCATAATAGCAAAACATAACCTCAAATCCAATGTCATTTTTTGGGAGGTATATTCCCATGCACCTCTTCACACCCACACGAGTATACGCTTTTTGATTTTGCCTATTTGCTGTTGTCCTCTTTCTTCTCCTCATCATCCAGCACCACTATATCTCCAGGATGACCGTGGTCTGTGATGCAACCGCCACGTTATTGTGTTAAAGGGTGTCTTTGATGCCTGTAAAATTATTATTTTTTTTTTTTACACATTATGTTGATTTGAACCCCCTCCAGGGGGAAATGTTTGTCAGACCGGCTCCTTTAAATTGGGAAAAGATTTCTAGTAGGCCCTACTCCACGTCTCTTCCAAGGGGTATTGGAGTGAATCCAAATTTGGAGCAGACCTTGCATTCACTTCATGGGCAAACATGTGAGTAGCAAATTAAGAATAATGGGAACTTTGTTTTCATGTGGCTGTTCAAGACGTGGCTTCAAAGGCTTATAGGGGTATGGAAGTAGCTAATTAACCCCTTTACGACATCAGACGTACTATTCCATCCATGTGACCAGGACCAATTTGACCATGGATGGTATAGTATGTCTAAGGCATCTTTCACACTTCAGTTTTTTACAATCCGTCACAATCTGCCAGGTTTTGAAAAAAACGGATCCTCAATTTTTTTTTGAGGATCCGTTTTTTTTCCCCATTGACTTGCATTAATGGCGGATTGTGACGGATTGCTGTCCGTTGCATCCGTTTTTTTGGAGGATCCGCCAAAAGTTGCTGTCCGTCACATCCTCAAAGATTTCAAAACGGAGCTTGTAACGTTTTTTTCTCTGGCGGATCCTCCAGACACTCATTTAACCCGAAATTCTTTCTGGGTGCCGGACAAAAAAAAAATCTCTCTCTCTTCTCTCTTTCTCCTTCCCCCGGCCAGCGTTTCCTTTAAATTTCCTCATTTTCAGGATCCGTCTAAAAACGGATCCTGTGCCATCCGTTCACATCAGTTAAGAACGGATCCGCTTGTCTGACTTTTTGGCGGATTTGAACTGATGCAAAAAACTGAAGTGTGAAAGAGGCCTAAGCGATCGGCCGCGCACACGGGGGGTGGGCAGCCAATCGCCACTGAGTGTCAGCTGATTCTCACAGCTGCGATTGAACACAAAATGCTGCGATTGAACACAATTGCAGCATTCCAGGAACAAGTAGAGGGCAAACAGCCCCTCTGCCTTTGGATTGGATACCTCGCGGCTTGACACGGGGTCCCGATCGCTGCCATGGTAAGCCGATGTTGTTGTGACGACATCCGGGTTACCAGAGCTAAGAAACTTCTGCCATGCGCAGCGCATGATCAGAAAGTCTCTCAGTGTCAGTGCACTAAGTGCAGCGCTGACAGCTTCTATAGCATGCAGATGCTGCTTCAGCTGCATGCTATAGAAGCGATCAGCCTGCAAAAAAATGATTGTCTCATAGTGGGACAAAGTAAAAAAGTAAAAAAAAGTAAAAAAAAGTTTAATTGCAAAAATATTTACAAAAAGAATAAAAAATAATAAAAAAAAAATCAATAACTATTTTATCACTAAATAAATATTTGAATGAAAAATAATATCTAAAGAATAAAAGTGCACATAATTGGTATTGCCGTGTCCATAACGACCCAATCTATAAAACTGTCCCACTAGTTAACCCCTTTAGTGAACACCATAAAAAAGGCACAGAACAATGCTTTATCATCATACCGCCGAACCAAAAGTGGAGTAACACGTGATCAAAAAGACGGATATAAATAACCATGGTACCGCTGAAAACGTCATCTTGTGCTGCAAAAAACGAGCCACCATAGAGCATCATCACCGGAAAAATAAAAAAGTTATAGCTCGCAGAATAAAGTGATGCAAAAATAATTATTTTTTCTATAAAATAGTTTTTATTGTATAAAAGCGCCAAAACGTAAAAATGATATAAATGAGGTATCGCTGTAATCGTACTGACCCAAAGAAAAAAAAGCTTTATCAATTTTACCACACGCGGAACTACATAAATGCCCCCCGAAGAAATTCATGAATTGCTGTTTTTTGTTCATTCTGACTCCCAAAAATTGGACTAAAAAGCGATCAAAAATGTCATGTAATCGAAAATGGTACCAATAAAAACGTCAGCTTGTCCCGCAAAAAATAAGACCTCACATGACTCGGTGGGTCAAAATATGGAAAAATTATAGCTCTCAAAATGTGTTGATGCGAAAACTATTTTTACAATAAAAAGTGTCTTTTAGTGTGTGACAGCAGTGAAACATAAAAACATTAGATGCGACCGTCCACACTGAGAACCACTGGTGAATGAGCTGCTGGGAACACAGCGTCAGTATCCGGGGGTGACGTCAGAGGTTACCTCAGGTCACTGGGCTCTGTTCCCAGCCGGGCTGAGCTGCAGTGAGATCCAGGGTCACTTATTATATTCACATACCAGGAAACAGTAGATTATTTCCAAAAAGGGGCACTTGTTGGGTATTACCTCTGTTAAGGCACATATACATAAGTTCCTTGGGGGGTCTAGTATCTAAAATGGGGTCACTTGTGGGGGGTTTCCACTGCTTGGGCACATCAGGGGCTCTCCAAACGTGACATGGTGTCTGATCTCAATTCCAGTCAATTTTGGTTTGAAAAAGTCAAACGGTGCTCCTTCCCTTCCAACCTCTGCCATGTGCCCAAACAGTGGTTTACCTGCATAAATGGGGTATCAGCATACTCAGGACAAATTGCATAACAACCTTTGGGGTCCAATTTCTACTGTTACCCTTGGTAAAATAAAAAAATTGGACCTGAAGTAAACTTCATGAATCTGGTTTTGAGCCCCTTGAGGGGTGCAGTTTTTAGAATGGTGTCACTTTTGGGTATTTTCTACCATATAGACTCCTCAAAATGACTTCAAATGTGAGGTGGTCCCTAAAAGAAAAATGGTGTTGTAAAAATGAGAAATCGCTGTTTAGCTTTTAACCATTATAACTTCTTAATCAAAAAAAAATTTGGTTCCAAAATTGTGCTGATGTAAAGTAAGCATGTGGGAAATGTTACTTATTAAGTTTTTTATGTGACATAGCTCTGTGATGTAAGGGCATGAAAATTCAAAGTTGGAAAAACGTCAAAGAATATGTCACAAGAAAACAATGTCAGAATCACCGGGATCCATGGAAGCTCCAGATTTATTACCTCATAAAGGGACAGGGGTCAGAATTGTAAAAATTGGCCCGGTCATGAACGTGCAAACCACCCTTGGGGGTAAAGGGGTTAAGAAAAATATGAATGTTGGTTTCATGTGGCCACCCAGAAAGTTGGTTCAAAGGGTTATTGGGGTATGTGTAACTTTGGCTCAGGGCAGGCCTTGCATTCAATGCATAGGTAAACACTATGGGACACCGAGTTTCTTATAATGGGAACATTTTTCATGAGACCCTCCTGTACGTCTCGTCAAAGGGGTATTGGTTCAGTGCATAAGCTAACAGTATGGCAATACCAAATGAAAAAAATGAGAACTTTAGTTTTATGAGGCCCTCCTTAACGTCTCGTTGTCACGATAATGTAAACATGAACTATGGTTTTCCTTATTAACACACCTTTCCAGAATGTTCCACACACACTGAGCCTGCAATACTAGCTGTGATGGTTTGACCCCCCTCCTTCCCCCCGCCAGCCTGCCAGTAGCTGCAGCTTTCTCCCGCTCGCTTGCCTGTAATTCAATAGTCCCCCCTCACCCCTCCCTAAGGAATGTAGTAATAAGCAGAATACAATCCTTTGTCCCCAACATGTGCTTTGGGTCTTCCATAGCATAGATGTAGAATCTAACCATAGGACATAACTCGATGCCAGTTTATGTTATAAATATGAAAGTTACATATTTGGGACGTGCTTCGACGGGGCTACTCGGCCTGTGTTTTTCCAGCCTCCAGCTTCAGCGGAACCCGAGAAATGGATTCCTGCGCAGCCGAGGCAGCCCGATGAATAAGATAATACTATGTGTGTCTCTATTTGAGGTACCCTCTGCGAGATATGATAATTATGAGTTTTCTTAGCCAGTTTTTAAATCTGAAAAAAGGGGAGGGTGTTCCTAACTCAGCCCCTTTAGTGATGTCAGAGCCTAGAAGTATTGTCACTCAGTCTGCAGGCAGTCTTGTCTGGGAAATGCTGATACAGAGCCCACTCTGTGATGCGTTGTGACGTATGGCTCTTCCCACCAGCCTGGTCTGCCCAAGATGATCTATGCAAATGTAAGGGTTTCTCTTCTTTAATCCCTGTTATTTTGTAATTGTCTGTACATCCTTTGTCTCATATTGTAAAATCTTTTTATACCTTCTGTAAACACTGCCTAACTATTTGGAGTTGTGACGAACAGCCCCCCGCTGTTCGCCAATTACGTGACGAACGGGGGTCCCGCTGCCACCAAAGCGCAACAGACAGCGGACCCTGTCACCAATATGTCACAATCCCATCACTGACACGGGTGTATCAGCGGACGGAGGGGCGTGACGCACTGCCGGCACACGGCTATCACAGGTACAGTGGGGGCTTATCTTAGTTATCCCACCACTGGTACCATGTGACAAAAAATGCAGCAAGCTAACCTTGCTCTAACAATTTATTGCAGGGGGTATTTTGGATGCCCCACCACTGCAGATATTTATGTATATCCCACTTTCTCAGTTCCACTTTGGAACTCGCAGCTCTCCGGCGCCCCCTTTACCCTCAGGTCAGTCAGGGAACTGCACCTAGGATAATTAGTCGCTGGACGGGCTGCTTGTTGTGAACCGGCGGTTAGGCTACTGCAGTGAGGGAATTATCAATGCTGTGGCCGCAGCCCCTCATTCAGCAATATAAGACCCTTCTGGACTACCAACTAGCCAAAACAACCATACACAACGCGCTGCCACCAGCCATGGTTTACTTAATTCACAGAGTTAATTAAGAGGGTCCGTGGCAAACCCCTTGAATTAGTAGCGATCTAAAAGAGGCGCTTAGTTCGTTTCTTAGAGCATGGAGACAGACTAAATATTAAATCATTTATTCCCCGAAAAAGTAGGGCAGTGGTTATACAGATCAAAGGTGCTTTTTATAAAATTGAGACATAAAATATGTACAGTAGACAAGTATAAAACAACAATGAATGAAACAGAAAGAAATTACACTCACAGTTGCATATTGTTCCTTAGGCAGCCCATGCGGCGTGGGGGAGGGGCCAGACATCCCAAGACAAGGGGGTAGGTCTGTTCAGCATCAAAACTCAGCTCCAACTTACCGGGATATCATAGGGAATGCCCATAAACTAGGGTTTGTGACCTCATGAAAGGGGCGGTCTGAAGGGGTCCCACCTCTCCCTCTTCAAGTTATGATCTGGCTACAAACTTTAGAATAACCATTGTGACGAACAGCCCACGGCCGTTCGTCCACTTACGGGCGACGACTAACGGGGGTCCCGCTGCCACCAAAACGCGACGGACAGCGGACCCTGTGTCACCACTATGTCACGATCCCACCACTGACACCGGTGTATCAGCGGACGGAGGGACGTGACACAATGCCGGCACACGGCTATCACAGGCGCAGTGGGGCTTATCTTAGTTATCCCACCACTGGCACCATGTGACAAAAATATCCAGCAAGCTAATCTCGCTCTACAATTTGCCGCAGGGGGAGTTTAATTTGGATGCCCCACCACTGCTATCAATCTTCCAAGTACTGCGGGGATTTGTGTATATCCCACTTTCTCAGTTCCACCTTGGAACTCGCAGCTCTCCGGCGCCCCCCTTACCCTCAGGTCAGTCAGGGAACTGCACCTAGGATAATTGGTCGCCGGACGGGCTGCCTGTTGTGAACCGGCAATTAGGCTTCTGCAGTAAGGGAATTATCAATGCTGTGGCCGCAGACCCTTATTCAGCAATATAAGACCCTTCTGTACTGCCAGCAAGCCGTAATAGCCGTACACAACGCGCTGCCACCAGTCACGGTTACTTAATTCACAGTGTTAAATTAAGAGGGTCCGTGGCAAACCCCTTGAATTAGTAGCGATTATCTATCAAAGGCGTATAGTTCGATTCTTAGAGCATGGAGACAGATCTAAATAATTATTTCATTTATTTTCCGAAAGAGGACAGTGATCACAGATAAAAGTTGCTATAAAATTGAGACATAAAATATGTACAGTACAGGTATAAAATAAAAGTGGAGAAAACAAAGAGATTACACTCACAGTTCCATATTGTTCCTTAGGCAGACCATGTGGCTAAGGTGGGTGGAGGCGGAGCTGCACTTCTCCGCTCATCTGAGTTCTTGTCAGCACGGATTCTGCAGCTGTTCTGAGCTGGTTTGCCCAGGAAATGCCTTATAGACTTTCCTATGTGACATCACAGAGAGGTGCATTCTGGGTTGATCCCACCTCTCTTATCCAAGTTATGTTTTGGCTACAAAACTTAGATTAGCTATAACTTTATGGGAGAAGCTGGTATGGACTCATCAGTGGTATCATGTTTCCCAGCGTAATGAGCCCATCAAGAAAACATCAAACATCTATGCGATATGACCGTCCATTTGGGCGCAAATCCTATCTCATGTTCTGGACAGGGTAGAACTTCGAAACATACGCGGTCTCGAAGCTGGGACCGCTCAGGTTATAAAAATATGATTTTCATATCTCTAGGGTATTTGGTTCTTATGGTATAGTCTCTCATAGTTTTATTCGTTTCAAACAAAGAAGTTTTGTTCCCGCACTTTTTTTTCTCTTTCAGCTGAGAGAAGCCAAATGGTGTGAGGAAGATGGTCTAGCTAATTAACATTCCTGCTCTTCCAGAGGAAGTGGCAGGGTTGATAAAACCTGGGGGGAAGGAATTCCTACTACTGACAGTTTACAATGTCCTAGGATGGAGGATTTGTTAGCACATTGCAACAGAAAACATATCTTCGGGCATTGTACATCACACCTCCCCCCTTAAGAGGGCGCTAAGGAGGCATTACCTCTCGGTAATCTGCCATGCGCACCTCAGCGGGTTCGCCCCGGCGGGACAACCCATCGGCATTGCCGTTTTCACTGCCCTTCCTGTGTTTTACAGTAAAATCGTACTGTTGAAGGGCAAGGCTCCAGCGGAGCAATCTTCCATTGGTTCCGGACACTGTGTGCAACCAGCTCAGAGGGTTGTGGTCGGTTACCACCGTGAAGGCGCGCCCATACAGGTAGGGCTGCAAACGCTGCAGTGCCCACACCATGGCCAGACACTCCTTCTCGATGGTCGAGTATGCCACTTCCCTCGGCAAAAGTTTCCGGCTCAGGTACAACACGGGGTGCTCTTGGTCCCCCGAGTCGACCTGGCTAAGCACAGCACCGAGGCCAAACTCGCTGGCGTCGGTCTGTACCAGAAACGGGCGACTGCTGTCGACTGCTCTCAACACTGGAGAGTTGCACAGGGCTGCTTTCAAAGCTTGGAAAGCCACCTCACAGTCATCTGTCCAGTTGACTGTTTGGGGTAGCCTCTGCTTGGTGAGGTCAGTCAAGGGTTTGGCAAGGGCGCTATAGTCCTGTACGAACCGCCTATAGTACCCTGCAGTGCCCAAGAAGGACTTCACCTGTTTCTTGGTCCTGGGGGTGGGCCAGGACACGATGGCGTCCACTTTTTCTGGCTCCGGACTCATGGAACCCCCGCCTACCCGGTGCCCCAGGTAGTGGACCTTGCGCATGCCTATCTGGCACTTCCCCGGCTTGATGGTCAGGCCTGCCTGGTGAAGACGCTTGAGCACCTCCTGGAGGTGCTGAAGGTGTTCCTCCCAGGTGGAACTGAAGACGGCAATATCGTCTAAGTACGCCACTGCGTACTCCTCCAGTCCCCGAAGCAGGTGGTTGACCATCCGCTGGAAAGTGGCAGGGGCATTCTTCATGCCGAAGGGCATGACCGTGGACTCGTACAGTCCAAAGGGGGTGATAAAGGCGGATTTCTCCTGCGCCTCAGGGCTCAGGGGAATCTGCCAGTATCCCCGACTCAAATCCATGATGGATATGTAGTTGGCGTTTGTCAACCGCTCGAGCAGATCCTCGATGCGCGGCATTGGGTGGGCATCAGAGGTTGTGATGGCGTTGAGCCCCCTGTAGTCCACGCAGAACCGGGTGGTTCGATCCTTTTTAGGCACGAGGACTACAGGTGAAGCCCACGCACCTTTTGACCGTCGAATCACTCCCAGCCTTAACATCTCATCGACCTCTTGGCGCATGACTTGTTTCACCGTTTCAGAGATCCGATAAGGTGTTCGCCGTAATGGGGCATGATTCCCGGTGTCCACCTCATGAACCGCTAACTCCGTCCTCCCAGGACGGTTGGTGAACACGGGCCGGAAGAGTTCCAGGGTGGCCATCAAATGCAACCGCTGGGACACGGTGAGCGAACCACTTATCTCCATGTCCTCAATGGACCCATTGGCCTTGGCCTGGGCCAGCATGTCCAGGAGGGAATCTTCCTCCCCATCCTCTGGCAGATTGCAGACCGGTAGGACGCAAGCTTCACGTTCGTAGTGCGCCTTCAGCATGTTGACGTGAAAGGCCTTGCGCCTACCCCGAGTATGGTCAAGCGTGACCACGTAGGTGACCGGGTTGAGCTGTTGGTGGACGACGTACGGGCCTTCCCAGGCTGCCTGAAGCTGCGTCATGTTGTCATGCACCAACTGCGTCAAGGTCTGCATCTTGTCACGGAAGCGCATGACATAATCAACGATGGACACTTCTGTGGGGTTTGGCTCATCTTCCCAGGATTCTCTTATCAACCCAAGGGGTCCCCGGACTCGCCTGCCATACAGGAGCTCGAAGGGGGAGAACCCGGTCGAGGCCTGCGGAACTTCTCTGTAAGCGAACAGCAGGTGTGGGAGGTACCGCTCCCAGTCGCGCCCTTGGGTCTCAACCAGTATGCGGAACATCTGTTTGAGGGTACCGTTGAAGCGTTCACACAAACCATTAGTCTGTGGGTGATACGGACTCGATACCAGGTGCGTCACCTGCATTTTCTCACAGAGAGCCTCCATTAGGCGAGACATGAATTGGGGCCCTTGATCGGTAAGCATCTCCCTGGGAAATCCTACCCTTGAAAAGATGGTCACCAGTGCGTCAGCCACCTTATCTGCCCTGGTTGAAGACAGAGCTACTGCCTCTGGGTACCGGGTAGCGTAGTCTACCACGGTGAGAATGTATCGCTTTCCGGAGCTGCTGGGGACGGACAGCGGTCCTACAATGTCCACCGCGATTCTCTGGAAAGGCTCCTCTATCACCGGCAAAGGAATAAGGGGAGCCTTAAGAGCAGGCCCCGCCTTACCCACTTTTTGACAGGTGGTGCAGGAGCGGCAGTAGTGTGTTACATCTGTCCCCATCTTGGGCCAATAGAAGTGTTGAGACAGCCGTGCCTTTGTTTTGCTGATCCCCAAGTGTCCAGCGAGTGGAATCTCATGGGCAATCCGCAACAACTCAGTTCTGAACTGATAGGGGACGACCAGCTGTCTTTCCCTCAACCACTCCTTTTTAGGATCTCCGGGTACTGTCTCCCGGTACAACCTTCCTCGTTCCCAGAACACCCTCTCCTTATCAGGCTTGGAGGTGGGCGTCTCGGCGAGACCTCTCAATTTCTCCAGGCTGGCATCTGAGTGCAGAGCAGCCTGGAACTCCATGCTGGAGGCTGCCAGAAGTGACGTCAGGGTACCTCCTTTACTGGGACCCTCTGGAACCGGCTCTGGGTTCACCTCTGGTTCAGTCTCTCCTGTAGCAGCAGAGGGTCCAGAAGACAGTGCGTTACCTGCGATCTGGGCACTCTGACTGCGTGTGACAGCTGCTATGTATGCTGTCTCCCTGGGGATTTCTACAGACCCACCAGCCGGTGCTGCCCTGGGCTCTCCCTCCCCATCCACCCCCAACACTTTAGGAGCAGTGCTACTTATGGGCCAGTTACCTTCCTCGGTGGCACTGGTCAGCTGCATGGCATTACCTTCCTCATGGTCCCCATGCACCTCCCCATTCTCTTGAGCACCGTTGCTTGCTCCTGCCAGGGGTTCCTCAGCCGTCTCACTCCGCAGAGTGACGGGGCTGAGCACCTCGGTACCTGTGGACACATCTGCCGTTTCAAAGAAAGGGTTAACGGGTTCAGTCGGCACAGATACATCAACATCATCATTCCTAGGAAAAGAATGGTTATCAGTTTGCTTTGGTACATTCACATCAGCATCAGCATCATACCTTGGGAACGAATGGTTGTTAGTTGCATCATTACTCATCAAGGCATTAGCAGGTAACACATTCAGTTTCCCATCATCAACATCATCAGGGTTAACGTTACCCTTATTATCAGTTTGGGGAAGGGTGTCAGGGACATGGTATGCAACCATCCTCCCCAAGTCAGTCCCCAATAAAACATCAGTGGGCAAATTTTCAGACACTCCCACCTCCCTCAACCCGCTCCCGGCACCCCAATCAAGAAAAACTCGTGCCACTGGCAAGGGACAACGGGTGCCTCCAATCCCGGTGACAGTCAAGGTTTTCCCCTCAACAAACTCTTCAGGGGCCGCCAGTCCAGGACGGATGAGGGTTCGTTCAGCCCCGGTGTCCTTGAGGCCTGTAGCAAGACGGGCCCCCACCTGAACAGGTTGAACGTTGTCGTCAGCCCTCCCAACCACACCTCCCACCAAAAGAACAGAGGCGTTGGGCCCGGGGGCCTTGGCTGGGGGGTTCTTCGGCCTATCCGGACAGGTGTAAGAGAAGTGACCAGGCCGCTTGCAGTGGTGACACAGGCGACTGTCAGTAGCCGGCCTGTTGTTGGCAACAGGGACAGGGCCTCCGGAGGGACGGCTAGCTGGGGCATTGGGGTTGGTTGCTGGCTTACCCCCTTTCCAGCTGGTGGCGACTGGCCTCCGCGTCTCAGGCTTCTGGTTGGCCTCGTGGTTGTCGGCGATCTGCGCCGCTTTGTCCACGTTCGTTGGTTCGCGGTCCAGGATGAACTGTCGGACCTCAGCTGGGCAGAGATGCAGGAACTGGTCTTTGATCATCAGGTCCCGTAGCTGCTCAAAGGTTTCAACGGACAGTCCATGGATCCACTGGTCAAAGTGGGTCCTGAGTCCTTGCACCACATCACTGTAGCTATCATGTGGGCCACGTTGGAGGTGTCGGAACTTCTTTCGGTATACCTCAGGTGTCAGCCGGTATTTGGCGATCAGCGCCTGCTTTATGGCGTCATAGTCGTCATCGGCTTCTGGCGGAAGAGAAGCAAATGCCTCCAGGGCTTTGCCTTTTAGACCTGGGGTCAAGTACCTTGCCCATTGGTCTCTAGGCAGCTGGTACTGTCTGCAGGCTTTCTCAAAGGCTCGCAGAAATGTGTCCAAGTCCCCATCCTTTTCCATCACGGGAAAATGCTCTGGCCGGGGTTTAGGAGTCTGGACGCTGCTGGGCTCACTGCTTCGGGCTGTGGGGGCATTCCCACCCCGCTGGAGTACCTCCAGTTCATGGGCCCTCTGCGCCTGGCGCTCGGCTCTCTCAGCCTCAGCTTGGCGCTCACGTTCGGCTTGGGCCTCCTGCCGATATTGCTGGATCAGCCTCACCCGCCCATCCCTGTCTTCGGCGGGGAGTTCGTCCAAGGCCATTTGCAGATAGGGGTCCACCCCGTTCTGGTTGAATGTGGGGCCAGCGCTCAGGAGTGGAGCCTCTGCTGCAGCCCCATGGCAACTTGGGCCAACTTCTGCGCACGCTGGATTCTGGTCGTTGTCCAGCTGCACTAGAGCCGCGATCATTTGATCTTTGGTTCCGCCTGCGGCGTCTATGCCTCGGTACGTGCATAACCCAGCAAGGGTGTCCTTTTTCTGCTTCTGATACCACTCCACTGTCATCGCCGCCATGGTTGCCAAATAAAAGATAGAAAAAGAAAAACGAAGAAACGGGAGGGGGATACTTGCAAGTACACACTAATGTCTCAGGACTAGTAACCACTGAGTCTGTTCTCCAAAACCTATGATGCAGGATTCCCGCAGGAACCGTGCAGGTCTTTAGTGAGAGGAATGATTGCTCAAACCAAATCACTAATGCTCTAGGATTATCCCACCGCTCTGCCACCAATATGTGACGAACAGCCCACGGCCGTTCGTCCACTTACGGGCGACGACTAACGGGGGTCCCGCTGCCACCAAAACGCGACGGACAGCGGACCCTGTGTCACCACTATGTCACGATCCCACCACTGACACCGGTGTATCAGCGGACGGAGGGACGTGACACAATGCCGGCACACGGCTATCACAGGCGCAGTGGGGCTTATCTTAGTTATCCCACCACTGGCACCATGTGACAAAAATATCCAGCAAGCTAATCTCGCTCTACAATTTGCCGCAGGGGGAGTTTAATTTGGATGCCCCACCACTGCTATCAATCTTCCAAGTACTGCGGGGATTTGTGTATATCCCACTTTCTCAGTTCCACCTTGGAACTCGCAGCTCTCCGGCGCCCCCCTTACCCTCAGGTCAGTCAGGGAACTGCACCTAGGATAATTGGTCGCCGGACGGGCTGCCTGTTGTGAACCAGCAATTAGGCTTCTGCAGTAAGGGAATTATCAATGCTGTGGCCGCAGACCCTTATTCAGCAATATAAGACCCTTCTGTACTGCCAGCAAGCCGTAATAGCCGTACACAACGCGCTGCCACCAGTCACGGTTACTTAATTCACAGTGTTAAATTAAGAGGGTCCGTGGCAAACCCCTTGAATTAGTAGCGATTATCTATCAAAGGCGTATAGTTCGATTCTTAGAGCATGGAGACAGATCTAAATAATTATTTCATTTATTTTCCGAAAGAGGACAGTGATCACAGATAAAAGTTGCTATAAAATTGAGACATAAAATATGTACAGTACAGGTATAAAATAAAAGTGGAGAAAACAAAGAGATTACACTCACAGTTCCATATTGTTCCTTAGGCAGACCATGCGGCTAAGGTGGGTGGAGGCGGAGCTGCACTTCTCCGCTCATCTGAGTTCTTGTCAGCACGGATTCTGCAGCTGTTCTGAGCTGGTTTGCCCAGGAAATGCCTTATAGACTTTCCTATGTGACATCACAGAGAGGTGCATTCTGGGTTGATCCCACCTCTCTTATCCAAGTTATGTTTTGGCTACAAAACTTAGATTAGCTATAACTTTATGGGAGAAGCTGGTATGGACTCATCAGTGGTATCATGTTTCCCAGCGTAATGAGCCCATCAAGAAAACATCAAACATCTATGCGATATGACCGTCCATTTGGGCGCAAATCCTATCTCATGTTCTGGACAGGGTAGAACTTCGAAACATACGCGGTCTCGAAGCTGGGACCGCTCAGGTTATAAAAATATGATTTTCATATCTCTAGGGTATTTGGTTCTTATGGTATAGTCTCTCATAGTTTTATTCGTTTCAAACAAAGAAGTTTAGTTCCCGCACTTTTTTTTCTCTTTCAGCTGAGAGAAGCCAAATGGTGTGAGGAAGATGGTCTAGCTAATTAACATTCCTGCTCTTCCAGAGGAAGTGGCAGGGTTGATAAAACCTGGGGGGAAGGAATTCCTACTACTGACAGTTTACAATGTCCTAGGATGGAGGATTTGTTAGCACATTGCAACAGAAAACATATCTTCGGGCATTGTACATCACAACCATAACTTAGCGAGAGGAGCTCGCACAAACACATATTTGGTATCATTGGTTGTAATTTACCGAATAGAATCCGAAAACACCAAACATGCCATAACTGAGACATTCTATTTGGGTGCAATCCATATCTCAGTCTCTGGAAGTCCGAGAACTATGCAAGAGCCACTGTAGGGAAGCCGGGATCGCGCAGATCACAGAAAGAGGAGGGGGGAAGCTGCAGCTCCATGCCAGGCTGACAGTTTACAATGTCATAGAATGGAGGATTTCTAGCACATTCCAACATAAAACATATTTTGCAGACATTGTATATCACACCTCCCCCCTTAAAAGGGCGCTACGGAGGAATTACCTGTTGATAATGGGCCATGCGCACCTCAGCGGGTTCGCCCCGGCGGGACAACCCATCGACATTGCCGTTTTGACTGCCCTTCCTGTGTTTTACAGTGAAGTCGTACTGTTGAAGGGCAAGGCTCCAGCGGAGCAACCTTCCATTGGTTCCGGACACTGTGTGCAACCAGCTCAGAGGGTTGTGGTCGGTTACCACCGTGAAAGCGCGCCTGTACAGGTAGGGCTGCAAACGTTGCAGTGCCCACACCATGGCCAGACACTCCTTCTCGATGGTCGAGTATGCCACTTCCCTTGGCAAAAGTTTCCGGCTCAGGTACAACACGGGGTGCTCCTGGTCCCCCGAGTCGACCTGGCTGAGCACAGCACCGAGGTCAAACTCGCTGGCGTCGGTCTGTACCAGAAACGGGCGACTGCTGTCGACTGCTCACAACACTGGAGAGCTGCACAGGGCTGCTTTCAAAGCTTGGAAAGCCGCCTCACAGTCATCTGTCCAGTTGACTGTTTGGGGTAGCCTCTGCTTGGTGAGGTCAGTTAAGGGTTTTGCAAGGGCGCTATAGTCCTGCACGAACCGCCTATAGTACCCTGCAGTGCCCAAGGACTTCACCTGTTTCTTGGTCCTGGGGGTGGGCCAGGATGCGATTGCGTCCACTTTTCCTGGCTCCGGACTCATGAAACCCCCGCCTACCCGGTGCCCCAGGTAGTGGACCTTGTGCATGCCTATCTGGCACTTCCCCGGCTTGTTGGTCAGGCCTGCCTGGTGAAGACGCTTGAGCACCTCCTGGAGGTGCTGAAGGTGTTCCTCCCAGGTGGAACTGAAGATGGCAATATCGTCTAAGTACGCCACCGCGTACTCCTCCAGTCCCCGAAGCAGGTGATTGTCCATCCGCTGGAAAGTGGCAGGGGCATTCTTCATGCCGAAGGGCATGACTGTGGACTCGTACAGTCCAAAGGGGGTGATAAAGGCAGATTTATCCTGCTCAGGGGGATCTGCCAGTATCCCTGACTCAAATCCATGATGGATATGTACCTTGCGTTCGCCAACCGCTCAAGCAAATCCTCGATGCGTGGCATCGGGTGGGCATCAGAGGTTGTGATGGTGTTGAGCCCCCTGTAGTCCACGCAGAACCGGGTGGTTCGATCCTTTTTAGGCACGAGGACTATAGGTGAAGCCCATGCGCTTTTTGACGGTCGAATCACCCCCAGCCTTAACATCTCAC
Organism: Dendrobates tinctorius; assembly: GCF_039654945.1. Lineage (NCBI taxonomy): Eukaryota > Metazoa > Chordata > Amphibia > Anura > Dendrobatidae > Dendrobates > Dendrobates tinctorius. Next base: position 711,353 of record NW_027361862.1, on the reverse strand, counting down.
CGATCTCTTGGCGCATGACCTGTTGCACCGCCTCAGACATCCGATAAGGTGTTCGCCGTAGTGGGGCGTGATTCCCGGTGTCCACCTCATGAACCGCTAACTCAGTCCTCCCAGGTCGGTTGGTGAACACAGCCTGGAAGGGTTCCAGGGTTTCCAACTGCGACCGCTGGGTTACGATTAGCAAACCACTTATCTCCATGTCTTCAATGAACCATTGGCCTTGGCTTGGGTCAGATTGTCCAGGAGGGGATCTTCCTCCCCATCCTCGGGCAGGTTGCAGACCGGTAGGACGCAAGCTTCACGTTCGTGGTGCGCCTTCAGCATGTTGACGTGAAAGGCCTTGCGCATACCCCGAGCATGGTCAAGCATGACCACGTAGGTGACCGGGTTGAGCTGTTGGTGGACAACGTATGGGCCTTCCCAGGCTGCCTGAAGCTTATCCGTTGGTACGGGGACCAGCACTCACACCTTTTGACCCACCTGGTAGGTCCGCTCCCGGGCGTTCTGGTCGTACCAGTGCTTCTGGTCAGCCTGAGCCTGCGTCATGTTGTCATGCACCAACTGCGTCAAGGTCTGCATTTTGTCATAGAAGCGCATGACATAATCCACGATGGACACTTCTGTGGGGTTTGGCTCATGTTCCCAGGATTCTCTTATCAACCCAAGGGGTCCCCGGACTCGCCTGCCATACAGGAGCTCGAAGGGGGAGAACCCGGTAGAGGCCTGCGGAACCTCTCTGTAAGCGAACAGCAGGTGTGGGAGGTACCGCTCCCAGTCGCGCTCTTGGGTCTCAACCAGTATGCGGAGCATCTGTTTGAGGGTACCCTTGAAGCGTTCACACAAACCATTAGTCTGTGGGTGATACGCACTCGATACCAGGTGCTTCACCTGCATTTTCTCACAGAGAGCCTTCATTAGGCGAGACATGAATTAGGTCCCTTGATCTCGGTAAGCATCTCCCTGGGAAATCCTACCCTTGAAAAGATGGTCACCAGTGCGCCAGCCACCTTATCTGCCCTGGTTGAAGACAGAGCTACTGCCTCTGGGTACCGGGTAGCGTAGTCTACCACGGTGAGGATGTATTGCTTTCCAGAGCTGCTGGGGATGGCCAGCGGGCCTACAATGTCCACCGCGATTCTCTGGAAAGGCTCCTCTATCACTGGCAAAGGAATAAGGGAGCCTTAAGAGCAGGCCCCGCCTTACCCACTTTTTGACAGGTGTTACAGGAGCGGCAGTATTGTGTCACATCTGTCCCAAACTTGGGCCAATAGAAGTGTTGAGACAGCCGTGCCTTTGTTTTGCTGATCCTCAAGTGTCCAGCGAGTGGAATCTCATGGGCAATCCGCAACAACTCAGTTCTGAACTGTAGGGGGACGACTAGCTGTCTTTCCCTCAACCACTCCTTTCGAGGATCTCCGGGTACAACCTTACTCGTTCCCAGAACACCCTCTCCTTATCAGACTCGGTGGTGGGCGTCTTGGCGAGACCTCTCAATTTCTCCAGGCTGGCATCTGAGTGCAGAGCAGCCTGGAACTCCTTGCTGGAGGCTGCCAGAAGCGACATCAGGGTCCCTTCCTTACTGGGACCCTCTGGAACCGGCTCTGGGTTCACCTCTGGTTTAGTCTCTCCTGTAGCAGAAGAGGGTCCAGAAGACAGGGCGCTACCTGCGATCTGGGCACTCTGACTGCGTGTGACAGCTGCTATGTTTGCTGTCTCCCTGGGGATTTCTACAGACCCACTAATCGGCGCTGCCATGGGCTCTACCCCCCCATCCACCCCCAACACTTCAGGAGCAGAGCTACTTATGGGCCAGTTACCTTCCTCGGTGACACTGGTCAGCTGCATGGCATTACCTTCCTCATGGTCCCCATGCACCTCCCCATTTCCTTGAGCACCGTTGCTTGCTCCTGCCAGGGGTTCCTCAGCCGTCTCATTCCGCAGAGTGACGAGGCTGAGCACTTCGGTACCTGTGGACACATCTACCGTTTCAAAGAAAGGGTTAACGGGTTCAGTCGGCACAGATACACCATCATTATCATCATCATTCCTAGGAACAGAATGGTTATCAGATTGCTTTGGTACGTTCACATCACCATCGGCATCATTCCTGGGGAAAGAATGGTTGTTAGTTGCATCATTACTCATCAAGGCATTAGCAGGTAACACATTCAGTTTCCCATCATCATTACCAACATCAGGGTTAACGTTACCCTTATTATCAGATTGGGGAAGGGTGTCAGGGACATAGTATGCAACCATCCGCCCCAAGTCAGTCCCCAATAAAACATCAGTGGGCAGGTTTTCAGACACTCCCACCTCCCTCAACCCGCTCCCAGCACCCCAATCAAGAAAAACCCGCGCCACTGGCAAGGGACAACGGGTGCCTCCAATCCCGGTGACAGTCAGGGTTTTCCCCTCAAAAAACTCTTCAGGGGCCGCCAGTCCAGGACGGATGAGGGTTCGTTCAGCCCCGGTGTCCTTGAGGCCTGTAGCAAGACGGGCCCCCACCTGAACAGGTTGAACGTTGTCGTCAGCCCTCCCAACCACACCTCCCACCAAAAGAACAGAGGCGTTGGGCCCAGAGGTCTTGGCTGGGGGGGTTCTTCGGCCTATCCGGACAGGTGTAAAAGAAGTGGCCAGGCCGCTTGCAGTGGTGACACAGGCGACTGACAGTAGCTGGTCTGCTGTTGGCAACAGGGACAGGGCCTCCGGTGAGACGGCTAGCTGGGGCACTGGGGTTGGTGGCAGGCTTACCCCCTCTCCAGCTGGTGGTGACTGGCCTCCGCGTCTCTGACTTCCGGTTGGCCTCGTAGTTGTCGTCGATCTGTGCCGCTTTGTCCGCGTTCCTTGGTTCGCGGTCCAGGATGAACTGTCTGATCTCAGCTGGGCAGAGATGCAGGAACTGGTCTTTATTTCAACAGGTCCCGTAGCTGCTCAAAGGTGCTCACTGACAGTCCATGGATCCACTGGTCAAAGTGGGTCCTGAGTCCTTGCACCACATCAATGTAGCTATCGTGTGGGCCACGTTGGAGGTGCCGGAACTTCTTTCGGTATACCTCAGGTGTCAGCCGGTATTTGGCGATCAGAGCCTCCTTTATGGCATCATAGTCACCATCGGCTTCTGGTGGAAGAGAAGCAAACGCCTCCAGAGATTTGCCTTTTAGTCCTGCAGTCAAGTACCTGGCCCATTGGACCTTATTCAGCTCGTACTGTCTGCAGGCTCTCTCAAAGGCTCGCAGAACCGTGTCCAAGTCCCCGTCCTTTTCCATCACGGGAAAATGCTCTGGCAGGGGTTTAGGACTCTGAACGCTGCTTGGCTCACTGCTTCGGGCTATGGAGGGCATCCTCATCAGCCGCGCCAGCTGCAGTTCATAGGCCCTCAGCGCTTGGCGCTCAGCTCTCTCTTGAGCTTGCTGGATCAGCTGCAGACGTCCCACATGGTCTTCGGCTGGGAGTTGCTGTAGGGCCAATTGCAGATAGGGGTCCAGGATTTCCTGGCTGCCGGACTGCACCAGCTGGACCTCTGCGGCTGCACCATCGGCACTGGTGCTGCCTTCTGCGCCCTGGTTCTCTTCCCATTGCACTAGAGCCGTGACCAACTGGGCTTTGGTCTTGTCGGCGACGTCATTCTGACGTGCACAGGGACCTCAGGGTGTCCTTATTAAGCTGCTTATAATAAGATTCTCCCCGCGTAGCCATGGTTGCCAAATAAAAGATAGAAAAGAAAAACGAAGAAACGGGAGGGAATACTTGTACGTACACACAAATGTCTCAGGACTAGTAACCACTGAGTCTGCTCTCCAAAACCTATGATGCAGGATTCCCGCAGGAACCATGCAGGTCTTTAGTGAGAGGAATGATTGCTCAAACCAGATCACTAATGCTCTAGGATTATCCCACCGCTGCCACCAATATGTGAACAGCCCGCCGCTGTTCACCAATTACGTGACGAACGGGGGTCCCGCTGCCACCAAAACGCGACGGACAGCGGACCCTGTGTAACCAATGTCACAATCCCACCACTGACACGGGTGTATCAGCGGACAGAGGGACGTGACGCACTGCTGGCACACGGCTATCACAGGCACAGTGGTGGCTTATCTTAGTTATCCCACCACTGGCACCATGTGACAAAAAATGCAGCAAGCTAACCTTGCTCTAACAATTTATTGCAGGGGGGTATTTTGGATGCCCTACCACTGTTAACAACCTTCCAAGCACTGCGGGGATTTATGTATATCCCACTTTCTCAGTTCCACTTTGGAACTCGCAGCTCTCCGGCACGCCCCTTTACCCTCAGGTCAGTCAGGGAACTGCACCTAGGATAATTAGTCGCTGGACGGGCTGCTTGTTGTGAACCGGCGGTTAGGCTACTGCAATGAGGGAATTATCAATGCTGTGGCCGCAGCCCCTCATTCAGCAATATAAGACCCTTCTGGACTGCCAACTAGCCACAACAACTGTACACAACGCGCTGCCACCAGTCACGGTTTACTTAATTCACAAAGTTAATTAAGAGGGTCCGTGGAAAACCCCTTGAATTAGTAGCGATTATCTAAAAGAGGCGCTTAGTTCGTTTCTTAGAGCATGGAGACAGACTAAATATTAAATCATTTATTCCCCGAAAAAGTAGGGCAGTGGTTATACAGATCAAAGGTGCTATAAAATTGAGACATAAAATATGTACAGTAGACAAGTAAAAAACAACAATGAATGAAACAGAAAGAAATTACACTCACAGTTGCATATTGTTCCTTAGGCAGCCCATGCGGCGTGGGGGAGGGGCCAGACGTCCCAAGACATGGGGGTAGGTCTGTTCAGCATCAAAATTCAGCTCCAACTTACCGGGATATCATAGGAAATGCCCATAAACTAGGGTTTGTGACCTCATGAAAGTGGCGATCTGGAGGGGTCCCACCTCTCCCTCTTCAAGTTATGATCTGGCTACAAACTTTAGAATAACCATAACTTAGCGAGAGGAGCTCGCACAAACACATATTTGGTATCATTGGTTGTAATTTACCGAATAGAATCCGAAAACACCAAACATGCCATAACTGAGACATTCTATTTGGGTGCAATCCATATCTCAGTCTCTGGAAGTCCGAGAACTATGCAAGAGCCACTGTAGGGAAGCCGGGATCGCACAGATCACAGAAATATGATTGTTATATCCGTGCTGGGTATGGTTTTTGCAATATGACTTGTTTTAATATTTCTCATATTGATCCCAGCACATTTCCAGAGAACAAAGGATTTCCTGTCCTGTGCAGGCAGGGGGAAGGGAAGAATTCCACACTTACTTCGAGAGGAAGTGGCCGGTTTTAGGTTTCACAGAGCTGCAAGCAGGGGGGCACTGGTCTGTGTGTGTGTGTAAGCTGTGGGCGTAAAGAAGAGGGGGAAGCTGCAGCTCCATGCCAGGCTGACAGTTTACAATGTCATAGAATGAAGGATTTCTAGCACATTTCAACAGAAAACATATTTTGCAGACATTGTATATCACAGGAGTAAAATATAAATTGACTAGTTTCATTTCTCCTTGCTCTATAACGAATTTTGCACGTGCCTGAAGTGAATTACGCTACTAATTTGGGTTGGCTTCGGACCCCATTTATTAAGAAATATTAATAGAAAAATCGGAGCAGGTGGCAGCGAAGTGTGTTCTGGGCTAGGTGTGTAAAGCTGGCAGTGAAGGAACGGGTTATATAAGCTCATTGTCTAGCTGCGGCTAGGATTAGTTATAATTCCCTGCAGCTCGCCTAATAGCCAGTCCACAATGAAGCAGGCCCATCCTGCGACCAACTATCCTAGGTGTAGTTCCTTGACAGACCTGAGGGTAAGGGGGCGCCGGAGATCTGCGAGTTCCAAAGCGGAGCTGGAAAGTGGGATAAACAAATCCCTGCAGTTCGTGACCTATTGCTGACAGCAGTGGGACAACTAAAATAAGCCCCTGTGGTAAATTGATAAGTCAATAGACCTGTTTGCTGTTTTCATCACATTTGGTGGCAGCGGTGGGATAACTACGATAAGCCCCCCTGCGCATGAGATAGCCGTGTGCCGGCCAAGGTGGTTTTCGTGATATATTGGTGGCAACGGTGGGATAATAGAGCATTAGTGATCTGGTCTGAGCAATCACTCCACTCACTAAAACTTGCACGGTTCTTCCAAGAACCCTGCAGCAATAGTTTGGAGAACAAACTCAGTGTTTATTAGTCCTGAGACAATTGTGTGTACTTGCGATTACCCCCTCCCATCTCTTTGTTTTTCTATCCTATCTTTTATTTCACAACCATGGCTGTGATGGGAGAAGAGTGGTATAAGCAGCATAAGGAGGACGCTCTTATTGCCCTTTGCGGGTGAAGGCGGGTTGACACCACGGACAAAAACAAAGACTTACTGGTCGCGGCTCTGGTGCAACTGGAAAACGCCCAGAGACCAGCGGGCGCAGAACTCAGCAAAAGAGAAAATGGTGATACAGCATAGGCCCACTGTACGCTGGCCCCACTTGCCCCCAGGTCAGATTGGACCCCCACCTGCAGACGGCCATGGAAGAACTCTCTGCCGAAGACCATGATGGACATCTGAGACTGATACAGCAATACCAGAAGGAGGCCCGAGCCGAGCGAGAGGCTGAGAGGGCCCGGCGAGAAGCCGAGCGGGAGGCTGAGAGAGCCGAGGGGGAGGCTGAGTCGAGTGCCAAGTCAAGGGAGAGGCCGAGCAGTGGGAGGCACAAGATCGGAGAGACCATGATGGCCTGGCTGGGGAGGATACCCTCCACAGCCCAGAGCAGTGAGCCCGACGATACGCTGGAGGACGATATCTTGGAGGGGACGATACACTGAAGGACGATATACTGGAGGGCACGATACACTGGAGGATGATATATTGGAGGGGACGATACGCTGGAGGATGATATATTGGAGGGGACGATACGCTGGAGGACGATATATTGGAGGGGACGATACGCTGGAGGACGATATATTGGAGGGGGGATAATATACTGGAGGATGATATATTGGAGGGGACGAAACACTGGAGGACGATACATTGGAGGGGACGATACACTGGAGGATGATATAATGGAGGGGACGATACACTGGAGGTTGATATATTGGAGGGGACGATACCCTGGAGAACGATATATTGGAGAGGACGATACGCTGGAGGACGATATATTGGAGGGGGGAGGATACACTGGAGGTCGAAATTTTGGAGGGGGAGGATACACTGGAGGACGATATATTGGAGGGGACGATACGCTGGAGGATGATACACTGGAGGACGATATATTGGAGGGGACGATAGACTGGAGGATGATATAATGGAGGGGACGATACACTGGAAGATGATATATTGGAGGGGAAGATACCCTGGAGAATGATATATTGGAGGGGACGATACGCTGGAGGACGATACATTGGAGGGGGAGGATACACTGGAGGTCGAAATATTGTAGGGGGACGATACCCTGGAGAACGATATATTGGAGGGGACGATACGCTGGAGGACGATACATTGGAGGGGACAATACTGTGGAGGAATACACACAGACCCGTTCCTCCCACGTCACCACCGTGACGTAACTACACAGGCAAAGTTCTCCGGCGCCCCCTTTGTCTCTCAGGTCAGTAAGGAAACTGCACCTAGAGCAAATGGTCGCCGGGGAGGAGGTCCTGTTACCCGCTGGGGGTTCTAAGGTTCGTGATCAGAGTAAAAGCATCAGCCCAAGATTAGGTTTATAGTTTAATTTCCTTAAGGGCTTACTTGATAATTACAGAAATATACAGTAAATTTACAGTCAGAGAAAAGATATAACAATAAGGGTACAAGATTTAAGATATTAAGCTGGAGGTCAATTTACCAGATTGTAGGGTCATGTGGGTGCTGGGGAGCTCTGCAGTCCACAGGTACAAGAATCTTAGTTGCCGGACAGACCCCCAAAGCATGGGCCGCTGCTCCGGCCCCCTGCTGGCACGGCTCCGTACCTGAGCTTTGAAGCTCTGTTTTGGGCCTATCCTCATTATCACACCAATGGCCCAGGCTATTTAGCATTGGAACACTAAATCCTGCGTGTATTTACAAAGTACACAGCACCTGGGGGTATAGAAGCCGTTAGCTGCCTGTAATTCCTGAACTTAGACCAAAATGGATGCCAAGCTCAGACATGTGGCCCCATATCCCAAGATGGCAGCTGCTCCTTCATCACACCTCCCTGCTTTAGAGGGCGCTAAGGGGTATCACATTCCTGTGATACCCCATGCGCCCTTCTGCACCCTCTCCTTGCCGGGACAGCCCATCAGCGTTACCATGGTCCCTGCCTCTTTTGTGGCGAATGAGAGGCTCCAGCGTAGCAACCTCCCATTCCTCCCACAGACCGTTTGTAACCAGCTGAGGGGGTTGTGGTCCGTTTCCACGGTGAATTGTCGTCCATACAAGTATGGCTGCAGACGCTGCAGGGCCCACACAATTGCCAGACATTCCTTCTCCATCGTGGAATAGGCCACTTCCCTCGGCAGGAGCTTCCGGCTCAGGTACAGAACGGGGTGTTCATGGCCCGTAGTGTCGACCTGGCTGAGCACAGCACCAAGGCTGAAGTCGCTGGCGTCGGTCTGCACTACGAACGGCCGTGTGAAGTCGGCTGCCTGTAGTACAGGAGAACTAGAAAGGGCGGTCTTGAGCGCCTGGAAAGCTGTCTCGCAGGCGACTGTCCAGTCGACTGCGACGGGCAGCCTCTTCTTGGTGAGGTCCGTCAGGGGCTTGGCCAGGGCACTATAGTGTGGAACAAACCTCCTATAATACCCGGCTGTCCCCAAGAAGGACATCACCTGCTTCTTGGTCCTGGGGGTGGGCCAGGATGCGATGGCATCCACCTTCCCGAGCTCTGGCTTCAGAGCTCCCCCACCTACCCGGTGCCCCAGGTAGTGGACCTCACTCATACCCAGCTGGCACTTTTCGGACTTAATGGTCAAGCCTGCTCGCTGGATCCGCCCGAGCACCTGCGCCAGGTGCTCTAGGTGATCTTCCCAGGTGGGACTGAAGATGGCGATGTCGTCTAGGTACGCGGTCGCATACCCTTCCAGTCCTTCGAGCAACGTGTTGACCATCCTCTGAAAAGTGGCAGGGGCATTCTTCATGCCAAATGGCATCACCGTGGACTCGTACAGTCCGAATGGGGTGATAAAGGCAGAGCGTTCCCGTGCCCCAGGGGTCAGGGGAATCTGCCAATACCCCCTGCTCAGATCCGTGATGGTCAGGTACTTGGCCCCGGCCAGTCGATCGATCAGGTCATCGATGCGCGGCATTGGGTACGCATCAGTGACCGTCACAGCGCTGAGCCCCCAGTAGTCTACGCAGAACCGCATAGTTCGGTCCTTTTTAGGGATGAGGACTACAGGCGAAGCCCACGCACTATTGGACACTTGGATCACCCCCAGCTTCAGCATCTCGTCTATCTCTTGGCGCATGCGCTGCTGCACCTCAAGAGAGACCCGATATGCTGAATGCCGGATCGGGGGACGATTGCCGGTGTCCACGTCATGGACGGCTGTCTCAGTCCCTCCGGGCAGGCTGCTGAACAGCTCCTGAAAGGGGTGTAGGGTGACCCTCAGCTGGGAACGTTGTTCCTCCGAGAACTGGTGGCCAACCCCTACATCCTCGATGGATCCACCCACCTTGGCTTGGGTGAGCAGATCCAGGAGGGTTTCTACCTCTCCTTCCTCAGGAAGGTTGCACACTGGGTGGGCACAAGCCTCCCGCTCATGATGGGCCTTCATCATGTTCACGTGGAAGGCCTTCCTCCTTCCACGGGTGTGGTCCAGGGTGACCAGATAGGTGACAGCGTTGAGCCACTGGTGCACGAGGTATGGACCCTCCCAGGCCGCCTGAAGCTTGTTTTGAGGTACGGGGACCAGTACCCACACCTTTTCACCCACCTCGTAGGTCCGCTCACAAGCATTCTGGTCCTGCCACCGCTTCTGGTCAGCCTGGGCTTGGGCCATATTGTCATACACCAGCCATGTCAAGGCCGTCATTCTGTCCCGCAAGCGCACGACATACTCAATGACCGACACTGTTACAGAACCACTCAGCACCCAGAATATGTTGTGCAGTTATATGTATATATAATAGGTTCCATGTCCCTAATGTATCAGCAGTGTCCGCCCTCCCCCTACCTTTGTAATTCCCACAGTAAACATATGCAGGCTCCGGCCACCTGCTGCTTTTAGAATCATAGAATCATAGAATCGTAGAGTTGGAAGGGACCTCCTGGGCCATCTGGTCCAACCCCCTGCTCAAAGCAGGATTCGCTAAATCATCCCAGTCAGATGTCTGTCCAGCCTCTGTTTGAAGACTTCCATTGAAGGAGAACTCACCACTTCTCGTGGCAGCCTGTTCCACTCATTGATCACTCTAACTGTCAAAAAGTTTTTTCTAATATCTAATCTGTGTCTCCTCCCATTCAGTTTCATCCCATTGCTTCTAGTCTTTCCTTGTGCAAATGAGAATAAAGTTGATCCTTCTACAATGTGACAGCCCTTTAGATATTTGTAGACAGCTATTAAGTCTCCTCTCAGTCTTCTCTTTTGCAAACTAAACATTCCCAAATCCTGCAACCTTTCCTCATAAGACAGGGTTTGCAGACCGGTCACCATTCTGGTCGCTCTTATCTGAACTTGCTCCAGTTTGTTGATGTCTTTTTTAAAATGTGGTGCCCAAAACTGGACACAATATTCCAGATGAGGTCTGACCAAAGAGGAGTAGAGGGAAATAATGACTTCACGTGATCTAGACTGTATGCTTCTGTTAATACATCCTAGAATTGCATTTGCCTTTTTTGCTGCTGCATCACACTGTTGACTCATATTCAGTCTGTGATCTATTAGTATACCCAAGTCTTTTTCACATGTGCTGTCACTTAGCCCTATTCCTCCCATTCTATATATGCTTTTTCCATTTTTATTGCCCAGATGTAGTACTTTGCATTTCTCCCTGTTAAAAACCATTCTGTTAGTTGCTGCCCACTTCTCCAGTTTATTTAAATCTTTTTGAATCCTCTCTCTCTCTTCTCTAGTATTAGCTATCCCTCCTAGCTTTGTGTCATCAGCAAATTTAATCAGTTTACCCTCAATTCCTTCATCTAAATCGTTGATAAAGATGTTGAACAATACAGGGCCCAGGACAGAGCCCTGTGGTACCCCACTTGAGACATTCTTCCAACTGGATGTGCAGCCATTTACGACCACTCTTTGGGTCCGATCACTAAGCCAGTTATGAATCCACCTAACAGTTGCCTTGTCCATTCCATACTTAATCATTTTTTCAATAAGGATTGTATGAGAGACTTTGTCAAATGCTTTGCTGAAGTCAAGATATACTATATCTACAGCATTTCCTTGATCCACCCAATCAGTGATACCGTCATAGAAGGAAATTAAGTTAGTCTGACATGACTTATTAGTTACAAACCCATGCTGACTCTGTTTAATCACTTCATTCTTATCCAGGTATTGACATACATGTTATTTAATAATTTGTTCAAAGATCTTTCCTGGTATAGAAGTCAGACTCACCGGCCTATAGTTACCTGGGTCCACCTTCTTCCCCTTTTTGAAGATAGGAACAACATTTGCTCTTCTCCAGTCTTCTGGCACTTCTCCTGTTCTCCAAGAATTTTCAAAGATTATAGAGAGGGGTTAAAAAATTTCTTCTGCTATCTCCTTCAGTACTCTGGGGTGTAATTCATCTGGACCTGGAGACTTGAATTCATTTATGCTAGCTAAGTGTTTCCTCACTATCTTTCTGTTTATAGATATCCTGGATTCTTCTATTCCCTTAATAGGACAGTGAATAACAGTTGATGTTACATTTCCTTTCTGAGAGAAAACAGATGCAAAATAGGAATTTAAAAGTTCAGCCTTCTCAACATCCTGTCTTACCATTTCATCATTTTCATCCTGTAAAAATCCTATAGCATCTTTGACTTTTCTTTTACTTTTGACATATCCCCAAAATCCTTTTGTAATGCATGTCTGGCCTGACGCTTGTCTATTGGCCGGCCCTCTGTATCTGTGTGATATATATTCTGTGTCCTGTGAGTAAAGTGTTGTCAGACTGGAAATACATGGAGAAGTAGTGATCTTTTTCATGCGCCAATGCACTCAGAGGCATTCCAGCCAGCGTCCTTCATTCAGACTACAACCAATGCAGAGTGGACCTCCGAAAACACGGGGTGGTACTGAAAGAAGTACCCCAGCTTGGATGACCCCGTTACACTGGTGGCAGACAGCGGGATTTGATACCCCTTCTACAGGAGGAAAGGAATGAATGGAAAATAATTACCAGAAGTTAAAAAGAGGACTACATTAAAAGACCTGGTGGAAGCCCAAGGGTTGATCGCCAGCAACAAAACAAAAGCGGATTTGATAGCAGCCATCATGGAACACGACAGTGCAGCGCCCCCCAATGTGAATGTGGAGGAGACCGAATTCCAGAGGGAGGTAAAGAACAGACTGGCGTTCTACGGCCCAAACCCTGCAGTAGAGATCATACGAGAAGTGATAGCTGATGTGCGTACTGATCTGAAGGAAAAGATGGCCGAGCGGACCAGGATAGAGCTAGCCAAGATGGGAATGGCAGAGCGGACCAAAGTGGAGCTGGCCAAGATGGAGATGGCAGAGCGGAGACAGGAGAGTCAGCGAGCAGGGGGAGCTCTGGCCTTCGACCAGGTATCTTCAACAGTAAGCCACAAAAAGATCCAGTACAATGCCTTCCGACAGTTGGGGGAGGCAAAGGAAGACATTGATGGCTTTCTGCAGGACTTTGAGCGGCAGTGTGCCCTTCATCAAGTAAAGCCGGAGGAATGGGTTCAGATTCTGGCCAGCAAGCTGACAGGCCGGGCAGCGGACACCTATCGCACGGTACCTGATGAGGACTGCATGGACTATGAGCGGATCATAGAAGTGATCTTGGCCTGGTATGCGCTGACACCAGAGGCCTATCGCCAAAAGTTCCGCAGACTTATAAAACGCGTAACCGATACCCACGCTGAATGGGCCTGTAAATTACGGCGGTCACTGCTACAGTGGGTACAAGGGAGCCAAGCAACCACTAAGGAGGACGTCCTCCAGCTCTTCCTGTTAGAACGATTCTTTAATGGACTAAACCCCGAGACACAGGAATGGCTTCGGGACAGGCGGCCAACGACTCTTGAGGAAGCCGCTCGTTTGGCCGATGAACATCATGATGCCAGGAGGCCGCAGTTCTCCGGATCAAAGGTGGTCACTAGGGGCCCGCCCATGGACCTGGGGGGCCCCAAACCACCGAAGATTGTAGGGGGATCAGCTAGAAACCCAGCCTACCACAGTCCCCCTGGGGTGCGATGCCACACCTGCCGTCAGCTGGGCCACCTGCAAAGACAACGCCCCAACCAGACTCAGCATACCCAGTGGCCAAAGGCGGGAACAGCTACCTTCAGCCGGGCTGCTGTACACTGCTACCAAGGCGAAGCTGACCCGGCATCGGGGGCTACGACTAACCAAGGGGTGGAAGAGATGGAGGAAGTGCTGCATGAAGTAGACCCGGTGCAGACAGCCCGGGCAGATAATCGACAACAGCATCGACATGTCGTGTGGGTTATTGGGAAACGTATGCAGGGACTAAGAGATTCCGGAGCAACTTTGACCCTTGTGAAGCCTCATCTCGTCCGGGACCAAGAGAAGATGGATCGGACAGTGGCAGTCCATGTAGCAGGGGGAGCTATACATCGATTACCCTCTGCCAGGATTCACCTGAACTGGGGAGTCGGGGATGGCCTTGTTGAGGTCGGCTTGATGGAGGATTTGCCTGCAGACGTCTTGCTGGGAAATGACTTGGGGCTCATGTTGTCTGCATTCTCGGTGGCCCCTCTGGCTGAGACCTATCCTGTGACCACCCGGAGACAAGCTCGAGCTGCGGAGGCGGAATCACACTCAGAGGAGCCCCAGGTAAGACATCCCAGCCCTGCACGTATTCCCATAGCCAGACATTTCTTGGGCCACCCCAGATGAATTTAAGAGGGAGTTACTTGAGGATCCTTCATTGGAGGGATATCGTGGGAAGGCACAGGAGGGGAGAGGGGTACTGGAAGGGGAACAGTTTGTATGGAAGCAGGGACTCCTCTACCGGATCACAGAGCAGCACCACACAGGGACGAGCCCCACTATAAAACAACAGCTGGTAGTTCCCAAGAAGTATAGGCAGGAGCTACTGCGAATCTCTCATGATATACCCTTGGCCGGGCACTTCGGCGTCAGTCGCACCAGGCATCGTCTGACACAAAACTTCTTTTGGCCGGGGGTAACCTATGATGTTAGTCAGTATTGCCAGACCTGTCACAGTTGTCAGCGCATTGGCAAGAGGGGGGATCGATGCAAGGCCAAATTACGCCCCCTCCCCATTGTGGAGGAACCATTTAGCTGAGTAGCGGTTGATTTGATAGGGCCGTTAGCCAAACCCAGTCCGTCCTGGAAAAAGTATATATTGACCGTGGTAGATTATGCCACACGGTATCCAGAGGCGGTTGCGTTACTTAACATACTGGCAGAGACGGTGGCGGCTGCCCTGCTACAGGTTTTCTCACGGGTTGGATTTCCCCGGGAGATTATCTTGGACCAGGGTACCCAGTTTACAGCAGAGGTGACCAACCAACTGTGGAAGCTGTGCGGCGTAAAGTCCATTAGAAGCGCCCCGTACCACCCGCAAACCAATGGGTTGTGTGAACGCTTTAACAGGACATTAAAACAGCTCATTGGGACTTTTACCAGGACCTACAGGGACTGGGAGAAATTCTTGCCACACCTCCTGTTTGCCTATCGGGAGGTGCCCCAAGAATCCACGGGGTTCTCCCAGTTCGAGCTGGTATACGGCAGACGGGTAAGGGGACCCCTAGACTTAGTGCTGGAACACTGGGAAGGGGAGGGCCTCATAGAAAGGGTACCTATTGTACCCTATGTGCTGGAATTCCGGGACCGCCTACAGGAGCTAACTCAGGCAGTATGTGAGAACATGCAGGCGACCCAGCGGCGCCAGCGCATATGGTACGATCGGAGTGCCAGAGAGCGCACTTTGGAAATAGGACAGAAGGTCCTGGTGTTAGAGCCCACTAAGCAGAATAAGTTTCAAGCTGCATGGCAGGGGCCCTACCAGGTAGTGGGGAAAATAGCCGACACAACCTATAATGTCGCCGATTGTGACGACCCCAGGGTTATCCGCATGTTCCACGTGAATATGCTGAAGCCCTACCGGGAGCGCCCTGAAGAGGTAGTGGCCATCTGTGCACCTGAAGCAGAGGATTTAGCCGGACTTCCCTTGCCGGATGTCTTAGGCTACTTTCAGACATCAGGTTTTCGGCATCAGGCGCGATCCGGCGTCGTGCCGGAACGCCGGATCCGGCAAATGTTTAGTAAAACCTGATGTGCCGGATCCGGTTTTCTGCCGGATCCGTCTTTTTCTTGACAGACAAAACCGGATCCGTCTCATCCGGTTCATCCGTTTTTCTATTCGTTTTTCGACGGATTACGCCGGATCCGGTTTTTAAAATTGACCCTTGTGGCCTTCCGAACGGGATTGGCTACTTGAAAACTATATATAGCATGTTCCTACAGCCCTTCTTTGACAGGTTGTAGAGGAGAAAGTGCAGGTTGGAGAGAAGAGCAAGTTACTGGCGAAGATGGATGTTGTCATTGGAAATATTTTGAAGAATTTGGCGGATTTTATAGCGGAGGCAAATCGTTTGAGGGTGATTGTTCTGGAGAAGGAGAGAGCGAGACAGCAGCGCATCAGGCATCGTAGACGACGTTTGTGGATCCACCCCATCACAGCCAAGAGAATGACGCGTGGGGTCTATTCTACACTCTGCATGGACCTTCGACGAAACCCGGATAAATTTTTTGGATATGTTAGGATGAAAATGGAGAATTTTGATTACTTGGTGGAGCGCATTGCACACCGCATAAGAAAAGCGGACACCTATTGCCGCTTCTCTGTTTCACCCGCAGAGCGTCTGATGGTGACTTTAAGGTAAGCCACATTTATTGGATGTGATCGCATCAGAGCACACTTTCACTGCAATCTTGTTGGTGGTAGTTTGTATCTCCAAGTGTTAGGTCAGTTTTGGTATGTAATGCTGTGATTTAAAACTAATTTATTGTTTTTTAATTCCCCACAGATTTCTTGCAACTGGAGAATCCCTTTCGTCACTGCATTTCCAGTACAGACTCGGGATTTCCACCATATCTGGAATTGTGAAGTACACATGCCGTGCACTGTGGGACTCCTTAGCTGAAGAGTTTTTACCAGAGCCCACAACAGAGAGGTGGATTGAAATTGCTGACAAGTTTCAACAGATATGTCAGTTTCCCAACTGCTTGGGCGCTGTGGACGGGAAACATATCCGCATTGTAAAGCCAGCTGGATCGGGATCGGAATATTTCAATTACAAGAAATATTTTTCAATTGTCCTCATGGCCATCGCTGACGCGGAATACAAATTTATTGCGGTTGATATTGGGGCCTATGGCCGCTCCAATGACTCTCAAGTTTTCAAACTGTCTGCCATGGGGCGTAAACTGTATGGAAACACCTTCCAGTTCCCACCACCTAGACCGCTGCCGCAAACATCTGGTCCACCTATGCCATTTGTCTGTGTAGGGGATGAAGCCTTCCAGCTGTCAGAACACCTTTTGAAACCGTACTCTAGCAGAGGATTGACAAGACCAAAACGCATTTTTAATTACCGCCTCACAAGAGCAAGAAGAATGGTTGAATGTACCTTTGGTATTCTGACAGCCAAATGGCGGGTCCTATTGACTGCGATCAACCTCAAGACAGAAACTGTGGACGAGGTGATCAAAGCGTGCGTGGTACTCCACAATTTTGTTATCTGCAAGGAACCCATTTCCATTGAGGACACCTCTGAAGAAACCACCTTGCAAGATTACCATGACATTACCACTAGAAGTTCTGTGACGGTTTCAGTAATGAGGGACAATTTTGCACTATACTTTATGTCACCTCAAGGCAGAGTACACTGGCAGGATGACAGAGTGTGAAAGATTTGTGCCCAACCAAACTTGTGTACCTTCTGTACCAACAGTATATACCTTTGCCAACCAAAGTTGGCTATCTTGTCATGGTCTCTATTTTTAGCTTTAGGCCACAGGTGTGTACCTGGTTGTGTTTTATGCAAAGTATTTCACCTTTTAACAAAAGTTGTGTACATTGTTAGGAAATCACCAACAATAAACACAACTTTTTAGGTGAAATACTTTGCTTCAAACACAACCAGGAACACAACTGTGGCAAAAAGCTAAAATTTACCCACAGTTATATACCTAGTTTTGAATACCATTTCACCTTTTAAATAACCTGTATTTAACCTTTTTCGCCGCAGAAAGAAATGACAGACAACCAGTGTAAAATAATTTAACTTTTATTGAAAAATGTTTTTTTTAGTAAACTTTTTTAAAATGTTAATAAACATGTTTAATAAAAATTTGAAACTATAAAACTGAAACCATAAAACTGGTCATTTTTATTTAAATACACACATTATAATTCTGTGTAGTGTGTGGTGGAAATACTGCTGTAGGGGCTGCGGGACACTTCGACACTGGGAGTGTGGAGAGAGGACTGGGATCGTGGTGGGGAAGGAACAGTTAGAGGTGAAGGTGTGGAAAAAACTACAGAATGGGTGGACATGTGGGAGGCAGAAGAGGTGGTGGGCGGTGGAGTGGAGGGTTGGGCAGGGACTGTAGGAGCAGATGAT
Organism: Dendrobates tinctorius; assembly: GCF_039654945.1. Taxonomy (NCBI): domain Eukaryota; kingdom Metazoa; phylum Chordata; class Amphibia; order Anura; family Dendrobatidae; genus Dendrobates; species Dendrobates tinctorius. The sequence goes on along the minus strand of NW_027361862.1, from coordinate 693,550 downwards.
GTTGATGGAAAGTTGTATGGGGAAGGAGTTTGGTACGGGGAAGGAGTTTGGTACGGGGCAGGTTGCTGGAAGTGGGGAGATGTCTGGTACGGGGCAGGTTGCTGGAAGTGGGGAGATGTCTGGTACGGGGCAGGTTGCTGGAAGTGGGGAGATGTCTGGTACGGGGCAGGTTGCTGGAAGTGGGGAGATGTCTGGTACTGGGGAGGTTGCTGGTACTGGGGAGTTTGCAGGTACTGGAGAGGTTGCTGGTACTGGGGAGGTTGCTGGTACTGGGGAGGTTGCTGGTACTGGGGAGGTTGCTGGTACTGGGGAGGTTGCTGGTACTGGGGAGGTTGCTGGTGCTGGGGAGGTGGATGGTGCTGGGGAGGTGGATGGTGCTGGGGAGGTGGATGGTGCTGGGGAGGTGGATGGTATGTAATAGGAGGGGGAGGATGGAAAGTGGCTGGAGGGGGTGTAGATGTAATAGGAGGGGGAGGATGGAAAGTGGCTGGAGGGGGTGTAGATGTAATAGGAGGGGGAGGATGGAAAGTGGCTGGAGGGGGTGTAGATGTAATAGGAAGGGGAGGATGGAAAGTGGCTGGAGGGGGTGCAGGTGGAGGAACTACTGTGGTGGGAGGAGGAGGTTGGGAGGTAACTTGCTGGAGAGCAGCGTGGCATGAATGCATTACATGCATCTGCTGGGCAGGAGAGAGCGTTTCCATGCGCTCCACAACAGACCTGAAAAAGGTGTGGTTTGGCGAAGATCTTGCTTCTGAATGCATGGTTTGCAGAAGTGTCTTCACCTCCAGAATGCTGGAGTTGATCTGCTGATAGCCTGCGGAGATTTGCTCTGACAAGACTTTTAGACAGTTCTGGAAAGATGCATTCAGATGCAAGAACTCTGGCGCATAAGTCTTTTCCTGACCCCTCTGCCGCTGCCGCCCAGTACCCGCAGGTGTACTAGAGGTGGCAGGGGCAGAAGGGTGGGGTAAAGGGAAAGCGATCTCCTCACCAGCAGCTTCATGTAATGTAGGCGGCCACGATGCTCCTGTGCTGGTGGATGGGACAGATGGGTCGAATGTGTTGGAAGGCTGGGAAGGTGCAGATGTACCGGGGCGGTCGAAGTGTCCCTCGGTGCCGGTCTCCTCAGGGATCGCCTCAGAAGGGTCCAATCGTGCCGGCTCCCGAGTGCTGCTCACCGTGCTGTGGAATAAAGAGAAAAAAAAACAATTAAAATACTGACATGGTATGGCCCTGGCTGAAAAAAAAATTTACATCTAACATTTTTTTTCACATGTGGTGTGTAATATTTACCTTCTGGTGACCATTGTTTCCCGGAGGAACGACAGGGCTTCTGCGTACTTGTACTTGCTCCTGCGTCCTCCAGATCCACTCGGGGCCCGCATCTCTTTATTGAACTCCTTCTTGAAACGATCCCTCACAGACCGCCACCGATTCACAATTCTGTTCCCTGAAACGAGAAAGGAGTGGTTAGTATACAACATCAGTGTTTCCCAAACTCCAGTCCTCATGGTCCCCAGGGGTCATGTTTTCAGGATTTCCATAGTAAATAGAAATCCTGAACACATGATCCGTGGGGACCACGAGGACTGGAGTTCGGGAAACACTGGTTTAAATCAAGCAACCGGTACTGTATATACTTACGCTCTGTAATCTGGGCCCGAACATCGAGGTCCTCCCAGCGTCCCACAAGGAGCGAACAGATTTCCTCCCAGAGTCGTCGGGTAACGATCAGGTCAGCGTGGCGGCGGTCAGCCATATTCCAGAGCGGCTCCCTTTCTCTGACGAGATCGATGAGGCGGTCCACATCAATCCCTCCATCCTCACCGTCAGAGTCGGGAGCATGCTGTGAAGGCTGTTAAAGAAAAAGACAAAAATAACATAATTAGCCTCCACAAAAGAAATGAAATAAAAAGTGCAAAAAAAACAAAGCAAAAATATTTATACTTACACGCTGGTGACCGCCGCGTTGCTGTCGCCGACGACCCTGGGAGGCACTGCGAGGACCTCTTGGCCGAGCACCAGATTGGGAAGACTAGAGAAGAAAACAAAAAATGTTATGTCTTTGGATGTAGGCATTTGTTTGCTGTGTGTGGTCTGCAGAACATTGTTTTCTATGTGTTGTGTGTAGTGTGATGTTGTGTTTCTGCGTTTGATGCAAAAAACTTACCAATTGTGAGCCCACTCCAGGTGTCTGTCCACCCCTTCCTTCTTCTTCTGGGAGCTCCTCTTCATCTTGTGATTCCTGTTTTGAAATAAAAGGCAATGAATAGACATATATTACAGAGATGATGGATTTTGGAAATAAAAACTTACCGTCAAACGCTGACGATGCGAGGGAGGGCTCCCAGAAGATGATGTGCTGTCTTCCTGGTGGCCACACTCCATGCCTGTGGGTGGTGTTCCAGCTGCTGCCAGTGCTTCTGCTGATGCTGCTGCATCTATTGGGCGGCTGTTGAATAAAGAGAAACAAAGGGCCAATGAATATCTTGATATTCAATAGCCCTAGTTTGGAGGAATGGGGGATTTGATAATTACCGTCTCTCATCTGCTGCTGGACTCCCCTCCTCAGCATGTTCCATTTGCTGTTCCATTTGCTGCTCCATTTGGGGTGGTGGTGGTGCTGATGGTGCTGCAGTGGTCTCCTGCCTTCTCCTGCTTCGCTTGGTTGCTGTCTTGGGTGGCATGTTGGGTGTGGCTGTGGGTCCCACTGTCTTGCTTTTATATATGTCTTGTGGGCAGAGCTACTGAGCATGCTCAGACCAAAAAACCGGATCCGGCGCATTGCGGCGCTCATAGGCTTTCATTGTGTGAAAAAGCCGGACGCGCCGGATCCGGCGTGTCCGGCTTTTTCGCCGGAGACAAAAAACGTTACAGTAGACGTTTTTTCCAGACGCCGGATCGCGACACATTGCGACACATTGCCGGATCCGCCGCAAACCGGATGAAACGCATGGCCATCCGGCGCGATCCGGCGCAAATGCAAGTCAATGGGGGGGAAACCGGATCCGGCATTGCATTTCGCCGGATCCGGTTTCTGTCAAAAGCGCCGGATCGCGCCTGAAGGCGAAAACCTGATGTGTGAAAGAGGCCTTAGGCTACTTTCACACATCAGGTTTTCGGCGTCAGGCGCGATCCGGCGTCGTGCCGGAACGCCGGATCCGGCAAATGTTTCGTAAAACCGGATGTGACGGATCCGGTTTTCTGCCGGATCCGTCTTTTTCTTGACAGACAAAACCGGATCCGTCTCATCCGGTTCATCCGTTTTTCGACGGATTACGCCGGATCCGGTTTTTAAAATTGACCCTTGTGGCCTTCCGAACGGGATTGGCTACTGGAAAACTATATATAGCATGTTCCTACAGCCCTTCTTTGACAGGTTGTAGAGGAGAAAGTGCAGGTTGGAGAGAAGAGCAAGTTACTGGCGAAGATGGATGTTGTCATTGGAAATATTTTGAAGAATTTGGCGGATTTTATAGCGGAGGCGAATCGTTTGAGGGTGATTGTTCTGGAGAAGGAGAGAGCGAGACAGCAGCGCATCAGGCATCGTAGACGACGTTTGTGGATCCACCCCATCACAGCCAAGAGAATGACGCGTGGGGTCTATTCTACACTCTGCATGGACCTTCGACGAAAACCGGATACATTTTTTAGATATGTTAGGATGAAAATGGAGAATTTTGATTACTTGGTGGAGCGCATTGCACACCGCATAAGAAAAGCGGACACCTATTGCCGCTTCTCTGTTTCACCCGCAGAGCGTCTGATGGTGACTTTAAGGTAAGCCACATTTATTGGATGTGCTCGCATCAGAGCACACTTTCACTGCAATCTTGTTGGTGGTAGTTTGTATCTCCAAGTGTTATAGGTCAGTTTTGGTATGTAATGCTGTGATTTAAAACTAATTTATTGTTTTTTAATTCCCCACAGATTTCTTGCAACTGGAGAATCCCTTTCGTCACTGCATTTCCAGTACAGACTCGGGATTTCCACCATATCTGGAATTGTGAAGTACACATGCCGTGCACTGTGGGACTCCTTAGCTGAAGAGTTTTTACCAGAGCCCACAACAGAGAGGTGGATTGAAATTGCTGACAAGTTTCAACAGATATGTCAGTTTCCCAACTGCTTGGGCGCTGTGGACGGGAAACATATCCGCATTGTAAAGCCAGCCGGATCGGGATCGGAATATTTCAATTACAAGAAATATTTTTCCATTGTCCTCATGGCCATCGCTGACGCGGAATACAAATTTATTGCGGTTGATATTGGGGCCTATGGCCGCTCCAATGACTCTCAAGTTTTCAAACTGTCTGCCATGGGGCGTAAACTGTATGGAAACACCTTCCAGTTCCCACCACCTAGACCGCTGCCGCAAACATCTGGTCCACCTATGCCATTTGTCTGTGTAGGGGATGAAGCCTTCCAGCTGTCAGAACACCTTTTGAAACCGTACTCTAGCAGAGGATTGACAAGACCAAAACGCATTTTTAATTACCGCCTCACAAGAGCAAGAAGAATGGTTGAATGTACCTTTGGTATTCTGACAGCCAAATGGCGGGTCCTATTGACTGCGATCAACCTCAAGACAGAAACTGTGGACGAGGTGATCAAAGCGTGCGTGGTACTCCACAATTTTGTTATCTGCAAGGAACCCATTTCCATTGAGGACACCTCTGAAGAAACCACCTTGCAAGATTACCATGACATTACCACTAGAAGTTCTGTGACGGTTTCAGTAATGAGGGACAATTTTGCACTATACTTTATGTCACCTCAAGGCAGAGTACACTGGCAGGATGACAGAGAGTGAAAGATTTGTGCCCTAACCAAACTTGTGTACCTTCTGTACCAACAGTATATACCTTTGCCAACCAAAGTTGGCTATCTTGTCATGGTCTCTATTTTTAGCTTTAGGCCACAGGTGTGTACCTGGTTGTGTTTTATGCAAAGTATTTCACCTTTTAACAAAAGTTGTGTACATTGTTAGGAAATCACCAACAATAAACACAACTTTTTAGGTGAAATACTTTGCTTCAAACACAACCAGGAACACAACTGTGGCAAAAAGCTAAAATTTACCCACAGTTATATACCTAGTTTTGAATACCATTTCACCTTTTAAATACCCTGTATTTAACCTTTTTCGCCGCAGAAAGAAATGACAGACAACCAGTGTAAAATAATTTAACTTTTATTGAAAAATGTTTTTTGTAGTAAACTTTTTTAAAATTTTAATCAACTTGTTTAATAAAGCTTTGAAACCATAAAACTGAAACCATAAAACTGGTCATTTTTATTTAAATACACACATTATAAATCTGTGTAGTGTGGGGTGGAAATACTGCTGGAGAGGCTGCGGGACACTTCGACACTGGGAGTGTGGAGAGAGGACTGGGATCGTGGTGGGGAAGGAACAGTTAGAGGTGAAGGTGTGGAAAAAAACTACAGAATGGGTGGACATGTGGGAAGCAGAAGAGGTGGTGGGTGGTGGAGTGGAGGGTTGGGCAGGGACTGTAGGAGCAGATGATGTTGATGGCAAGTTGTATGGGGAAGGAGTTTGGTACGGGGCAGGTTGCTGGAAGTGGGGAGATGTCTGGTACGGGGCAGGTTGCTGGAAGTGGGGAGATGTCTGGTACGGGGCAGGTTGCTGGAAGTGGGGAGATGTCTGGTACTGGGGAGGTTGCTGGTACTGGGGAGTTTGCAGGTACTGGGGAGGTTGCTGGTACTGGGGAGGTTGCTGGTACTGGGGAGGTTGCTGGTACTGGGGAGGTTGCTGGTGCTGGGGAGGTGGATGGTGCTGGGGAGGTGGATGGTGCTGGGGAGGTGGATGGTGCTGGGGAGGTGGATGGTGCTGGGGAGGTGGATGGTGCTGGGGAGGTGGATGGTGCTGGGGAGGTGGATGGTGCTGGGGAGGTGGATGGTGCTGGGGAGGTGGATGGTGCTGGGGAGGTGGATGGTGCTGGGGAGGTGGATGGTGCTGGGGAGGTGGATGGTATGTAATAGGAGGGGGAGGATGGAAAGTGGCTGGAGGGGGTGTAGATGTAATAGGAGGGGGAGGATGGAAAGTGGCTGGAGGGGGTGCAGGTGGAGGAACTACTGTGGTGGGAGGAGGAGGTTGGGAGGTAACTTGCTGGAGAGCAGCGTGGCATGAATGCATTACATGCATCTGCTGGGCAGGAGAGAGCGTTTCCATGCGCTCCACAACAGACCTGAAAAAGGTGTGGTTTGGCGAAGATCTTGCTTCTGAAGGCATGGTTTGCAGAAGTGTCTTCACCTCCAGAATGCTGGAGTTGATCTGCTGAAAGCCTGCGGAGATTTGCTCTGACAAGACTTTGACAGTTCTGGAAAGATGCATTCAGATGCAAGAACTCTGGCGCATAAGTCTTTTCCTGACCCCTCTGCCGCTGCCGCCCAGTACCCGCAGGTGTACTAGAGGTGGCAGGGGCAGAAGGGTGGGGTAAAGGGAAAGCGATCTCCTCACCAGCAGCTTCATGTAATGTAGGCGGCCACGATGCTCCTGTGCTGGTGGATGGGACAGATGGGTCGAATGTGTGGGAAGGCAGGGAAGGTGCAGATGTACCGGGGCGGTCGAAGTGTCCCTCGGTGCCGGTCTCCTCAGGGATCGCCTCAGAAGGGTCCAATCGTGCAGGCTCCCGAGTGCTGCTCACCGTGCTGTGGAATAAAGAGAAAAAAAAACAATTAAAATACTGACATGGTATGGCCCTGGCTGAAAAAAAAAAGTTACATCTAACATTTTTTTTCACATGTGGTGTGTAATATTTACCTTCTGGTGAGCATTGTTTCCCGGAGGAACGACAGGGCTTCTGCGTACTTGTACTTGCTCCTGCGTCCTCCAGATCCACTCGGGGCCCGCATCTCTTTATTGAACTCCTTCTTGAAACGATCCCTCACAGACCGCCACCGATTCACAATTCTGTTCCCTGAAACGAGAAAGGACAAAGTGGTTAGTATACAACATCAGTGTTTCCCAAACTCCAGTCCTCATGGTCCCCAGGGGTAATGCTTTCAGGATTTCCATAGTAAATAGAAATCCTGAACACATGATCCGTGGGGACCACGAGGACTGGAGTTCGGGAAACACTGGTTTACATCAAGCAACCGGTACTGTATATACTTACGCTCTTTAATCTGGGCCCGAACATCGAGGTCCTCCCAGCGGCCCACAAGGAGCGAACAGATTTCCTCCCAGAGTCGTCGGGTAACGATCAGGTCAGCGTGGCGGCGGTCAGCCATATTCCAGAGCGGCTCCCTTTCTCTGACGAGATCGATGAGGTGGTCCACATCGAGTCCTCCATCCTCACCGTCAGAGTCGGGAGCACGCTGTGAAGGCTGTTAAAGAAAAAGACAAAAATAACATAATTAGCCTCCACAAAAGAAATGAAATAAAAAGTGCAAAAAAACAAAGCACAAATATTTATACTTACACGCTGGTGACCGCCGCGTTGCTGTCGCCGACGACCCTGGGAGGCACTGCGAGGACCTCTTGGCCGAGCACCAGATTGGGAAGACTAGAGAAGAAAACAAAAAATGTTATGTGTTTGGATGTAGGCATTTGTTTGCTGTGTGTGGTCTGCAGAACATTGTTTTCTATGTGTTGTGTTTCTGCATTTGATGCCAAAATCTTACCAATTGTGAGCCCACTCCAAGTGTCTGTCCACCCCTTCCTTCTTCTTCTGGGAGCTCCTCTTCATCTTGTGATTCCTGTTTTGAAATAAAAGGCAATGAATAGACATATATTACAGAGATGATGGATTTTGGAAATAAAAACTTACCGTCAAACGCTGACGATGCGAGGGAGGGCTCCCAGAAGATGATGTGCTGTCTTCCTGGTGGCCACACTCCATGCCTGTGGGTGGTGTTCCAGCTGCTGCCATTGCTGCTGCTGCTGCTGCTGCATCTATTGGGCGGCTGTTGAATAAAGAGAAACAAAGGGCCAATGAATATCTTGATATTCAATAGCCCTAGTTTGGAGGAATGGGGGATTTGATAATTACCGTCTCTCATCTGCTGCTGGCCTCCCCTCCTCAGCATGTTCCATTTGCTGCTCCATTTGGGGTGGTGGTGGTGCTGATGGTGCTGCAGTGGTCTCCTGCCTTCTCCTGCTTCGCTTGGTTGCTTTCTTGGGTGGCATGTTGGGTGTGGCTGTGGGTCCCACTGTCTTGCTTTTATATATGTCTTGTGGGCAGAGCTACTGAGCATGCTCAGACCAAAAAACCGGATCCGGCGCATTGCGGCGCTCATAGGCTTTCATTGTGTGAAAAAGCCGGACGCGCCGGATCCGGCGTGTCCGGCTTTTACGCCGGAGACAAAAAACGTTACAGTAGCCTTTTTTTCCAGACGCCGGATCGCGACACATTGCCGGATCCGGCGAAAACCGGATGAAACGCATGGCCATCCGGCGCGATCCGGCGCAAATGCAAGTCAATGGGGGGGGAAACCGGATCCGGCATTGCATTTCGCCGGATCCGGTTTCTGTCAAAAGCGCCGGATCGCGCCTGACGGCGAAAACCTGATGTGTGAAAGAGGCCTTAGGGGAAAGGACTCAGTCTAAAACATGGGACCAGGTACACTTGGGCGAAGACCTAGGCCCCTGGGAGAGACAGCAGTCGGAGGCGTTGTTGAGGCTGCGACAGAGGATGTTTTCAGAGAGACCGGGGTACACTCGCCTGGCACAACACAAGGTTGAGACCCAGGATCAGACCCCCCTGCGACAAAACCCCTTCCGCGTCCCTGAGGCTGGTTTCACACTTAGCGCTCGGGCGCACAAAATGCATCCTGTTGCATTTTTTGGGCGTCCGACTTGCCTCAAAAATACGCATGCGCACGCAATGCGTTTTTTTACAGCAAAACACCCATTATAAGTCTATGGGTGCGCATATGTGCGCATTGGCATGCTTATGTATGCGTTTTTTTTTTTTACCATTAGTTGGACAATGGAATTTAGGGGTTTGGGTTAGAGTTAGGGTTAGCTAGGGTTTAGGGTTAGGGTTAGTATGGTTTGGTTAAGGGTTAGGGTTAGGGTCAGGGTTAGGGTCAGGGTTAGGGTTAGTAAAGTCATGGTTTGGGTTAGTGTGAGGGGCCACCTAATGTTGGAAAAAACCGCAAACGCGGTAAAAACGCACTAAAAACGCATACAAACGCTTAAAAACGCTGCGTTTTTTTCATGCATGCTCATAAAAATGCTTGAAAAAAATGCAGCATTTGTATGCGTTTTTTCAATGCGTTTTTTTGCGGGAAAAACGCGCTGCAAAAAAAAGCAAGTGTGAAATTAGCCTGAGTCTGTACGAGAGGGGATGCGACAAGAGATGCTGCGTTTAGGGGTCATTGAAGAGTCAGATAGTCCCTGGGCATCCCCCATAGTGTTAGTGCCCAAGAAGGATGGGACTACACGATTTTGTGTAGACTATCGTAAGCTCAATGAGAAAACAGTGACGGATGCATATCCCATGCCGCGTGTGGATGAGTTGTTACACCGGCTTGCGGGGGCAAAGTATTTGACCACCATCGATCTATGCAAAGGCTACTGGCAGATTCCCCTTAGTCCTGACGCTATTCCCAAGTCGGCATTTGTCACCCCGTTCGGCTTATTCCAGTTTCGAGTTATGCCATTCGGGATGAAGAATGCCCCGGCGACCTTCCAAAGGCTGGCTGACCGGCTTCTGGATGGTCTATAGGAATATGCTTGTGCCTACCTGGACGACATCACCATCTACAGTGCAACATGGGAAGACCATCTAAATCACCTAGAGATAGCATTGGATAGGATCCACCAGGCCGGAATCACCCTGAACCCAAAAAAGTGTCACGTGGGCAAATCAGAGGTTCAGTATTTAGGGCATTGGGTGGGAAGTGGGAAACAGCGACCAGAACCAGCCAAGATTGAGGCCATAGCCAAATGGCCCATCCCACGCACTAAAACCCAGGTCATGGCGTTTCTAGGGACAGCGGGGTATTACAGGAAATTCGTTCCCAATTACAGCAGCGTAGCCAAGCCCCTCACTGATCTGACCCATAAGAACCAACCCCGCCAGGTAACCTGGACCTCAGAGTGTGAGGAAGCCTTCCGCCAACTAAAGGACGCCCTCACCAATACCCCTGTATTGACCGCACCCGATCCAACTAAACGTTTCCTTGTTCACACAGACGCTTCTATGTTTGGATTGGGGGCAGTACTGAGCCAAGTCGGGCCGGACGGCCAAGAACACCCGGTAACTTACCTGAGTCGGAAACTACTGCCCCGTGAAGTAAGCTATGCGGCCATCGAGAAGGAGTGCCTGGTGGTAGTATGGGCACTCAAGAAGTCGCAACCATATTTGTATGGACGACAGTTTTCCCTCCTAACGGACCATAAACCCCTAGTCTGGCTTAATTGGGTCTCCTGTTATGAATGAGTCACCGTAGGAGGCAAAAACAGAAATGCTAGCTAAGTCCAGAAAACCAGAGAAGTTGGCAGCTATCGGATTGCAGACCCCTGAACCTATCAACAACAACTAGCAGTAGCCGTGGGGGGTTCCTACGATGCCCTAGACCCCTCGATCACAGCCGGAGGACTAAATAGCCTAAAGACAGAAAGGGAAATCTAAACTGCCCCAGAACAGACCCCAAAGCAAAAGGCAGCCCCCAACATATAATGACGGTGAAGCAAGAAGAAAGAACACTAACACAGACAGAAAGATAGACTGAGCAAAGACGGGGCCCAAGCTAACTAGATAGGAAAGGACAGGAAGGCTGCTGTCTGCAATCCGTGAAAAACCCTATGAAAATAAGAGCCAACAGACTGACAGTGAAAAAGGCCCTGAAGACGCTAGGCTTCAAAAAGACTATGTCAGTACTCAGGAATATTCTGAAGACAGAGCAACCGGCAAAAGGTGATTCAGCTCACCCCAGCAGGGAATGGCAGAATCCAGAAAAGCAAGGCAAACAAAAACAAAACACAAATGCTAAAAGGCAAAGCAGAAAACTTAGCTTTAGAGCAGCAGGAATCAGACTTTTCTCCTAAAAGTCCACAGAGAAATCACCCGCAGGGCAGAAGGGCGTCGGCAGCTTTATATCCAGTCCCTGACTCCACTCAGCCAGTCATCATCATTAGGCTCAGGTGCCTGATAATCAGGCTCATTACCTTCCTTTACCAGAATAGGGAGTTCACCAGACCTCGGTGACGAAGGGGAAAATGAACTCACAACAGTCTCCGGAGACAACGCCAGATTGCTGCGGTGGGGTTTAGCCCTACAACCTCTGGACTTTACCATCCACTACAGACCCGACAAAGAAAACGGTAACGCCGATGGACTAAGTCGACAAACGGAACTTGTACCAACCCCATAAACTTCGGTCATCCCCAAACCGATCCGTTGAGGATCAGACTGTGTATGCCGATCGCGTCGCTGAAAAGGGGGAGCCGTGTTACAGAACCACTCAGCACCCAGAATATGTTGTGCAGTTATATGTATATATAATAGGTTCTATGTGAGATGCATGTCCCTAATGTATCAGCAGTGTCCGCCCTCCCCCCACCTTTGTAATTCCCACAGTAAACATCCGCAGGCTCCGGCCACCTGCGGCTTTTGTAATGCATGTCTGGCCTGACGCTTGTCTATTGGCCAGCCCTCTGTATCTGTGTGATATTTTCTGTGTCCTGTGAGTAAAGTGTTGTCAGACTGGAAATACATGGAGAAGCAGAGATCTTTTATATGCTCCCATGCACTCAGAGGCATTCCAGCCAGCGCCCTTCATTCAGACTACAGCCAACGCAGAGTGGACCTCCGAAAACACGGGGTGGTACTGAAAGAGGTACCCCAGCTTGGATGACCCCGTTACAGACACTCCAGGGGTAGCCAAATCCCCTTCCCATGCTTCCTTCACCAGAGCAAGGGGCCCCCGTACACGTCGCCCGTACAGGAGCTCAAAGGGGGATTACCCTGTTGAGGCCTGTGGGACCTCTCGGTAGGCAAACAGCAGGTGTGGGAGATACCGCTCCCAGTCTCTCCCGTGGGAGTCGACAAACATCTTCAGCATCTGCTTTAAGGTGCCATTGAACCGCTCACACAGGCCATTGGTCTGTGGGTGGTACGGGCTGGCTACCAGATGTTGCACCTGTACCTGCTTACAAAGAGACTCCATCAGCTGCGACATGAACTGGGTCCCTCGGTCGGTGAGCATTTCCTGGGGAAACCCCACTCTGGAGAAAATCTCCAGTAAGGCAGTGGCCACTTTGTCGGCCCGAATGGACGACAAAGCTACCGCCTCCGGGTACCGGGTGGCATAGTCCACTACCGTTAGTATGAAGCATTTCCCGGAGCGACTGGGAGTGGACAGAGGTCCAATGAGATCCACAGCCACCCTCGAGAAAGGCTCTTCGATGATGGGCAGAGTTACCAGTGGGGCTTTGGGGCGCCGCCCCGCCTTCCCCACCCTCTGACAGGTGTCACACGAACGGCAGTAGGCAAATCACCTCGGTCCTCATTCCTGGCCAGTAGAAATGCTGAGCTAGGCTGGCCCTGGTTTTAGCGATCCCTAGGTGTCCGGCCATGGGAATCTCGTGTGCGATCCGCAACAATTCTGCCCTGAACGGATAGGGTACCACTAACTGTTGGTCCCTGGGCCACGCCTCCGGTGAACCCTGCTGGACCGTTACCCGATACAGCCATCCCTGGTCCCAGACCACTCGCTCTCGGTCGGACTCCAGGGGAGGCTGTGCCGCCTGCTCCTTGAGAGCTTTCAGGCTAGTGTCAGCTTCCAACGCTGCCTGAAATCCCTGACTCGATGTGGCAAGAAATGACGAAACTGCCACCTCCTCTGTCAGCTCCCCGGGATCTGTCTCCTGGCCGCTGTCTGACTCGGCAGCCACTTGGTCGGAGAGATGGGAACCGTCGGACCTCCGCGAGGCTCCTTGGGCTCCGGCGCTCCTACTCCTGGTAACAGCGGCCACGACCGCTGAGACCACAGGTAGCTCCTGCTTCCCCTCGGCCCCCGACCAAGTCGCCGGGTCAGGCAAACTTCCCTGGCCTCCTGACATCCTGGATGTGGGGAACTCCTGCCCTGGGGTCTTACCTGGTGGCTCCTCTCCCAGGACGCCCCCTCCCCCCATGGCCTGTTCCTCTTTCTGCAGAGGTCCTCAACTCAGCAGGCTGGATTCACTTAGGGGCCCTACACTGCCCATAGCAGCCCCTCCCTCCACCTCTGAGCTCTCCCCTGCAGGCTTCTTACCTGTCCTCACTGTGAGTCCTGTGTGTGTAGTGTCAGTGCATGGCTTACCATCAGGTTTCACTCCCTCCTCCACTGTTGGAGGCACATTCAACACATTAACATTAGCATTCACAGTAGAGTCATGACATTCTTGGGGAGCTGGACTTGGGGGTTCAGTGGTCACCCACTGAGTCACTAGCTGCCCCAAATCTGTCCCAAGCAACACATTGGCAGGAATATTTGGCGTTACTCCCACCTCCCGCATTCCCCTCCCGGCGCCCCAGTCCAAAAACACCTTGGCGACGGGCAGCGCCGGTTCAACACCTCCAATTCCGGAGATGGAAAGGGTTTTCCCAGGCACCAAGTCTTGAGGGGACACCACCTCAGGACGTACCTGGGTTCGTTCAGCGCCTGTGTCCTGCAGTCCCATGACCGCTGAGTGGCCGATGGTGACGGGTTGGTAATTGTCCAGGGACCTCCCACCACCCCCTCCCACACACAAAACAGTGGACGGTTTCTGGGACAGGGATGGGGCCTTATGGCGCTGGGGACACGCAGCCTTAAAGTGTCCCGGGTGGTTGCAATGATGATAACGTCTGGGTTCTGCTCCTGGCCTGGAGAGGGCAGCAGGGGCGTACACCCCTTGCACTCTGGGGGCTGGGGGGACAGGGGCAGGACTGGGCTTACCCCCTCTCCAGGTGCTGCTGGCAGGCTTCTTAGGCTCAGAGGCCCTGTTGTTGGCATACTCGTCTGCCAGGGCGGCTGTAGCAGAAGCCCCCTTTGGTTTCCGGTCACGGAGGAACTGCTGGAGGTCCTCTGGGCAGTTCCACAAGAACTGCTCCGTGACAAACAGTTCCTGGACCTCCTGGCGGGTGGTGAGCTCTAGACCCGAGCTCCAGTGCTCCGCAGCTCTCAGCAGTGCCCGCATGTGGTCGGTCCAGGTGTCCTTTGAGCCCTGTTGAAGGCTCCGGAACTTCCTGCGGTACGACTCCAGGGTGAGGTTGTAGTGCTGGAGCAGGGCCCGCTTGATGCTGTTGTAGTCCTGCTCCTCCCCGGCAGGTAAGTCCCCCAAAACTTCCAGGGACTTACCCCTCAAACGGGGGGTCAGGTACCTTGCCCACTGATCCAGGGCCAGATGGTGTTGGAGGCAGGTTCTTTCAAAGGCCAGCAGAAAGGAATCCAGGTCTCCATCCTTTTCAAGCAGGGGGAAGTCCTCCGCCCGGACATTGGAAGCCTTGGTCCCTGGTGGGGCTGGAGCGTCCAGCGGGAGCCCGTGCTGAGCCATCTCCAGTCGGTGCCGGCGCTCCACAGCTTCACGGCGTTCAGTATGCTCACGCTCCGCTGCTCTCTCGGCCGCCGCTTGCTCACGCTCCGCTGCTTTCTCTGCTGCTGCTAGGAGTCTGTCATGGGCGGCGTCATTACCAGCCTCGAGCTGTGCCATAGCTGCTTGGAAAAGGGCCTCCGATCTGGACAGGCTGGGGTGGGCAGTCCACTGCAGGACAGAGCACGGGGGTCTGGCTCCTTGGGGAGCCCTGGCTGAGCTCCCCCTAGCCTTCATTGGTATTGTCCTCCACCACCTCCTCATAGACCATAGCATTGGCCTCCCCATTTGTCCTACTCCTGGTGCTTTCCGCCATCTTGGGAACCTCTGGTTACTGACACAGCTGCAACCCTGGCCTCGCACACAACTTATTATATTTGCACTCTGACCGCCTAGTGCTGGGCTGACCTTAAGACCGCAGCAGTGAAAGTTACCGCTGGTAGTCTCTAGTGTCTGGGAGTAGGGTTCCCACACACACTATTACTCTGATCCCACCGCTTGCTACCAAGTGTGGAGGAACACACTCGGACCCGTTCCTCTCACGTCACCACTGTGACGTAACTACACAGGCACAGCTCTCCGGCGCCCCCTTTGTCTCTCAGGTCAGTAAGGGAACTGCACCTAGAGCAAATGGTCGCCGGGGAGGAGGTCCTGTTGCCCGCTGGGGGTTCTAAGATTCGTGATCAGAGTAAAAGCATCAGCCCAAGATTAAGTTTATAGTTGAATTGCCTTAAGGGCGCACTAGATAATTACAGAAATATACAGTAAATTTGCAGTCAGAGAAAATATATAACAATAAGGGTACAAGACTTAAGATATTAAGCTGGAGGTCAATTTACCAGATTGTAGGGTCATGTGGGTGCTGGGGAGCTCTGCAGTCCACAGATACAAGAATCTTAGTTGCCGGACAGACCCCCAAAGCATGGGCCGCTGCTCCCCTTGGCAGGTCTGTACCCAGGTCCTTCTTAGTTCGTCATCGTCCAGATCTTCTGAGTGAAAGACTGAAAGTCTGCCAGGGGCTGCCAATCCTTAAACACGCTAGGTTCCTCCCCCTGTGTCAGAGGGTGGGCTAATAATCCATGCTCCTAGGATGGAGCCAAAGCGTCTGGGACACACAAAGGACGTATATTCCTACGTCTGCTAGCAGGTACATTCTAATTGAAGCCCTAGGCTTTTTTCCGGCCCCCTGCTGGCACGGCTCCGTACCTGAGCTTTGAAGCTCTGTTTTGGGCCTATCCTCATTATCACACCAATGGCCCTGGCTATTTAGCATTGGAACACTAAATCCTGCTTGCATTTACAAAGTACACAGCACCTGGGGGCATAGAAGCCGTTAGCTGCATGTAATTCCTGAACTTAGACCAAAATGAATACCAAGCTCAGACATGTGGCCCCATATCTAGGATGGCGGCTGCTCCTTCATCACAACGATATATTGGAGGGGGAGGATACACTGGAGGACGATATATTGGAGGGGACGACACGCTGGAGGACGATATATTGGAGGGGACGACATGCTGGGGGACTGTTATGAATGAGTCACCGAAGGAGGAAAAAACAAAAATACAAGCTAAGTCCAGAAAACCGGAGAGGTTGGTAGCTATCGGATTGCAAACCCCTAATCCTATTCACACAACTAACAGTAGCTGTGGGGGGTTCCTACGGTGCCCTAGACTCCTCATTCACAGCCGGAGAACTAAATAAGCCTAAAGAAAGAAAGGGGAAATCTAAACTGCCCCAGAGCAGACCCCAAAGCAATAGACAGCCCCCAACATGTATTGTCGGTGAAAAACAGATGAAAACACAAACACAGACAGAGACAGGTTGAGCAAACGATGGGGCCCAACTAACTAAATAGGACAGGACAGAAAAGATGCTGGCTGCAATCCGCAAAAAACACTACAAAAATGTCCCAACCGTCTGATAGGAAAAAAGGCCTTGAAGTTGCTAGACTTCAAAATCACTATATCAGCACTCAGGTATATTCTGAAGACTGAGCAAAAGATCAACTTGACCAGAGACAAAAATGGAGCTCAGCCTGTACCAACAAGGGCAGGCAGAACCCAAACACTAAGTAAACAGACACAATCTCATGGAAAAATAAGAGAGCAAAAACTTAGCTTTCAGAAGACAGGTACTGAACTGGTTTGCAAGAGCTCAGAGCAGAAAGGATCACCAGCACCCCTGCAGGGCATCAGCTGCCTTATATCCACTCAGTGATTCCGGGTGTCCAATCACGCTCCGCCTGTTCAGATGATTGGGATGGGAAAAACCTATCAATTTCACTACCTCTCTTCACCAGCAGAGGGAGTTCATCAGACATCAACGATGAAGGGGAAAATGAACTCACAACAGGGGACGATATATTGGAGGAAACGATACACTGGAGGACAATATATTGGAGGGGACGACACGCTGGAGGACGATACATTGGAGAGGACGATACGCTGGAGGACGATATATTTGAGGGGAGGATACGCTGGAGGATGATATATTGGAGGGGACGATACGCTGGAGGACGATATATTTGAGGGGAGGATACGCTGGAGGATGATATATTGGAGGGGAGGATACGCTGGAGGACGATATATTGGAGGGGAGGATACACTGGAGGACGATATATTGGAGGGGAGGATACACTGGAGGAAAATATATTGGAGGGGGAGGATACGCCGGAAGACGATATATTGGAGGGGAGGATACGCTGGAGGACAATATATTGGAGGGGAGGATACGCTGGAGGACGATGTATTGGAGGGGAGGATACGCTGGAGGACGATGTATTGGAGGGGAGGATACGCTGGAGGATGATATATTGGAGGGGGAGGATACGCTGGAGGACGATATATTGGAGGGGAGGATACGCTGGAGGACGATACATTGGAGGGGAGGATACACTGGAGGAAAATATATTGGAGGGGGAGGATACGCTGGAGGATGATATATTGGAGGGGAGGATACGCTGGAGGACGATATATTGGAGGGGAGGATACGCTGGAGGACGATACATCGGAGGGGACGATACGCTGGAGGACGATATATTTGAGGGGAGGATACGCTGGAGGATGATATATTGGAGGGGACGATACGCTGGAGGACGATATATTTGAGGGGAGGATACGCTGGAGGATGATATATTGGAGGGGAGGATACGCTGGAGGACGATATATTGGAGGGGACGATACGCTGGAGGACGATATATTGGAGGGGAGGATACGCTGGAGGACGATATATTGGAGGGGAGGATACGCTGGAGGACGATATATTGGAGGGGAGGATACACTGGAGGACGATATATTGGAGGGGACGATACACTGGAGGAAAATATATTGGAGGGGGAGGATACGCCGGAGGATGATATATTGGAGGGGAGGATACGATGGAGGACAATATATTGGAGGGGACAATACGCTGGAGGATGATATATTGGAGGACGATATATTGCAGGGGACGATATATTGGAGGGGACGATACGCTGGAGGACGATATATTGGAGGGGAGGATACGCTGGAGGACGATATATTGGAGGGGACGATACTCTGGAGGATGATATATTGGAGGACGATATATTGCAGGGGACGATATATTGGAGGGGACGATACGCTGGAGGACGATATATTGGAGGGGAGGATACGCTGGAGGACGATATATTGGAGGGGACGATACGCTGGAGGATGATGATATATTGGAGGACGATATATTGGAGGGGACGATACGCTGGAAGACAATATATTGGAGGGGACGATACGATGGAGGACGATATATTGGAGGGGACGATACGCTGGAGGACGATATATTGGAGGGGACGATATGCTGGAGGATGATATATTGGAGGGGGAGGATACGCTGGAGGACGATATATTGGAGGGGGAGGATACGCTGCAGGATGATATATTGGAGGGGAGGATACGCTGGAGGACGATATATTGGAGGGGACGATACGCTGGAGGACGATATATTGGAGGGGACGATACGCTGGAGGACGATATATTGGAGGGGACGATACGCTGGAGGACGATATATTGGAGGGGACGATACGCTGGAGGACGATATATTGGAGGAGACGATACACTGGAGGATGATATATTGGAGGGGACAATACGCTGCAGGATGATATATTGGAGGGGACGATACGCTGGAGGACGATATATTGGAGGGGACGATACGCTGGAGGACGATATATTGGAGGGGAGGATACGCTGGAGGACGATATATTGGAGGGGAGGATACGCTGGAGGACGATATATTGGAGGGGAGGATACGCTGGAGGACGATATATTGGAGGGGACGATACGCTGGAGGACGATATATTGGATGGGAGGGTACGCTGGAGGACGATATATTGGAGGGGGAGGATACGCTGGAGGACGATATATTGGAGGGGACGATACACTGGAGGACGATATATTGGAGGGGAGGATACGCTGGAGGATGATATATTGGAGGGGACGATATATTGGAGGGGAGGATACACTGGAGGACGATATATTGGAGGGGAGGATACGCTGGAGGACGATATATTGGAGGGGACGATATATTGGAGGGGAGGATACACTGGAGGACGATATATTGGAGGGGACGATATATTGGAGGGGAGGATACGCTGGAGGACGATATATTGGAGGGGACGATACGCTGGAGGACGATATATTGGAGGGGACGATACGCTGGAGGACGATATATTGGAGGGGACGATACGCTGGAGGACGATATATTGGAGGGGACGATATATTGGAGGGGAGGATATATTGGAGGGGAGGATACGCTGGAGGACGATATATTGGAGGGGACGATACGCTGGAGGACGATATATTGGAGGGGAGGATACACTGGAGGACGATATATTGGAGGGGACGATATATTGGAGGGGACGATATATTGGAGGGGAGGATACACTGGAGGACGATATATTGGAGGGGAGGATACGCTGGAGGACGATATATTGGAGGGGACGATATATTGGAGGGGAGGATATATTGGAGGGGAGGATACGCTGGAGGACGATATATTGGAGGGGAGGATACGCTGGAGGACGATATATTGGAGGGGACGATACGCTGGAGGATGATATATTGGAGGGGACGATACGCTGGAGGACGATATATTGGAGGGGACGATACGCTGGAGGACGATATATTGGAGGGGACGATATATTGGAGGGGACGATATATTGGAGGGGACGATACGCTGGAGGACGATATATTGGAGGATGCAGGGGAGGAAGGTAACGATTAGGGCTGATGTGTGGCGTTGAGCCTTGGGGACGCACACACACACACAGGTGTATACGCATATAATATGTACTACCCTGTACACACTCACGACGTCTACTCTCCGCAGTCTCTGGCCTC
Source organism: Dendrobates tinctorius (assembly GCF_039654945.1). Taxonomy (NCBI): domain Eukaryota; kingdom Metazoa; phylum Chordata; class Amphibia; order Anura; family Dendrobatidae; genus Dendrobates; species Dendrobates tinctorius. The sequence continues at coordinate 673,669 of NW_027361862.1, read as the reverse complement.
CACTACATCAGCGCAGACTGAGGGCGGGCAGGAAGCAGCGTTGCACACACGACTTCCGGTGTTCCCTCGGTTTCCATAGCAGCATTCACCTGCTTCCAATTTGCGGTTCGCGCCTCGTTTTCATCATTCAGTTTGTGATCTCATTGGTTCCCCACATTAACACGCCCCTCTGTGGGCGGTGTCACCAGTGGCGCTGAGCTGCGCGGAAGATGTGGAGCGGCCTGCTGCCTCAGGGAGCGACCGAGAGCGACTTGTCATCTGAAGGCGAGGGCCCGGGGCCGAGCACCGACACCACCGTGCCCGAGAGCCTCGTCACTGTGCGTAACACCCGGAAGTAGGCGCCCCGGTGGCGGGCTGTGGCCCATTGTCCTGTATTCTGGCTCCACTCCCTTGTCCTGTGCTCTGGCTCCTCCCCCTTGTCAGGTGCTCTGGCTCCTCCCCTTTGTCAGGTGCTCTGGCTCCTCCCCCTTGTCAGGTGCTCTGGCTCCTCTCCCTTGTCCTGTACTCTGGCTCCTCCCCCTTGTCCTGTACTCTTGTCTTCTCCTCCTTGACCTGTACTCTGTCTTCTCCCCCTTGACTTGTGCTCTGGCTCCTCCCCCTTGTCCTGTTCTCTGGCTCCTCTCCCTTGACCTGTGTTTTGGTCCCTCCCCCTTGTCATGTGCTCTGTCCTCTTTCCCTGTGTTCTTTTCCCTCCCTCTTGCCCTGTACTCTGATCCCTCCTCCTTGTCCTGTACTCTGGTCCCTCCCTCTTTTCCTGTACTCTGGCTCCTCCCCCTTGTCCTGTGCTCTGATCCCTCCTCCTTGTCCTGTACTATGGGCCCTCCCCCTTGTCCTGTACTCTGTGCCTTCCCCTTTGTGCTATGCTCTGTTCCCTCCATCTTGCCCTGTACTCTGGTCCCTTCTTGTCCTGTGCTCTGGCTCCTCCCCCTTGTCCTGTGCTCTGGCTCCTCCCCCTTGTCCAGTGCTCTGGCTCCTCCCCCTTGTCCAGTGTCTGGTCCCTCCCCCTTGCCCTGTACTCTGTTCACTCTCCCTTGTCCGGTGCTCTGTTCCCTCCCCCTTGTCCTGTGCTCTGGCTCCTCCCCCTTGTCCTGTGCTCTGGTCCCTCCCTCTTGCCCTGTACTCTGGTCTCTCCCTCTTGCCCTGTTCTCTGACCCCTTGCCCTGTACTCTGGCTCCTCCCCCTTGTCCGGTACTTTGTTCCCTCCCCCTTGTCCTGTGCTCTGGCTCCTTCCCCTTGTCCTGTACTCCGGTCCCTCCCCCTTGTCCTGTAGTCTTGCTGCTCCCCCTTGTGCTGTGGTCCCCCCCTTGTCTGGTGCTCTGACTCCTCCCCCTTGTCCTGTGTTGTGGTCCCTACCCCTTGTCCTGTGCTCTGGCTCCTCCCCCTTGTCCTGTGCTCTTGCTCCTCCCCCTTGTCCTGTGCTCTGGCTCCTCCCCATTGTCCTGTGCTCTGGCTCCTTCTCTTTGTCTTGCACTCCGGCTCCTCTCCCTTGTCTTCTACTCTAGCTCCTCCCCTTTGTCTTGTACTCTGGCTCCTCTCCCTTGTCCTGTGCTCTGGTCCCTCCCCCTGTCCTGTTCTCTGGCTCCTCCCCCTTGTCCGGGGCTGTGGTATTTTTCTTGGTGTCTTTCTGATTTCTCTTTTTCCTCCATAGAGATTTGTGGCTCTTCAGAGGAGACGCAGTGAGCGGAGGCCGAGACACCGGACAGGTAACCGGGGCTGCGCCTCACAGGGAGGGGCCGTCCGGACAGAGCGCGGCACTCAATCCTGGGGTTGTGGGGGTCCCGCAGAGCATCACCCCGGGGTCCCACCGCTGTCTGTCTCCCTGCCCCCCTTCCTCTGGACCGCCGTCACATGACCCAGGCACACCTGTTTGTCAAGCGTCATCTGTAACGACTCGGCCTCGTGTCGCCCGGCCTCGTCCCCGTGTCGCCCGGCCTCGTCCCCGTGTCGCCCGGCCTCGGCCCCGTGTCGCCCGACCTCGGCCCCGTGTCGCCCGGCCTCGGCCCCGTGTCGCCCGGCCTCGGCCCCGTGTCGCTCGGCCCCGTGTCGCCCGGCCTCGGCCCCGTGTCGCTCGGCCCCGTGTCGCCCGGCCTCGGCCTCGTGTCGCTCGTCCCCGTGTCGCCCGGCCTCGGCCCCGTGTCGCTCGTCCCCGTGTCGCCTGGCCTCGGCCTCGTGTCGCTCGGCCCCGTGTCGCCCGGCCCCCGTGTCGCTCGGCCCCGTGTCGCCCGGCCCCGTGTCGCCTCGGCCTCGTGTCGCTCGGCCCCGTGTCGCCCGGCCCCCGTGTCGCTCGGCCCCGTGTCGCTCGGCCCCGTGTCGCCCGGCCTCGGCCTCGTGTCGCTCGTCCCCGTGTCGCCCGGCCTGGTATGAGGAGATCGGCCCCGTGTCGCCCGGCCTGGTATGAGGAGATCCAGGATAGGGCGAGGTCTTTGATGCCAAAGGAGGAGAGGATCTGTAGAGGAGGCAGTGGTCAACTGTGTCGAAGGCAGAGGACAGGTCTAGAAGGAGGAGTATAGAGTATTGTCCGTTGGCTTTGGCTGTATGTAGGTCGTTAGTAATTTTGGTCAGGGCTGTCTCAGTGGAGTGATGGGGGCGGAAACCAGATTGTAGGTTGTTGAAGAGCAAGTTAGATGAGAGGTGGGAGGAAAGTTCGGCGTGGACGTGCTGCTCCAGGAGTTTGGAAGTGAATGGAAGCAATGATATTGGGCGATAGCTGGACATAGCGGTTGGGTCGAGGGTTGGCTTTTTAAGGATAGGCGTGATTGTGGCATGTTTGAAAGCAGAAGGGAAGGTACTGGAAGTTAGTGATAGGTTGAAGAGGTGGGTTAGGGATGGGATAAGTGTGGTGGTGAGGTTGGGGAGGGGATGGGGTCAAGTGCACAGGTTGTGAGGTGCGATTTGGAGAAGAGGCGATTAAGCTCCCCTTCAGTGATGTTGGAGAGAGAGGTTATGGGGTTTGGGCATTGGTCTGGTATACAAAGGGGTTGTGGTGATTGAGTGATGAAGACTTGACGTGTTTGGTCAATCTTGTTTTTGAAGTGTGCGGCAGAGATGAGGGAGGTTGGAGGAGGCAGTGGTGGGCGGAGGAGGGAGTTAAAAGTTTTGAATAGCTGTTTGGGGTTGTAAGATAGGGACGATACGAGGGTTGTGAAGTAGGCCTGTTTAGCAGAGGTGAGGGCAGATTTGAAATCGAGTGTTCCTTGTTTGAATATGGTGAAGTCGTCTTAGGAATTTGTTTTCTTCCAACGGCGCTCTGCAATCCTGGACACTAGCCGGAGCTTTTTAGTAGTGTTATTGTGCCAGGGTTGTCTGTTGATACGTCGCATTCTGCCATCAACGAGAGGGGCAACCGCGTCAATAGCTGATGCGAGAGTGGCATTGTAGAAAGCAGTGTCTGTGTCATGGAGTGAGGATAAAGATGCCAGTGGTAGAATAGAGTCAGAGAGCGCGTGGGTGTCTAGGTGTGCAAGGTTTCTGCGGGGGTGCGCATGTTGCTGGACATGGGTGCCAGGTGAGGAGGACAGGGATGAGAAAGTGAGTAGATGGTGGTTGGATAGAGGGAGAGGGGAGGTGGTGAAGTTAGAAAGAGAGCAGAGACGGGTGAAGACCAGGTCTAATGTCTGTCCATCTGTGTGGGTGGCTGAGGAGGACCACTGAGTAAGTCCAAAGGATGAAGTAAGGGACAGGAGTTTGGAGGCTGCTGACTGAAGGGTATCAGTGGGGATGTTGAAGTCACCCATGATGATAGTGGGGGTGTCAGTCACAGATAGGTGATCCCACCAGCTGCCACCACTTGTGAGGATCTGAGGTGGTGGGTTATAAAAATCACCTAGGCAGGTTAACAATGCAACTATATTTATTCCATACATCTATGGTTGTACAACAAATCCATGTAGATGGCCAACATACAATGTCCTCAGTCCACAAGTGCCCAATCTGAGATCGGTAGTTCCACTGGCCCCATATCAAGCGATACCTACTGTCTCCCAACTTCCTGTTGGCCCACAGCTTTTCTCCAGCCGGTATAGAACTTCATAGAAGTTGCACTTCATAGAATAGAATCGTAGAGTTGGAAGGGACCTCCTGGGCCATCTGGTCCAACCCCCTGCTCAAAGCAGGATTCGCTAAATCATCCCAGTCAGATGTCTGTCCAGCCTCTGTTTGAAGACTTCCATTGAAGGAGAACTCACCACTTCTCGTGGCAGCCTGTTCCACTCATTGATCACTCTAACTGTCAAAAAGTTTTTTCTAATATCTAATCTGTGTCTCCTCCCATTCAGTTTCATCCCATTGCTTCTAGTCTTTCCTTGTGCAAATGAGAATAAAGTTGATCCTTCTACAATGTGACAGCCCTTTAGATATTTGTAGACAGCTATTAAGTCTCCTCTCAGTCTTCTCTTTTGCAAACTAAACATTCCCAAATCCTGCAACCTTTCCTCATAAGACAGGGTTTGCAGACCGGTCACCATTCTGGTCGCTCTTTTCTGAACTTGCTCCAGTTTGTTGATGTCTTTTTTAAAATGTGGTGCCCAAAACTGGACACAATATTCCAGATGAGGTCTGACCAAAGAGGAGTAGAGGGAAATAATGACTTCACGTAATCTAGACTGTATGCTTCTGTTAATACATCCTAGAATTACATTTGCCTTTTTTGCTGCTGCATCACACTGTTGACTCATATTCAATCTGTGATCTATTAGTATACCCAAGTCTTTTTCACATGTGCTGTCACTTAGCCCTATTCCTCCCATTCTATATATGCTTTTTTCATTTTTATTGCCCAGATGTAGTACTTTGCATTTCTCCCTGTTAAAAACCATTCTGTTAGTTGCTGCCCACTTCTCCAGTTTATTTAAATCTTTTTGAATCCTCTCTCTCTCTTCTCTAGTATTAGCTATCCCTCCTAGCTTTGTGTCATCAGCAAATTTAATCAGTTTACCCTCAATTCCTTCATCTAAATCGTTGATAAAGATGTTGAACAATACAGGGCCCAGGACAGAGCCCTGTGGTACCCCACTTGAGACATTCTTCCAACTGGATGTGCAGCCATTTACGACCACTCTTTGGGTCCGATCACTAAGCCAGTTATGAATCCACCTAACAGTTGCCTTGTCCATTCCATACTTAGTCATTTTTTCAATAAGGATTGTATGAGAGACTTTGTCAAATGCTTTGCTGAAGTCAAGATATACTATATCTACAGCATTTTCTTGATCCACCCAATCAGTGATACCGTCATAGAAGGAAATTAAGTTAGTCTGACATGACTTATTAGTTAGAAACCCATGCTGACTCTGTTTAATCACTTCATTCTTATCCAGGTATTGACATACATGTTGTTTAATAATTTGTTCAAAGATCTTTCCTGGTATAGAAGTCAGACTCACCGGCCTATAGTTGCCTGGGTCCACCTTCTTCCCCTTTTTGAAGATAGGAACAACATTTGCTCTTCTCCAGTCTTCTGGAACTTCTCCTGTTCTCCAAGAATTTTCAAAGATTATGGAGAGTGGTTCAAAAATTTCTTCTGCTATCTCCTTCAGTACTCTGGGGTGTAATTCATCTGGACCTGGAGACTTGAATTCATTTAGGTTAACTAAGTGTTTCCTCACAGCCTATGTTCCTCCAGACGATGGATATCAGGACCATAGCTCATGGATACCCACTCCAGACGACTGTCTCCAAAACTCCATAGTCCATTCATCCATCCCAGTAACAACAATATTGACACAACCGGTGCTCCGTGCTGGAAAAAGTCTCCATCTCGTAGCGGTGTGGACTCCGCTCGACGTCCGTTTGTCCGATACTCTTTAGTAAGCGGTCATATCCTTACACTCCTCCCCCACTTTTTTCAGCATGGACACAAATGTAAGAGGTTTCACTTTCATGAGAACGAAATTTGTATCATCCAGTTTCTTCAAGGCATATTCCATGTCGTCCTTCCAAATAAACTCCACAGGCCCCATTCCACCCTGGTGTACATCGGCATAGTAGACATCCTCAGCTTGTCTCATCTGATCATCCAGAGCCACTCAACTCCCCGATGGGGGAAGCCCTGAGATGAAGACTCTGTATTTTGTTAGCTGGGACAGGGGTCTGTTTCTCCAGCGGAGTCTTCCATATCCTCCTCCTGATGCACGGTTAGACCTGGGAAACGCCACATGTACCCGATGAGAACCGAACTTGTATCCATTGCGTCCAACTCCAGAGTGCTGACCCCCAGCTGGGGGGATGGTCACTTGGCGGCCTGGTAAATAATGTTCTGGGGGGACAGTATTTGGGCTGACGATGGTAGACCCGGAGTCCCTGGGCCCCCTGATGTCATTTACCTCCCCCAGGTCACATTCCTTCATGGTAAGTCATTCCATTTTGTGCATTATTCACCACTGGCAGGGGAGTAGTCGGCATGTTGAGATTGCTCTGTTCCCTCTCGGCTGACGCAGTGAGAACCGATCCTTGGCTTTGGGTTACGACATTGGCCCAGTGGCACACCAGCCCTGCTCCTAGGTTGTCTCCCAGCAGCACATCTACTGGCAGGTGCCGCACTACTCCTACATCCACCATTCCACGACTGTGACCCCAGTCTAAATGTAGTCAGCCTTCCGAATGTTCAGAGATTCTCCTCCGGTTACATTGACTAACATCCGGGCCGGCCCAAATACTGTCCCCCCAGAACATTATTTACCAAGCCACCAAGTGACCATCCCCATAGCTGGGGGTCCGCACTCTGGGGTTGGACGCAATGGTACAAGTTCGGTTCTCATCGGGTACGTGTGGAGTTTCCCAAGACAACCTGGGGACCAGGAAGAGGATATGGAGGACCCCGCTGGAGAAACAGACCCCTGTCCCAGATAACTAAATACAGAGTCCTTATCTCAGGGCTTCCCCCATCGGGGAGTTGAGTGGATCTGAAAGGTCATATGAGACAAGCTGGGGATGTCTACTATGTCGATGTACGTCAGAGTGGAATGGAGACTGTGGAGTTTATTTGCAAGGACGACTGTCACGATTCCTTCGATCAGTGTGTCTGGGACTCAGTGATGGACAGCTCTGTTGACCTACCTGACTGGAAGTTGCAGAGATTTCCACAGGTGCTCCCTGTTCTTGGTACTTGCCTTGCTATTTAGGTGAGCTGTCTGGCCCAGATGACTGCCAGTCTAAAGCTTGTGCTCTCTGCTGTGTGGTTGCCTGATCCCTGTGCTGTAAGTTCTGATATTCTGTTGCTGACCTTTGGACCGTGTTCAGACTACTCGTTTGTTATTTCCCCCTTTGCTGTTTCTCTGGTATTCTGACCCGGCATGTGACCTGACTTCTGACTTACTACGTGCTCTTTTGTTATTGACCCCTGAACGCCTGACTTCGCTGACTCGCAGCCTGTCCTTGGATTGAAACTAGAGTCACAACATCATGGGATATGCCTTCAGGAACCTGGATGATACATGAAGATGAAACCTCTTAGGCCGGGGTCACACTGGCGAGGAATACGGCCGAGTGAGAGGCGCTAAAAGCACGCATTAGACACGGACCAATGATTCTCTATGGGGTCCCTCGCACCAGCCGTATATTTCTCATCCGTATTCTACGCTCCGTGCCAATCGCGTACTACGCCCGTAATACGCCAATGCAAGTCTATGGGTGCGCAAAAAATACGGATTACACACGGAACACACGTGTGACCTGCGAGAAATACGCACCAGGTGTCTTTTACAAAAGCCGGCAATTCAGTGCGCGATACAGTAAACTCACACTGACAGGTTAATAAAGAAACGAAAGAATAGAGATAGACGAATAGAATACATATATATATATATATATACTAGATTAAGGCCCGATGCTATCGCATCGAGAGGATAGTGACACACCTTGCCATGTTAACCCTCAATACACACACACACCTCAACACACACTCCTCTCACCATCTCCACTCACTCTTTCACTCCACATACGACCCTTTCTCTCACTCCGTCTCTCATACTCACACTGTCATCGTCGCTGCTCCACGATCCCCGACATCATCTTCCGACGGCGCCATCCTGGATCCCGACATTGTCCACGCCGGCGACATGTTCATGCGGCCACGCCATCTTGAGTATTCTGAAATCCTGCGAGTGGACATTAGTGGAGATAGTGAGAGGAGTGTGTGTGTTGAGGAGTGGTGTGTTGAGGGTTAACATGGCAAGAGGTGTGCTGTGACGTCACCAGTTACAACTGGACGGAAGTTGTTACAACCCGGAAGCTGCTTAGCGCATTTATTATAGTAGATTAAGGCCCGATGCTATCGCATCGAGAGGATAGTGACACACCTCTTGCCATGTTAACCCTCAATACACACACACCTCCTCAACACACCACACCGCCTCAACACACACTCCTCTCACCTTTCACCATCTCCTCTCACGTCCATTCACTCTTTCACTCCACATACGACCCTTTCTCTCACTCCGTCTCTCATACTCACACCGTCATCGTCGCTGCTCCACGATCCCCGACATCTTCTTCCGCCGGCGCCATCCTGGATCCCGACATTGTCCACGCCGGCGACATGTTCTTGCGGCCATGCCATCTTGAGTATTCTGAAATCCTGCGAGTGGACATTAGTGGCTCACCATTGTCATTTTGAAACACGACTGCTACTTCACTGACAGTGGGATTATTGTAGCGTCGAGGGTCTTGAGTACGATCTTGTTTAATAGCCATAGTGATGTTTGGCATGACAGTTCCGTTTTGTAGAGATTTAATTTTTTCTTGTTCTTCCACATCACGTAACATTTGATAAGCTTCCACAAAAGGATTAATAGTTTGGATTTGAAGGGCAATAATGTTCATCAATGTAGGATGACATTTTTGATTTTCTTTACATCGTAAGCGTTGTTCGTTTGCGGTAGCGATATCGAGAATGTAAAGTTGGGCAAATGCGCGTTGCTGGTCATCTGAGGGATGTAGTGTTTCAGTTCTATGATAGATCTGGCCATGTATGCGGAAACAGTATGGGCCATATCCAGGAGGTGGTGAAATATTTGCACCCATGGAGGCAAAAGCAAAGGAACTGTTAATACTTCGAATATTATCCATGAAATTTTTGCTAAATTCACTTTGCCCTTTCAGCAAACGTGTAAAGACATCAGGATATTGTAGTATGGGTACATGGACTTTACCCTTCTGACAGCAGAGCGTAAAGTTGTTATCAGAAGGTATCTCTGCTACAAAATGCAAAGCTTCGCAATGCTCACATACATGGGTCATGTCACCACAGCTGTGTTCGGTAATACTATTTTCATCATTAGTGAAAATGTGAGGTTGTAGTAGAAGTGCATGTCCAACTGGGGGGTGCGCCTAGTTTTGAGACCAACGTATATTTGTCTTGGTTGCACTTTCTGCGGGCTAACTGCAGCTTGTATGTGAAGAAACTGTGCGTTGGTATTGACTAATGGTGGTATTGATAGGGCAGAAACAGATTGCTGATTAGTTATGTCAGTGAACGGCATATAGGATGAAGTGTGGTAGTAACTTGTTCCACATGCTGATGTGGAAGCATCCTGTTGTGAGTCTAATAATAATGATGAGGAAGAGGCCGTCTGTTGTTGGCGGTGATGGCGTGTAGAGGCTTCTTCAGCCAATGTAATAGATTTAGAGTTAGGGGATTCGTGTGTGAGACGACGGCGTTTATAAGCCTTAATCTTGTCAAGTCGATGGTGTTTTTCCTCAGGAGTCTCATTAGCACGGCGTTGTTTTTGTCGTAGTGCTAAAGCTGCTTTCCTTTCACTGGCATTGGCATACTGTGCGTCGGTATTGAATGGTGGTATTGATAGGGCAGAAACAGATTGCTGATTAGTTATGTCAGTGAACGGCATATGGGATGAAGTGTAGCAGTAAATTGTTCCACATGCTGATGTGGAAGCATCCTGTTGTGAGTCTAATAATAATGATGAGGAAGAGGCCGTCTGTTGTCGGCGGTGACGGCGTGCAGAGGCTTCTTCAGCCAATCTTATGGATTTAGAGTTAGGGGATTCGTGTGTGAGGCGACGGCGTTTATAAGCCTTAATCTTCTCAAGGCGATGGTGTTTTTCCTCAGGAGTCTCATTAGCACGGCGTTGTTTTTGTCGTAGTGCTAAAGCTGCTTTCCTTTCACTGGCATTGGCATACTTTTTGTTATGACTCATGTTGGCACAGGTAAAGGAGTCTATTTGGCAGTTATCTGGCAGTGAAGAAGGCGTCCTGGAGTATTGTAGAGTAAACAGATACTAATTGACCCTGTAATTGCCCAGCAGTAGTTATGAAGTGGTAGAGGCAAATTGGCCCTGTAATTAGACACAGGCAGAGGAGCAAGGCAGCAGTAGTTATGGCGGTAGAGGCAAATTAGCCCTGTAATTAGACACCGGGAGAGGAGCAAGGCAGCAGTAGTTATGGCGGTATAGGCAAATTGGCCCTGTAGTTAGACACCGGCAGAGGAGCAAGGCAGCAGTAGTTATGGCGGTAGAGGCAAATTGGCCCTGTAATTAGACACCGGCAGAGGAGCAATGCAGCAGTAGTTATGGCGGTAGAGGCAAATTGGCCCTGTAATTAGACACCGGCAGAGGAGCAAGGCAGCAGTAGTTATGGCGGTATAGGCAAATTGGCCCTGTAGTTAGACACCGGCAGAGGAGCAAGGCAGCAGTAGTTATGGCGGTATAGGCAAATTGGCCCTGTAATTAGACACAGGCAGAGGAGCAAGGCAGCAGTAGTTATGGCGGTAGAGGCAAATTGGCCCTGTAATTAGACACCGGCAGAGGAGCAAGGCAGCAGTAGTTATGGCGGTATAGGCAAATTGGCCCTGTAGTTAGACACCGGCAGAGGAGCAAGGCAGCAGTAGTTATGGCGGTATAGGCAAATTGGCCCTGTAATTAGACACAGGCAGAGGAGCAAGGCAGCAGTAGTTATGGCGGTATAGGCAAATTGGCCCTGTAATTAGACACCAGCAGAGGAGCAAGGCAGCAGTAGTTATGGCGGTAGAGGCAAATTGGCCCTGTAATTAGACACCAGCAGAGGAGCAAGGCAGCAGTAGTTATGGCGGTAGAGGCAAATTGGCCCTGTAATTAGACACCAGCAGAGGAGCAAGGCAGCAGTAGTTATGGCGGTATAGGCAAATTGGCCCTGTAATTAGACACCAGCAGAGGAGCAAGGCAGCAGTAGTTATGGCGGTAGAGGCAAATTGGCCCTGTAATTAGACACCAGCAGAGGAGCAAGGCAGCAGTAGTTATGGCGGTAGAGGCAAATTGGCCCTGTAATTAGACACCGGCAGAGGAGCAAGGCAGCAGTAGTTATGGCGGTAGAGGCAAATTGGCCCTGTAATTAGACACCGGCAGAGGAGCAAGGCAGCAGTAGTTATGGCGGTAGAGGCAAATTGGCCCTGTAATTAGACACCAGCAGAGGAGCAAGGCAGCAGTAGTTATGGCGGTAGAGGCAAATTGGCCCTGTAATTAGACACCAGCAGAGGAGCAAGGCAGCAGTAGTTATGGCGGTAGAGGCAAATTAGCCCTGTAATTAGACACCAGCAGAGGAGCAAGGCAGCAGTAGTTATGGCGGTAGAGGCAAATTGGCCCTGTAATTAGACACCGGCAGAGGAGCAAGGCAGCAGTAGTTATGGCGGTAGAGGCAAATTGGCCCTGTAATTAGACACCAGCAGAGGAGCAAGGCAGCAGTAGTTATGGCGGTAGAGGCAAATTGGCCCTGTAATTAGACACCAGCAGAGGAGCAAGGCAGCAGTAGTTATGGCGGTAGAGGCAAATTAGCCCTGTAATTAGACACCAGCAGAGGAGCAAGGCAGCAGTAGTTATGGCGGTAGAGGCAAATTAGCCCTGTAATTAGACACCGGCAGAGCGGCAAGGCAGCAGTAGTTATGGCGGTATAGGCAAATTGGCCCTGTAGTTAGACACCGGCAGAGGAGCAAGGCAGCAGTAGTTATGGCGGTATAGGCAAATTGGCCCTGTAGTTAGACACCGGCAGAGGAGCAAGGCAGCAGTAGTTATGGCGGTATAGGCAAATTGGCCCTGTAATTAGACACAGGCAGAGGAGCAAGGCAGCAGTAGTTATGGCGGTAGAGGCAAATTGGCCCTGTAGTTAGACACCGGCAGAGGAGCAAGGCAGCAGTAGTTATGGCGGTATAGGCAAATTGGCCCTGTAGTTAGACACCGGCAGAGGAGCAAGGCAGCAGTAGTTATGGCGGTATAGGCAAATTGGCCCTGTAGTTAGACACCGGCAGAGGAGCAAGGCAGCAGTAGTTATGGCGGTATAGGCAAATTGGCCCTGTAATTAGACACCGGCAGAGGAGCAAGGCAGCAGTAGTTATGGCGGTATAGGCAAATTAGCCCTGTAATTAGACACAGGCAGAGGAGCAAGGCAGCAGTAGTTATGGCGGTATAGGCAAATTAGCCCTGTAATTAGACACAGGCAGAGGAGCAAGGCAGCAGTAGTTATGGCGGTATAGGCAAATTGGCCCTGTAATTAGACACCGGCAGAGGAGCAAGGCAGCAGTAGTTATGGCGGTATAGGCAAATTAGCCCTGTAATTAGACACAGGCAGAGGAGCAAGGCAGCAGTAGTTATGGCGGTATAGGCAAATTAGCCCTGTAATTAGACACAGGCAGAGGAGCAAGGCAGCAGTAGTTATGGCGGTATAGGCAAATTGGCCCTGTAATTAGACACCGGCAGAGGAGCAAGGCAGCAGTAGTTATGGCGGTATAGGCAAATTAGCCCTGTAATTAGACACCGGCAGAGGAGCAAGGCAGCAGTAGTTATGGCGGTATAGGCAAATTGGCCCTGTAGTTAGACACCGGCAGAGGAGCAAGGTAGCAGTAGTTATGGCGGTATAGGCAAATTGGCCCTGTAATTAGACACCGGCAGAGGAGCAAGGCAGCAGTAGTTATGGCGGTATAGGCAAATTGGCCCTGTAGTTAGACACCGGCAGAGGAGCAAGGCAGCAGTAGTTATGGCGGTATAGGCAAATTAGCCCTGTAATTAGACACCGGCAGAGGAGCAAGGCAGCAGTAGTTATGGCGGTATAGGCAAATTGGCCCTGTAGTTAGACACCGGCAGAGGAGCAAGGTAGCAGTAGTTATGGCGGTATAGGCAAATTAGCCCTGTAATTAGACACCGGCAGAGGAGCAAGGCAGCAGTAGTTATGGCGGTATAGGCAAATTGGCCCTGTAGTTAGACACCGGCAGAGGAGCAAGGCAGCAGTAGTTATGGCGGTATAGGCAAATTAGCCCTGTAATTAGACACCGGCAGAGGAGAAAGGCAGCAGTAGTTATGGCGGTATAGGCAAATTAGCCCTGTAATTAGACACCGGCAGAGGAGCAAGGCAGCAGTAGTTATGGCGGTATAGGCAAATTGGCCCTGTAATTAGACACAGGCAGAGGAGCAATGCAGCAGTAGTTATGGCGGTATAGGCAAATTGGCCATGTAATTAGACACAGGCAGAGGAGCAAGGCAGCAGTAGTTATGGCGGTATAGGCAAATTGGCCCTGTAATTAGACACCGGCAGAGGAGAAAGGCAGCAGTAGTTATGGCGGTACAGGCAAATTGGCCCTGTAATTAGACACCGGCAGAGGAGCAAGGCAGCAGTAGTTATGGCGGTACAGGCAAATTGGCCCTGTAATTAGACACCGGCAGAGGAGCAAGGCAGCAGTAGTTATGGCGGTACAGGCAAATTGGCCCTGTAATTAGACACAGGCAGAGGAGCAAGGCAGCAGTAGTTATGGCGGTACAGGCAAATTGGCCCTGTAATTAGACACCGGCAGAGGAGCAAGGCAGCAGTAGTTATGGCGGTACAGGCAAATTGGCCCTGTAATTAGACACCGGCAGAGGAGCAAGGCAGCAGTAGTTATGGCGGTAGAGGCAAATTAGCCCTGTAATTAGACACCGGCAGAGGAGCAAGGCAGCAGTAGTTATGGCGGTAGAGGCAAATTGGCCCTGTAATTAGACACCGGCAGAGGAGCAAGGCAGCAGTAGTTATGGCGGTAGAGGCAAATTAGCCCTGTAATTAGACACCGGCAGAGGAGCAAGGCAGCAGTAGTTATGGCGGTAGAGGCAAATTGGCCCTGTAATTAGACACCGGCAGAGGAGCAAGGCAGCAGTAGTTATGGCGGTAGAGGCAAATTGGCCCTGTAATTAGACACCGGCAGAGGAGCAAGGCAGCAGTAGTTATGGCGGTAGAGGCAAATTGGCCCTGTAATTAGACACCGGCAGAGGAGCAAGGCAGCAGTAGTTATGGCGGTATAGGCAAATTGGCCCTGTAATTAGACACAGGCAGAGGAGCAATGCAGCAGTAGTTATGGCGGTATAGGCAAATTGGCCATGTAATTAGACACCGGCAGAGGAGCAAGGCAGCAGTAGTTATGGCGGTAGAGGCAAATTGGCCCTGTAGTTAGACACCGGCAGAGGAGCAAGGCAGCAGTAGTTATGGCGGTATAGGCAAATTGGCCCTGTAATTAGACACAGGCAGAGGAGCAATGCAGCAGTAGTTATGGCGGTATAGGCAAATTGGCCATGTAATTAGACACCGGCAGAGGAGCAAGGCAGCAGTAGTTATGGCGGTAGAGGCAAATTGGCCCTGTAATTAGACACCGGCAGAGGAGCAAGGTAGCAGTAGTTATGGCGGTAGAGGCAAATTGGCCCTGTAATTAGACACCAGCAGAGGAGCAATGCAGCAATAGTTATGGCGGTAGAGGCAAATTGGTCCAGTAATTAGACACCGGCAGAAAAGCAAGGCAGCAGTAGTTATGGCGGTAGAGGCAAATTGGCCCTGTAATTAGACACCAGCAGAGGAGCAATGCAGCAATAGTTATGGCGGTAGAGGCAAATTGGCCCTGTAATTAGACACCAGCAGAGGAGCAAGGTAGCAGTAGTTATGGCGGTAGAGGCAAATTGGCCCTGTAATTAGACACCAGCAGAGGAGCAATGCAGCAATAGTTATGGCGGTAGAGGCAAATTGGTCCAGTAATTAGACACCAGCAGAGGAGCAATGCAGCAATAGTTATGGCGGTAGAGGCAAATTGGTCCAGTAATTAGACACCGGCAGAGGAGCAATGCAGCAGTAGTTATGGCGGTAGAGGCAAATTAGCCCTGTAATTAGACACCGGCAGAGGAGCAAGGCAGCAGTAGTTATGGCGGTAGAGGCAAATTGGCCCTGTAATTAGACACCGGCAGAGGAGCAAGGCAGCAGTAGTTATGGCGGTAGAGGCAAATTAGCCCTGTAATTAGACACCGGCAGAGGAGCAAGGTAGCAGTAGTTATGGCGGTAGAGGCAAATTGGCCCTGTAATTAGACACCAGCAGAGGAGCAATGCAGCAATAGTTATGGCGGTAGAGGCAAATTGGTCCAGTAATTAGACACCGGCAGAGGAGCAAGGCAGCAGTAGTTATGGCGGTAGAGGCAAATTGGCCCTGTAATTAGACACCGGCAGAGGAGCAATGCAGCAGTAGTTATGGCGGTAGAGGCAAATTGGCCCTGTAATTAGACACCGGCAGAGGAGCAATGCAGCAGTAGTTATGGCGGTATAGGCAAATTGGCCCTGTAGTTAGACACCGGCAGAGGAGCAAGGCAGCAGTAGTTATGGCGGTATAGGCAAATTAGCCCTGTAATTAGACACCGGCAGAGGAGAAAGGCAGCAGTAGTTATGGCGGTATAGGCAAATTAGCCCTGTAATTAGACACCGGCAGAGGAGCAAGGCAGCAGTAGTTATGGCGGTATAGGCAAATTAGCCCTGTAATTAGACACAGGCAGAGGAGCAAGGCAGCAGTAGTTATGGCGGTATAGGCAAATTAGCCCTGTAATTAGACACAGGCAGAGGAGCAAGGCAGCAGTAGTTATGGCGGTATAGGCAAATTGGCCCTGTAATTAGACACCGGCAGAGGAGCAATGCAGCAGTAGTTATGGCGGTATAGGCAAATTGGCCCTGTAGTTAGACACCGGCAGAGGAGCAAGGCAGCAGTAGTTATGGCGGTATAGGCAAATTAGCCCTGTAATTAGACACCGGCAGAGGAGAAAGGCAGCAGTAGTTATGGCGGTATAGGCAAATTAGCCCTGTAATTAGACACCGGCAGAGGAGCAAGGCAGCAGTAGTTATGGCGGTATAGGCAAATTGGCCCTGTAATTAGACACAGGCAGAGGAGCAATGCAGCAGTAGTTATGGCGGTATAGGCAAATTGGCCATGTAATTAGACACCGGCAGAGGAGCAAGGCAGCAGTAGTTATGGCGGTACAGGCAAATTGGCCCTGTAATTAGACACCGGCAGAGGAGCAAGGCAGCAGTAGTTATGGCGGTACAGGCAAATTGGCCCTGTAATTAGACACAGGCAGAGGAGAAAGGCAGCAGTAGTTATGGCGGTACAGGCAAATTGGCCCTGTAATTAGACACCGGCAGAGGAGCAAGGCAGCAGTAGTTATGGCGGTAGAGGCAAATTGGCCCTGTAATTAGACACCGGCAGAGGAGCAATGCAGCAATAGTTATGGCGGTAGAGGCAAATTGGTCCAGTAATTAGACACCAGCAGAGGAGCAATGCAGCAATAGTTATGGCGGTAGAGGCAAATTGGCCCTGCAATTAGACACCAGCAGAGGAGCAATGCAGCAATAGTTATGGCGGTAGAGGCAAATTAGCCCTGTAATTAGACACCGGCAGAGGAGCAAGGCAGCAGTAGTTATGGCGGTAGAGGCAAATTGGCCCTGTAATTAGACACCGGCAGAGGAGCAAGGCAGCAGTAGTTATGGCGGTAGAGGCAAATTAGCCCTGTAATTAGACACCGGCAGAGGAGCAAGGTAGCAGTAGTTATGGCGGTAGAGGCAAATTGGCCCTGTAATTAGACACCAGCAGAGGAGCAATGCAGCAATAGTTATGGCGGTAGAGGCAAATTGGTCCAGTAATTAGACACCGGCAGAGGAGCAAGGCAGCAGTAGTTATGGCGGTAGAGGCAAATTGGCCCTGTAATTAGACACCGGCAGAGGAGCAATGCAGCAGTAGTTATGGCGGTAGAGGAAAATTGGTCCTGTAATTAGACACAGGCAGAGGAGCAATGCAGCAATAGTTATGGCGGTAGAGGCAAATTGGCCCTGCAATTAGACACCAGCAGAGGAGCAATGCAGCAATAGTTATGGCGGTAGAGGCAAATTGGTCCAGTAATTAGACACCGGCAGAGGAGCAATGCAGCAGTAGTTATGGCGGTAGAGGCAAATTAGCCCTGTAATTAGACACCGGCAGAGGAGCAAGGCAGCAGTAGTTATGGCGGTAGAGGCAAATTGGCCCTGTAATTAGACACCGGCAGAGGAGCAATGCAGCAATAGTTATGGCGGTAGAGGCAAATTGGTCCAGTAATTAGACACCAGCAGAGGAGCAATGTAGCAATAGTTATGGCGGTAGAGGCAAATTGGCCCTGTAATTAGACACCGGCAGAGGAGCAAGGCAGCAGTAGTTATGGCGGTAGAGGCAAATTGGCCCTGTAATTAGACACCGGCAGAGGAGCAAGGCAGCAGTAGTTATGGCGGTAGAGGCAAATTAGCCCTGTAATTAGACACCGGCAGAGGAGCAAGGTAGCAGTAGTTATGGCGGTAGAGGCAAATTGGCCCTGTAATTAGACACCAGCAGAGGAGCAATGCAGCAATAGTTATGGCGGTAGAGGCAAATTGGTCCAGTAATTAGACACCGGCAGAGGAGCAAGGCAGCAGTAGTTATGGCGGTAGAGGCAAATTGGCCCTGTAATTAGACACCGGCAGAGGAGCAATGCAGCAGTAGTTATGGCGGTAGAGGAAAATTGGTCCTGTAATTAGACACAGGCAGAGGAGCAATGCAGCAATAGTTATGGCGGTAGAGGCAAATTGGCCCTGCAATTAGACACCAGCAGAGGAGCAATGCAGCAATAGTTATGGCGGTAGAGGCAAATTGGTCCAGTAATTAGACACCGGCAGAGGAGCAATGCAGCAGTAGTTATGGCGGTAGAGGCAAATTAGCCCTGTAATTAGACACCGGCAGAGGAGCAAGGCAGCAGTAGTTATGGCGGTAGAGGCAAATTGGCCCTGTAATTAGACACCGGCAGAGGAGCAATGCAGCAATAGTTATGGCGGTAGAGGCAAATTGGTCCAGTAATTAGACACCAGCAGAGGAGCAATGTAGCAATAGTTATGGCGGTAGAGGCAAATTGGCCCTGTAATTAGACACCGGCAGAGGAGCAAGGCAGCAGTAGTTATGGCGGTAGAGGCAAATTGGCCCTGTAATTAGACACCGGCAGAGGAGCAAGGCAGCAGTAGTTATGGCGGTAGAGGCAAATTAGCCCTGTAATTAGACACCGGCAGAGGAGCAAGGTAGCAGTAGTTATGGCGGTAGAGGCAAATTGGCCCTGTAATTAGACACCAGCAGAGGAGCAATGCAGCAATAGTTATGGCGGTAGAGGCAAATTGGTCCAGTAATTAGACACCGGCAGAGGAGCAAGGCAGCAGTAGTTATGGCGGTAGAGGCAAATTGGCTCTGTAATTAGACACCAGCAGAGGAGCAATGCAGCAGTAGTTATGGCGGTAGAGGCAAATTAGCCCTGTAATTAGACACCAGCAGAGGAGCAATGTAGCAATAGTTATGGCGGTAGAGGCAAATTGGCCCTGTAATTAGACACCGGCAGAGGAGCAAGGCAGCAGTAGTTATGGCGGTAGAGGCAAATTGGCCCTGTAATTAGACACCGGCAGAGGAGCAAGGCAGCAGTAGTTATGGCGGTAGAGGCAAATTAGCCCTGTAATTAGACACCGGCAGAGGAGCAAGGTAGCAGTAGTTATGGCGGTAGAGGCAAATTGGCCCTGTAATTAGACACCAGCAGAGGAGCAATGCAGCAATAGTTATGGCGGTAGAGGCAAATTGGTCCAGTAATTAGACACCGGCAGAGGAGCAAGGCAGCAGTAGTTATGGCGGTAGAGGCAAATTGGCTCTGTAATTAGACACCAGCAGAGGAGCAATGCAGCAGTAGTTATGGCGGTAGAGGCAAATTAGCCCTGTAATTAGACACCAGCAGAGGAGCAATGCAGCAATAGTTATGGCGGTAGAGGCAAATTGGTCCAGTAATTAGACACCGGCAGAGGAGCAAGGCAGCAGTAGTTATGGCGGTAGAGGCAAATTAGCCCTGTAATTAGACACCGGCAGAGGAGCAAGGCAGCAGTAGTTATGGCGGTAGAGGCAAATTGGCCCTGTAATTAGACACCGGCAGAGGAGCAAGGCAGCAGTAGTTATGGCGGTAGAGGCAAATTAGCCCTGTAATTAGACACCGGCAGAGGAGCAAGGTAGCAGTAGTTATGGCGGTAGAGGCAAATTGGCTCTGTAATTAGACACCAGCAGAGGAGCAATGCAGCAATAGTTATGGCGGTAGAGGCAAATTGGTCCAGTAATTAGACACCGGCAGAGGAGCAAGGCAGCAGTAGTTATGGCGGTAGAGGCAAATTAGCCCTGTAATTAGACACCGGCAGAGGAGCAAGGCAGCAGTAGTTATGGCGGTAGAGGCAAATTGGCCCTGTAATTAGACACCGGCAGAGGAGCAAGGCAGCAGTAGTTATGGCGGTAGAGGCAAATTAGCCCTGTAATTAGACACCGGCAGAGGAGCAAGGTAGCAGTAGTTATGGCGGTAGAGGCAAATTGGCCCTGTAATTAGACACCAGCAGAGGAGCAATGCAGCAATAGTTATGGCGGTAGAGGCAAATTGGTCCAGTAATTAGACACCGGCAGAGGAGCAAGGCAGCAGTAGTTATGGCGGTAGAGGCAAATTGGCCCTGTAATTAGACACCAGCAGAGGAGCAATGCAGCAGTAGTTATGGCGGTAGAGGCAAATTGGTCCAGTAATTAGACACCGGCAGAGGAGCAAGGCAGCAGTAGTTATGGCGGTAGAGGCAAATTAGCCCTGTAATTAGACACCGGCAGAGGAGCAAGGCAGCAGTAGTTATGGCGGTAGAGGCAAATTGGCCCTGTAATTAGACACCGGCAGAGGAGCAAGGCAGCAGTAGTTATGGCGGTAGAGGCAAATTAGCCCTGTAATTAGACACCGGCAGAGGAGCAAGGTAGCAGTAGTTATGGCGGTAGAGGCAAATTGGCCCTGTAATTAGACACCAGCAGAGGAGCAAGGCAGCAATAGTTATGGCGGTAGAGGCAAATTGGTCCAGTAATTAGACACCGGCAGAGGAGCAAGGCAGCAGTAGTTATGGCGGTAGAGGCAAATTGGCCCTGTAATTAGACACCGGCAGAGGAGCAAGGCAGCAGTAGTTATGGCGGTAGAGGCAAATTAGCCCTGTAATTAGACACCGGCAGAGGAGCAAGGTAGCAGTAGTTATGGCGGTAGAGGCAAATTGGCCCTGTAATTAGACACCAGCAGAGGAGCAATGCAGCAATAGTTATGGCGGTAGAGGCAAATTGGTCCAGTAATTAGACACCGGCAGAGGAGCAAGGCAGCAGTAGTTATGGCGGTAGAGGCAAATTGGCTCTGTAATTAGACACCGGCAGAGGAGCAATGCAGCAGTAGTTATGGCGGTAGAGGAAAATTGGCCCTGTAATTAGACACAGGCAGAGGAGCAATGCAGCAATAGTTATGGCGGTAGAGGCAAATTGGTCCAGTAATTAGACACCGGCAGTAAACAGGCATAGGACCAAGGCAGCAGTAGTTATGGTGGTACAGGCAATGCCAA
Source organism: Dendrobates tinctorius (assembly GCF_039654945.1). NCBI lineage: Eukaryota > Metazoa > Chordata > Amphibia > Anura > Dendrobatidae > Dendrobates > Dendrobates tinctorius. The sequence continues at coordinate 653,002 of NW_027361862.1, read as the reverse complement.
GCGTCCGCACAGCAAGTCGGCGTGAGGTAAATGACGCAATTTCACGAATGCAAGATGGCGTCGGCGAAATCACCTCTTGCCATGTTAACCCTCAATACACCACACCGCCTCAACACACACTCCTCTCACCTTTCACCTCCACTCACGTCCACTCACTCTTTCACTCCACATACGTTCCTTTCTCTCACTCCGTTTCTCATACTCACACCGTCATCGTCGCTGCCCCGACATCTTCCTCCGCTGCCGCGATCCAGGATCCAGACGTTCTCCAGGCCGCCGACATATTCTTGCGGGACGCCATCTTGGATTTCGTGAAATCCCGCGATATTCAAGATGGCGTCGCCGCAACAACATGTCGCTGGCGTAAACGACATCAGGATCCAAAAAGATGGCGTCGGCGAAATCTCGCGAGATTACGCCGACGCCATTTTGGATCCCGATGTCGCCCACACCAGCGACATGTTCTTGCGGGACGCCATCTTGGATTTCGTGAAGTCCCGCGATATTCAAGATGGCGTCGCCGCAAGAATATGTCGGCGGCCTGGAGAACGTCTGGATCCTGGATCGCGGCAGCGGAGGAAGATGTCGGGGCAGCGACGATGACGGTGTGAGTATGAGAAACGGAGTGAGAGAAAGGAACGTATGTGGAGTGAAAGAGTGAGTGGACGTGAGTGGAGGTGGAAGGTGAGAGGAGTGTGTGTTGAGGCGGTGTGGTGTGTTGAGGGTTAACATGTGCGTGTGTGCGGTGACGTCACCGGTTACAACTGGACGGAAGTTGTTACAACCAGAAGCTGCTTAGGGCATTTATTATTATAGATATATACACACACTATCTATATATACGCATTCTATGTGTCTATATCTATTCTTTGGTTTCTCTTATAAACCCTGTCATAGGGCTCCATTATATGTCCATTTTGCAAGCCTGCGAGAAAATCTCGCCATACGGATTACATACGGATGCTGACATGCGCAAAATACGCGACCGCACCTTGATTACAGATGACATACGGAGCCCTGTTTAGGGGCCATTCATCCATATTACGCCTGTAAACTACGGACCGTATTTTGCGTCTGTTAGTGTGACCCCGGCCTTACACTCGTGTCCATGCTGAAAAAGTGGGGGAGGAGTGTGAGAAGCTGGCCACGGACTAAGGACTATTGGACCAATGCATGTAGAGCGGAGTCCTCGGCTCTACGGGATTCAGGCTCTTTCCAGCACGGGGCACCGGTTGTGTCAATACTATTGTATTTTATTACAGATTTACTTGCTGTGTTTATTAGTGATTTACTTTCTCGCCAGCTCATCCTCAGGAATCAATGTTTCCATTCAGTGACAGTAAGCAGAGGAAGACGTGCAGGCTAGATATTATGTATACCGAAGGCCCAAACACGAGAAGCAATCAAGGAACTCTATCATTCCCAAAAGTTGGGAGACGGTGAGTATCACCTGGTATGGGGGCAGTGGGACTCTCAGCCCTGGGGAAGGGATCTTGTATAGTGAGGACATTGTAGTTTTTACATCTACCTGGATTTGTTGTACAACCGTGGATGTATGGAATAAAAATAGTTGTATTGTTAACCTGCCTAGGTGATTATTACAACCCACAACTTCAGATGTTCACACGCGCTGTGGGCTCTGCTGCGCCGCCCGTCTCGCGCTCTGTGGGCTCTGCTGCGCCGCCCGTCTCGCGCTCTGTGGGCTCTGCTGCGCCGCCAGTCTCGTGTGCTGTGGGCTCTGCTGCGCTGCCAGTCTCGTGCTCTGTGGGCTCTGCTGCACCGCCCGTCTCGTGCTCTGTGGGCTCTGCTGCGCCGCCAGTCTCGTGCTCTGTGGGCTCTGCTGCGCCGCCAGTCTTGTGTGCTGTGGGCTCTGCTGTGCCGCCCGTCTCGCGCGCTGCCTCCTGCAGGAGGTGAGACCCGGATCCCTACATCTTACACACACTAGCTCTCAGCTCGGGATAGGACGTGGCCTTTCCTTTGAGTCTTGATCCCTGCTTATGATTGGTCCAGCTCAACATGGAAAATTTGGTGAACTGCTCTCTTTAAAGGGATTCACCGCAACGCCACATATTTAATCCCTTCCTCACTAGGCCAATTTTTGATTTAGCAGTTCTGTTCTTTTTTCCACCTCTGCGTGTTCGGGACTTGACCCGCAGTCCATTACACTAGATGACGTTGTCCTCAGTAGAGAGATGGTGGTGAAGCTTAGACCTTCAACAAGTGATCAGACAACTGCAGGTTTAAAAAGGATGAAAAAAATGTGAAAATGACCCTTCTGAATCGCCCTTGAATCATTTACAATTCATCCACCAAAAAAATGCAATAGAACGTGATCACGTTTTTCTGTCTACCAAAAGTGATATCAAAACTGTCAGGATTACACCGCTACAAAGGGAGGATACAGGATCCACAGCTCAGTGCAGGTGAAGTCACAGCTCACCTCCTTGACTTCAGCAAAGCATTAGACAAAGTCTCTCATACAATCCGTATTGAAAAAATGACTAAATATAGAATGGACAAGGCAACTGTTAGGTGGATTCATAACTGGCTTAGTGATCGGACCCAAAGAGTGGTCGTAAATGGCTGCACATCCAGTTGGAAGAATGTCTCAAGTGGGGTACCACAGGGCTCTGTCCTGGGCCCTGTATTGTTCAACATCTTTATCAACGATTTAGATGAAGGAATTGAGGGTAAACTGATTAAATTTGCTGATGACACAAAGCTAGGAGGGATAGCTAATACTAGAGAAGAGAGAGAGAGGATTCAAAAAGATATAAATAAACTGGAGAAGTGGGCAGCAACTAACAGAATGGTTTTTAACAGGGAGAAATGCAAAGTACTACATCTGGGCACTAAAAATGAAAAAAGCATATACAGAATGGGAGGAATAGGGCTAAGCAACAGCACATGTGAAAAAGACTTGGGTATACTAATAGATCACAGACTGAATATGAGTCAACAGTGTGATGCAGCAGCAAAAAAGGCAAATGCAATTCTAGGATGTATTAACAGAAGCATACAGTCTAGATCACGTGAAGTCATTATTTCCCTCTACTCCTCTTTGGTCAGACCTCATCTGGAATATTGTGTCCAGTTTTGGGCACCACATTTTAAAAAAGACATCAACAAACTGGAGCAAGTTCAGAAAAGAGCGACCAGAATGGTGACCGGTCTGCAAACCCTGTCTTATGAGGAAAGGTTGCAGGATTTGGGAATGTTTAGCTGCAGAAGAGAAGACTGAGAGGAGACTTAATAGCTGTCTACAAATATCTAAAGGGCTGTCACATTGTAGAAGGATCAACTTTATTCTCATTTGCACAAGGAAAGACTAGAAGCAATGGGATGAAGCTGAATGGGAGGAGACACAGATTAGATATTAGAAAAAACTTTGACAGTGAGGGCGATCAATGAGTGGAACAGGCTCCCACGAGAAGTGGTGAGTTCTCCTTCAATGGAAGTCTTCAAACAGAGGCTGGACAGACATCTGACGGGGATGATTTAGCGAATCCTGCTTTGAGCAGGGGGTTGGACCAGATGGACCAGGAGGTCCCTTTCAACTCTACCATTCTGATTCCTCTCCCTCCCTGCACAGTGACTCCTGCACAGACTGCACGATGCTATCAACAGTCACATAAGTCGCTAGGTGATATCACAGCTCCTCTTCCTCCCTGCACTGTAAACCCATCGCAGACCACAGCATGCTCACAACACTCTTGTAGAAACATAGAAGTCACAGCCCACCTCCTCTCCCTCCCCACACAATAACTTGCACAGACCGCAGCATGTTCACAACACTCCTGTAGATGATGTCACAGCTTATCTTCTCTCCCTCACTGCTCTGTGACCCCTGCACAGACAGCAGCATGCTTACAACACTCCTGTACAAGTCTCTAGGTGATGACACGTCTCACCTCCTCTCCCTCCCCGCACAGATGGCATAACAAGCTCAGAAGGCCTCCTATGACCTTCGCTCTCTACATCCTTCCTCCCTAATGGTCGTGAGCTCTGCATCGAGGGGCAGAATATCGCCCTATACCGACAGCACAGGAGGGATGAGGCCCTGGGGTGCAGTCACCCTGGCCGGGGGGAGGAGCTTGCGGGCATGCCCTTTGATGTCATTGTGACATCATTCTGCAGGCTCCTCCCCCTCTGCACTCCAGGGTTATTCCAGGTCGTGCATCGGACGGGACCCGTGTGCTGCCAGTTGTCGGTGCGATGGCGGTTCATGATTTGCACAGCGCCGTTCTCGCGTCGGCTGATCGCTGATCTGTCTCTTTACCCTAATATAACTTTTTCTGTAATCAGGAAAACGAAAACGTCGTCATCCGGAGGACCAGGATGGTGAGAGGTGCGATGGGCTCCAAGTGGGAGGGATGGGGGGCATCGGCGTACAAGAAATCAAGTCTGTATGTTCTGCCACAGCATGAAAACCGATCAGATGCCAGCCCTGGACACCCTGCAGGAATACTTCGGGGTCGATGACCGTCTGAATCCTCCTGTGTCCAACAAGGTGATGAGGAAGGTGAGCGAACACTGAACGACACAGGCGTCCGACAACTGGATACCTCCAGCTATAGAGCTGGGATACATTATACCCCACAGCACAGTCTGGTGCCTCCACCTATAGATCTGGGGTACATTATACCCCATAGCACAGTCTGGTGCCTCCATCTATAGATCTGGGGTACATTATACCCCATAGCACAGTCTGGTGCCTCCACCTATAGAGCTGGGGTACATTATACCCCATAGCACAGTCTGGTGCCTCCAGCTATAGATCTGGGGTACATTATACCCCATAGCACAGTCTGGTGCCTCCAGCTATAGATCTGGGGTACATTATACCCCATAGCACAGTCTGGTGCCTCCAGCTATAGATCTGGGGTACATTATACCCCATAGCACAGTCTGGTGCCTCCATCTATAGATCTGGGGTACATTATACCCCATAGCACAGTCTGGTGCCTCCATCTATAGATCTGGGGTACATTACACCCCATAGCACAGTCTGGTGCCTCCATCTATAGATCTGGGGTACATTATACCCCATAGCACAGTCTGGTGCCTCCAGCTATAGATCTGGGGTACATTATACCCCATAGCACAGTCTGGTGCCTCCATCTATAGATCTGGGGTACATTATACCCCATAGCACAGTCTGGTGCCTCCAGCTATAGATCTGGGGTACATTACACCCCATAGCACAGTCTGGTGCCTCCACCTATAGAGCTGGGGTACATTATACCCCATAGCACAGTCTGGTGCCTCCAGCTATAGATCTGGGGTACATTATACCCCATAGCACAGTCTGGTGCCTCCACCTATAGATCTGGGGTACATTACACCCCATAGCACAGTCTGGTGCCTCCAGCTATAGATCTGGGGTACATTACACCCCATAGCACAGTCTGGTGCCTCCATCTATAGATCTGGGGTACATTATACCCCATAGCACAGTCTGGTGCCTCCAGCTATAGATCTGGGGTACATTACACCCCATAGCACAGTCTGGTGCCTCCACCTATAGATCTGGGGTACATTATACCCCATAGCACAGTCTGGTGCCTCCATCTATAGATCTGGGGTACATTATACCCCATAGCACAGTCTGGTGCCTCCACCTATAGATCTGGGGTACATTATACCCCACAGCACAGTCTGGTGCCTCCAGCTATAGATCTGGGGTACATTACACCCCATAGCACAGTCTGGTGCCTCCACCTATAGAGCTGGGGTACATTATACCCCATAGCACAGTCTGGTGCCTCCAGCTATAGATCTGGGGTACATTATACCCCATAGCACAGTCTGGTGCCTCCACCTATAGATCTGGGGTACATTACACCCCATAGCACAGTCTGGTGCCTCCAGCTATAGATCTGGGGTACATTACACCCCATAGCACAGTCTGGTGCCTCCATCTATAGATCTGGGGTACATTATACCCCATAGCACAGTCTGGTGCCTCCAGCTATAGATCTGGGGTACATTACACCCCATAGCACAGTCTGGTGCCTCCACCTATAGATCTGGGGTACATTATACCCCATAGCACAGTCTGGTGCCTCCATCTATAGATCTGGGGTACATTATACCCCATAGCACAGTCTGGTGCCTCCACCTATAGATCTGGGGTACATTATACCCCACAGCACAGTCTGGTGCCTCCAGCTATAGATCTGGGGTACATTACACCCCATAGCACAGTCTGGTGCCTCCAGCTATAGATCTGGGGTACATTACACCCCATAGCACAGTCTGGTGCCTCCACCTATAGATCTGGGGTACATTATACCCCATAGCACAGTCTGGTGCCTCCATCTATAGATCTGGGGTACATTATACCCCATAGCACAGTCTGGTGCCTCCATCTATAGATCTGGGGTACATTATACCCCATAGCACAGTCTGGTGCCTCCATCTATAGATCTGGGGTACATTATACCCCATAGCACTGTCTGGTGCCTCCACCTATAGATCTGGGGTACATTATACCCCATAGCACAGTCTGGTGCCTCCACCTATAGATCTGGGGTGCATTATACCCCATAGCACAGTCTGGTGCCTCCACCTATAGATCTGGGGTACATTATACCCCAATAGCACAGTCTGGTGCCTCCATCTATAGATCTAGGGTACATTATACCCCAATAGCACAGTCTGGTGCCTCCATCTATAGATCTAGGGTACATTATACCCCCTAGCACAGTCTGGTGCCTCCACCTATAGATCTTGCGTGCATTATACCCCATAGCACAGTCTGGTGCCTCCACCTATAGATCTGGGGTACATTATACCCCATAGCACAGTCTGGTGCCTCCATCTATAGATCTAGGGTACATTATACCCCCTAGCACAGTCTGGTGCCTCCACCTATAGATCTTGCGTGCATTATACCCCATAGCACAGTCTGGTGCCTCCACCTATAGATCTGGGGTGCATTATACCCCATAGCACAGTCTGGTGCCTCCACCTATAGATCTGGGGTACATTATACCCCATAGCACAGTCTGGTGCCTCCATCTATAGATCTAGGGTACATTATACCCCCTAGCACAGTCTGGTGCCTCCACCTATAGATCTGGGGTGCATCCCATAGCACAGTCTGGTGCCTCCACCTATAGATCTGGGGTACATTATACCCCATAGCACAGTCTGGTGCCTCCATCTATAGATCTAGGGTACATTATACCCCCTAGCACAGTCTGGTGCCTCCACCTATAGATCTGGGGTACATTACACCCCATAGCACAGTCTGGTGCCTCCACCTATAGATCTGGGGTACATTATACCCCATAGCACAGTCTGGTGCCTCCACCTATAGATCTGGGGTACATTATACCCCATAGCACAGTCTGGTGCCTCCACCTATAGATCTGGGGTACATTATACCCCATAGCACAGTCTGGTGCCTCCACCTATAGATCTGGGGTGCATTATACCCCCTAGCACAGTCTGGTGCCTCCACCTATAGATCTGGGGTGCATTATACCCCCTAGCACAGTCTGGTGCCTCCACCTATAGATCTGGGGTGCATTATACCCCATAGCACAGTCTGGTGCCTCCACCTATAGATCTGGGGTACATTATACCCCATAGCACAGTCTGGTGCCTCCACCTATAGATCTAGGGTACATTATACCCCCTAGCACAGTCTGGTGCCTCCACCTATAGATCTGGGGTGCATTATACCCCATAGCACAGTCTGGTGCCTCCACCTATAGATCTGGGGTACATTATACCCCATAGCACAGTCTGGTGCCTCCACCTATAGATCTGGGGTACATTATACCCCATAGCACAGTCTGGTGCCTCCACCTATAGATCTGGGGTACATTATACCCCATAGCACAGTCTGGTGCCTCCACCTATAGATCTGGGGTGCATTATACCCCATAGCACAGTCTGGTGCCTCCACCTATAGATCTGGGGTACATTATACCCCATAGCACAGTCTGGTGCCTCCACCTATAGATCTGGGGTACATTATACCCCATAGCACAGTCTGGTGCCTCCACCTATAGATCTGGGGTACATTATACCCCATAGCACAGTCTGGTGCCTCCACCTATAGATCTGGGGTACATTATACCCCACAGCATATTATCTGATTTCCTTTGACCATTGTAATCGCTTCTTCTCTTTACAGTCATGTCTGGAGCAGAATTTGGATGAGGCGTTGAGTAGAGGAGACATTGAGAAAGCAGAAGAGCTGAGTGACAGCCTGGCCACGCGAGAGGTGAGTGCTGGTGGCAAGAGACACCACAGGAGAGCAGGAGCATCCGCTGCCTGAGGGTCTGTCTACAGCCGTCAGTGTACTGGACCGTGTGTTATAGAGACACGTCACCGACACTGGAGACTGACGGATCTTCTCATACAGACGCCATCCCCCCCTGTGTGATATAACTGATATCTGGAGAGCGGTGATGTCTCCTCTGTATAATATAACTGATATCTGGGGAGCGGCGATGTCTCCTCTGTATAATATAACTGATATCTGGGGAGCGGTGATGTCACCTCTGTATAATATAACTGATATCTGGGGAGCGGTGATGTCTCCTCTGTATAATATAACTGATATCTGGGGAGCGGCGATGTCTCCTCTGTATAATATAACTGATATCTGGAGAGCGGCGATGTCTCCTCTGTATAATATAACTGATATCTGGAGAGCGGCGATGTCTCCTCTGTATAATATAACTGATATCTGGGGAGCGGTGATGTCTCCTCTGTATAATATAACTGATATCTGGAGAGCGGTGATGTCTCCTCTGTATAATATAACTGATATCTGGGGAGCGGCGATGTCTCCTCTGTATAATATAACTGATATCTGGGGAGCGGCGATGTCTCCTCTGTATAATATAACTGATATCTGGAGAGCGGTGATGTCTCCTCTGTATAATATAACTGATATCTGGAGAGCGGTGATGTCTCCTCTGTATAATATAACTGATATCTGGGGAGCGGTGATGTCTCCTCTGTATAATATAACTGATATCTGGGGAGCGGTGATGTCACCTCTGTATAATATAACTGATATCTGGGGAGCGGTGATGTCTCCTCTGTATAATATAACTGATATCTGGAGAGCGGTGATGTCACCTCTGTATAATATAACTGATATCTGGGGAGCGGTGATGTCTCCTCTGTATAATATAACTGATATCTGGGGAGCGGCGATGTCTCCTCTGTATAATATAACTGATATCTGGGGAGCGGCGATGTCTCCTCTGTATAATATAACTGATATCTGGGGAGCGGTGATGTCTCCTCTGTATAATATAACTGATATCTGGGGAGCGGTGATGTCTCCTCTGTATAATATAACTGATATCTGGGGAGCGGTGATGTCTCCTCTGTATAATATAACTGATATCTGGGGAGCGGTGATGTCTCCTCTGTATAATATAACTGATATCTGGGGAGCGGTGATGTCTCCTCTGTATAATATAACTGATATCTGGGGAGCGGTGATGTCACCTCTGTATAATATAACTGATATCTGGAGAGCGGCGATGTCTCCTCTGTATAATATAACTGATATCTGGAGAGCGGCGATGTCTCCTCTGTATAATATAACTGATATCTGGAGAGCGGCGATGTCTCCTCTGTATAATATAACTGATATCTGGAGAGCGGCGATGTCTCCTCTGTATAATATAACTGATATCTGGAGAGCGGCGATGTCTCCTCTGTATAATATAACTGATATCTGGAGAGCGGCGATGTCTCCTCTGTATAATATAACTGATATCTGGGGAGCGGCGATGTCACCTCTGTATAATATAACTGATATCTGGGGAGCGGTGATGTCTCCTCTGTATAATATAACTGATATCTGGGGAGCGGCGATGTCTCCTCTGTATAATATAACTGATATCTGGGGAGCGGCGATGTCTCCTCTGTATAATATAACTGATATCTGGGGAGCGGCGATGTCTCCTCTGTATAATATAACTGATATCTGGGGAGCGGCGATGTCTCCTCTGTATAATATAACTGATATCTGGGGAGCGGTGATGTCTCCTCTGTATAATATAACTGATATCTGGGGAGCGGTGATGTCTCCTCTGTATAATATAACTGATATCTGGAGAGCGGCGATGTCTCCTCTGTATAATATAACTGATATCTGGGGAGCGGCGATGTCTCCTCTGTATAATATAACTGATATCTGGGGAGCGGCGATGTCTCCTCTGTATAATATAACTGATATCTGGGGAGCGGCGATGTCTCCTCTGTATAATATAACTGATATCTGGGGAGAGGTGATGTCTCCTCTGTATAATATAACTGATATCTGGAGAGCGGTGATGTCTCCTCTGTATAATATAACTGATATCTGGGGAGCGGTGATGTCTCCTCTGTATAATATAACTGATATCTGGGGAGCGGTGATGTCTCCTCTGTATAATATAACTGATATCTGGGGAGCGGCGATGTCTCCTCTGTATAATATAACTGATATCTGGGGAGCGGTGATGTCTCCTCTGTATAATATAACTGATATCTGGAGAGCGGTGATGTCTCCTCTGTATAATATAACTGATATCTGGGGAGCGGTGATGTCTCCTCTGTATAATATAACTGATATCTGGGGAGCGGTGATGTCTCCTCTGTATAATATAACTGATATCTGGGGAGCGGCGATGTCTCCTCTGTATAATATAACTGATATCTGGGGAGCGGCGATGTCTCCTCTGTATAATATAACTGATATCTGGGGAGCGGTGATGTCTCCTCTGTATAATATAACTGATATCTGGGGAGCGGTGATGTCACCTCTGTATAATATAACTGATATCTGGGGAGCGGTGATGTCTCCTCTGTATAATATAACTGATATCTGGGGAGCGGTGATGTCACCTCTGTATAATATAACTGATATCTGGAGAGCGGTGATGTCTCCTCTGTATAATATAACTGATATCTGGGGAGCGGTGATGTCTCCTCTGTATAATATAACTGATATCTGGAGAGCGGCGATGTCTCCTCTGTATAATATAACTGATATCTGGGGAGCGGTGATGTCTCCTCTGTATAATATAACTGATATCTGGGGAGCGGTGATGTCACCTCTGTATAATATAACTGATATCTGGGGAGCGGTGATGTCTCCTCTGTATAATATAACTGATATCTGGGGAGCGGTGATGTCTCCTCTGTATAATATAACTGATATCTGGGGAGCGGTGATGTCTCCTCTGTATAATATAACTGATATCTGGGGAGCGGTGATGTCACCTCTGTATAATATAACTGATATCTGGGGAGCGGTGATGTCTCCTCTGTATAATATAACTGATATCTGGGGAGCGGTGATGTCACCTCTGTATAATATAACTGATATCTGGGGAGCGGTGATGTCTCCTCTGTATAATATAACTGATATCTGGGGAGCGGTGATGTCTCCTCTGTATAATATAACTGATATCTGGAGAGCGGTGATGTCTCTTCTGTATAATATAACTGATATCTGGGGAGCGGTGATGTCACCTCTGTATAATATAACTGATATCTGGGGAGCGGTGATGTCTCCTCTGTATAATATAACTGATATCTGGGGAGCGGCGATGTCTCCTCTGTATAATATAACTGATATCTGGAGAGCGGCGATGTCTCCTCTGTATAATATAACTGATATCTGGGGAGCGGCGATGTCTCCTCTGTATAATATAACTGATATCTGGGGAGCGGCGATGTCTCCTCTGTATAATATAACTGATATCTGGGGAGCGGTGATGTCACCTCTGTATAATATAACTGATATCTGGGGAGCGGTGATGTCTCCTCTGTATAATATAACTGATATCTGGAGAGCGGCGATGTCTCCTCTGTATAATATAACTGATATCTGGAGAGCGGCGATGTCTCCTCTGTATAATATAACTGATATCTGGGGAGCGGTGATGTCTCCTCTGTATAATATAACTGATATCTGGGGAGCGGCGATGTCTCCTCTGTATAATATAACTGATATCTGGGGAGCGGTGATGTCTCCTCTGTATAATATAACTGATATCTGGGGAGCGGTGATGTCACCTCTGTATAATATAACTGATATCTGGGGAGCGGTGATGTCTCCTCTGTATAATATAACTGATATCTGGGGAGCGGCGATGTCTCCTCTGTATAATATAACTGATATCTGGGGAGCGGTGATGTCTCCTCTGTATAATATAACTGATATCTGGGGAGCGGTGATGTCTCCTCTGTATAATATAACTGATATCTGGGGAGCGGCGATGTCTCCTCTGTATAATATAACTGATATCTGGGGAGCGGCGATGTCTCCTCTGTATAATATAACTGATATCTGGGGAGCGGTGATGTCTCCTCTGTATAATATGTCGGGTGCAGTTGCGGCTGCAGCGATGGCTTTCAGGGGCTCAGTAATGCAGATCTGTCTGGTGCGTGTGAGCAGCACGGGGGTCCCTGGTGCAGAGCCTTGGTGTCTTCTCACCTGGGACACCCGTGACCTCTGCTTCTCTCCTGGGACACCCGTGACCTCTGCTTCTCTCCTGGGACACCCGTGACCTCTGCTTCTCTCCTGGGACACCCGTGACCTCTGCTTCTCTCTCAGGGTCCTTTGCAGGTTCCTGTACTTTTTCCTGCTGTGTCATCCTCCACACTCAGCCATTTTTGGGGCCAGGGTCCTTCGGCAGGTGAGGTGTCTCCGGCCGCTGCGGCGCCTCATTTCTCCCAGTAATCACAGGCAGGGGCTGGAGCAGGCAGATAAACCCTGTGCTCGGGGGCGCGCCTCCTGCACAGCGTTAATCCCGTTGCTGTCCTAATAGGTGAAGCTAATTTCTGATGTATAACATTTCTAAGCCCATAAATAGCATTTTGGAAGCTGCGACTTTGATGGAGGTGGCCCCGTGCCAGCGAAACAAATAACCCCGGCTCAGCTGGCAGCCGGGGAAGTGACAGGCTCTGCCCGGGATCTTGGCCGCAGCCCCCCGGATTGCCTGCGACCTGGGCCAGGCCTGGGGACTCCTCGTGATGACTGTCACCTTGTGCGCAGACTTGGCGGCCATGTTATCAGAGCTCGCGCAGCCGAGCCGTGTTTGCCTTGGGTCCTGATTAACAGTCTGAAGGGTAAATCTGCCACACAAAACCTCACTCCCCGCTGACCGCGGCAGTCGGATCAGTGATTGACGCCGAATGTTTGTTTATTTATCGTGGTAAAGCCGGATAATTACACAGTGATTACACCATGCTGCCGGTCCAGGGGCGAGCGGCGGCCATGACGTCATCAAACCGTGGTGGCAGGTGAGCGGCAGGCGCAGGGCTGCGATGGCCGGGCTGATTACCCCAGACAATGGCGGGCGGCTGCAGCCGCCACATTAATCGCCATGTTTTCTGTTTTAATTAAAACCATTTTAGTAAATGAAAGCCCACAGCAAAACACAGCTATAATTTGTTTGTAATTAGCTGCTAATTGCTGGTAGTGGCGGCTTAGCTCCCTCGGATTCTTTCTTCCTGATTGCCATTTTATTAGCGGGCTCGTCATTAATTAATCTTTTTTTCTAATTAGCTTATAAAACTGTTGATGGCACATTATTGTAAATGTGATTTTAAGTTCAAAGCTTGTTAATAAGCTTCCTACACCACGAGATAAAGCCGCCACTGACAACAGCAGCCATTGTGTCCCCCGCCAGCCGGGAACTGTGGGGACGCCTCTCCACACGTGGACCCCTCATAGGATATCATCCAGGTACTCCACCGTGCACCTCTCCAGTCCCTGAAGCAAGGCATCACCGTGGACTCAAATAGTAGTGATTTGATAGTAGTGATGGCGTTGTGCCCCCTGTAGTCCACACAGAAGTGGATGGTCCGATTCTTTTTTGGTACCAGGACTGCAGGTGAGGCCCACGCGCTCTTGGACCGTTGAATCATCCCCAGCTGTAACATCTCATCGATTTCTTGGCGTACAACATGCTGCACCTCGTCAGAGATCCAATAGAGTGTCCGGCGTAGTGGGGCATGATTCCCGGTGTCCACCTCGTGGACTGCTAACTCAGTCCTTCCATAACGGTTGGAGAACACGGCCCGGAAGGGTTCCAGCATATTTCGCAGCTGCGCTCGCTGAGATTCAGATAGCAAGGCGCTTACCTCCACGTCCTCAATGGACTGACCGGCCTTTGTTTGGGCCAGCATGTCCGGGGGGGGGGGTCGTCCTCCCCATCCTCGGGCAGGTTGCAGACTGGTAGGACGCAGTCTCCATGTTCGTGATGAGCCTTCATCATATTGCTGTGAAAGGCCTTGCACCTACCCCAAGCGTGGTCAAGAGTGACCACGTAGGAGAATGGGTTGAGCTATTTGTGTATGACATGGGCCTTCCCAGGCCGCCTGAAGCTTATCTTTTGGTACGGGGACCAGCATCCACACCTTCTGACCCACCTGGTAGGTCCGATTCCTGGCATTCTGGTCGTACCAGCGCTTCTGGTCAGCCTGAGCCAGCGTCACGTTGTCATGCACTAACTGCGTCAAGGTCTGCATTTTGTCACGGAAGCGCATAACATAATCCACAATGGACAACTCTGAAGGGGTCGGCTCCTCTTCCCAGGATTCTCTTATCAACCCAAGGGGTCCCCGGACTCGCTTGCCATACAGGAGCTCGAAGGGGGAGAACCCCGTCGATGCCTGCGGAACTTCTCTGTAAGCGAATAGCAGGAGTGGGAGGTACCGCTCACAGTCGCGCCCTTGGCTCTCAACCAGCATTTTTGTCATCTGTTTGAGGGTACCGTTGAAGCATTCACACAAACCATTGGTTTACGGGTGATACACGCTCGATACCAGACGCTTCACCTGCATTTTCTTACAGAGAGCCTCCATTAGGCGAGACATGAATTGGGCTCCTTGATCGGTAAGCATCTCCCTGGGAGATCCTACTCGTGAAAAGATGGCCAACGGTGCATCCGCCACCTTATCTGCCCTAGTTGAGGACAGAGCCACTGCCTCCGGGTACTGGGTAGCGTAGTCTACCACAGTGAGGATGTATTCCTTTCCCGATCTGCTGGGGACGTCCAGTGGGCCCACAATGTCCACCGCGATTCTCTGGAAAGGCTCCTCTATCACTGGCAAAGAGATCAGGGGAGCCTTGGGAGCAGGCCCTGCCTTCCCCACTCTTTGACAGGTGATACAAGAGCAGCAGTAGTTGGTCACATCTGTCCCCATCTTAGGCCAATAGAAGTGTTGAGACAGCTGTGCCTTAGTTTTGCTGATCCCCAAGTGTCCAGGGCGTTACCCACAATCTGGGCACTCTGACTGCAGGTGACAGCGGGCTACGTAGGCTGTCTCCCCGGAGTTTTCCACAGACCCATCAGCTGGTGCTGCTATGGGTTCTACCTCCCCATCCACCCCCAATACCTCAGGAGCAGTGCTAATCATGGGGCAGTACCTTCCTCATGGTTTCTGGTCAGTTGCACGGCCCTACCTTCCTCATGGTTCCCGTGCATCTCCCCATCTCCCTTAGCACTGTCGCTTGCTCCTGTTAGGGGTTCCTCAACCGCCTCACCCCACAGGGTGATGTGGCTGGGCACTTCTGCACCTGTAGACACATCATCATTCTCAGAAAAATGGTTATCAGGTAAAACATGCAATTTCACATCATTATCTATAGCATTAACATTACCCGTAGTATCAGATTGGGGAGGAGTGTCGGGGACATAATACGCGCCCATTCTCCCCAAATTAGTCCCCAACAAAACGTTGGTGGGCAAGTTTTCGGACAACCCCCACCTCCTTCACCCCCCTCCCGGCACCCCAATCTATGAAAACCTAGGCCATCGGCAAGGGACAGCGGACACCCCCCAATCCCGGTGACAGGGTTTTCCCCTGAATAATCTCGTCAGGGGCCGCCAGTTTGCGTCGGATGAGGGTCCGTTCAGCCCCCGTGTCCTTGAGGCCTGTAGCGAGATGGGCCCCCACTCGGACTTGCAGCACATTGTCATCGACCCAACCACCCCACCCACCTAAAGAACTGCTGCATTAGGCCCGGAGGCCTTGGCTGGGGTGTTCTTCTTCTCCGGCCAGGTGGCACTGATATGTCCAGTCCGTTTTCAGGAAAAAAAAAAACTGGCGAGCGTCTGATGTAGGCCTGGCATTGGCAAATGGGACAGGGCCTCTGGTGTGTCGGCTGGCAGGGGCACTGGTGTTGGTTGCAGGCTTATCCCCTCTCCAGCTGGCGGTGACTGGTTTCCGGTTGGTGTCGGCGATCTGCGCCGCTTTGTCCGCATCTTTGGCTCTCGGTCCATCACGAACTGTCGCACCTCAGCTGGACAAAGATGTAGTAACTGGTCTTTGATCATCAGGTCCCTCAGCTGCTCAAAGGTGGTCGCTGACAGACATTTGGATCCACTGGTCAAAGTGGGTCCTGAGTCCTTGCACCACATCGCTGTAAATGTCGTGTGGGCCACGTTGGAGGTTCCAGAACTTCTTGCGGTATACCCCAAGGGTTAGCTGGTACTTCTTTATCAGAGCCTGTTTGATGGTCTCATAATTTCCATCTTGCTCTGGAGGGAGGGAAGCAAAGGCCTCCAGAGCTTTGCCTTTCAGTCCTGGCGTCAGGAACCTGGCCCGTTGGATCTCAGGCAGCTGGTACTGTCTTCAGGCTTTCTCAAATGCCCACAGAAAAGTGTCTAAGTCCCCATCTTTTTCCATCATGGGAAAGTGCTCTGGCTGCAGTTTCGGAATCTGAGCGCTACTGGGCTCACTGCTCCGTGCTGTGGAGGGTACTACCCCTAGCTGGGCCATAAGCAGTTCATGGTCTCTCTGGGCTTGGCGCTCGGCTCTCTCTTAGGCTTGCTGGATCAGCTGCAGACGTCTCTCCTTGTCGTCTTGTGAATTTTGTTGCAGAGCCAACTGCAGAAGGCTGTCCATGCTACCCTGGCTGCAAGTAGGGTCGGCCTGTACCAGCTGGACCTCTTCAAATTGCACCAGTTCCGTGACCAGTTCTTTGGTTTTGTCCGTGGAGTCAAGCTGCTTCGACGTGAACAGGGCAATAGAGTTTCCTTTGACTGCCGCTTATAAAAAGCTTCTCCCAGCTTAACCATGGTTACCAAATAAAAGATAGGACAGAAAAACAGAGAAGGGGAGGGGGTAACTGCTATACACGCTGTATTGTCTCAGGGCTAATAAACACTGAGTTCATTCTCCAAAACTTTTTGCGCAGGGTCCTCGCAAGAACCGTGCAAGTTTTTAGTGAGAGGAATGATTGCTCAGACCAGATCACTAATGCTCTATTATCCCACCGTTGCCACCAATATGTCACAAACTGCAGGGGGGATATATTTGGGTATCCCACCGCTGCCACCAAATGTGATGAATCGCAGGGGTGTTTGGTTGCCCCCAGTTCTTCAGCACGGATTTATGTATATCCCCCTTTCCAATTCCGGGTTTGGATCTTGCAGCTCTCCGGCGACCCCCTTACCCTCAGGTCAGTCAGGGAACTGCACCTAGGATAAGTAGTCGCCAGACGGGCCGCCTCACCGTGTACGGGCTAATGGGAAGGCTGCAGTGAGGGAAATGACTAATCCCAGTCCTAGGCGGGATACACACTTATCAAACTCCGTCCATCACTGCCAGGGTCTACCCCAAAAGCCCAGAACATACTATGCCGCCACCAGCTCCTGGTTCTTTTTAAGATCGGGTCAGGAGCCACCTGATCAGTAGCGTTGGCTTGATTAAGCATGGAGGTCGTGGGGATACATTATAGAGCAAGGAGAAATGAAGCTAGTAATTTTATATTTTACTCCAAAAAGTAGGCAGTGTTTACAAATATACCAAAAGATGTTACAAATTGGGAGACAATTTAGTATGTACAGTCAATTACAAAATAAAGGATTAAAGATGAAAAGAACACTTACAGATATCTCAGTCTATGGAAAGCATGTGGTTTGGGGGGAGAGGGACTCCCAAAGGCAAGGATTCAGCCCTCAGCATGGATGGTATACGCTGTCTCCCCCAGGTCTCTCTGTCCTCAGACTTAGGTTCCTGTTCATATACCCTGTGCTTGTGACATCACTGAGGTGGGCGGAGCTATGGAAGCACTCCCTTTTCAGAAATGCCTAATAAACGCATAAGTATCATATCTCGGGGAGGGAACCTCGTAGTTTGACAAACAAAGTATCATTTTTCTCAGCATGACAGTGTTCATTTAAATCCAAACCCAGCTTGGCTATATGCATTGGTTAAGTAGCAATCCACTACTTGGATTCTGGTGGTCCCTGAGCTTAGAAAATTCAATGGGGTGTGGTTCTATCGGTGTAGGCTCCAAATATGTAACTTTTACACCTATATCACTATTTGGAGTCAAGATATGCCCTCTCACATCCATAGAAAGCACATGTCTCCAGACAAAAGATTGTATGCTGATCCCTCAGCACATTCTTGAGGGAGGGGGAGGAAGGATAGTATTAGGATTACACACGCAGGCATAGTGTGACAAGCTCCCCTGGTTCAGGGGGCTGTGAGGAGGGTCACATCTGTAGCGTGTGAAGAAGAGCTCAGTGGGGGGTCAAAAGCCCACAGCGTGTGTCTGCTGAGTGTCAGTGAAGCCAAGGAACATTCTAGAATCATAGAGTTGGAAGGGACCTCCTGGGCCATCTGGTCCAACCCCCTGCTCAAAGCAGGATTCGCTAAATCATCCCAGTCAGATGTCTGTCCAGCCTCTGTTTGAAGACATCCATTGAAGGAGAACTCACCACTTCTCGTGGCAGCCTGTTTCACTCATTGATCACTAACTGTCAAAAAGTTTTTTCTAATATCTAATCTGTGTCTCCTCCCATTCAGTTTCATCCCATTGCTTCTAGTCTTTCCTTGTGCAAATGAGAATAAAGTTGATCCTTCTACAATGTGACAGCCCTTTAGATATTTGTAGACAGCTATTAAGTCTCCTCTCAGTCTTCTCTTTTGCAAACTAAACATTCCCAAATTCTGCAACCTTTCCTCATAAGACAGGGTTTGCAGACCGGTCACCATTCTGGTCACTTCTCTGAACTTGCTCCAGTTTGTTGATGTCTTTTTTAAAATGTGGTGCCCAAAACTGGACACAATATTCCAGATGAGGTCTGACCAAAGAGGAGTAGAGGGAAATAATGACTTCACGTGATCTAGACTGTATGCTTCTGTTAATACATCCTAGAATTGCATTTGCCTTTTTTCCTGCTGCATCACACTGTTGACTCATTCAGTCTGAAGAAGTGTGTGATGATAAAGAAAACCATACCTCATATCTATATTATCGTGACACTCACCTCGCTTCCGGTCCCGGATCTTGCAGCGCTCACCCCTCTTCCGGATCTTGCAGCGCTCACCCCTCTTCCGGATCTTGCAGCGCTCACCCCTCTTCCGGATCTTGCAGCGCTCACCCCTCTTCCGGATCTTGCAGCGCTCACCCCTCTTCCGGATCTTGCAGCGCTCACTCCGCTCCGCGCCCTGGTTTTCTGCATCTTGTAGCTGCTCCAGTGTGGGGGGGAGATTTAGTAGGAAGTGTGACCAAAATTGAAAACTGGATAAAAAAGTGAATAATGTCACATTACTGTAAAGATGAGGGGGTAATTTGTGGCGACTTTTTTGCTAATTTTCCTGAAGCCTCAGAATAAGGGGCTGTCACCCATTCTGTGCATCAGGCCTGACAGCGCCAATGATCCGTGAAATAGTCTGCCGCTGGCTTTGTTCTGATAAGAATGAGCAAATCTCACAAAGCCGAGCTCCCGGAATCTCATTTTCATACGTGCATGCCGCCTGAAAGAAATAAGCTGTTTGCTGACTTGATTAATCAGACAATTGGGGCTTTTTTCACTTCTTTGTCGCTTTGATCTTTGCGGTCTCCACGGTAACGCGCCTGACACTAATGTTCAGCTTCAGTTAAGACAATCGGAAATTGTCGCCATTCTAAATATGTTTATAGGGCTGCGGCCCGTGAGCGGGGGACGACTCCTGTGGCTGCACGCTACCTGGAGCGCGGTACTGGGAGCGGTGTAAATGCCGTCATTGCCAGCTGTGCGCAGTGCTGGGTGCGGTGTGAATGCCGTCATTGCCAGCTGTGCGCAGTGCTGGGTGCGGTGTGAATGCCGTCATTGCCAGCTGTGCGCAGTGCTGGGTGCGGTGTGAATGCCGTCATTGCCAGCTGTGCGCAGTGCTGGGTGCGGTGTGAATGCCGTCATTGCCAGCTGTGCGCAGTGCTGGGTGCGGTGTGAATGCCGTCCTTTCCAGCTGTGCGCAGTGCTGGGTGCGGTGTGAATGCCGTCCTTTGCAGCTGTGCGCTGCGTGGTGCGGTATGAACACCGTCCTTTGCAGCTGTGCCCTGCGTGGTGCTGGGTGCGGTATGAACACAGTCCTTTGCAGCTGTGCGCTGCGTGGTGCGGTATGAACACCGTCCTTTGCAGCTGTGCCCTGCGTGGTGCTGGGTGCGGTATGAACACCGTCCTTTGCAGCTGTGCCCTGCGTGGTGCTGGGTGCGGTATGAACACCGTCCTTTGCAGCTGTGCCCTGCGTGGTGCTGGGTGCGGTATGAACACCGTCCTTTGCAGCTGTGCCCTGCGTGGTGCTGGGTGCGGTATGAACACCGTCCTTTGCAGCTGTGCGCTGCGTGGTGCTGGGTGCGTTATGAACACCGTCCTTTGCAGCTGTGCCCTGCGTGGTGCTGGGTGCGGTATGAATACCGTCCTTTGCAGCTGTGCCCTGCGTGGTGCTGGGTGCGGTATGAATACCGTCCTTTGCAGCTGTGCGCTGCGTGGTGCTGGGTGCGTTATGAACACCGTCCTTTGCAGCTGTGCACTGCGTGGTACTGGGTGCGGTATGAACACAGTCATTGCCAGTTGCGCGGTGCTGTGCACTACCTAGTGCCCATTGATGGGCACGGTACAAATTCCATCCTTGCCAGCTGCGCGGCGCGAACGCCATCCTTGCCGGCTGCGCGGCGCGAACGCCGTCCTTGCCGGCTGCACGACGCGAGCGCCGTCCTTGCCGGCTGCACGACGCGAGCGCCGTCCTTGCCGGCTGCACGACGCGAGCGCCGTCCTTGCCGGCTGCACGACGCGAGCGCCGTCCTTGCCGGCTGCACGACGCGAGCGCCGTCCTTGCCGGCTGCACGACGCGAGCGCCGTCCTTGCCGGCTGCACGACGCGAGCGCCGTCCTTGCCGGCTGCACGCTACCTAGTGCACGGTGCAGCGTGAACGCCGTCCTTGTCAACTGAGCACTTTCTATATTTTGGTCGCTTTGTAAACAGTGTGGCGTGCGTCTGTCCGTGTACCCTCCGGCGGGGGAGGGGGCGATACTTTACAAGGCACCGTCATTGTGTCCATCGCAGGAGATGATTTACTCACTTCAAACCTGTAAAATTGAAAGGAATTTAAAGAAGGAGCAAAGCACAAATCCGGAGTCGTGGGCTGAGTATTGGCTGGAGGTGACGCCGCGGCTTCACAAAGCTTCTAAGTGGCTGTAAAGATGATCGCCTCGAGGGAGCAGCCAGACCGGCTTCTGAAACCAGCTCAAGCCTTATCTGCTATCCAAGCAAAGTACCATTAATCTTCCTGAAAGACCTTTTATGGCTTTTAATATCGCCCAAATTAGAACATTTTACACCCCGGCTTCCTGAAATGTACTGATAAAAGCCTTTACAGCTTAGTTTTCTTCTCCGCAGCCTCCGACCAATTTCCAGTCCCCGCGATAATGTTTAGACGCCTTAATTAAAATGCAGCAAAATGCCGGATGTTCCGTGTGAAAAGTGCAGCGGATTCTCTACAAAAGCCGGGCTTGTATTATGTGTAGTGTGAGAGCAGATAGACGGGTAATGTGAGCGCAGGGCGGGGGCCACTGCCTGCTCTCGGGGGCCGCGGCACGGTTCTGGGGGACTCCTATCATACCTGATGCTTCTGGGCTCCTTCATCAGGAGATTTCCAACAAATCTGAAAAATACAGGACAGAAATAAAACTCCCAAGGCGTCAGTACGGAGCTGCTGTAATAACAGGGGCCCGGGGGCCCGTCCCAGGACTGTGAGGAGCACTAACAGTGGATGACAGGCATCTAAGTATTGGCGTCCTGGAGCCGTGACATCAGGAGTGTCTGACTATGCGCCAGGTGCGGGACTTTACGTCTGACAACTTTACACATGTGACTTTACATCTGACTACTCCACATAGCGTGCTTTTCTCTGCTCTCCCTCTGTGCACAGGACTTCTTGTCCCCTGCGTTGTGTCTCTGACCCCTCTGGTCTCGGGGTCCTGGGGACTAAAGGTTGGGGGGGATCCTGGAGACTGAAGGTTGGGGGGGAGAGTCCTGGGGACTAAAGGTTGGGAGGCTCCTGGAGACTGAAGGTTGGGGTCTGCACTTTTACGCTGCTTTGGTGCTTTTGCTCCGGCTCTTGACGCTTCTGTGGAGAGATGTCCGGCCGTGATAATGGCGCCCCCCCGACACGGCTCTAATCCGCTAATCCCCATTCAGGGAGCCGTGCTCTCATCCTGCGTCTTTCTCTACAGATTGCAGTGAAGATCACAAAAGCGGCTGCTTATCACCGACACATGAAAGCCAAAGAAGAGCCACAGTCTTCCCAGGAAACTGCCACCAAGACCAAGCCTCCGGCCTGGGGGTGAGCACATAGGCAAGGCGCTGATGGGCGGGAGCGGTGCCCTGGGAGCGCTACACTCACCTGGGGAGAGACTGCCTCCATACTGGGGTGAATCTGTGCTTGTCGTTCATTAACTGCTGATTATTCATCTTCTCTTGTTTTTTTTTCAGATTTGAAGCCAAGAAAAGATGGGAAACAAAGAGTAACATGGGCTATATGTGACAAGCAGCAGTGTCCGAGCAATGGGGGCTGCGGTGTCTATGCACACATGTGACATTGCAGACCACCAGACAGAGAAGAAACAAAAACCCAGTACTATACTGGTTACTGGGACCATGCACCAGGGGGGTGCCAACTAGCCACCTGTAAAGAACCATGCCAAGGCACAGCAATGGAAACAGGAGACAATACAGAGTGTGTAGCTTCAAAAAGTTGTATCTTTATTATTTAGACAAAAATCCCCAAAATATTTAAAAAGCAAAATGACAGACACAACAAACCGTGAACTAATTACTGCCAGCAGGGTAATGTCCACAGAATGAGTGCCCATAAATAATGGTAGAGATGCAAACATCAAGAATGCGAGAGTCAAATACTCAAAGGTGAGTAAAATCATCGTACCCTGTGAGAGAAGTGCAGTGCACAAATCCGGGGGCTTCCGACCCTACGCGCGTTACGCTGGGATTTTTCCTTTGCTTTCTCAAGGGGCAGGTGTGGAAAGGTGGTGCACGTATGTAGCCATAGTAACAAGTCACGTGGTCATCCACATGACCGCTATTCCCCCAGTGGTGCTGCAGTTGCGGAGCATGTACACCATGACGCCACGTCACTCCAATGACCACCCAGCCATGAATTCATTACCGAGCGGGAAATAATTCCAAGGATCCCATGCGTGCACGGCAGCGGTGTCTGTACACACATCTGACACTACAGACCACCGTACAGAGAAGAGGCAGCTCACACCGGTGTCTGTACACATCTGACATTACAGACCACCGTACAGAGAAGAGGCAGCTCACACCGGTGTCTGTACACATCTGACATTACAGACCACCGTACAGAGAAGAGGCAGCTCACACCGGTGTCTGTACACATCTGACATTACAGACCACCGTTCAGAGAAGAGGCAGCTCACACCGGTGTCTGTACACATCTGACATTACAGACCACCGTACAGAGAAGAGGCAGCTCACACCGGTGTCTGTACACATCTGACATTACAGACCACCGTACAGAGAAGAGGCAGCTCACACCGGTGTCTGTACACATCTGACATTACAGACCACCGTTCAGAGAAGAGGCAGCTCACACCGGTGTCTGTACACATCTGACATTACAGACCACCGTACAGAGAAGAGGCAGCTCACACCGGTGTCTGTACACATCTGACATTACAGACCACCGTACAGAGAAGAGGCAGCTCACACCGGTGTCTGTACACATCTGACATTACAGACCACCGTACAGAGAAGAGGCAGCTCACACCGGTGTCTGTACACATCTGACATTACAGACCACCGTACAGAGAAGAGGCAGCTCACACCGGTGTCTGTACACATCTGACACTACAGACCACCGTACAGAGAAGAGGCAGCTCACACCGGTGTCTGTACACATCTGACACTACAGACCACCGTACAGAGAAGAGGCAGCTCACACCGGTGTCTGTACACATCTGACATTACAGACCACCGTTCAGAGAAGAGGCAGCTCACACCGGTGTCTGTACACATCTGACATTACAGACCACCGTTCAGAGAAGAGGCAGCTCACACCGGTGTCTGTACACATCTGACATTACAGACCACCGTACAGAGAAGAGGCAGCTCACACCGGTGTCTGTACACATCTGACATTACAGACCACCGTACAGAGAAGAGGCAGGTCACACCGGTGTCTGTACACATCTGACATTACAGACCACCGTACAGAGAAGAGGCAGGTCACACCGGTGTCTGTACACATCTGACATTACAGACCACCGTACAGAGAAGAGGCAGCTCACACCGGTGTCTGTACACATCTGACATTACACACCACCGTACAGAGAAGAGGCAGCTCACACCGGTGTCTGTACACATCTGACATTACAGACCACCGTTCAGAGAAGAGGCAGGTCACACCGGTGTCTGTACACATCTGACATTACAGACCACCGTACAGAGAAGAGGCAGCTCACACCGGTGTCTGTACACATCTGACATTACAGACCACCGTACAGAGAAGAGGCAGCTCACACCGGTGTCTGTACACATCTGACATTACAGACCACCGTACAGAGAAGAGGCAGGTCACACCGGTGTCTGTACACATCTGACATTACAGACCACCGTACAGAGAAGAGGCAGCTCACACCGGTGTCTGTACACACATCTGACATTACAGACCACCGTACAGAGAAGAGGCAGCTCAGACCGGTGTCTGTACACATCTGACATTACAGACCACCGTACAGAGAAGAGGCAGGTCACACCGGTGTCTGTACACATCTGACATTACAGACCACCGTACAGAGAAGAGGCAGCTCACACCGGTGTCTGTACACATCTGACATTACACACCACCGTACAGAGAAGAGGCAGCTCAGACCGGTGTCTGTACACATCTGACATTACAGACCACCGTTCAGAGAAGAGGCAGCTCAGACCGGTGTCTGTACACATCTGACATTACAGACCACCGTACAGAGAAGAGGCAGCTCACACCGGTGTCTGTACACATCTGACATTACAGACCACCGTACAGAGAAGAGGCAGCTCACACCGGTGTCTGTACACATCTGACATTACACACCACCGTACAGAGAAGAGGCAGCTCACACCGGTGTCTGTACACATCTGACATTACAGACCACCGTACAGAGAAGAGGCCGGTCACACCGGTGTCTGTACACATCTGACATTACAGACCACCGTACAGAGAAGAGGCAGCTCACACCGGTGTCTGTACACATCTGACATTACAGACCACCGTTCAGAGAAGAGGCAGGTCACACCGGTGTCTGTACACATCTGACATTACAGACCACCGTACAGAGAAGAGGCAGCTCACACCGGTGTCTGTACACATCTGACATTACAGACCACCGTTCAGAGAAGAGGCAGGTCACACCGGTGTCTGTAAACATCTGACATTACAGACCACCGTACAGAGAAGAGGCAGCTCACACCGGTGTCTGTACACATCTGACATTACAGACCACCGTACAGAGAAGAGGCAGCTCACACCGGTGTCTGTACACATCTGACATTACAGACCAATGTACAGAGAGGAGGCAGCTCACACCGGTGTCTGTACACATCTGACATTACAGACCACCGTTCAGAGAAGAGGCAGCTCACACCGGTGTCTGTACACATCTGACATTACAGACCACCGTACAGAGAAGAGGCAGCTCACACCGGTGTCTGTATACATCTGACACTACAGACCACCGTACAGAGAAGAGGCAGGTCCCACCGGTGTCTGTACACATCTGACACTACAATCCACCGTACAGAGAAGAGGCAGCTCACACCGGTGTCTGTACACATCTGACATTACACACCACTGTACAGAGAAGAGGCAGCTCACACCGGTGTCTGTACACATCTGACATTACAGACCACCGTACAGAGAAGAGGCAGCTCACACCGGTGTCTGTACACACATCTGACATTACAGACCACCGTACAGAGAAGAGGCAGCTCACACCGGTGTCTGTACACATCTGACATTACAGACCACCGTACAGAGAAGAGGCAGCTCACACCGGTGTCTGTACACATCTGACATTACAGACCACCCTTCAGAGAAGAGGCAGCTCACACCGGTGTCTGTACACATCTGACATTACAGACCACCGTACAGAGAAGAGGCAGGTCACACCGGTGTCTGTATACATCTGACATTACAGACCACTGTACAGAGAAGAGGCAGCTCACACCGGTGTCTGTACACATCTGACATTACAGACCACCGTACAGAGAAGAGGCAGGTCACACCGGTGTCTGTACACATCTGACATTACACACCACCGTACAGAGAAGAGGCAGGTCACACCGGTGTCTGTACACATCTGACATTACACACCACCGTACAGAGAAGAGGCAGCTCACACCGGTGTCTGTACACATCTGACATTACAGACCACCGTACAGAGAAGAGGCAGGTCACACCGGTGTCTGTACACACATCTGACATTACAGACCACCGTACAGAGAAGAGGCAGGTCACACCGGTGTCTGTACACATATGACATTACACACCACCGTACAGAGAAGAGGCAGCTCACACCCGTGTCTGTACACATCTGACATTACAGACCACCGTACAGAAAAGAGGCAGGTCACACCGGTGTCTGTACACATATGACATTACACACCACCGTACAGAGAAGAGGCAGCTCACACCCGTGTCTGTACACATCTGACATTACAGACCACTGTACAGAGAAGAGGCAGGTCACACCGGTGTCTGTACACATCTGACATTACACACCACCGTACAGAGAAGAGGCAGCTCACACCGGTGTCTGTACACATCTGACATTACAGACCACCGTACAGAGAAGAGGCAGGTCACACCGGTGTCTGTACACACATCTGACATTACAGACCACCGTACAGAGAAGAGGCAGGTCACACCGGTGTCTGTACACATCTGACATTACAGACCACCGTACAGAGAAGAGGCAGCTCACACCGGTGTCTGTACACATTGTGAGGTAGCGCTGTCATTCAAGGTCGGGGGACACTCGCTTGGCCGCAAATAAATCACATCCGATACGGGTTTTCTATAAAACCATATCAGTCCGTGAGGTTTATTCACCATCATAAACCACAGCAGCAATATGCAAGAGCGTAGTGTCCATGATATAGCTTCACATTACAGCATAGCGTCCATTAAACAGGCTATTTAGCCCCAGTGTTATCTCACTCACGTCAGGGTTCCCATATGGCTGTTTCTCCAGGCTGCAGACATCCACTCACTCCTCAGGGGCTCTCAGACGCTGGCCGCCATTACACACACATCCGCTCCACAGGCTGTTAGGAGATCCTTCTCACAGGACCTTCCAAACTGGACCAATCAGGTCCCAGCATTCACACCTTTTGACCTAGCCTGGCCACCTTATATGGTCCGTAGCCACGCCCACTGGGTCACATGGCTATGACCTCATCACAGGTCCTTCACACACTTGCAAAGCCTTTTACTATAGGCGTTTTAAGACACACCCCTGGGTGGATTTGTAGGTTACCAGAACCCGCCCATCTCTCTAGTTACCTGAAGACTTCTCCCTTAGAAACAACACCTCAGCAATGATATTGATGATCACACATACACAAGTCTCCATCTCAAAGCCACCCACTTTGAGATACATAACTATCCTTCAGGATTCTGCCACTCATCCGTTCTCTTGGGACATCCACACAACGCCCCCTAGTGGACACAGTGGTCATTACACCACATACCCCGCCCCTCTGTTCAAACTTGTGGGATTGAACACACAATCTTACACCAGGATCTCGAGACCGGGCACTCATTACACCTTACCCCCCAGGTCAAGAGAACCGTTTCACTCTGTCATCCGGCCTCATTTCTACGTTAGGCCTCCCCCGCCCCCAGCGGTCAAAATATCGGTCACTGTCTTTGACCCTCCAGTTGCAGTCTGTCTGCGTCATCAGACACTGTTTAGTCACCACCCTCGTAGAGTGCGCTTCGTCACCTGACCGTTCTCCCACTGACCGGCTCTCCCGGTTGGTACGGTCATCAGTCTTAATCGGTCCTACTGTCTGGCCTGAGTCTGACCCATTCAGCTTCTCACAGGAACTGCGGTCTCTCAGTCTCGCACGGCCCGTCGAACTGCCAATTGCTGACATTCTTCGGCCACCTGCCATGTCACTACTTGGAGGAACCCTTCAGGTCCTTACATCTTGGGTTGGAGGTGGCCGCCACCTGGTATTCCGTACTTCTTTATTAAATCGCTGACGGTCCAGCCTCAACTGCTCAATTTCTTGCAGGTACCCCTCGATACTACACGAGCATCCGAAAGTCTCTCAGGCTCTCCATGGAGCCAACCACCATGATGGGAATCCTACCCACTTCACTGGATACCGGGTCTTCATTATCAGGAGGGATCCTCACCACACCGGAGATATTCACGAAGTCTTGCATCACCTTCCCGGATCTTCCAATGATTCTCCCATTCAGAGCTTTGGGTACCGGAACCACATCTTTCCGCAAACCCCGCCGATCCATAGCCTCCCTGGCTAACTCCAGGCATCGAGCAGCCTTCACATTACTCCGCCTGACCAGCTGTTTGGCGTGGAGACATTGTAGATGCATCTCTTTCAGGACAGCTACCCGGTTTGCTGTATCTTCTCTGGCTGATACTATCACCAACTGCTGAGTCTCAGGTGCCCAGTGCACCTTACAGGCTTTGACCGCCTCTTTGAAAGCCTCGTGCACACCTTCCTCAGCACAGGCTTCTTGCATGTCTTCTGGTACATCAATTACAGACTGGAAGGTCATGGTCTTGCTCTCTTCCTGGACCGAAGGCTCTGGCTTTACCACGGACACTTCCCTCACTACAGTTGCCCCGACCGGGTGACTGTCTTTAGTTCTTAACTCACCAACTTCACACGATGGGATCACTGCATGACCCTTTGCCACCATGGCTACTGGCAGTTCTGTCTTATTATCACTCGCGCTCGCCCGCGGTAAGTCTTCATCCAACTTCTCAGAAGACTTTTTACTACTCCTCTGAGTTCCTCCATGTCTTCCTTGAGGTTCTTGTTCACACTTTGCCAGGTGGACAGGTGACCTCTGAGCTCCAAGACTTCTTTCTCGAGCTCCTCGACCCTGTGCTCGGCCGTTTGTCTCAGGACTCTTTCTTGTTTGACATGTTCATCCACCTCTTCTCTGAGGGCCTTATTCAGTCCGTGCCATTTTACCATGTGCCCTTTGAGCTCAGAGACTTCTTTCTCTAGCCCTTCTATTCTGTGCTCCCTTTCTTTCTCAGAGCCACAGTCACCCCCCGAGATTGAGTCATCCCTCCAGTTACTCACTAACCGTGTGACTAGTTCAGCCGTCTTATCCACCAGGTCAGCGTCAGTTTTGTCACGAGATGTCAGGTCCCTCTGTTGGGCTGACATACCCCTTTTTCCGGTCACCTCCACCTCTGACCTCTCCACGTCAGGAGCCGTCACCGTCTTCGTATGGGTTAGCCCAACAGTAGGAACGTCTCCACCCTCGTGGCATATATCATTAAACCTGACAAAGTCCCGGCCCCACTCCAAGGCATACTCTAAGGCTGGTTTCACACTTGCGTTTTTTCGCGCTGGATTTTAGCGCTAAAAAACGCATGCGTTTTTTTTCCCTATATTTTGCATGGGATGCGCTTATGTGCGCATACACATGCGTTTGTATGCGTTTTTCCGCGCATGCGTTTTCTTTGCAGTATGCGTTCGGGCACACAAAATGCATCCTGTTGCATTTTTTGGGCGTCCGACTTGCCTCAAAAAAACGCATGCGCGCGCAATGCGTTTTTTTTTTTGCAGCAAGACACCCATTATAACATTATAAGTCTATGGGTGCGCATATGTGCGCATTGGCATGCTTATGTATGATTTTTTTGCGCATGCTTTTTTTTTTAACCATTAGTTGGACAATGGAATTTAGGGGTTTGGGTTAGAGTTAGGGTTAGTTAAGGGGGTTTAGGGTTAGGGTTAGCTAGGGGTTAGGGTTTGGGTTAGGGTTAGTAGGGTTTGGTTTAGGGTTAGTATGGTTTGGTTAAGGGTCAGGGTTAGTAAAGTCATGGTTTGGGTTAGTGTGAGGGGCCACCTAATGTTGGAAAAAAACGCAAACGCGGTAAAAACGCACCAAAAACGCATACAAACGCATAAAAACGCTGCGTTTTTTTCATGCATGCTCATAAAAATGCTTGAAAAAAACGCAGCATTTGTATGCGTTTGTATGCGTTTTTTTTGCGGGAAAAACGCGCTGCAAAAAAAAGCAAGTGTGAAAGTAGCCTAAGTCTGATGGTATACTGCCCCCTTGGCACTCACCGCCTCCAAGCCCCTCAAACATTCTGTCTACCGCATAGTTCACTGTGACCCCATGTGCACAGCGAACCTGGACCATTTTCTCTTGTCAGACAGAAAGTGAGAGGAGTTCCTACCAGAGTCACCAACCATCCCGACCTCCCTTCCCGGTGTAGCATCACGGTACACACTTGCGGCCAGTCATCACTCGGAAAGAATATCCCACATTCTGGAAATGACATACTTGAACACTGCAGTTTCCCAGACACCCACTGAGCCAACCAGGGCTGCCACTTCAAACGCTGCCCCTTTCTGGACCACCACCCCAATTTGGGTTACCTCCTCCTTCTGAGACTCCACCCCTTTTTGGGTTACCACCCCAATTTGGAACTCCACCCCCTTTTGGGCTACCACCCCGATTTGGGTCACCTCCCCCTTTTGGGACTCCACCCCCTTTCGGGATCTCCCCATGTCTGTTATACCGGTCTTCTCAGACCACAGTTCACACCACACAGTTAATGTCTCTTACGATACCACACAAGTCTTTGTGGGCACCACCACAGCTCCTGCTGTCACCGATCACCAGCACCTCCGGCTGCTGTTCACACACAGCGGCTGGTGTCACTGCAGCTCCTGCTGCGCCATCTTCGTGGACCCGCCAATCCACCGGAAGCCGCTTGTCAGCTTCGTAACCCCGCCAAGTTACCGGAAGCCGCTTGTCACCTTCGTGACCCCACTGAGCCACATCAAGCCGCTTGTCACCTTGACTCCCACTGAGCCACCGCAGGCTGAGTCGAGAAAAAAGAAGCAAAAACACACCACAAAAAAACTCACGGGTCCTGACTGTGTGCTATTCAGGACGCTCCTGTCTCCACCTGAGACCGTCCAACACACAAGGCGCACCGGGTGCGATTCAGGGAGCGACCCTCCTCCCAGGGTCTCCCCACACACCGGCCTCACCAGGTCCTGGGGCTCGGTGGGTGCTCTTCAGGACTTCTGTCTCTGCCTGAGACTGTCCAACACTCAGGCCTCACCAGATCCAAGGTCACACCATGTGCTCCTGGGATCCGACTCTTCCCCCAGGGCTGACCCTCCAGGACCTTTCCTCACTGAACCCACCAGGTACACTGTCTTCCTCACTGACCCAAGTCAGTACCACACGAACACCTGTCCGATACCTGTGTCGGCCACACGGGTCACCGTTTTACTCATTGACCCAGGTCAGTACCACATGAACACCAGTCCGTTTCTCCTGTGTTGCCCACACAGGTCCTCAGGTTCCTCTTCTCCGCAGAGACACACTAGCAATTACCAGTCTCTTTCTCCTGGGGAAGCAGCCGCACTGGGCTGACCGATCTGGACAGTGCCTTACTCACTAGGCCGCCCCACGGTTTCCAGAACCACAGCCGGACAGTGGCTTCCCCACTTGCAGGCCGTCACAGGCTCTGCTCACATGTGGCCGGTCAGCAGCACATCACACGGCTTCCACAACAGTCAGCCCTCCTGGCTCCGCGTTGCTCTTTGCCACCGAATTTTGCAGTCCTTATCTGTTGCTGCCAGCAACAAAGCTACAACACTGTCCATAGCTTCTCCACCAATTGTGAGGTAGCGCTGTCAATCAAGGTTGGAGGACACTCGCTTGGCCGCAAATAAATCACATCCGGTACAGGTTTTCCATAAAACCATATCAGTCCGTGAGGTTTATTCACCATCATAAACCACAGCAGCAATATACAACAGCGTAGCGTCCATGATATAGCTTCACCTTACAGCATAGCGTCCATTAAACAGGCTATTTAGCCCCAGGGTTATCTCACCCACGTCAGGGTTCCCATATGGCTGTTTCTCCAGGCTGCAGACATCCACTCACTCCTCACGGACTCTCAGACGCTGGCCGCCATTACACACACAGCCGCTCCACAGGCTGTTAGCCAGGAGATCCTTCTCACAGGACCTTCCAAACTGGACCAATCAGGTCCCAGCATTCACACATTGTGACCTACCCTGGCCACCTTATATGGTCCGTAGCCACGCCCACTGGGTCACATGGCTATGACCTCATCACAGGTCCTTCACACACTCACATAGCCTTTTAATACAGGCGTTTTCAGACACACCCCTGGGTGGATTTGTAGGTAACCAGAACCCGCCCATCTCGCTAGTTACCTGAAGACTTCTCCCTTACACTTAGAAACAACACCTCAGCAATGATATTGCTGATCACATGGGTTGCCCTCCCAGGACTGTGGGGTGCTCGGTACTGAGCCGGTGTCAGTGGGATGTGTCACAGCAGCGGTGACCCGGTCCGTGGCCCTGGGCGCCCAAGCAATGGGAGATGTAGTTAATGGTAGAATAGTTTGTGACGCCACCCGTGGTGTTTGGCAAGCAAGATGTTAAGCCAATGCTGTGTACAGATCCTCTGGGGCTGATGGTGTGTTGCAGCATAGATGGTGTAGCTCCCCACACGTGAACCTGTAACCCCAGGGCAGTGTATAGGCGCAGGCGGAGTGAGGAATTTTGGTACCCAGATGTAGCAGTGCTGACGGTGTTGGCGCACTAAGGAATGGAAGACACCAGGGCTTGCAGTTCCAAAGTTTTACTCACAGTCCGTGGTACACACTGGTGCCTGCCTCCGGGCCGTGTCCTCTGGGGCAGAGACTCAATCAACCTCCCGGGCAAGTCAGGATTCTCCTCTCCAACACTCCGCAAAACATGTACCTTTCCTGAACGACTCCTCTATTGCGCCTTTTAGCGTGAAGAGCTCCAGTACCGTGGTACTCTAAAGTTCCTCCTGTCAGATGTTCCTAACAACTCTTCCTTGTACGGCAGACAGCTGTAGCCTTCGGGGATCCCTTTATCCTGAGTCCCGGCTCTCTATACAGATGGGAGTAGTGCATTTACAGCCAACTACTCCACCGGTGTCTGCTGCAGAACCATAAGTGTCCATACAACCTCGGGGACCAGGTCCCGGCCTTGCGCTGAGAACCTATAGGCAGGGTTCCTCTTCCAACCCACAACTCCTCTCTGTTCTCCTACTCCTTCGTTCTGCGCTGTTCCTTCTCTTATGGAAGCTTAGGTTGCAGTTCTACGTCTTTCTCCTTCTGTTCCTTTCCCGTGCCAGCTGGTTCAGGTCACTGAGGCAGCTGCAGCACTCCTTCCTCCATCCCTTCTTCCAGGGATCCGTCTTCAGTCTCTCCTGACTGACTAACCCTGTAGACTGATCTGTAATTCTAAACTTTCCCACTCTTTTATATTCAACTCCACCCACCTCCCAGCACATCTCGTGTTACGAAGCAAGGAACCACGAAAGGTGCTCTGCTACCCTCCAAGCATGAAGCCGCAATGTGGTCCATTGCTGAACTATCCTGTGTGTGGGATGCAGGTGTTGGAGCGTGGAAAGGAGTTCCCAATTTACCTAGGTGATGGGGCACTACACCTTAGGAGAAGGTGCAGTACCTCTGTGGCGACAGCCTCAGGGGCGCCACACACATACACAAGTCTCCATCTCAAAGCCACCCACATTGAGACACATAACTACCCTTCAGGATTCTGCCACTCAACCGTTCTCTTGGGGCATCCACACAGTGCCCCCTAGTGGACACAGTGGTCATTACACCATATCTGACATTACAGACCACCGTGCAGAGAAGAGGCAGCTTACACCGGTGTCTACACATCTGACCTTACAAACCACCTGTGAACAGCCCACCGCTGCCACCACTATGTGACGAACAGCACGGCCGGTACAACCAATATGTGACAAACGGAGGTCCCGCTATCACCAAAACGGGACGGACAGCGGACCCTGTGTCACCACTGTGTCACAATCCCACCACTGACACGGGTGTATCAGCGGACGGAGGGACGCGACACACTACCGGCACACGGCTATCACAGGCACAGTGGGGCTTATCTTAGTTATCCCACCACTGGCACCATGTGACAAAAATGCAGCAAGATAACCTTGCTGTACAATTTACCGCAGGGGGGTTATTTTGGGTGCCCCATCACTGCTAACAACCTTCCAAGTACTGCGGGGATTTATGTATATCCCATTTTCTCAGTTGCACTTTGGAACTCGCAACTCTCCGGCGCCCCCCCCTTACCCTCAGGTCAGTCAGGGAACTGCATCTAGGATAATTAGTCGCCGGACGGGCTGCTTGTTATGAACCGGCAATTAGGCTTCTGCAGTAAGGGAATTATCAATGCTGTGGCCGCAGCCCCTCATTCAGCAATATAAAACCCTTCTGGGCTGCCAGCAAGCCGCAATCACCGTGCACAACGCGCTTCCACCAGCTCCTGGTTTCTCCACTTAAGGTATAGACTCAAGGGAGGGGTTCGAAGCCAACCCGACAAATTAGTAGCGATTATCTAAAAGAGGCGCTTAGTTCGTTTCTTAGAGCATGGAGACAGACTAAATATTCAATCATTTATTCCCCGAAAAAGTAGGGCAGTGGTTATACAGATAAAAGTTGCTATAAAATTGAGACATAAAATAAGTACAATAGACAAGTATAAAACCAAAATGGATGAAAGCAGAAAGAAATTACACTCACGGTGTTAGGACGGCGGAAAGCACCAAATATAAAATAACAGGAGGTGCGTTCGCCGCCCGGAGTCCACCGTGCGGTAGGTGACAAGACCGCTGCTGAACAATGGCAGATGCACCTAATCAATGAGGTACTGCGCTCGGGTTAACGTCACCCGAACGCTAAGGACGGCTCTGTTCTGGCACAGAGTCGCAAGAGGCAATGTGATGCCGAGACGCGGCTCTGTTAATGTCACAGGCCTGCGTGTGGCATCGCAACAGCAACCAAGAGTAGCTGCGGTTAGTGCAGCGCAGCGGCAGGTAAAGCCACAGATGTCGGCGCTGAGACACGGGCGCCGACGGACGCTAGTGTAGGCGAGGATCACGTGGCGTGTAGCTTGCCACAAGCTGAGACTGACTATCCAACTCTCTGTCACCATTTGTAATATCCGAGGGAAGGGGTTTCATAATGCGTCAGTCACCAGTCCACACATCCGTCACCATACACACACAGCATAATATGCTACACTAGCGCATCGCCGAGCCGCCATGCGGGCTTTTTATAGAGATGCACTTCCGGGACCTTCCATTAGCTTGGGAAGGACCAATCAGATCCATCGTAGGACCTGAGCATGTGACCCCTGCTCTCCAGTGAGAGGTCAAGTTGCGGGCATGCCCAGTAGCACGGCATGAGGACTTATCCTCAGGAGCAGTTCCCTGCAGAGCAGGTTGCGCTGCTATTGCTGCACCAGAGGTGGCAGCAACATCCAGGCTGTCAGAGCGAGTCTGAGCAGCAAGCCTGGCTTGCCGTGTTTGCTGAACAACACCTGGAGCGGTTGAGGAAAAATGGGAGACCGCAGGATGTCTGGCTCTGGACTCCCGCTGTGCAGTGCCAGGAATCCGACGCCTAACACACGGTTGCATATTGTTCTTCAGGCAGACTATGCGGCTGGGGAGAGAAAGTGGAGCCACACGTCTCCACTCATTTGCAGGTCTCTCTAGCACAAGGACTTGAGCTGTTCTGCCCTCCCTGTACGGGAGGGGTACCTTATAGCCCCGGGTGTGTGACATCACCGAAATGGGCAGTCTGGAGAGTCCCACCTCCCTTACTCTCTAGGTAGAAATCTTACTAAAACTTATAATAATCATAACTTAGCGAGGGAAGCTCGCACAAACACATATTTGGTATGATTGGTTGTAATTTACCGAATAGGATCCGAAAACACCAAACATGCCATAACTGCGACATTCTATTTGGGAGTACTCCATAATTCAGGTTCTGGAAGTCTGAGAACTACGCAAAAGGCACCGTAGCGAAGCTGGGACCGCTCAGATCACGGAAATATGACTATTATTCCTCTGTCATGTATGGTTTTTGCAATGTGACTTGTTTTAATACTTCCAATATTGATCCCAGCCTGTGTTTTTCTGAACAAAGAGATCTTTTCCCCCTGCTGTGCTTCGAGAGGAAGTTGTTGGTTTCAAGTTTCACAGGCTCTGCACATGAAGACACTGGTATGTGTGTGTGAAGAGCTGTGGGCGAAAAGAGGAGGGGGGAAAGCTGCAGCTCCATGCCAGGCTGACAGTTTACAATGTCATAGAATGCTGGATTTTCTAGAAAGTTCCAACTGACAACATCATATTTTGCAGACATTGTATATCACACCACTATACAGAGAAGAGGCAGGTCACAACGGTGTCTGCACACATCTGACATTACAGACCACCATACAGAGAAGAGGCAGGTCACACTGGTGTCTGTACACATCTGACATTACAGACAACCGTACAGAGAAGAGGCAGGTCACACCGGTGTCTGTACACACATCTGACATTACAGACCACCGTACAGAGAAGAGGCAGGTTACACCGGTGTCTGTACACAAATCTGACATTACAGACCACCGTACAGAGAAGAGGCAGGTCACACCGGTGTCTACACATCTGACTTTACAGACCACCGTACAGAGAAGAGGCAGGTCACACCGCTGTCTGTACACTCATCTGACATTACAGACCACCGTACAGAGAAGAGGCAGGTCACACCAGTGTCTGTACACACCTGACATTACAGACCACCGTACAGAGAAGAGGCAGATCACACCGGTGTCTGTACACATCTGACATTACAGACCACCGTACAGAGAAGAAGGCAGGTCACACCGGTGTCTGTACACATCTGAAAATACAGACCTCCGTACAGAGAAGAGGCAGGTCACACCAGTGTCTGTACACACATCTGACATTACAGACCACCGTTCAGAGAATCATAGAATCATAGAGTTGGAAGGGACCTCCTGGGCCATCTGGTCCAACCCCCTGCTCAAAGCAGGATTCGCTAAATCATCCCAGTCAGATGTCTGTCCAGCCTCTGAAGACTTCCATTGAAGGAGAACTCACCACTTCTTGTGGCAGCTTGTTCCACTCATTGATCACTCTAACTGTCAAAAAGTTTTTGACAGGTAGGTCACACTGGTGTCTGTACACACATCTGACATTACAGACCACTGTACAGAGAAGAGGCAGGTCACACCGGTGTCTGTACACACATAGAAGAATCCAGGATATCTATAAACAGAAAGATAGTGAGGAAACACTTAGCTAGCCTAAATGAATTCAAGTCTCCAGGTCCAGATGAATTACACCCCAGAGTACTGAAGGAGATAGCAGAAGAAATTTTTGAACCCCTCTCTATAATCTTTGAAAATTCTTGGAGAACAGGAGAAGTGCCAGAAGACTGGAGAAGAGCAAATGTTGTTCCTATCTTCAAAAAGGGGAAGAAGGTGGACCCAGGTAACTATAGGCCGGTGAGTCTGACTTCTATACCAGGAAAGATCTTTGAACAAATTATTAAACAACATGTATGTCAATACCTGGATAAGAATGAAGTGATTAAACAGAGTCAGCATGGGTTTGTAACTAATAAGTCATGTCAGACTAACTTAATTTCCTTCTATGACGGAATCACTGATTGGGTGGATCAAGGAAATGCTGTAGATATAGTATATCTTGACTTCAGCAAAGCATTTGACAAAGTCTCTCATACAATCCTTATTGAAAAAATGATTAAGTATGGAATGGACAAGGCAACTGTTAGGTGGATTCATAACTGGCTTAGTGATCGGACCCAAAGAGTGGTCGTAAATGGCTGCACATCCAGTTGGAAGAATGTCTCAAGTGGGGTACCACAGGGCTCTGTCCTGGGCCCTGTATTGTTCAACATCTTTATCAACGATTTAGATGAAGGAATTGAGGGTAAACTGATTAAATTTGCTGATGACACAAAGCAAGGAGGGATAGCTAATACTAGAGAAGAGAGAGAGAGGATTCAAAAAGATTTAAATAAACTGGAGAAGTGGGCAGCAACTAACAGAATGGTTTTTAACAGGGAGAAATGCAAAGTACTACATCTGAGCAATAAAAATGGAAAAAGCATATATAGAATGGGAGGAATAGGGCTAAGTGACAGCACATGTGAAAAAGACTTGGGTATACTAATAGATCACAGACTGAATATGAGTCAACAGTGTGATGCAGCAGCAAAAAAGGCAAATGCAATTCTAGGATGTATTAACAAGCATACAGTCTAGATCACGTGAAGTCATTATTTCCCTCTACTCCTCTTTGGTCAGACCTCATCTGGAATATTGTGTCCAGTTTTGGGCACCACATTTTAAAAAAGACATCAACAAACTGGAGCAAGTTCAGAAAAGAGCGACCAGAATGGTGACCGGTCTGCAAACCCTGTCTTATGAGGAAAGGTTGCAGGATTTGGGAATGTGTAGTTTGCAAAAGAGAAGACTGAGAGGAGACTTAATAGCTGTCTACAAATATCTAAAGGGCTGTCACATTGTAGAAGGATCATCTTTATTCTCATTTGCACAAGGAAAGACTAGAAGCAATGGGATGAAACTGAATGGGAGGAGACACAGATTAGATATTAGAAAAAACTTTTTGACAGTTAGAGTGATCAATGAGTGGAACAGGCTGCCACGAGAAGTGGTGAGTTCTCCTTCAATGGAAGTCTTCAAACAGAGGCTGGACAGACATCTGACTGGGATGATTTAGCGAATCCTGCTTTGAGCAGGGGGTTGGACCAGATGGCCCAGGAGGTCCCTTCCAACTCTACGATTCTATGATTCTATGATCTGACATTACAGACCACTGTACAGAGAAGAGGCAGGACACACCGGTGTCTGTACACACATCTGACATTACACACCACTGTACAGAGAAGAGGCCGATCACACTGGTGTCTGCACACATCTGACATTACAGACCAATGTACAGAGAAGAGGCCGGTCACACCGGTGTCTGTACACACATCTGACATTACAGACCACTGTACAGAGAAGAGGCAGGACACACCAGTGTCTGTACACACGTCTGACATTACATACCACCGTACAGAGAAGAGGCAGGTCACACTGGTGTCTGTACACACATCTGACATTACAGACCAATGTACAGAGAAGAGGCAGGTCACACCGGTGTCTGTACACACATCAGACATTACACACCACCGTACAGAGAAGAGGCAGGTCACACCGGTGTCTGTACACACATCTGACATCACAGACCACCGTACAGAGAAGAGGCAGGTCACACCGTTGTCTGTACACATCTGACATTACAGAGCAATGTACAGAGAAGAGGCCGGTCACACCGGTGTCTGCACACATCTGACATTACAGAGCAATGTACAGAGAAGAGGCCGGTCACACCAGTGTCTGTACACACATCTGACATTACACACCACCGTACAGAGAAGAGGCAGGTCACACCGGTGTTCGTACACATCTGACATTACAAACCACCGTACAGAGAAGAGGCAGGTCACACCGGTGTCTGTACACATCTGACGTTACAGACCAATGTACAGAGAGGAGGCAGGTAACACATGTGTCTGTACACACATCTGACATTACAGACCACCGTGCAGAGAAGAGGCCGGTCACACCGGTGTCTGTACACATCAGACATTACAGACCACCGTACAGAGAAGAGGCAGGTCACACCGGTGTCTGTACACACATCTGACATTACACACCACCGTACAGAGAAGAGGCAGGTCACACCAGTGTCTGCACACACATCTGACATTACAGACCACCGTACAGAGAAGAGGCAGCTCACACCGGTGTCTGTACACATCTGACATTACAGACCACCGTACGGAGAAGAGGCAGCTCACACCGGTGTCTGTACACATCTGACATTACAGACCACCGTACAGAGAAGAGGCAGGTCACACCGGTTTCTGTACACACATCTGACATTACAGACCACCGTACAGAGAAGAGGCAGCTCACACCGGTGTCTGTACACATCTGACATTACAGACCACCGTACAGAGAAGAGGCAGGTCACACCGGTGTCTGTACACACATCTGACATTACAGACCACCGTACAGAGAAGAGGAAGCTCACACCGGTGTCTGTACACATCTGACATTACAGACCACCGTACAGAGAAGAGGCAGGTCACACCGGTGTCTGTACACATCTGACATTACAGACCACCGTACAGAGAAGAGGCAGGTCACACCGGTGTCTGTACACATCTGACATTACAGACCACCGTACAGAGAAGAGGCAGCTCACACCGGTGTCTGTACACACATCTGACA
Organism: Dendrobates tinctorius; assembly: GCF_039654945.1. NCBI lineage: Eukaryota > Metazoa > Chordata > Amphibia > Anura > Dendrobatidae > Dendrobates > Dendrobates tinctorius. The sequence continues at coordinate 612,245 of NW_027361862.1, read as the reverse complement.
TTACAGACCACCGTACAGAGAAGAGGCAGGTCACACCGGTGTCTGTACACATCTGACATTACAGACCACCGTACAGAGAAGAGGCAGGTCACACCGCTTTCTGTACACACATCTGACATTACAGACCACCGTACAGAGAAGAGGCAGCTCACACCGGTGTCTGTACACATCTGACATTACAGACCACCGTACAGAGAAGAGGCAGGTCACACCGGTGTCTGTACACACATCTGACATTACAGACCACCGTACAGAGAAGAGGCAGCTCACACCGGTGTCTGTACACATCTGACATAACAGACCACCGTACAGAGAAGAGGCAGGTCACACCGGTGTCTGTACACATCTGACATTACAGATCACCGTACAGAGAAGAGACAGCTCACACCGGTGTCTGTACACACATCTGACATTACAGACCACCATACAGAGAAGAGGCAGCTCACACCGGTGTCTGTACACACATCTGACATTACAGACCACCGTACAGAGAAGAGGCAGCTCACACCGGTGTCTGTACACACATCTGACATTACAGACCACCGTACAGAGAAGAGGCAGCTCACACCGGTGTCTGTACACACATCTGACATTACAGACCACCGTACAGAGAAGAGGCAGGTCACACCGGTGTCTGTACACATCTGACATTACAGACCACCGTACAGAGAAGAGGCAGCTCACACCGGTGTCTGTACACACATCTGACATTACAGACCACCGTACAGAGAAGAGGCAGGTCACACCGGTGTCTGTACACATCTGACATTACAGACCAATGTACTGAGAAGAGGCAGCTCACACCGGTGTCTGTACACATCTGACATTACAGACCACCGTACAGAGAAGAGGCAGGTCACACCGGTTTCTGTACACACATCTGACATTACAGACCACCGTACAGAGAAGAGGCAGCTCACACCGGTGTCTGTACACATCTGACATTACAGACCACCGTACAGAGAAGAGGCAGGTCACACCGGTGTCTGTACACACATCTGACATTACAGACCACCGTACAGAGAAGAGGCAGCTCACACCGGTGTCTGTACACACATCTGACATTACAGACCACCGTACAGAGAAGAGGCAGGTCACACCGGTGTCTGTACACATCTGACATTACAGACCACCGTACAGAGAAGAGACAGCTCACACCGGTGTCTGTACACACATCTGACATTACAGACCACCATACAGAGAAGAGGCAGCTCACACCGGTGTCTGTACACACATCTGACATTACAGACCACCGTACAGAGAAGAGGCAGCTCACACCGGTGTCTGTACACACATCTGACATTACAGACCACCATACAGAGAAGAGGCAGCTCACACCGGTGTCTGTACACATCTGACATTACAGACCACCGTACTGAGAAGAGGCAGGTCACACCGGTGTCTGTACACATCTGACATTACAGACCACCGTACAGAGAAGAGGCAGCTCACACCGGTGTCTGTACACATCTGACATTACAGACCACCGTACAGAGAAGAGGCAGGTCACACCGGTGTCTGTACACACATCTGACATTACAGACCACCGTACAGAGAAGAGGCAGCTCACACCGGTGTCTGTACACATCTGACATTACAGACCACCGTACAGAGAAGAGGCAGGTCACACCCGTGTCTGTACACATCTGACATTACAGACCACCGTACTGAGATGAGGCAGGTCACACCGGTGTCTGTACACATCTGACATTACAGACCACCGTACAGAGAAGAGGCAGGTCACACCGGTGTCTGTACACATCTGACATTACAGACCACCGTACAGAGAAGAGGCAGGTCACACCGGTGTCTGTACACACATCTGACATTACAGACCACCGTACAGAGAAGAGGCAGGTCACACCGGTGTCTGTACACATCTGACATTACAGACCACCGTACAGAGAAGAGGCAGGTCACACCGGTGTCTGTACACATCTGACATTACAGACCACCGTACAGAGAAGAGGCAGCTCACACCGGTGTCTGTACACACATCTGACATTACAGACCACCGTACAGAGAAGAGGCAGGTCACACCGGTGTCTGTACACATCTGACATTACAGACCACCGTACAGAGAAGAGGCAGCTCACACCGGTGTCTGTACACACATCTGACATTACAGACCACCGTACAGAGAAGAGGCAGGTCACACCGGTGTCTGTACACATCTGACATTACAGACCAATGTACTGAGAAGAGGCAGCTCACACCTGTGTCTGTACACATCTGACATTACAGACCACCGTACAGAGAAGAGGCAGGTCACACCGGTTTCTGTACACACATCTGACATTACAGACCACCGTACAGAGAAGAGGCAGCTCACACCGGTGTCTGTACACATCTGACATTACAGACCACCGTACAGAGAAGAGGCAGGTCACACCGGTGTCTGTACACACATCTGACATTACAGACCACCGTACAGAGAAGAGGCAGCTCACACCGGTGTCTGTACACATCTGACATTACAGACCACCGTACAGAGAAGAGGCAGGTCACACCCGTGTCTGTACACATCTGACATTACAGACCACCGTACAGAGAAGAGGCAGCTCACACCGGTGTCTGTACACATCTGACATTACAGACCACCGTACAGAGAAGAGGCAGGTCACACCGGTGTCTGTACACATCTGACATTACAGACCACCGTACAGAGAAGAGGCAGGTCACACCGGTGTCTGTACACATCTGACATTACAGACCACCGTACAGAGAAGAGGCAGCTCACACCGGTGTCTGTACACACATCTGACATTACAGACCACCGTACAGAGAAGAGGCAGGTCACACCGGTGTCTGTACACATCTGACATTACAGACCACCGTACAGAGAAGAGGCAGGTCACACCGGTTTCTGTACACACATCTGACATTACAGACCACCGTACAGAGAAGAGGCAGCTCACACCGGTGTCTGTACACATCTGACATTACAGACCACCGTACAGAGAAGAGGCAGGTCACACCGGTGTCTGTACACACATCTGACATTACAGACCACCGTACAGAGAAGAGGAAGCTCACACCGGTGTCTGTACACATCTGACATTACAGACCACCGTACAGAGAAGAGGCAGGTCACACCGGTGTCTGTACACATCTGACATTACAGACCACCGTACAGAGAAGAGACAGCTCACACCGGTGTCTGTACACACATCTGACATTACAGACCACCATACAGAGAAGAGGCAGCTCACACCGGTGTCTGTACACACATCTGACATTACAGACCACCGTACAGAGAAGAGGCAGCTCACACCGGTGTCTGTACACATCTGACATTACAGACCACCGTACAGAGAAGAGGCAGGTCACACCGGTGTCTGTACACATCTGACATTACAGACCACCGTACAGAGAAGAGGCAGCTCACACCGGTGTCTGTACACACATCTGACATTACAGACCACCGTACAGAGAAGAGGCAGGTCACACCGGTGTCTGTACACATCTGACATTACAGACCAATGTACTGAGAAGAGGCAACTCACACCGGTGTCTGTACACATCTGACATTACAGACCACCGTACAGAGAAGAGGCAGGTCACACCGGTTTCTGTACACACATATGACATTACAGACCACCGTACAGAGAAGAGGCAGCTCACACCGGTGTCTGTACACATCTGACATTACAGACCACCGTACAGAGAAGAGGCAGGTCACACCGGTGTCTGTACACATCTGACACTACAGACCACCATACAGAGAAGAGGCAGGTCACACCGGTGTCTGTACACATCTGACATTACAGACCACCGTACAGAGAAGAGGCAGCTCACACCGATGTCTGTACACATCTGACATTACAGACCACCGTACAGAGAAGAGGCAGCTCACACCGGTGTCTGTACACATCTGACATTACAGACCACCGTACAGAGAAGAGGCAGGTCACACCGGTGTCTGTACACATCTGACACTACAGACCACCATACAGAGAAGAGGCAGGTCACACCGGTGTCTGTACACATCTGACATTACAGACCACCGTACAGAGAAGAGGCAGCTCACACCGGTGTCTGTACACATCTGACATTACAGACCACCGTACAGAGAAGAGGCAGCTCACACCGGTGTCTGTACACATCTGACATTACAGACCACCCTACAGAGAAGAGGCAGCTCATACCGGTGTCTGTACACATCTGACATTACAGACCACCGTACAGAGAAGAGGCAGGTCACACCGGTGTCTGTACACATCTGACATTGCAGACCACCGTACAGAGAAGAGGCCGGTCACACCGGTGTCTGTACACATCTGACATTACAGACCACCGTACAGAGAAGAGGCAGCTCACACCGGTGTCTGTACACATCTGACATTACAGACCACCGTACAGAGAAGAGGCAGCTCACACCGGTGTCTGTACACATCTGACATTACAGACCACCGTACAGAGAAGAGGCAGCTCACACCTGTGTCTGTACACATCTGACATTACAGACCACCGTACAGAGAAGAGGCAGGTCACACCGGTTTCTGTACACACATCTGACATTACAGACCACCGTACAGAGAAGAGGCAGCTCACACCGGTGTCTGTACACATCTGACATTACAGACCACCGTACAGAGAAGAGGCAGGTCACACCGGTGTCTGTACACACATCTGACATTACAGACCACCGTACAGAGAAGAGGCAGCTCACACCGGTGTCTGTACACATCTGACATTACAGACCACCGTACAGAGAAGAGGCAGGTCACACCGGTGTCTGTACACATCTGACATTACAGACCACCGTACAGAGAAGAGGCAGGTCACACCGGTGTCTGTACACACATCTGACATTACAGACCACCATACAGAGAAGAGGCAGCTCACACCGGTGTCTGTACACACATCTGACATTACAGACCACCATACAGAGAAGAGGCAGCTCACACCGGTGTCTGTACACATCTGACATTACAGACCACCGTACTGAGAAGAGGCAGGTCACACCGGTGTCTGTACACATCTGACATTACAGACCACCGTACAGAGAAGAGGCAGCTCACACCGGTGTCTGTACACATCTGACATTACAGACCACCGTACAGAGAAGAGGCAGGTCACACCGGTGTCTGTACACACATCTGACATTACAGACCACCGTACAGAGAAGAGGCAGGTCACACCGGTGTCTGTACACACATCTGACATTACAGACCACCGTACAGAGAAGAGGCAGGTCACACCGGTGTCTGTACACATCTGACATTACAGACCACCGTACAGAGAAGAGGCAGCTCACACCGGTGTCTGTACACATCTGACATTACAGACCACCGTACAGAGAAGAGGCAGCTCACACCGGTGTCTGTACACATCTGACATTACAGACCACCGTACAGAGAAGAGGCAGGTCACACCGGTGTCTGTACACATCTGACATTACAGACCACCGTACAGAGAAGAGGCAGGTCACACCGGTGTCTGTACACATCTGACATTACAGACCACCGTACAGAGAAGAGGCAGGTCACACCGGTGTCTGTACACACATCTGACATTGCAGACCACCGTACAGAGAAGAGGCCGGTCACACCGGTGTCTGTACACACATCTGACATTACAGACCACCGTACAGAGAAGAGGCAGGTCACACCCGTGTCTGTACACATCTGACATTACAGACCACCGTACAGAGAAGAGGCAGGTCACACCGGTGTCTGTACACACATCTGACATTACAGACCACCATACAGAGAAGAGGCAGGTCACACCGGTGTCTGTACACATCTGACATTACAGACCACCGTACAGAGAAGAGGCAGCTCACACCGGTGTCTGTACACATCTGACATTACAGACCACCGTACAGAGAAGAGGCAGCTCACACCGGTGTCTGTACACATCTGACATTACAGACCACCGTACAGAGAAGAGGCAGCTCACACCGGTGTCTGTACACATCTGACATTACAGACCACCGTACACAGAAGAGGCAGCTCACACCGGTGTCTGTACACATCTGACACTACAGACCACCATACAGAGAAGAGGCAGGTCACACCGGTGTCTGTACACATCTGACATTACAGACCACCGTACAGAGAAGAGGCAGCTCACACCGGTGTCTGTACACATCTGACATTACAGACCACCGTACAGAGAAGAGGCAGCTCACACCGGTGTCTGTACACATCTGACATTACAGACCACCGTACAGAGAAGAGGCAGCTCACACCGGTGTCTGTACACATCTGACATTACAGACCACCCTACAGAGAAGAGGCAGGTCACACCGGTGTCTGTACACATCTGACATTACAGACCACCGTACAGAGAAGAGGCAGGTCACACCGGTGTCTGTACACATCTGACATTGCAGACCACCGTACAGAGAAGAGGCCGGTCACACCGGTGTCTGTACACATCTGACATTACAGACCACCGTACAGAGAAGAGGCAGGTCACACCGGTGTCTGTACACATCTGACATTACAGACCACCGTACAGAGAAGAGGCAGCTCACACCGGTGTCTGTAAACATCTGACATTACAGACCACCGTACAGAGAAGAGGCAGCTCACACCGGTGTCTGTACACATCTGACATTACAGATCACCGTACAGAGAAGAGGCAGGTCACACCGGTGTGACCGGCCTCTTCTCTGTATGGTGGTCTGTAATGTAGCTCAAGCAACCATCAAACTAACAATAGTTATCCTAGCAGGGATCAAACACAAAATACAGTGGCAACACAAACACGACTAATCCGGCGATGACCGGTAACTATAGGGCCGCGGTATGGCCTACTACGGATCCTAAGTATTAACTACAATGTGTCACTTATCCTGTCTGACGTCCGGCAGAGTGATGGTCGGTGCTGCTTCGGCTTTTCAGCCGCTGGGCCCAGCCGACGAGGATCTAATGGAGACTTCGGGCATTCCTACGCCCCGGCGAAGTGGGGGCACAGCAGGCCCCTGATGACTCCCTCTGCGTTGCACCTTCTGATGGAGGCGGGTCGGCATTGCCTGGGGATCGGGATGTGCAAGACGCAGCCACCAGCTGCGGGCAGGCAGAAAAGGCCGTGGGTGGCAGTAAACAGGCCGCAGCCGTGAGCTGGAGACGGGTGGTGGCGGCCGCGGGTGGCAGCGGACAGGTCGCAGCCGCGGACTGGAGACAGGCGGCCGCGGGTGCTGGAAGCGCGGTTGGGCGGTCAGTGTCTTTCCGCTGGGCAGTTCGGTGTCATCCCCCTTCTGTCGGCGCTGAGCCTCCCTTCAGACTCTAATGTTGCTGTGCTCTCCTTGCTCTGGCTCTCTGGCGCCCTCTAGCTTCCTGCCTCCTTCTCTCCTGCTCTGGCGTCTGATGTCTCCTGGCTCCCTCTGCCCCTTTTATATTGGCTCCACCCCCAACTGCTCTGGAACCCACTGTGGTCCGTCCTCCAATTCTGTCCCCCGGAAACAGTCCCCCTAGGAACTTTGGTGACAGTCCCCTTAGTTCCGGCTAGCACACATAGCGGGGACTCCTCCTCCTACACTCAGGCCATAGAATAATCCCTGCACATAAGATGATGGGGGTGCTTGTGCGGCTTTCATGGACTTTTGTATGATCAGCAGGCAATGGTTGTTGTACCAGGATAATGATGACACCAGCGAGCAGCAGCTGTTCTCAGAGGGAGACTGTACACATTTGTGAATAACGCTCAGCCTTTTCATGTGGGGCCATTAGCCCGGACCCCCGCCTCACCATTGCTCCTGCTCTGATCTCTGCATGCTTTGATTCCTTACAAGTGGCATCACTTCAGGTCTTGAGATCTCCAGTGGTCGGCCAGAAATACTTCATCCCCCTTTAAGCCCTCAGACCCTCCAGGAGCCACACTTGGACCTCTTATCATTCAGTTCCTCACCATCCAGCTGTGAGAGCAGGACTCAGTCCACAGGGGTCTCATCATCTCCGCATAAACATCTCTGACACCATGAAAATGGTGAAGGACTAAAAAAATTGGTGACTACACGCCCTTCATATGAGGCCGACTCGTCTGTAGATGGCTGGAAATAAAGCCAAACGGCCTATTTCTCATTTGCGGAGGTTTTAACTTTTTTTGTGATGATCCTTAATTGATTTTTTTGGGCAAATTTTTCAAAATGACACATGGCTCATGAATTTTGTGCAAAGTAAAAAGCGCTTTGTCATGAATTACAGGGGAGATATTTGTGTAGATCCCACCGCTGCCGCTAATATGTCATGAATTACAGGGGGATATATTTGTATTCCACTTTCCAGTTCCGGTTTGTAACTTTCAGCTCTCTGGTGCCCCCTTACTCTCAGGTCAGTCAGGGAACTGCAACTAGGATAAATAGTCGTCAGACAGGCCGCCTGGTAGTGTACTGGCTACTTGGATACTCTTCAGGGAGGGCGGTATAACTATTCCCACTCTCGGCGGGAAATACACTTTTTTTAAAGTTCATCCGTCTCTCCTAGAGTCTCCCAAATACCCCAGAACACACTATGCCACCACCAGCTCCTGATTTCAATTAACGTCTGGTCAGGAGCCAACCCAATCAGTAGCATTAACCTAGTCGTAGGACGTGGGGATAGGTTTAGAGCAAGGAGAACAAAGCTAGCAAAGTTTTAGATTTTACTCCAAACGAATAGGCAGTGTTTACAAAATTATGAAAAGATGTTACGAAATGAGACAATTACAATATGTAGAGACAATTATAAAACAAGGGATTAAAGTGAAGACTTAAGGTATTGTCACACTAAGTGATATCTCTAGCAATATCGTTATAACTTGTGACGTTATAGCTATATTGCTAGCGATATCGCTGTGTGATACCTACGACCGCTCCCCTGCTGGTTATCGCTGATCGCGCGAGAACGTTCAGGACTGTTTCTCGTCGTCAGCTTCCTGCGGCGCTTCCTGTGGAGAGACGAGCGTGGAGCCCGGCGGGAGGATGCAGGATCGCCGCGTCTGACAGGTAAGTAGCGACCCCTGTCCCCAGCGATGTCGCTGGTGAGATCTGCCTGTGTGGCAGCTCACTAGCGACCACTTAGCGATGTACCAGCGATCCTGACCGCGTCATATCGCTGGTTGGGATCGCTGGTGCATCGCTAAGTGTGACAGGACCTTTAGGTATTTCAGTTACTGGATAGCTATGTGGGATGGGGGAGGGGAGACCCAATGCATCAGGTCAGTTTGCACAGCTTCTGGTAGCTGACTTCAAGGGCAAAAGACACCCCCTTTGTCTTGGCCTCTGAGTTTTATACCCTTGCCCAAAACTGAGGGTCTCCTCCCTGGATGACCTCATGGGGTGGACGGAGCTATGGAATGCACTCCCCTTTTCACAAGGACTGATAACTTAATAACATCTTATTAATTTCATGTCTTGGGCTGGAAACCTCGGAGAGCGACGACGGGGCTATTATCAATCTTGTTCTGAAATTAACTTTCTATTAAACCTAAACATGGAGTGGAAGTATGACCCGGTTAAGCAGAAATCCATTTCTTGGATTCTACTGATGCTGGAATCTAGAAAACTCACTGGATGGTAGTTCTGCTGTTGTAGATGTCAGAAATGTGGGATTCACACCTATATCAATAATTGGTGCCATTATATTTGATCTAAAATGAACACTGTACTAATATAAGAAGTCTTGGTTTGCCATTTGCTCCAGGCACACGATGGAGGGGCCTGCTCACAACACATTCTTGAGGGAGAGGGGAACAGTGGTATAGAATTACGCAGGCATACTGAGGGGGCCAAGCAGCTGCGTGTCTGCTAGGGGCTTTGTGTGCGTACTGTAAAGACCTAGTGGGAGGCAGGGCAGCGTGTGTGTTTCAGTCAAGCAGTGTGAAGTTCTTGAAGTGTACTTTGAATATGGGCAGGCCCGGATTGATAATCTGGCGAACCAGGCAGATTCCCGGTGGGCTGGCGGCTATGTAGCAAAGTGGGCCGCCGGCCCTTTAAAACATCTTACTAGAGGCCCTGCGCGCTCTCTCTCCTTGTACGCGCTGACAAGAGCCGCTGTGGCACTTGACAGACAGTAGTGCTCGCCGCGGCGGCCCTCTGTCAGTGTGTGCAAGCAGGAGTGCGCGCACACAGGACCTTCAGTCACAAGTTTGAAAGGGCCGCCGTGGCGCGCGTAGGGCTCTTCAGTCTGATGCTGGTCTGTACCAGCGTCAGAGCAGATTTTTTTTTTTCCCTGCGCTACTCACCACCAGCCCCAGCCAGGGATCCACTGCTCTGCAGAGGGGTATATGCGCCCTAGGCGGCTCCTCCAACACTGTGCAGGGACACAAGACCGGCTGCTTCTTCCCTCGGGCCATCCCTGCGCCTTTAAATCTTGTGTGCCGGCCCGGCTGCTTCACATCCAGCAGACAGACGTGGCCCTGTCTGCTACGATGATGTAATGCGGCGCGGCCTGCACTGCTATCTGCTGGAGAGGAACATCAAAGGGAGGATCATGTGGGCCAGAGAAAAGTCGGGGGAAGGTAAAAAAAAAAAACAACCCTCCTCTGAGGCTATGTGCACACGTTGCAGATTCCGCTGCGGGTTTTTCCACGCGAAAACGCAGGTAAAACAGCAGGTAAAGTGACCTGCGGTTTTCCTGCGGTTTGGTCTGCGGTTTTGCCCTGCGGTTTCACACCTCTACTATGGTAAAGGTATGAAACCGCTGCGGAATCCGCACAAACAATTGACATGCTGCGGTTTGTAAACCGCAGCAAAACCGCGCGGAAAAATCCGCACCGTCAGCACAGCGTTTTTGAAACCTCATAGGGTTTCACTGTACTGTACATGGTCAGCGGAACTGCTGCGTTTCCGCAGGGCCAAAACCGCTGCGGAAATGCAGCAGAATCCGCAACGTGTGCACATAGCCTAATAAGTGTGTTCATGTATGTTAATGTCTGTAGATATGAATTTTATAACTTTTTTTGTATATAAGTCCAAATATGTATGTGAGTGCATGTATATATATATATCTCTGTGTATGTGTCTGTATATGTGCATGTCTGCATGTGAGCATGTCTATACGCATGTCTATGTCTTATGCATGTTGCAAGCGTGTCTGTGGGTGTGTCTATAAGCATGTCTGCATGCGAGTTTATAATCATTTCTATAAGCATGCCTGCAAGCTAGACTGCATGTCTGCATGCGTGCGTGTTTGCTTGTGTGCATATCTGCTTGTGTGTCTGCTTGCGTGTGTGTCTGCTTGCATGCATGCGAGTCTCCGTTTGATTGTTTAAAAGCATGTCTGTCTGTGCGTTTATAAGAGTGTCTACTGTATAAGCATGTCTATGTACAAGTGTGTGCGAGCGTCTCTGTGTGCATGTCTGCATGCATGGTTATGAGCATGTCTGCGAGGGTGAGCCCCACTATATACACAGCTCCACTCTAAACTGTGTTCCAAATTATTATGCACAAAGAGTTTCGGAGTGATAAGGGTAGAATTTTTTGGTCATTTACACTCATTGCTGGTGATGTGTGTCAGGGCTCTTTAGATCACTGAGAGCAATTGCAGAGACCTGTGCACATTAGTTTGGCCGGTGTGTCCAAATAAAGGCAAGACTACTGAAGAAGGCTGCTCCACATTATTAAGCAGCCGACATTTTTTGCCAAAATGGGAAAGAAAAAGGATGTGTCAGCTGCTGAGAAGCAACAAATTGTGAAGTATTTAGGTGAAGGCATGACTACAATCAACATTGCCAAGACACTTCATCGTGATCATCGCACAATCAAGAAGTATGTCGCTGATTCCCAGCACACACGTGTGCCTGCTGATAAGGAGAAACTGAGGACTCTTTCCAACAGGCAATTGCGTCAGGTTAAAAGAGCAGCTGCAAAAATGCCTTGTCATAGCAGCAGACAAGTTTTTGAAGCTGCTGGTGCCTCCAACGTCCCCCGAACAACAAGATGCAGGGTCCTTCAGAGGTTTGCAGCTGTGTATAAGCCGTCCTGTCTACCACCTCTATCCACTGCACACAAGCAGAGACGGCTCCAGTGGGCCAAACGAGACATGAAGACTGATGAGTGCCGTGCAACGCTCGATGGTCCGGATGGATGGAGTGGAGGATGGCTGGTTGATGGACACCCCATGAAAACACGGCTAAGGCGCCAACAAGGAGGAGGTGGAGTAATGTTTTGGGCTGGAATCATGGGGGGAGAGATTGTCGGCCCCTTTAGGATCCCTGAAGGGGTAAAGATGAACTCCATAATCTATGTGGAGTTTCTAAAACAGCACATCCTGCCATGGTTCAAGAGGAAGAACCGTGCTTTCCGCAGCAAGATCATTGTCATGCCTGATAATGCAGCGTCTCCTGCTGCAAATAACACATCTGCATCTCTGGCTGCTATGGGCATAAAAGAGGACAAACTTATGGTGTGGCCACCATCTTCCCCTGACCTCAACCCCATTGAGAACCTCTGGAGCATCATCACAAGGAGCGTCTATGATGGCGGGAGGCAGCTCACATCTAAGCAACAGCTCTGGGAGGGGATTCTGTCCACATGCCAAACAATGGAAGCACAAACCGTCCAAAAACTGACAAATTCAATGGACGAGAGAGTTCAGAAACTTCTTTCCAACAAGGGTCCTATGTGCAAATGTAACATCACCCAGAAGAAAGGTCTGACCTGAAAACTGTTTGATTTCATTTTGGAATAAGCTGATGATGCTGATAACTTCACAATTCACCATTTTTTTGTTCAAAATAAAAAGGTTGAAAACTCTGCTGTGCATAATAATTTGGAACATGCATTGTGAGTGTTTCTTATTTTTAAAAAATTTACTGTTTTCATAGGCAGTTTGTTCAAAAACATTGCAATTATACTATAATATTGTCACGCTCGCGCCTTGGCTGAATGGCGCGAGACGGGGGGTTGTGGCCCCACTGTGCCACAAACCAGACTACCCTGGAAGGGGCGTAACTACGGCAGCTACCTTGGTCTTCACTGGAGCCTCTGATGGTGAGGTCAGGCTTGTGCGGCAGGTAGCTGCCGGGTGCCACTCCAGGGTGGTGTCTGGCTGTGACTGCTGATCCCACTCGGGAACAGGACACCTGGACAGGTGCGAGTGACAAACAGGCTGAGACGCTGGGCAAGCAGGCACGGCTTGGTACACTGGCAGGCAGACACGGCTTGGAGACACTGGGCAAGCGGGCACGGCTTGGAGACACTGGGCACGGCTTGGAGACACTGGGCAAGCGGGCACGGCGACACTGGGCAAGCGGGCACGGCTTGGAGACACTGGGCAAGCGGGCACAGCTTGGAGACACTGGACAGGTAGGTGACGGCTTGAGACACAGGGCAAGCAGGAGTGGTATATGAGAGAACAGGTTTGGACCTGTTCACACCAGAGATGCAGCTATGGATATAGGCAGGAAGGAGTGGTATATGAGAGAACAGATTTGGACCTGTTCACACAGGAGATGCGGAGCAGGCAGAGCCGCAGGAGTGCGGAGCAGGCAGAGCCGCAGGAGTGCGGAGCAGGCAGAGCCGCAGGAGTGCGGAGCAGGCAGAGCCGCGAGGGTGCAGATGCACAGATAAAGCTGCGAGGGTGCAGATGCACAGATAAAGCTGCGAGGGTGCAGATGCACAGACAGGGAGGACACAAGGAAAGACACGGTAGAGAAGGAACCACAAACAAGGAGACTGACAGACAGAGGTAAGACTTGGAGACACTGGACAGGTAGGTGACGGCTTGAGACACAGGGCAAGCAGGAGTGGTATATGAGAGAACAGGTTTGGACCTGTTCACACCGGAGATGCAGCTATGGATATAGGCAGGAAGGAGTGGTATATGAGAGAACAGGTTTGGACCTGTTCACACAGGAGATGCGGAGCAGGCAGAGCCGCAGGAGTGCGGAGCAGGCAGAGCCGCAGGAGTGCGGAGCAGGCAGAGCCGCGAGGGTGCAGATGCACAGATAAAGCTGCGAGGGTGCAGATGCACAGATAAAGCTGCGAGGGTGCAGATGCACAGATAAAGCTGCGAGGGTGCAGATGCACAGATAAAGCTGCGAGGGTGCAGATGCACAGATAAAGCTGCGAGGGTGCAGATGCACAGACAGGGAGGACACAAGGAAAGACACGGCAGAGAAGGAACCACAAACGAGACTGACAGACAGAGGTAAGACTGAGTTCAGACAGAGACACAGGGACAAAGACACAAGGACCAGGATATTCAGCCTCCTGGCAGGCAGACAAGGTATAAGGCAAGACAAGAAGTATTCGTCCAGAGAAGGAGATACACAGAACAGGGCCTGGCTTCCTCAGCTGCAAGACACTAACTGAGTATAGACATTGCACAGGCCATGTTTCAGTGGGAGTGGCGAAACTAAATAGTCAAGGGCTCCAGGTGATTGGTCAGGGACAAATTACCCAGGTGCACCCAGACTGCATAAGAACCAGAGAGTTCAGGCGCCGCCCCCCTATACACACAGTCAGGAAACATGGCGAGCAAGCAGGAGAACAAGAGGCATAGCACATGGAGCTCAGGGCTGGCAACAGACAGATTTCACAGCATGGCTTGAAGCAGAAAGTAAGTTGGTGTGCGGGGGATGGGAGGCCATGAAGTGATGCCAGCAGGGTTGTTACAGTACCCCCCCCCCCTTTACGGCCCCTCTTCCTCAAGCCTGCCAGAATGACCTGAAGAAGGAGTATGGGACCACACACAGTCCAGGTTGACACGACATCCTTTAGGTAGGGTGGAGTATGTGTGCCATCAGGAATCCCAGATTGCCCGGTTTCTTGGTGCCCAAGGGAGTCAGTTTCCAACACAGAGTGTACAAAGACCTGGAAGCTTCAGACTTGATCTCTACATCAGCCGGCCAGCTGGAAACTGAAGACACCTTCACTAAGTCCAATTTCAGCCCGTTATCAAAAGAAAGTTTGACCTCCTCCAGGAGGGTGCGAAACGGAGATACGTAGGTCACTGTTCCAACCTCTTCATCCACCTGCCACATGGAAGCTGGAGGCATACATACAGGGAACCATTTCAGCCTGTGACCCTGAAAAAACTGGACCACATCTTCTTGGTTAGAGGATGAGTGAAGCTCTGTCTCGGGACCTTCGGCCACAGGGGGGCTGAAGGCATACACTCAGGATCCATCTTCAGCACTTTATCCTGAGGAAGACAATCAAGAGGCAGCAGTGCTCTTGGGAGCAGAACACTAGTATAGTCACTGGGGATGTGTGAGGAGACTGAGACCGCCTCCCCCTCTTCAGAGGCATCCTCACACCTTGACTCGGTGACTAGCAAACCCGGCGAAGAAGACGACTTCGCTGACTGAATGCGATGCACGGGAACCAGACACCTCTTGTCACTTGGTTGTTTCAAGTGTGGTGCCTTGCTGGGTCTCCAAACATAAATGGGCATCAGGATCTCTGGTTCAGAATAACCCATGGGCATACCAGACAGCCAATGGAAGACGAACTTCTTCGTATACAAAGCTCCGACCTGGAGCTGTAGTTGTCCTTGCAGGACTCGACTGTTCTCAAAGAGGGCTCGGCCACCTTTAGACGATGCCCACGCCGGGTTCTGGAGCTGAAGAATGGAGATCACACACTGACTCTGTATGGCTGGTGGCTCGAACACCCCAAAGCTCCCAGAAGGCAACGAAACAGTCATAGGCTTTAATGGAGAGGGAGGACTCTCGCCTGGGACAGCCTCCCCTACTGGCCCAGGGTTTTGGAGTACAGACTTCACAGGGCAGAGGCCAGACTCTGGCTGCAACTTGGCCCGCTTCTTTTTAGACCTCTTGGATCCTGCACAGGAGGTCGCATCGGCAGACTTGGGAACAGATGATGGCTGGACGGTCATAGGTGGTTGAGATGTTTCACCCACAGGTTCCTCTTGTCTGGTCTTTCTCTGGAAGCTTGGAGGGGAAGACTTTTCAGGAGCAGCTGGACGAGGCATGTCAAAAACTTTACGGAAGGCCACCAGGAAGGCCCCTAGGTTCATGACGATAGGATCCCCTGCTTCCCAGAGGGGAGTAATCCATATCAGAGCATCTCCTGCTAGGTAGGACATGATGTATCCCACCTTGAACCGGTCAGAGGGGAACCAGGCTGCATTCTGCAGGATCTGGTGCAGGCACTTTTTCAGGAACCCTTGGCACTCAGTAGGATTCCCATAGAACCTGGGCGGGTCTGCTGGGTCGTGCTCTTCATAGGCCAGGAGCTGATTGTAGAGGGCATTGGAGATGATGATTGGTTCAGAGGTCTCCACAATCGGAACCACGCAGGATGGAACAAATTCCTCTGGTTGCTCATACTGGCGGAACACAGGTTCATGACGCTCTGCGAGCGGAAGGACATGGGACTCAGCGGGGACCAGGGCCTGTGCAAACTGTCACGCTCGCGCCTTGGCTGAATGGCGCGAGCCGGGGGGGTTGTGGCCCCACTGTGCCACAAACCAGACTACCCTGGAAGGGGCGTAACTACGGCAGCTACCTTGGTCTTCACTGGAGCCTCTGATGGTGAGGTCAGGCTTGTGCGGCAGGTAGCTGCCGGGTGCCACTCCAGGGTGGTGTCTGGCTGTGACTGCTGATCCCACTCGGGAACAGGACACCTGGACAGGTGCGAGTGACAAGCAGGCTGAGACACTGGGCAAGCAGGCACGGCTTGGAGACACTGGGCACGGCTTGGAGACACTGGGCAAGCGGGCACGGCTTGGAGACACTGGACAGGTAGGTGACGGCTTGGGACACAGGGCAAGCAGGAGTGGTATATGAGAGAACAGGTTTAGACCTGTTCACACCGGAGATGCAGCTATGGATATAGGCAGGAAGGAGTGGTATATGAGAGAACAGGTTTGGACCTGTTCACACAGGAGGTGCGGAGCAGGCAGAGCCGCAGGAGTGTGGAGCAGGCAGAGCCACAGGATTGCGGATGCACAGATAAAGCTGCGAGGGTGCAGATGCACAGATAAAGCTGCGAGGGTGCAGATGCACAGATAAAGCTGCGAGGGTGCAGATGCACAGATAAAGCTGCGAGGGTGCAGATGCACAGATAAAGCTGCGAGGGTGCAGATGCACAGATAAAGCTGCGAGGGTGCAGATGCACAGATAAAGCTGCGAGGGTGCAGATGCACAGATAAAGCTGCGAGGGTGCAGATGCACAGACAGGGAGGACACAAGGAAAGACTCGGCAGAGAAGGAACCACAAACAAGGAGACTGACAGACAGAGGTAAGACTGAGTTCAGACAGAGACACAGGGACAAAGACACAAGGACCAGGATATTCTGCCTCCTGGCAGGCAGACAAGGTATACGGCAAGACAAGAAGTATTCCTCCAGAGAAGGAGATACACAGAACAGGGCCTGGCTTCCTCAGCTGCAAGACACTAACTGAGTATAGACATTGCACAGGCAATGTTTCAGTGGGAGTGGCGAAACTAAATAGTCAAGGGCTCTAGGTGATTGGTCAGGGACAGATTACCCAGGTGCACCCAGACTGCATAAGAACCAGAGAGTTCAGGTGCCGCCCCCCTATACACACAGTCAGGAAACATGGAGAGCAAGCAGGAGAACAAGAGGCATAGCACATGGAGCTCAGGGCTGGCAACAGACAGATTTCACAGCATGGCTTGAAGCAGAAAGTAAGTTGGTGCGCGGGGGATGGGAGGCCATGAAGTGATGCCAGCAGGGTTGTTACAAATATTAGATGACTGGAAAATAACAATGACGGCAATTCATATAGGTAATTTACAGAAAATAGGAGGAAATATTTTTTGCATAATAATTTGGAACACAGTGTATATTCCTTACCACAGTATATATTGTGGAGCTGTGTATACTTCTATCCTGTATACATGTTGTAGTTCTTAGTATCTGCACTTATTATGTGTGTGTGTGTATATATATATATACACACACACTCACAAGATCTCCTTCTCTACTCCCCTCTTATCTCCTCTTCCCACAATCGCATACAAGATTTCTCTCGCGCATCCCCCCTGCTCTGGAACTCTCTACCACAACATATCAGACTCTCACCTACCATTGAAACCTTCAAAAAGAGCCTGAAGACCCACCTCTTCCGACAAGCCTACAACCTGCAGTAACCACCGATCCACCAAACCGCTGCATGACCAGCTCTACCCTCGCCTACTGTATCCTCACCCATCCCTTGTAGACTGTGAGCCTTCGCGGGCAGGGTCCTCTCTCCTCCTGTACCAGTTATGACTTGTATTGTTTAACATTATTGTACTTTTATTATGTATACCCCTCCTTACATGTAAAGCGCCATGGAATAAATGGCGCTATAACAATAAATAATAATAATAATAATAATAATAATATATACTAGAGATGTGCCTGATGCTATCACAACGGGAGGGAAGTGTGTGTGTGGGGTGTGTGAGTATGTGTGTGTACGTATGTGTGTGTGTGTGCCGCAGCTGCCTGTCCACCCACCTCCGTGCAGTCACAGCCGGCAGGAAAGAGGGTGGTTTGCGGCCTGTGCTGGAGATGTACGTGTGTGTGTATGTGAGTACATGTGTGTGTGTGAGTACGTGTGTATGTGAGCATGTGTGTGTGTATGTGAGCACGTATGTGTGTGTGAGTACGTGTGTGTGTGTGTATATGATATACATATATATATCACTCTGATAAATTGTGAAAAAAGTGGTGGACTCTTTATTAGCCCATGTGGCAACGTTTCAGATCCATAACATAACCTTTTCTCTGCTGTGGAACTGAAATGTTGCCACATGGGCTAATAAAGAATCCACCCCTCCCCGCTTGCTCAGAGCCCCGGGCACTTGCGATACTTACCTCTTCCCGCTCCTCTGCTGCGGTGTCTTCTGACTGTGACATTTCAGGTCAGAAGGTGCAGTGACGTCACGTCTGTACTCCCTCTGCCTGAACAGTCACAGTGCAGAAAGCCGGAAGACGCCGACATTTAGGGTCCGGAGCAAAGCAGTGGCCAGCAAGGAGAGCAGGATTTTAGTTTGTTTTTTTTTAAATGTTTTGAGCAATATATGGGTCCCATCATATAATGGAGCATCATATAGGGCCCATCATATACTGGAGCATCATATAGGGCCCATCATATAATGGAGCATCATATAGGGCCCATCATATACTGGAGCATCATATAGGGCCCATCATATACTGAAGCATAATATGGGGCCCATTATATACTGGAACATCATATTGGGCCCATTATACTTTATATGGAGCTTCACATGGGGTCCATTATATGTGGAGCATTACATGGAGCCCATTCTGTTTGCAGCAATATATAGGGCCCATCATATAAAGTATGGAGCATTATATGGAACTTATTCTGTATGGACCATTATGTGGGGCCCATTCGGTATGGAGCAAGGTATGGGGCTCATTATACTGTATGGAGTTATATATGGGGCTCATTACACTGTTTGGAGCATTATATGGGGATCATTATTCTGTATGGAGCAATATATGTGGCTCATTATTCTATATGGAGCAATGTATGGGGATCATTATTGTGTATGGAGCAATATATGTGGCTCATTATTCTATATGGAGCAATGTATGGGGCTCATAGTACTGTATAGAGCACTATGTGGTACCCACAATGCTGTATGGAGCAATATATGGGGCACAATATACTGTATGGAGCACTATGTGGTACTCATAATACTGTATGGAGCACTATATGGGGCTTATTCTTTATGGAGCAATATATGGGCCTTATTATTCTGTATGGAGCATTATTTGGGGCTTATTATTCTGTATGGAGCAATATATGGGCCTCATTACAAGGTATGGAGGACTATGTGGTATCCATAATACTGTATGGAGTATTATATGGGGCTCATTCTGTGTGGAGCATTATATGGGGCTCATTATTCTGTATGGAGCATTATATGGGCTCATTATACTGTATTTAGCATTATATTGGGCTCATTATACTGTATGGAGCATTACATGGGGCTCATTATTCTGTATGGAGCATTATATGGGGCTTATTATTCTGTATGGAGCAATATATGGGCCTCATTACACTGTATGGAGAACTATGTGGTACCCAAAATACTGTATGGAGCATTATATGGGGCTCAGTATTCTGTGTGGAACATTATATGGGGCTCATTATTCTGTATGGAGCATTATATGGGGCTCATTATATTGTATTGAGCATTATATGGGGCTCATTATACTGTATGGAGCATTATATGGGGCTCACTATTCTGTATGGAGCAATATATGGGGCTCATTATTCTGTATGGAGCATTATATGGGGCTCATTATTATGAATGGAGCAATATATGGGGCCATAATACTGTATGGAGCACTATATGGGGCTCATTATTATGAATGGAGCAATATATGGGGCCATAATACTGTATGGAGCACTATATGGGGCTCATTATTATGAATGGAGCAATATATGGGGCTCATTATACTGTATGGAGCATTATATGGGGCTCATTATACTGCATGGAGCATTATATGGGGCTTATTATTCTGTATGGAGCATTATATGGGGCTCATTATTCTGTATGGAGGACTATACTGTCTGGTTTCTGACCTATTGATATCACTGATGTAATGTAAGAAGTGAAATCTTTGGCATTGTATACCTATATTTCTCTGCTGTATCTGTGCATTATGAATTGTGGTATGTGTTAAAGGGGCCACTTAGACTCTTTCACCTGGGGCCCACAAAAACCTGTAGCCGGACCTGTATGCACTACACACTACCCACTTTTCCTGTCTTGGTGTCGAAGAGGCAACTTTGAACTTTGGGAGGGTCAATATTGGTTTAGTATTTTCAGTATTACTATGGCCAAATAAAAATAAAATATCGGAAAAGCTGTTTAAATCGATTATCCCGAGTAATCCCTTCCCCTCTGGATAGGAGAAAATTTTCCAATTGCTGGAGATCTCACTGCTGGGACCC
Source organism: Dendrobates tinctorius (assembly GCF_039654945.1). Classification (NCBI taxonomy): domain Eukaryota; kingdom Metazoa; phylum Chordata; class Amphibia; order Anura; family Dendrobatidae; genus Dendrobates; species Dendrobates tinctorius. Next base: position 591,400 of record NW_027361862.1, on the reverse strand, counting down.
CATGATCCTGAAAATCAGAGCTCTGTAGAGCACCATGTAAATGCAGCTGCAGTCGATCATATGCACTGTGGCGCCATTCACATGTGGTTCTTCAAATATCTCCTTTTAGGAGAGTGAGGGGCAAAACAAAGTGTAGCAGAAATTCACTGATCGGGGTGAGGAGTGTTATAGTTTGTGGGCTGGTGGGGTTTGTGTGGCAGGGCTGCTTTTTTGTCCCAGTCCAGCCCTGAATATGGGCATATTCATTTCATTGCGACACACTTTATTGGGGACCAAGATGCCACGGCGCACGCCAGGAGGCTGACACTGAGATTCACACAGCTGCACCCGACTACTGACAACCAAGATATTCATTTCAGCTCCGTGTCCCCATGACGCAGGCGCTGATCTAGCGCTCCACACCAGCTTCTGCCTAAAGATGTTTTGTCTTTTATAATTTCTTCATTTTTAGTGTTTCTTAATCTACTCTTGGCAGCAGGACCGCTCTGATCTCCCGACAGTCTGCACATGGGTCAATCCGTAGTCTCTATTGTGCAACACGGCAGGACCATGTTTTCTACTGCATACAAGGGAAGGAGAGTCGGCTCACCGATATGTTGCGGCTGGAAAGCTGTGGAGGCTTGCACGGAATGGCCCGTGACCAGGCGGGGTAATGAAAAAAAATAGGAATATCCAGCAAAGCAGGCCATAAGTAAATATAAAATCCAAGATTTATTGAAGATGGTTAACCATGAGTAAGGCCGTACAAGCTGAAACGCGCTGGTTTGATGTTACTGGAGGAACGGCCACTGTTTTAAACATCTTCAATAAATCTTGGATTTTATATTTACTTATCGCCTGCTTCGCTGGATATTCCTATTTTTTTTATTTTTTCAACTAATGCAATTGGTATTATGTAGTGATGTGGACGGTGCAGACGGATCTTGCCTTTACTTCTGCCCCCCTTACTCCCCTGAGCGGACATGTGCATGGAGTGAAAATTACGCCAAAGACCAGGATCATCCGAAGAGCCAATTCTTCAGGACAGGCACGTAGAAATTTCCCAATATCCTACTGCGCTAGTCCTTGCCCAGCGTCCTACCTTTCTTCCTTTTTTTCTTTCTTCTGTGTTACCCCCATCTAAGGGACCCTTTAGGCTTTCCCTGCTTTCCAGGCCCTTCCTGCTACCTTTGCGGCCTTCTGGTGCCTCTTCTGGGGTCAGGGGTCAAATGTAGTCCCTGGCTTCAGTTGTGGTTGAGTTGATCCAGCTGGAAACACCCCTATTCCCCTCAGCCAATCCGATGCTCGCATAGGCATTTCTCCCACTCTGCCGCGTCCATGCCCCTCCTCCCCAGGCAGCACCATTTTCTTATCAGAGCAGCATTCTATCCCTCCAGCAGCTCCTGCTGCGCTCTACCTGTGTTCTCACCCTTCTGTCACCAGGACACCTCCTCCAGTGCTCTTCTGCCCTACAAGACAGGTCACCAGTAGTGTTGAGCGATACCATCTGATACCCTAAAATATCGGATCGGATGGTATCGCCCCGATACAAAAAAAGTATCGGGTATCGCCGATTCCAATACTGGAAGTCCCATTCAAGTCTATGGGACTTCCAGTATCTGAATAAGAAAAACCCTTTTCTGCCCTTGTACAGCCTCTCGGGGGTGTGTACGGACCTTCCGGGGGTCTGTGCCGACTGCCCGGGGGTCTGTACCGACTGTCCGGGGGTCTGTGCCGGCCTGCCGGGGGGCTGTACCGACTGTCCGGGGGTCTGTGCAGGCTGCGGGGGTCTGTGCAGGATCGTCCAATGGGACTACAAGTCCCATCGGGCGATGCCTGCCACCATGACGGTGATTGACACATTAGCCAATGATGGGACAGTAGTAGTCCCATCATCCGGCTAATGTGTTGAATGTACAAAAAAAAAATACATACTACATACATACTACATACATACTACATATATACAACATACATACTACATACATGCAACATGCATCCTACATATATACTACATGCATGCAACATACATACATACTACATATATATTACATGCATGCAACATACATACTACATATATACTACATATATATACCACATGCATGCAACATACATACATACTACATGCATACTACATATATACTACATGCATGCAACATACATACTACATATATACTGCATATATACCACATGCATGCAACATACTACATGCATACTATATATACTACATGCATGCAACATACATATATACAACATATATACTACATGCATGCAACATGCATACTACATATATACCACATATACAGTATACTACATGCATGCAACATACATACATACAACATATATACTACATGCATGCAAAATGCATACTACATATATACCACATATATACTACATGCATGCAGCATGCATACTACATATATACCACATGCAACATGCATACTACATATATACTACATGCATGCAACATACATACTACATATATACCACATATATACTACATGCATACTACATATATACCACATGCATGCAACATACATATATACAACATATATACTACATGCATGCAACATACATATATACAACATATATACTACATGCATGCAACATGCATACTACATGTATACCACATATATACTACATGCATGCAACATACATATATACTACATGCAACATACATACTACATGCATGCAACATACATATATACTACATGCATGCAACATACATACTACATATATACCACATGCATGCAACATGCATACTACATATATACTACATGCATGCAACATACATATATACTACATACAATACATTCATACAATACATACATATAGACATACAGTACATATAACATAGAGTACATAATCACCATCACTTGTCACTTTGATCCCCGAAGCCATTGTCATCTGTGGAATAAATATTAAAATAACAAACCACCAATATACTTACCCCTGATCCGCAGAAGTCCACGAGTGTCCCACGACGATCTTGCATGGAGAACAGCAGCATCAGCTGATGCTACCGTTCTCTACGGGCTCCAGGAAACCAATGACGGGAGGTAGGTATCCTTCCGCACTGTATTCCTCTGCCACTGTAAAAAAAAAAAAAAGTCCCTAGTCTCACTTTATGGCAAAAGCTGCGTGGGAATGCGTGGGAACACAGCAATGCCATAAAATGAGACTAGGGACTTTTTTTTACAGTGGCGGAGGAATACAGTGCGGAAGGATACCTACCTCCCGTCATTGGTTTCCTGGAGCCCGTAGAGAACGGTAGCATCAGCTGATACTGCTGTTCTCCATGCAAGATCGTCGTGGGACACTTGTGGACTTCTGCGGATCAGGGGTAAGTATATTGGTGGTTTGTTATTTTAATATTTATTCCACAGATGACAATGGCTTCAGGGATCAAAGTGACAAGTGATGGTGAGTATGTACTCTATGTTATATGTACTGTATGTCTATATGTATGTATTGTATGAATGTATTGTATGTAGTATATATGTATGTTGCATGCATGTAGTATATATGTAGTATATATGTAGTATGCATGTGGTATATATGTAGTATGTATGTATGTTGCATGCATGTAGTATATATGTATGTTGCATGCATGTAGTATGTATGTTGCATGTAATATATATGTATGTTGCATGCATGTAGTATATATGTGGTATATATGTAGTATGCATGTTGCATGCATGTAGTATATATGTTGTATATATGTATGTTGCATGCATGTGGTATATATGTAGTATGCATGTAGTATATATGTGGTATATATGTAGTATGTATGTAGTATGCATGTTGCATGCATGTGGTATATATGTAGTATGTATGTGGTATATATGTAGTATGTATGTAGTATGTATGTTGCATGCAGTATATATGTAGTATATATGTATGTTGCATGCATGTAGTATATATGTAGTATATATGTAGTATGCATGTGGTATATATGTAGTATGTATGTATGTTTCATGCATGTAGTATATATGGGGTATATATGTAGTATGCATGTTGCATGCATGTAGTATATATGTTGTATATATGTATGTTGCATGCATGTAGTATATATGGGGTATATATGTAGTATGCATGTTGCATGCATGTAGTATATATGTTGTATATATGTATGTTGCATGCATGTAGTATATATGTTGTATATATGTATTTTGCATGCATGTGGTATATATGTAGTATGCATGTAGTATATATGTGGTATATATGTAGTATGTATGTAGTACGCATGTTGCATGCATGTGGTATATATGTAGTATGTATGTATGTTTCATGCATGTAGTATATATGGGGTATATATGTAGTATGCATGTTGCATGCATGTAGTATATATGTTGTATATATGTATGTTGCATGCATGTAGTATATATGTTGTATATATGTATGTTGCATGCATGTAGTATATATGTTGTATATATGTATTTTGCATGCATGTGGTATATATGTAGTATGCATGTAGTATATATGTGGTATATATGTAGTATGTATGTAGTACGCATGTTGCATGCATGTGGTATATATGTAGTATGTATGTTGCATGTAGTATGTATGTAGTATGTATGTAGTATGTATGTTGCATGCATGTAGTATATATGTAGTATGTATGTAGTATGTATGTAGTATGTATGTTGCATGCATGTAGTATATATGTAGTATGTATGTAGTATGTATGTAGTATGTATGTTGCATGCATGTAGTATATATGTAGTATGTATTTTTTTTTTTTTTACATTCAACACATTAGCCGGATGACGGGACTACTACTGTCCCATCATTGGCTAATGTGTCAATGACCGTCATGGGAGCAGGCATCGCCCGATGGGACTTGTAGTCCCATTGGACGATGCCTGCACAGACCCCCGCAGCCTGCACAGACCCCCGGGCAGTCGGCACAGACCCCCGGGCAGTCGGCACAGACCCCCGGACAGTCGGCACAGACCACCGGCAGGCTGGTACAGACCCCCCGGAAGGCCCGAACTGACCGCGCATCATGATGACGTCATTTCGGCAGCCAATCAGAGCCACAACAGTGGCTCATTGCATTATGGGAACTTCCGATTCTGATATCCGATATTGTCAGTATCGGAATGCTCAACACTAGTCACCAGCACTAGTAGGCTGCCTGCTCTGAGACCTCATACAATGGCCACCAGCTAGTGTCCTCCCACCTGGCAGCCATTATCCCTTTCCTGCTAGTCTTCACAGCCCTCGCTGGTCATGTACTGTGCTGGCATATCGTGTAAACAAAAATACCCGTCAGGCTATCCCATGGTGGCCTGCACCTTGCCGCCACCATGCCCTACACAAGCGCCCCCCCAACAGCCTGCGACGAGAGTGTGCCCCCACAGCCTGGGCCATTAATCTCTCACTCTGGATTTGATCGAGGTATTCCAAACCCTGGTCACTTTCATAGAGCTGTTATCCATTACTGGCTGGCGGAACGCACCAAATAATAAAGATGGTATTTAGGTGCGTTTGCAGTCTGGGGTCTACCGTGCAGAGGTGTTAACTGCTGCTCAGTAATGGCGGACGTATATGGCGGTACAATAGTGGAACACACGGGATTAACTCCACCCTGTGTGTACCGAGGCGAACTCTGTTACCTCACAGAGCCGCACGACCACCAAGTATAGATGCCGTGGCCTGTTTATGCTCAGAGAGCCCGGCTGAGTGAGCTCTAATTGGGGGTCACAGAGCCCTGTCCTAGAGACACCGGACTAGAGCTCCTCTAGACCATCAGCGCTCGGTGCTACAGCTGCGGTGCCAACAAAAGGTAACGTAATATACAATAGCACCAAGTGCACACAGCGCCGCTTCAGCGAGCGCCACCAACCACCCAAGATGGGGAGGAAAGCGCTAGAGGTGCGCACGGCGAAGGATCTCAAATGCCTGGTGACGTTTGGCTCCTCCTCCCCGCATGGTTTTGTCTGAAATGATCTGACCAACATGTGAGTTTATTTCTTTCCTTAATCCTGTTTTATTTGCATTCGCATTGTACAGACTTTTAAGTGTCTCATTTTTGTAAAATCCTTTTTCTAACTTCTGTAAACACTGCCTGCCTCTTTTTGGAGTAAATATAAACTTTATTAGTTCTGCCTCCTTGCTCTGTGACGAATTCACGTGCCTATAAGCTAATTACGCTACTACATTCGGTTTGCTTCGAACCCCTCTATTAATTTTAAATACTTATAAGAGAAATCGGAAGCTGGTGGCAGCGAAGTGTGCTCTGGCTGGGTGGGCAGCGCTGGCAGTGACTGAGCGGGTGATATAAGCTGATTGTGTGGCTGCGGCGGCCTAATAGCCATGGAACAACAAGCGGCCCGTCCGGCGACTAATTATCCTAGATGTCGTTTCCTGACTGACCTGAGGGTAAGGGGGGACCGGTGAGCTGCGAGTTCCAAAGTGGAACTGAAAAGTGGGATATCCATAAATCCCGGCAGCTTGTAACATATTGTGGCAGTGGTGGGATAACCAAAATAAACCCCCCTGCGGTAAATTGTTAGGGCAAGTCTAGCTTCTGTTTTCGTCACATTGTTGGCAGCGGTGGGATAACTAAGATAAGCCCCCCTGTGCCTGTGATAGCCGTGTGCGGCCAAAGGTCATACAAAACAAACCCCTTTTCGTGACGCTCATCTTTGCAGCACCTCAGTTTTGCTGTCAATCACTTTCACTTTGTAGCTCTTCCCTTTGCCACTGCCCCTTGACTACTCACAAAGCTCCTGGCTACCGTCATGCCTCTTCTATGGATCAAGGGAATAAGGCTAAGTGCACACGTAGCAGAAAATTTCTGCTGGAAAACCTGACTCCCCTCCCAGAAACCGCGCGTTTTTTTCTGCGCGTTTTCCGCACGGTTTTTATGCGTTTTTTTCCATGCGTTTTTAAAACGCCTAGAAATAGCCAGAAACGTGTAAAAATCCACAAAATTAATGAGCATGCTGCGTTTTTTACCGCAATGTGGTTTTTTTGCGGTAAAAAACGCATCAGTATGCACGAAAAGTGCAAAATGCAGGGAAGCAAAACCGCTAAAAATACCGCTAAAAAACGCTGTGTATGAACACAGCCTAATGGTCCATTTCCAGTCTAGACGTCACCCTGGTGAAAGCTGCCTCCTGTTCCGAGAATCTTCTGGGCCTCCAGATTACATTGGACACACCATGTGTTAAATATACTTATTTTCGTATATTTATTAAATCCAGGACTTGTTACCAGATGTGACACTCTAAAGAAAATCTTACAATGTTTCTTACACAAAAAAGTAGTGGTTTATTGGATTGTGCACCAAAAAAGATCATTACAGAGAAACAAAAATAGGTGAAATAGAGAAAATAGTTACATTGTCCATATCAAAGTTTGTACTCTTCTTTCCTTGGATCCTGAATGGTAAATGACATATGTCGCTGTTAAAATCATGGTAGAAGTTCCTCAAGAACTACGTGGTTAACTAACTGTACATATCAGCTGTGCATTCAAGATAGTGTCCGAAGAGCATGAAGAGCGGCCCTCCTTCCTGTGAGTCACGCTATATACAGACCACGTGTTCTCTCTATATGTGGCTGACATTTACCATGAGCTAAATTTACAGATGTAACCTGCCAGCTAAAAGCAATGTGCTCGGTACAGAACTGAAAATAAGAATATAAATCCATAACTAATAATTAATATTTAACACCATGTGGATTGTCACACCATCAGTCCTCATTGATCCCGGCTCAGCGCATCATAATGCGAATGCTGTTCACCAGAGCTGAAGTAAAAGTCTACTCTCCGATAAGATTTCAGTCCTACAGACTGACATCCATTCCCTGTGCCACCCATCTCCTTTTCCTCTCAACTCCGCCATGAGTGCCCTAGACAAGATGGCGGTGGACATCAAAGCAATTCCATTAGCGGAGTTCCAGACCAGACCACTCCAACTGGCCCTGCTTTCTCACTGGGACAAGTCTGTTCTCTCAATGGATAGTTTGATTTGTCCTTCTCCCTGGGTCAGACAGTCTGTTATGACTCTCATTCACCTTGCTTAGGGATGAGCGAGCATATTCGTGGATATTCGGTAGTCGGCGAGTAATGCAGTACTCGCGGTACTCAGAACATCGCGGGTATTTCACTACTCGCCTCGCACTACTCGGATCTCCCGCCTAGCAGTTGCCAATCACAGTAATGCCGCAGCCTTCTTGGTTGTGGGCGGCATTACTATGATTGGCTGGCCGCCCAGCATCCTATGAGTCATCATAGTCTGGCACTAAGCCCTGCCGCCGCTGCCATTTTCTGCACATTGCATGAAGAACGCAGCTAGTGTAGGGAGAGTGTGAGCATCTGCTAGGGAGAGTTGTGTTTTTTGGTGCAAATCATCCAGAAATCCTCTGTGAAACCCAAAAGCTCTTTTCAGAGCTGAAAGTATAAGGTCAGGGACTGAGTAGTGACGCCTTTCCCAGTTTTATGGGGGGTCACATTTACCCCTGCAGGCCAGTTTTTTTCTGCTGTGGCGGTGCTGTGTTCACATAATCGCAGCGAATAGTACGCACGGTACTGCACAACTGACACGCGGCCAGCTGTCTTGTGTGGTGTTTGGGGTGCGTAATCTCGCCCTAAACCTCAGGGCAGTTTTTTTCTGCTGCTGTGGTGCTGTTTGTAAAACACAAAGCAGTACTAGGCTGTAGTGCTACCTTCCACAATGCACTAACTGCTCCTTGTTCCCCAATATCTGCATCTAAACATCTGCAACTATGGCAGAAAAATCCAAAATTCCTAAAAAGGCTGTTGTGAAGGGACAGGGACGTGGATGTGGGGTCGTTGGTGCTCAACAAGGCACAGAGTCTGGGAGATCGAAGAAGGTTGATGCATCTAGGTTCCTGGCGAAATTTCCCAGTCTGGAACATAAACGGGCCTGGAAGCCAGAAGAACAAGAGCAGATACTGTCTTGGATGGCTGATAAGGCCTCAACGAAATGTTCTAGCAGCACTCAATCGTCCATGACAAAACAGTCTACTGTCCATACCGATAACGCTGGGTCATCCTATTCTCAACCTGTTCTTAGTTCATCACCCGGTCATGAGTCACAGGAAGCATTTGACCCCAAGCTTGGTCACTCCGAGGATCTGTTTGATCCATTTCCTTGCATTGCCTCTGGCCTCTCACCGCATGACATTGAAGAGGAATGTGAGGGGGTATCATCTGTTGAAGATGGCCAAATATTTGAAACCCCACGGCCAGAAGAAAGTCACTTTCATCCACGTGATATACCGGGTGAAGAGGTGGAGGCTGATGGTGATGACACACAGTTGCCATCTGGCCAGTCGCCAATATCAACACTGAAGGAGGATGACATGGACGACGAGGTGGTCGATGATGAGACCACCGATCCAACCTGGACCTTTGGCACACATAGCCAGCACAGCAGCACAGAGGATGAAGGTGGATACGTAGCACCAACAAAGGCACCAAGGGCTACTGATTTGAACAGAGTGTGAACTGTGTCAATTGTTGCCAATAGCAATCCCTCTGTGCCCCAAGTCAAGGCAAGGGTGCGTTCAGCCGCTGTCTGGAAATTTTTTTCCGATAGTCCTTCTGAACCAAATGTTGTCATCTGTAGCATCTGCCATAGAAAGCTGAGCAAAGGCAACCAACGCACCACCAGTATGCGGAAACACATGGCAGCCAAACACCCTAGTCGTTGGGCTGAACAACAGGGTACCAAATCAGTGTCTGCTACTGCGGGTCAATTCGCTGCCATGTCGCCTGTGATACGTCCTTTCCAATTTGCTGGGCAGGAAGCAGGTGATCATCATACCTCTTGCTCACAAGCTGCGGTTGCACAGACACAGGCCACAACAAGCTCATCCACTTGTTTGTCCCAGGAAAGCATCCAATTGTCCGTGCCCCAGATGTATGAAAGGACACGTAAATACCAAGCCACGCACCCACAAGTACAAATACTAAACGCACACATTGCCAAGTTGCTAGCCGTGGAGATGTTGCCGTTTAGGCTTGTGGGGACACATGACCGCATATGGCGACTCCAGTTTTCTTCGCCATTAACCAATACCTACCCGATTCCTTCCTATGTCCCCACCCCTGAAATAACACACACTACAACTTAAATTCTTTTGGATAATTTTGGCCACAGTGGCCAATTTTATTAACAAACAATAACATTAACCGTAAACATCAATATATTAACCATAATGCAATATGAGGGGAGGGTTCTTGGAGCTAAAAGATCTGGCTATAAAACCTTTTTTGGCTCAAAACCAATGTAAAGAACTCGACCACCATGTTACCCTCAGTCGTCCATCCCCAGCTCGAGGGCACCGTAACTCCCATTCCGGGAGACTAACCATCAGAGCTCCCGAGGTAAAACCCCGTCCAGAGCCCATAACCAAAAAGCCAGATCCCCCATACCATTTTAAAACTGTCGGGAATATTACTTCCAAATCCTTCCCCGATCAATCATCGTCAACTCCAAGAACCCCACCCCCCACCAAACACGAACAGCCCTGACCAACTCAGGCTCGTGAGTGCCCCAAAACCACCAAGGCCTTCTCAATCCCCTCCTGTATTGCCAATGCCCATAGATCAATACCAATAGAATTTAAATGAACCCCATCATCCAACCAGAAATTACCAACACCTCCCTCCAACTCAAAATGCCTCACACTAATGCCCCCATTCCTGGACACAAATCCCGACACTGCCCGATTCAATTTAACCCTAGCCCTGTTAATCCCTTTTAAGGACCTCGCTTGCCTCCAATTCTTTCTAGGTACCACGTCCGACCAGACAGTCAACACGTTCGGGAAATACGTCCACAATCTCAAGAAATCGGAACGTATGTCCCTAATCAATTCCCTGACTGGCCTTACCCCTAAATCGTTACCCCCAACATGTATAACAAGAACATTGGGGGGGTCTGTCCAGGCGAGCGGACTTGGCTAATTCCGGGAGCACCCTGCTCCACACCATACCTCGGAAGCCCAACCAACGTTTCAGAACTTGCTCCTCCTAAAGCCCAATTGCCTACCATCTGGCCTTGCGTCAGCTCGTAGCGCACCCCAATACACGTATGAGCGTCCAAATATCCAAGCCAAAAAGGGGGCGCCACCTGAAAAAACAGAACAGAGTATGGAAAAAACAAATCCCTAAAAACACAGCACCGACAATTAACGCCGAGCATACAATAAATAACGATCCGACTTCCACCTGCCAATTCTCCTGATCACCTCCGCCCCCAGACCGAGACTGTCAGCCTCAGTCGCAGCCCCAATCCTAAAGGAATGGGACCCATACATGTCCGGGGGGAGGCCCAGCTCTGACAATTCCTTTTTCAAGGCCGCAATGAACTGGAAGCGAGACAAATAGGTGCCGTCCGCATGGCACAATAGAGGACCCATTCTACCTGCCCACTTGCTCCAATACGTCTCCAAACAACTCCGTGGGCACATTACTGCTCCTTCGACTCACCCCAAAACTACCCGTCTGCCCTTACCCAGTTGATCAGTCTTTGAATCCAAAAAACAATGCCCCCCGCCCAAAATTCCACGTCTTCTGCCAACACCCCTCCAGCTGAGACCCTGCTGCCTGAAACCACCTTGCCAATGCGCATTGCCCGAAAAAAGCCAAAGAAAAAGCCAATCTAAACAGTGCCAACTCAAAACCTGAAGTACAAATACCCTCCAGAACTCTACCTAAGCCCTCCAACGTACTGAACGAAATAGGCCTTCATTTGTCAACAACTTTCTTACCCCTGCAAAACCCCCTCAACGCCTGTCTCACCAAAAATTGTTTTGTCACGTCCATCGTCCCCTGCAATCTGAAACCGAAAGCCAAACCCGCTACAAACTTGTTTACCTTAGCAGCGGACCAGCCACTGTCGGACGCCTTCCCAATTAAAAACAATACCGCCAACATCCTGTCCTCCTCGCTTTCGACCCCGCCCCATTCCGACACCCAGCTCTGCCATACTCGCCACGAGGATTCATAGGCCGACCAGGTCTGATGCGATAACGATTCCCGAATCAGTCTTCCTGCTCTTCCATAATCACTTGCCACAGATAAGAAGGGCATTCCACGCCCGAGGCATCCGCTCCTGGCGCCAACTCTTGAAAACGCTCTCACTGAAAACGAGCCAAAGAACCTGCTATTGAATTTGTCACACCGGGCACATGCACTGCAGAAATCCCTGCATTCAACTCCAAACACTGAAGAACCAAAACCCTAACCAATCTGATCACTGGGGGAGACGAGGCCGACAAACTGTTAATCACTGCCACTACACTCGCATTGTCGCAATGAAAACGCACCCTCCGATTCGCGAACATAGGACCCCACACCGACACAGCTACCACAATGGGAAACAGTTCCAACAATGCCAAGTTTTTTGTCAGGCCCAACGACTTCCATGCCTGCGGCCACTGCCCCATGCTCCACTTCCCTCTACAGTAGGCGCCGTAACCAGAGCTGCTCGTTGCGTCCGTATAGATCTCAAAGTCAAAATTGCTCAATGTTCCCTCCTGCATCAACGACCGACCGTTGTAATTCCGCAAAAACTTCTGCCAAACCGCCAAATCGTCCCTATGCTCCTTAGTCAAATGAACATAATGGTGTGGAACCTTAACTCACGCCGTCGCACCGGCCAGGCGACGAGAAAAAATGCGACCCATGGGCATGATCCTACAAGCAAAATTCAATCTCCCCAATAAGGATTGCAACTCCTCTAGGAGCACTTTCCGCAACTTCGCAATCCTATCAACTTCTTGTTTCAACAACAACAACTTGTCTTCTGGTAAACGAAACTCCATCCTTTCTGAATCGACGACTATGCCCAAAAAACTTATAACGGTCTTAGGGCATTCAGTCTTCTCAGATGCCAGTGGCACCCCAAAATGCTCTGCCACCCAAACCATGGCTGCCAACGCGTTCCTACACAATGGTGAATCCGGGGGAACCGATAAAAAGAAAATCATCCAGATAATGAATGATAGATTGCACGCCTGCAACATCCCTTACCACCCATTCCAAAAACGTGCTAAACATCTCAAATAGTGAACAAGAAATTGCGCAACCCATCGGCAAACACCTATCGAGGTAAAATTCCCCATTCCAAAAACAACCCAACAGCGGGATGCTCTCGGCATGAACCGGCAATAAACGAAAAGCGGATTCAATGTCTGTCTTTGCTAACAGAGCCCCTGAACCATAACGTCGAACCCAATGCACCGCCGTATCAAAGGAGGTATACTCCACCGAACACAACTCTTTATCAATACTGTCATTGACTGACAAACCCTTTGGGTATGACAAATGCTGAATCAAACGAAACTTGTTCGGCTCCTTCTTTGGCACTACCCCCAAAGGGGAAACAATCAAACCCGCTACTGGTGCCGTGGGGAATGGACCGGCCATTCTGCGCAATTCCACTTCCTTTTTTATCTTCGCATCCACCACCTCTGCATGAGTCGTTGCCGACCGCAAATTTTTAACAGAGAAAGGAACCACATGGCCGGGAGGTGGAATCCCGAATCCTTCAACAAAACCATTCCAAATAACATTGTCCTCTACACGTGACGGGTACCTATTTAGAAAGGGGGCCATCTCTTGAAGGTAGGTGTAGGTGGGTTAAGAGCTGGCTCAGGGATAGGAAACAAAGGGTGGTTATTAATGGAGCACACTCGGACTGGGTCACGGTTAGCAGTGGGGTACCACAGGGGTCAGTTTTGGGCCCGCTTTTTAAAATATTTATTAATGACCTTGTAAGGGGCATAGAGAGTAGAATTTCAATATTTGCAGATGACACTAAACTCTGCAGGGTAATCAATTCAGAGGAGGACAATTTTATATTACAGGAGGATTTATGTAAACTAGAAGCTTTGGCTGATAAATGGCAAATGAGCTTTAATAGGGATAAATGTAAGGTCATGCACTTGGGTAGAACGAACAAGATGTATAATTATGTGCTTAATTGTAAAACACTGGGCAAAACTGTCACTGAAAAAGACCTGGGTGTATGGGTGGACGACAAACTCACATTTAGTGGCCAGTGTCAGGCAGCTGCTGCAAAGGCAAATAAAATAATGGGATGCATTAAAAGAGGCATAGATGCTCAGGAGGAGAACATAATGTTACCTCTATATAAGTCACTAGTGCGATCACACTTAGAATACTGCGTACAGTTCTGGTCTCCGGTGTATAAGAAAGACATAGCTGAACTGGAGCGGGTGCAGAGAAGAGCGACCAAGGTTATTAGGGAACTAGGGGGTCTGCAATACCAAGACAGGTTATTACACTTGGGGTTATTTAGTTTGGAGAATCGAAGGCTTAGGGGTGATCTTATTACAATGTATAAATATATGCGGGGACAATACAGAGACCTTTCTAATGATCTTTTTACTCTTAGACCTGTGACGGGGACAAGGGGGCATCCTCTACATCTGGAGGAAATAAGGTTTAAGCATAATCAACGACACGGATTCTTCACTGTAAGAGCAGTGAGACTATGGAGCTCTCTGCCATATGATGTTGTAATGAGTGATTCCCTACTAAAATTTAAGAAGGGACTGGATGCCTTTCTTGAAAAGTATAATATTACAGGGTATATACACTAGTTTCCTTAAGATTGCGTTGATCCAGGGAGCTAGTCTGATTGCCGTATGTGGAGTCGGGAAGGAATTTTTTTCCCCAATGTGAAGCTTACTGTTTGCCACATGGGGTTTTTTTGCCTTCCTCTGGATCAACATGTTAGGGCAAGTTAGGATAGGATGGGTTGAACTAGATGGACTTAAAGTCTCCCTTCAACCTTAATTACTATGTTACTATGTTACTATGTTGAATTCTCACCGGGCTCTCCCCCTTGACCGGCACCCACATGTGGCTTACCCTTCCCTTTTTAAAACACTTTGAAGCCCCGTGCGAGCTACCATTGCAGTGGATGCTCACGTCCTTGAACTTGCAGCTGTTCCCGTGCTTACACTGCCCATCATTAAATTGCCAGCACGTTCCTGACTTTTCCTTCCCTCCCTGGGTCGCCTGACCACCACTTCCGTGTCCTGTTTGCTGACTGCCACTGCATCCACTCCCGTGAAAGGACTGCCCATACCTCACTGGAGCCATCACCTTCAGCCACAACCCGATATCCATTTGATCCCATTTTATCTCCGGCCGTACCGCCTTCCTCTATCTAAACTGCTCGTCGTATCGCAGCCATGCCTGCCCCCCATAAATACGATGCGCCTCCCCAATAGTGTCTAGATAACAAAACAGGCCAGAACAATTGTCCAGAGACTATTCACCTATGACACTCGCCAAAATAGCAAATGCCTGCATCCAGTTTACAAATGTCTGCGGAATCAGCCGCCACCTCCTCTTTTCCTCTTCTCCTTTTTTACTATCATCCTTCTTTCCCATATCTAGGTTGAACTTTTCCAACAGAAGGAGGGAGAATATCTCAACATATTCATCCCGCCAGATCTTTTTCTTCACTTCTTTCTTTAAATAAGCCCCCAAAGGCCCCTCAAAGCATACATACACCTCTCTTTTAGCCCTGTCATCCAGTTTTATGCCATCTCCCTTGTCCGTTTCGGTCTGCACCGAGACCGATACCCCCACTGATGCTCCTCCATCGCATTCGACCGATCGCAGTGCCTCACCTTCTGACTGAGTGCTGGACCCGTGACCCGCTAACCATGCCCCCGCCGGAGATGGGGCTGCCTCACCAATTACCCCCCCTCTAGTCTCCTCAATATTTGTGACATATTGTCTAAAATATCCCTCAGTCCGGGCACTTCAGCCCAGCTAGGCCCACTACGCCCCCTCTGCTCCCTACCTTCCCCCAACCTACCCGCAACCTCCTGCAATACAGCCCCTGCGGGCGACATACCAGACATGGATCCATACTCACATAGCTGCGCGGGTGCTGTGTCCCCGCCAGCCGAATATACCGAGTCCCGACGTCCTCCGTGATCCTGATGTCCGCTCCGCTGCTCACGGCCCGTGCCACTGGCCTCCTCATCACCCGGGGGGACCTGAGCACGCAATTCCTGCCGTTCCATTGAACTCCCGCATGAGCGGGACCTACGTGGATCCCTAGACCCAGACCGTCCTGTCCGGTCCAATGCACCCTCCGGCCGGCTGCCAGACAGCTGCTCCTGGCTGTCCGCCGCTCTCTCCATCCAGCTTGCAGTACTGGGGCCAGGCAGGACGTCATCAAACTAGCCCCCCCTGTCCGCTGCGCCTCTCAGCCTGGTGCCCCGTCTGTCAGGCACCTCGGAGTGGGCCACATCCCCGGGAGCACCTGCCGTAGCCTCTGCTGCCGCCGTCCTCACTGTCGTTGCCCGCTCCCGCTGCCCGCCCCACCGTTGCGGTGCAGGCCTGCCGCGGCCTGCTCCTGTGAGCCGGCGTGGCGCCGCCGCGCTCCACGATACTTCAGCTCCCGCCCTTGCTTCCGGTCTGGCCTGCTGTTCCTGTGCGGCTCCCGCTCTCCTGCTTGCGCCCGTGGGCCGGCTGGGTGGATTCCTGCTGGGGCGGGCGCTGGGGGGAGAAGGTACCCCGGTGTTTGCGCCACCCGCAGGGTCCCTGGAGGGGCTCCGCAACCGTTGCCTGCTGCGTGCTGTCACCTCCAGTGACAATCTTTCTGGGGGCTGCGCCCTTCTTCCACACTGGCTGGTTCCCGGTGGATCGGCCGCCCTGAGGAGGGAGGACAGCTTGGTCAGGAGCCATCCTCCCCTCCTGGACCATGCCACGTCCTGGAGCTGGGATATCAGCTCCTCAACGGTCTCCATCTTCTCCTCTGTTCTGTAAGGTGTCTTCACTCCTCTGCTTGCAGCTCCCGAATGAGGCTTTTCCCGCACTTTCTCCCCACTGCCCAGGCTGTTCCCACCCCGAACTCCTCCCCTGGCCCCCATCCCAGCCATTCATATCCTTCTGGCCAAAACAAGTTTAAAAAACTTGCCCGCCCACTGCAGTCATGGGGGGCTTCCTCCAGGCTGTGCCCTCCCCAACCCCCTCCTGTCTTTCCATGATCTTTTGGCTGTGGCTGCCCCACGATACTCGGTTCCCAGCCGGCACTATTTTTCCCGGTGTGCCCTCCCCGCATTACACCAGCACGTCTTAAGCAATCTAAAGCATGCTCTCACCAATGCCGTAACCGGGAAGGTACATCTTACAACAGACACGTGGACAAGTACTTGTGGCCAGGGACGATACATCTCTGTCACGGCACACTGGCTCAACCTGGTGGAGGGTGGGACAATGTCTCAAACTGGACCATCAACACATCCTACCCACGCCACGAATAGCGGGCCCAACCTCAATCAGGGTTTCCGCCTCATCATATACGTCCAGTCTCCCCTCTTCCTCCTCCTCTGCCTCGTCATCCTATGCTGAATTACCCTCCACATCACTCTCAAGTTGGGAGCTGTGCAGCAGCGCATCGGCAAAGCGGCAAAACGCTCTGCTGAAGCTGATCTGCTTAGGTGAAACACCAAACACTGCAGCAGAACTGTGGCAAGGAATAAAACAACAGACCGATCAGTGGCTCTCCCCAGTGCAGCTCCAACCTGGTCTGGTTGTCTGCGACAATGGGCGTAACCTTGTGGCGGCTTTAAAGCACGGGAAGCTGGTAGACGTGCCATGCATGGCTCACATGCTGAACCTAGTGGTGCAGAAATTTCTAAAAACATACCCTGACTTGCCGTACCTACTTGAGAAGGTGCGCCGTATTGGCGCCCATTTCCGCCACTCCTCAACCGCTGTTGCCGGTCTTGCTGCGCTTCAAAAGCAATTTAATTTGCCAAACCACAGACTGATTTGCGACCTGCCAACACGGTGGAACTCAACATATCATATGTTGGCAAGGGTAAGTGAGCAGCAGAGGGCACTTTCTGAATACCAGTTTAAACATGCCCGTCACACTGAGACTCAGCCAAGACACATAACAACTGTCGAGTGGGTGTGGATCGCTGATATTTGAGAGGTGCTTGATAACTTTGAGTACTGCACCAAGCTTGTGAGTGGTGATCGGGCTATTATCAGCGTAACCATCCCTATGCTCATTCACTGCACAGGCACGGCGGTGCCTGCATCCACCACTGCCACCAACGATTGCGATGTACCTTGGGCACACTGGCATAATTGTGGATCCTCTAGAATCACTTATCTTAAAGGCAATTAGCTTTGGGCACATTCACACAGCTGTGGATCCCCTTGAACCAGGACCACTTGCTACAAAGGACAATCCATTTACTCTTAAAACATTGTCTAACAGTGAAACTATCTAACCGATGACTACAATCTTTCTTCTCGAAGGGCGACTATATGATAAAGGCCATTGTGAGGCCGAAACGTCAAAATAAGCTGTCGCTTCTTCACCGTCTAATAGAAATAAAGATTTTCCACTTTTGCAAAAATCCACGTGTGCAGTGACTCTATATTTGATTTATGCTAGCGGGACTACCAGTTCCCTTCTCACTAGCACCATATATCCACACCTCCTAGTCGAGTGCTAACCATCTCTACTACTTGCCATCCCTATGCTATGTCTGCTGAAAAAATAGCTGCAGAATCAAAAAATTAAATCAATGGGTTATCCTACCCAGCCCAGCCAATATCATCAGGTAACATTGGGGGATGAAGATGATGATGAAAATGAAGAGGGAGAGGACTTCTTTTTCAGTGGTACCGAGGGGACACCTCATGCTACAGAGGGGAATCCCAACCCCAGCTTCATGTCTGTCCAGCATGGGTGGGCTGAAGAGGAGGAGGTGGAGGAGGAGAGTCAGTGTGAGGAAAGGATGGGTATTGTTCCTCCTTCAGGGGTCACAGACCATTTGCCGGCCTCATCAGGTCCAGGGGCTCAGCGGGTGCTCTTCAGGACATCCGTCTCCGCCTGAGACTGTTCAACACTCACGCCTCACCAGGTCCAAGGTCACAGCACATGCTCCAGGTATCCAATTCTTCTCCTAGAATCTCCCAACACTGACCCTCCAGGACCTAGCACACTGAACCCTCCAGGTACACAGTCTTTTTCACTGACCCAGGTCAGTACAACACGGACACCTGTCCGTTACCTGTATCGGCCACAGAGGCACCCTATAGCAATCCACAGTCTCTTTCTCTGACCCCGGTCGGCACATCACACAGTTTTCACGACCGTCACCTGCCAGCCGCGCGGGTTCTTGGACCCCTCTACCGCAGAGGTGTCCTATAAGTCTCTTCCACTGACCCCAGTCAGCATATCACACGGCTTTCAAGACCGTCAGCCCTCCTGGCTCAGCGTTGCCAGCACTGCAACATGTGCTGTTGGAATCGTTGCCCTTAGCAACCTAATTTTGCAGTCCTCATCCTTTGCCCCTAGCAACAAGGCTACAACAATGCCAATAGCATTCTCCACCAATTGTAAGGTCACGCTTGTTATTCAGCTAAGGGACACTCGCTAGGCAGCCAAATAACCAGGTCCGACACGGGTTTCTCATATAACTCCAGCAGTCCATGCGGTTTATTCAGGCATCATAAACCCAAAGCAATAGAAAGTTCATATCAACAGCATAGCGTCCATGACAGAGCTCCACTCTGTTAACCCTGTAGTCACACAGGTTATGCAATGTCCAATACGCAGGCTCCCTAGCCTCACCCCGTGGCCAGGTTACCTCATGGTTGCTTCACCACACTGCAGACGCCCATTCCCTCCCCTGGGAACTCTCAGGCACTTGCAGCCATTAAACAAAGCGTCCACTGTTGTGATCTCATTTTCTGGTTTACCTCTGGATTCTGGTGAGGGTGGTGGAGCTGGCTGTGTTGACAGAGGAGTCGTGAGTTCTCCATCCAGGCTGGCAGAGACCTGCCACCTGAGGAGGAGGACTGTGATTGGACATCAGGAGTCTCTGACTGGATTTAAGACAGCCGACTCCCTAATTTTGTGCTGGTGATTTTTTCCTGCCCTGAGGTTCTGGTTTCCAGTTCTGTTCCTGCCTTCTCAAGCTAAGTGTGCTCTGCTATTTTTTCACATGAGATTTGGTCTGGTTTACTCAGTTTTTGTGGTCACAGTTTGCTTTTTGTCCCTGATCAGATTGGTCTTTCTGCTCTGTCTTCAGAATATACCACAGTGCTGATATAGGGAATTGAAGTATAGCGACTTCAGGGTTTTTGTTATCAGAAAGTGTTGGACATTTTTGGCAGGGTTTTGTGCATGATTGCAGACAGCATCTTTCCTTTCCTGTCCTTTCTAGTTAGTGTGGGCCCCATCATTTGCTCAGCCTATTTTTCTATCTGTGTTTGTGTTTTCATCTTGTCTCACCGACAATACATGTTTGGGGGCTGTCTATTTCTTTGGGGTCTGCTCTGGGGCAGATTAGATCTCCCCTTTTCTTGCTTTAGGCTTATTTAGTTCTCCGGCTGTGACGAGGCGTCTAGGATCATCGTAGGTACGCTCCACGGCTACTGCTAGTTGTGTGGATAGGATCAGGGGTCTGCAATCCGCTTAGTTACCAACCTTTCTGGTTTTCTGGGGCTTAGCTTGTTTTTGTTTTTCCTCCTCAGTGACTCATTCATAACAGAATCACCAGCCATACTGCAGATTCTAGGGTACTCAAAGCAGGAAAAAAAAAATTGTAAAAAAAAAAAGTGTCAGAAATTTTTTTTTTTAATATGCATTTTTTCCTCTTTTTCTCTGGGGCCGTAGGAGGATTTTTTCTTTAATGGAGATTAAGCAATTGTCTGATCGTGTGGAGCAGCTCGCTGCTGAAGTGTGGGGAATTTCCGCCTATCTCGCTCAATCACATGCTGTTGAACCAAGAATCCCTACTCCTGATGTGTTTTCTGGGGATCGGTCTAAATTTTTGAATTTTAAGAATAATTGTAAATTATTTCTTGCCTTGAAGCCTAACTCATCGGGGAGCTCTGCGCAGCAGGTTAAAATTGTCATCTCCTTGCTGCGCGGCGATCCCCAGGATTGGGTGTTTTCTTTGACACCTGAAAATCCTATTCTGACTATTGTGGATGCATTTTTTCAAGCCTTGGGGTTGTTGTATGATGAACCTAATGCTATTGATCAAGCTGAGAAAGCCCTGTAGGCATTAAACCAGGGTCAGGATTCTGCAGAGTTATACTGTCAAAAATTCCAAAAGTGGGCGGTCCTTACTACATGGAATGATGGTGTCTTGGCAGCTCTCTTTCGCAAGGGTTTATCATAGACCGTAAAGGATGTTATGGTAGGATTTCCTGTTCCCTCTGGTCTTGATGATTCAATGTCATTAGCCATTCAAGTTGATCGGCGTTTACGTGAACGTAAAACTACATGAGAGGTGTTGCCACCTTTTCAACAAATGTCTGAACCTATGCAATGTGAGAGTTTTGTCTTGGGTGCAACGTCAGGAGTATAGAAGGCGCAATAAGCTGTGTTTTTTCTGTGGAGACGCCTCTCATATTATTTCTGTCTGCCCTAAACGAGAGAAATGTTTTGCACACACATTTGCTGTGGGTGGCGTACAACCTAAGTTTCTTTTTGCAATTACTCTGATCTGCTCTGTATCCACATTTTCCGCTAAGGCTTTTGTGGATTCAGGAGCGGCTTTGAATCTGATGGATTTGGATTTTGCTAAACGTTGTGGTTTTCCCATGATACCTCTGTGGACGCCTATTCCTTTGAGGGGTATTGATGCTACTCCTTTGGCAGAGAATAAACCTCAGTTTTGGACCCAGGTGATAATGCGGGTCGCCCCAGACGACCAAGAAAATTGTAGATTTTTGGTACTGCATAATTTGCATGATACTATTGTTCTGGGTTTCCCCTGGTTGCAAATCCATAATCCAGTTTTGGATTGGAAATCTGTCTGTGGTGAGTTGGGGCTGTCTGTGTGCTCTTGATGACACTCCTGTTTTCTCCACCTCTCCCCAGTCTCATGATGTTCCTGACTATTTGGCTGATTTTTATGATGTATTTAGTGAGAGTAAGTCTGAGTCCCTGCCTCCTCACAGGAGTTATGACTGTGCAATTGAGTTGAGGCCTGGGTGTAAATTTCCCAAGGGTCGGCTTTTCAACTTATCTGTACCTGAACACGAGACTATGCGATCTTATATTAAGGAGTCGTTGGAGAAGGGTCATATTAGACCATCCTCTTCGCCCTTAGGTGCTGGGTTTTTTTTCGTGGCTAAGAAAGATGGTTCATTAAGGCCTTGTATTGACTATCGTTCCCTTAATAAGATTATGGTTAAATATCAGTATCCGTTACCCCTGATTTCTGATTTATTCTTCAGAGTTAAAGGTGCCTGCTGATTTACTAAGTTTGACCTCAGGGGGGCGTATAAACTTATTCGCATGAAGCATGGAGATGAATGTAAGATGGCGTTTAATACTCCGGAGGGACATTTTGAGTACCTGGTGATGCCTTTTGGGCTCACTAATGCCCCTTCTGTCTTCCAATCCTTCATGAATTATATTTTCCGGGACTTTGTGGATACGTTTTTGATCATCTATCTGGATGATATTTTGATCTTTTCCAGTGATTGGGATTCTCATGTGGAACATATTCGGACTGTGTTCTGGATTTTGAGGGAGAACTCCCTGTATGTTAAGGGATCGAAATGCCTTTTTGGTGTACAGAGGATTTCATTTTGGGGATTTATTTTGTCTCTGTCAACTATTGAAATGGACCCGGCCAAGGTACAGGCCATTTATGATTGGGTTCAGCCCACTTCTTTGAAGGCTCTCCAGAAGTTTTTGGGTTTTGCTAATTTTTATCGTAAATTTATAGCTAATTTTTCTGGTATTGCCAAACCACTGACTGATCTGACCTAGAAGGGCGCTGATGTGCTGAATTGGTCTCCAGAGGCTGTTTTGGCATTTCAGGTGCTGAAGTGGAGGTTCATTTCTGCTCCGGTTTTACGGCAACCTGATGTCTCACTTCCATTTCAGGTAGAGGTAGATGCTTCGGAGATTGGTGCAGGAGCTGTTTTGCCCCAAAAAGATCCGGTGACTTCTAAAATGAATCCCCGTGCCTCTTTTCCCGAAAGTTCTCCCCATCTGAACGCAACTATGATGTGGGGAATCAGGAATTGTTGGCCATGAAGTGGGCATTCGAGGAGTGGAGACATTGGTTGGAGGGAACTAGACATCAAGTTGTGGTCCTCACTGACCACAAGAATTTGATTTACCTGGAGTCGGCCAAATGCTTGAATCCTAGACAGGCTAGGTGGGCCTTGTTTTTCACGCGTTTTGATTTTGTGGTCTACTTTCTTCCGGGCACTAAGAATGTTAAGGCAGACGCCCTTTCTAGGAGTTTCTTTGCTGATTCTCCTATTGTGACCAAACCTACTACCATCCTAGGTGAGTGGGTAGTTCTTTCTGCCATCTCGCCCGATTTGAGACGTGCCCTGGAAGACTTTCAGGAGGACAAACCTGAGCGTAGTCCTATGGGAAAATTGTATGTTCCTGACCAGTGGAGTAAGAGAGTGATGTCTGAAGTTCATTGCTCCGCGTTGGCTGGTCATCCAGGTATTTTTGGTACCAGAGATTTGGTGAGTCGGTCTTTTTGGTGGCCCGCCTTATCTCGTGATGTCAGGAATTTTGTGCAGCCTTGTGGGACTTGTTCCCGGTCTAAACTCTGTTCTCGTTCTAGTGGGTTGTTGATGCCCTTGCCCATGCCCAAGAGGCCATGGACCCATATCTCATTGGATTTTATTTCTGATCTTCCTGTCTCTCAGTGAATGACTGTGTAATACTATTGTAGGAACTCGAGGATTCTGATAGCGTGGGGCAATGAACAGACAGAAGCGGGTTACTTTAGTGCAAATAGTGTATTTTATAACAGCAGTGACACCCAAAAACAATATGCTGATAACCTGAAGTGAGACAAGTCCTAAAGCTATATAGCAATTCAGTAAAGTTCCTAAAACTCCTAAAACAGAGTCCTCATAAACATGTGATCCAAGGTGAGTGTAACACTCAGGTGATGTGGCGCAGTTCACAACATAGTGATGCAGAGAGAGTCCAATCAGGTATGTAGCAAGCACAGGGAAGTCCAGAACAAGTCTATAGGTAAATCCCAGACGCAGCAAGAGCACAGGAATGTCCAAAAGCTGATTCACAAGTAGATCCCTGGAGCGGCATGAACACAGGTGAGTCCAGAAACAGGTTCACATTAAGGCACACGGTAGGTGACAGTTCCAACTGCTTTCATTGGGGAAGAGTGAAGGGTTAAGAACCACACATAGTTCAGGAACACAGTTCTTACCAAATACCATGAACCAAGGGTTAAGTTCCAAAGATGAGTGCAGCTTTCCTACAGAGAACAGGGAATGTCCAGAGCCACAGCAGAAGCACACTCAGAAACCAGCAGCACAGCTGAAGGAAGCAGAATACTCCAGCAAGGAAAGGTAGCACCTGAGCCGGTTTTATACACATGAACAGGAAGTAGGGCACACAAACACAGCAACCTCCATCTTAACAAAGGGCAAATTCATTCACAAGGTGATTTAGAAAACCCGGAATACTGACATTACTCCCCCCCTAGAAACGGCCTCAGGACGATCCCGGACCAGGTTTGTCTGGGTATCTCCGATGAAACTGAGCAACCTTCAGGGGAGCACTGATGTTACTTACTGGTTCCCAGGAATCGTCTTCAGGAGAGTAACCCTGCCATCTAACTAGATACTGAAGCCGGTTTCGATGAAGTCTTGAATCAATAATGTCCTGGACCACAAATTGTTCTTCACCATTAACCAACACTGGTGGAGGAGGAGGTACGATACGTCCCTGAAACTTGTTAGGAGAAACCGGTTTTAATAAAGAAACATGAAATACTGGGTGTACCTTTAGAGTTCGTGGTAGCTTCAGCCGACAAGCAACGGAGCTCACAATCCCGGTAATTTTGAATGGACCGATGAACTTCTGTCCCAGTTTCTGCGAAGGAACACCCGACCTTAGATTCTTGGTAGACAACCAAACCGAGTCTCCTACCTTATACAAAGGTGCTGGTTTTCGGAACCTATCAGCTGACTTCTTGTAACGCTCCTGTGCTATAGTCAGAGAGTCCTTCAAAACTTCAAGATTACGTTGCAACAGCTCCACTCTGTCTTGAACCGCCGGTACCGAAGAGACAACCGGAGACCTAGGGAGAATATTTGGATGATATCCCAGATTGACAAAAAAAGGAGTTACCTTCATGGAACTGCTCTGTGAGTTGTACGAAAATTCCGCTAAAGGAAGTAGCTTCAGCCAGTCATCCTGCAAATGACTGACGTAGCAGCGTAGATATTGCTCCAAGGTTTGATTGGTACGTTCGGTCTGCCCGTTGGTCTGAGGATGGTATGCAGAAGACAAGCAAACATTAATGTGGAGCGTAGATCAAAATTCTTTCCAAAACCTAGAGGTAAACTGTATTCCCCTGTCAGAGATGATCTCATCTGGTACCCCATGCAGCCGGAAAACATTCTGAATAACCAGATCCACTGTCTCTGTAGCTGAGGGGAGACCGGTACAAGGAATAAAATGGGCCGCCTTTGTTAAACGGTCCACTACCACCAAAATAGTGTTTTTACCGCCAGAGGTGGGTAATTCCACAATAAAGTCCATCGAAATAGACCCCCAAGGGTGAGATGGTACGGGTAGTGGTTTGAGAAGACCAGTAGGTGAAACACGAGGAACTTTGTACCGGGCACAAACCTCACAAGAGCGGACATACTCATTCACATCTTTTAAGCAGGTAGGCCACCAGAAAAAATGACTTAAAAATTCCTGAGTCTTCTGTACCCCCCTATGACCAGCCAATATGGAGTCATGGACCAATTTGAGGATTCGAAGTCTCACAGCCTCTGGGACGTAAATACGTCGATCTCTAAGCCACACACCATTCTGAAAGACAAGATTCACGTTGTCATCTGGAGCAGCAAGAAATGCATCACCGTCATAGGCCAGCTTGATCTCCTCCCACAAGTCCCGGTCCTGGAGCACTCCTATGAAATTGGCATCAGACAAGATGGTCTTAGACAGGGTCCCAGGCACGGAGTCCACCATGTGGATTCGGGATAATGCATCGGCCTTCCCATTACGTGAACCTGGGCGGTACGAGATAATAAAATCAAACTGGTTCAAGAACAAACTCCACCTAGCTTGTCGGGGAGAAAGACACCTGGCGGATTTAAGAAATTCCAAATTACGATGATCTGTGAGCACTACTACTTGTTGAGTTGCTCCCTGCAAATGGTGTCTCCATTCTTTAAAGGCGGAAATGATTGCCAAAAGTTCCTTATCTGCAATGTCATAATTTAGTTCAGCAGAAGATAACCTGCGTGAAAAGAAGGCACACGGGTGCAGCAAACCTTTGTCTCCGGTTCGTTGTGAGAGGATAGCTCCCAGTGCACAGAAGCGTCCACCTCCACGATGAAAGGCAGTGCAGGATCAGGATGCGTTAATATCGGAGCCGTGGTAAAACAAACCTTGAGGCGGTCAAAGGCTTCCTGGGCTTGCGAAGACCATACAAACTTCTTCCCCTTCTTAGTAAGGAGAGTGATGGGACGGACAATTTCTGAAAAATTCCGGATAAAACGTCTATAAAAATTAGCAAAACCAATAAATCGTTGTACCTCTTTGATGTTTCCTGGTACCGGCCAGTCTATGATCGCCTGGATCTTGCTGGATTCCATGTTCAATCCCTGGGGAGAAATAATATAGCCCAGAAATTGAATTTTGGAGCAATGAAACTCACATTTTTCGAGTTTGATGTATAAATGATTCTCTCTTAAACGTCTGAGCACGGTCTTGACATGTTCCTGATGTTCCTGTAGAGAATCAGAGAAGATTAAGATGTCATCCAGGTAAATTACCACATAATGATCCAATAAATCCCTGAAGATATCATTTGCTAAGTGTTGAAAAGCAGCAGGAGCGTTACAGAGTCTGAATGGCATCACTAAATATTCAAAATGTCCATACCGGCATCTAAAAGCCGTCTTCCATTCGTCTCCGGGACGTATACGGAGTAAATTATATGCCCCACGAAGGTCTAATTTGGTAAACACCTTGGCTTGACGAACTCTTTCCAACATTTCAGGAATTAGTGGCAACGGGTACCTGTTACGAATGGTTACCTTATTTAGCTCCCGGTAGTCAATGCAGGGTCTTAGAGTGCCATCTTTCTTCTTTACAAAGAATATTGGGGCTCCCGCTGGTGAAGAGGATGGTCGAATAAACCCCTTGGCTAGGTTCTCATCTATATATTCTCGCAATGTTTTTAGTTCTGGAGCTGCCAGCGGGTAAACATGGCCGAAAGGGATCGCTGCCCCAGGAAGCAATTGTATGGGGCAGTCATATGGTCTATGTGGTGGGAGTTGGTCTGCCTTCCTTTTGTCACAAACGTCTGCGAATTCCTGGTAAACCAGAGGGAGAGAGGGTACCTGTATTGCCTCTTCCACGTCCCGGGTAACTGGAACCGTGACTGTTGGACAGATGGTAGGACTACCCTTCGAGGGGAAGGATATCTCCTTGGTTTCCCAATTGATGTTTGGATTTTGCGACCGTAGCCAGGGAATTCCTAAAATTATAGGAAAATGAGGAGAAGATATTAGCATAAATGAAAGGGTTTCCTGATGGTCTGGTTCCATCTTACACTCCAGGAGCACCGTTTCCCGGTCTACTGGTCCAGAAGTTAATGGGGAACCATCCACCGTTTCCATGGTGACTGGCGAAGCTCTTAGTTGTGTCTTTATACCATGTTTCCTGGCAAAAGAAGAATCCATGAAATTCCCACCTGCTCCAGAGTCTATCATGGCAGAACTTGGTATCCACTGACCTTCCCACAGAATCTGAATAGGAAGAGAACAATGTGAATATTTTTCCCCTTGACTTTAGGGGAAGTCGACATCAATGTTGGGGGAAACACAGCGTTTAGGTGTAGACTGGTCTCCGAAACTTCAGACTCAGCGTCCGTATTGTCATAATCCCCTACTGCCGCTAACACCTTGTTAGGTCGCCTGGGACATTTAGGACAATTAATAAGGAAATGGTCTGATTGACCGCAATAAAAACATAATCGTTCACGGAAACGGTATTCCAGGCGTTCATTATTCTCACGTCTTTGAAGCGAGTCCACTTGCATAGGCACCTCCTCGGTCTCCCGCGGGTTTTTGCCTGTAGTTTCCCTAGATGGAAGAGAAAAATTAGCAATGCGATTTAAAGCTGCCCATTTCTCTTGTCTGCATTCAGTTAGGCGAATGTCAATACGCACACAGTGTTGTAAGAACGACTCGAACTCCTGTGGGGACTCGGAACGAGCTAGCTCATCCTTGATTGCACTGGATAAACCTTTCCTAAAAATTGGCAATAAAGCATTGTTTTCCCAGTTGGTATCCACCACTAACCTCTTAAATTCGGTAACATATTCTATGACTGAGCGCTTCCCCTGGCGTAATGACAGCAGGGCAGATTCAGCGGTGGCACGGCGGTTGGGATCGTCGAACATTTGCGCCATAGATGTCAGAAAATCATCCAAATTATTTAGACGGGTATCGTGACTTTCAACCATAGGATTTGCCCAAGCCAGAGCCCGTGATGTCAACAACATAATAATACATAAAACCTTAGATCTATCAGACCGGTAGTAAGAGGAATGTACATCAAAAAATAATATGCATTGATTAACAAACCCACGAAATTGACTTCGGTCACCATTAAACCGAAATGGGGGCAACTTGGGCATACTGGGGGACGGTATACGCTCAGTAGGTAAGGCCTCCTGGACTTCCATCCTGGTACGTAGATCTTGGAGAGCCTGACCAAACACCTGTGCATTGTGGTCCACCTGGGACTCCAAGTCTCTGAGCTTATTTTGTAAAGCCCCCACCTTCTGCTGCAAGGAGTTAATCATAGAAAACATCTTGTCCGCTTGTGACTGTGACATTGCCCCAGCAGAATCCTCTTTTGGTGGGAGTATCCTGTAATACTATTGTAGGAACTCGAGGATTCTGATAGCGTGGGGCAATGAACAGACAGAAGCGGGTTACTTTAGTGCAAATAGTGTATTTTATAACAGCAGTGACACCCAAAAACAATATGCTGATAACCTGAAGTGAGACAAGTCCTAAAGCTATATAGCAATTCAGTAAAGTTCATAAAACAGAGTCCTCATAAACATGTGATCCAAGGTGAGTGTAACACTCAGGTGATGTAGCGCAGTTCACAACATAGTGATGCAGAGAGAGTCCAATCAGGTATGTAGCAAGCACAGGGAAGTCCAGAACAAGTCTATAGGTAAATCCCAGACGCAGCAAGAGCACAGGAAAGTCCAAAAGCTGATTCACAAGTAGATCCCTGGAGCGGCATGAACACAGGTGAGTCCAGAAACAGGTTCACATTAAGGCACATGGTAGGTGACAGTTCCAACTGCTCTCATTGGGGAAGAGTGAAGGGTTAAGAACCACACATAGTTCAGGAACACAGTTCTTACCAAATACCGTGAACCAAGGGTTAAGTTCCAAAGATGAGTGCAGCTTTCCTACAGAGAACAGGGAATGTCCAGAGCCACAGCAGAAGCACACTCAGAAACCAGCAGCACAGCTGAAGGAAGCAGAATACTCCAGCAAGGAAAGGCAGCACCTGAGCCGGTTTTATACACATGAACAGGAAGTAGGGCACACAAAAACAGCAACCTCCATCTTAACAAAGGGCAAATTCATTCACAAGGTGATTTAGAAAACCCGGAATACTGACAGACTGTTATCTGGATGATTTGTGATAGATTTTCTAAGATGGTCCATCTTGTACCACTCCCAAAGCTGCCATCTTCCTCAGAGTTGGTGCCCTTGTTTTTACAACAGGTGGTTCGGTTGCATGGGATTCCTGAGAACATTGTGTCGGACAGAGGAGTCCAGTTTGTCTCCAGATTTTGGAAAGCCTTTTGTTCCAAGCTGGGAATTCAGTTATCCTTCTCTGCGTTTCACCCACAGACCAATGGGCAGACTGAGAGAACAAACCAGACTTTGGAGTCCTATTTGAGAGAGCAGAATTATCTCTTCATGTTACAGAAAGAGAAGAAATTCGAAGTGCACCTGAAGAAACAGAGGAATGGAGACATGTGACCCAGAGAAGCAGGAGGATCAGGAGGCAGTCAGCACCCATACTGCTCAGGAACCAGTACCAGGCTCTCACGCAGGAAAACGATGAAATAATACATCAGGATAAGACTTTGCCCACAAACAGCAACCTTGTACACCTTCAGAGTCCTCCTGGATGGAGAAAGAAGAATGTTGTGAAGAAGAAACGGAGAGTGGTGGTCATGGGGGATTCCCTGTTGAGAGGAACAGAGGCCGCTATATGCAGACCGGATATAACTTCAAAGGAAATGTGCTGTCTTCCAGGTGCAAAAATTAAAGATGTGTCTGACAGGATATCAGGACTCTTCAGACCTACAGATGACTACCCATTTCTGCTACTACATGTGGGGACAAATGACACCGCAAGAAACGACCTGGAAACCATCTGCAGAGACTTTGAAGACTTAGGCAAGAAAGTGAAAGAACTGGGAGCACAGGTGGTCTTCTCTTCCATCCTTCCAGTGGATGGCCATGGAACAAGGAGGTGGAATAAGATTCTGCAGGTGAACAACTGGCTACGTCGATGGTGCCGTCAGCAAGGATTTGGATTTCTGGATCATGGAGTGAATTACCTATACGATGGACTACTTGCTAGAGATGGGGTGCACCTTACGAAGACTGGAAAACATGTATTTGGAAGTCGCCTTGCTACACTCATCAGAAGAGCTTTAAACTAGAACAATGTGGGAAGAGAAGCAAAAGACCAGAAAAAGCCATACACCTGACAAATGCTATTGAGAACTCTGCTATTAGAAGTGGAAAGGAAGAACAAAGACAAAAGAATCTAAATAATAAATATATTGGAGAAAGAGAAACCAATCACAAACTAAAATGTTTCTATACTAATGCACAAAGCATGGGCAACAAACAAGGAGAATTGGAACTACTAACACAGGAAAAGAAATATGATGTCATTGGAATCACTGAAACTTGGTGGGACGATACACATGATTGGAATACAAGACTAGAAGAATACAACTTATTTGCAAGAACCACACTTGATAAACGAGGAGGAGGTGTCGCATTGTATGTTAGAAACATGTATATCTGCACAGAGATTGAAGCTTCAGAGACTGGGAGTTCTGTGGAAACTGTTTGGGTAAGAATACAAGGACAGAACAATGGAAAGGACACCATTATAGGCATTTACTACAGGCCGCCTGTGCAAGCTGAAGATATGGATGAACTCTTTATGCATCAAATGGCCAAGGTCTCCAAAAAATATGACATAGTTGTCATGGGAGATTTCAACTATCCAGACATTTGTTGGGAATCTCTCTCAGGCAAAACTAACAGGTCAACGAAATTCTTATCCTCTCTTGCTGACAACTTTATCTTCCAAAAGGTAGGGGAGAAAACAAGGGGATTTGCTACCTTGGATCTAATCCTTATAAAAAGGGAGGAAATGGTTGAGGAGGTAAGAGTGGCTGAGACCCTAGGAGGTAGCGACCATGCTATTTTAGAATTTTGGAAAACTAGAGGAGGAAGACCTGTGAAGACTCAGACATTAAGGCTAGATTTAAGAAAGGCAGATTTTAAGGGATTCAGAAAGAGAATTGGAGGGATCCAATGGCTGGATATCCTTAAAGACAAAAATGTCCAGGAAGGATGGGAAATCTTGAAAAATGAAATTCTCAAAGCACAATTGTTAACAATTCCGAAAAGAGGGAAGAATAGGAAGCATTTAAGGAAGCCAGGATGGATGAACACAGAACTTAAGCACATGCTAAAAAGGAAGAAAAAAATGTTTATAAAATGGAAAGAGGGAGGCATATCTAAAGAAGAATATAATGCTGTCTGCAGAACCTGCAGGGCACAAATCAGATTTACTAAAGCTGACAAGGAATTGAGGCTTGCAAGAGATGTCAAAAGCAATAATAAAGGATTTTGGGGATATGTCAAAAGTAAAAGAAAAGTCAAAGATGCTATAGGATTTTTACAGGATGAAAATGATGAAATGGTAAGACAGGATGTTGAGAAGGCCGAACTTTTCTCTCAGAAAGGAAATCTAACATCAACTGTTCTTCACTGTCCTATTAAGGGAATAGAAGAATCCAGGATATCTATAAACAGAAAGATAGTGAGGAAACACTTAGCTAACCTAAATGAATTCAAGTCTCCAGGTCCAGATGAATTACACCCCAGAGTACTGAAGGAGATAGCAGAAGAAATTTTTGAACCCCTCTCCATAATCTTTGAAAATTCTTGGAGAACAGGAGAAGTCCCAGAAGACTGGAGAAGAGCAAATGTTGTTCCTATCTTCAAAAAGGGGAAGAAAGTGGACCCAGGCAACTATAGGCCGGTGAGACTGACTTCTATACCAGGAAAGATCTTTGAACAAATTATTAAACAACATGTATGTCAGTACCTGGATAAAAATGAAGTGATTAAACAGAGTCAGCATGGGTTTGTAACTAATAAGTCATGTCAGACTAGCTTAATTTCCTTCTATGATGGAATCACTGATTGGGTGGATCAAGGAAATACTGTAGATATAGTATATCTTGACTTCAGCAAAGCATTTGACAAAGTATCTCATACAATCCTTATTGAAAAAATGACTAAGTATGGAATGGACAAGGCAACTGTTAGGTGGATTCATAACTGGCTTAGTGATCGGACCCAAAGAGTGGTCGTAAATAGCTGCACATCCAGCTGGAAGAATGTCTCAAGTGGAGTACCACAGGGCTCTGTCCTGGGCCCTGTATTGTTCAACATCTTTATCAACGATTAAGATGAAGGAATTGAGGGTAAACTGATTAAATTTGCTGATGACACAAAGCTAGGAGTGATAGCTAATACTAGAGAAGAGAGAGAGGATTCAAAAAGATGTAAATAAACTGGAGAAGTGGGCAGCAACTAACAGAATGGTTTTTAACAGGGAAAAATGCAAAGTACTACATCTGGGCAATAAAAATGAAAAAAGCATATACAGAATGGGAGGAATAGGGCTAAGCAACAGCACATGTGAAAAAGACTTGGGTATACTAATAGATCACAGACTGAATATGAGTCAACAGTGTGATGCAGCAGCAAAAAAGGCAAATGCAATTCTAGGATGTATTAACAGAAGCATACAGTCTAGATCACGTGAAGTCATTATTGCCCTCTACTCCTCTTTGGTCAGACCTCATCTGGAATACTGTGTCCAGTTCTGGGCACCACATTTTAAAAAAGACATCAACAGACTGGAGCAAGTTCAGAAAAGAGCAACCAGAATGGTGACCGGTCTGCAAACCCTGTCTTATGAGGAAAGGTTGCAGGATTTGGGAATGTTTAGCTTGCAAAAGAGAAGACCGAGAGGAGACTTTATAGCTGTCTTCAAATATCTCAAGGTCTGTCACATTGTAGAATGATCATCTTTATTCTCATTTGCACAAGGAAAAACTAGAAGCAATGGGATGAAACTGAATGGGAGGAGACACAGATTAGATATTAGAAAACACTTTTTGACAGTTAGAGTTATCAATGAGTGGAACAGACTGCCATGAGAGGTGGTGAGTTCTCCTACAGTAGAAGTCTTCAAACAGAGGCTGGACAGACATTTGTCTGGGATGATTTAGCGAATCCTGCTTTGAACAGGGGGTTGGGCCAGATGGCCCAGTTGGTCTCTTCCAACTCTACGATTCTATGATTCTATGAAGGAGGTTCGGGTTTGAATGTTTCTGACACATTGGACTGACCTTGAAAGCTGGGAGCTGCAATCAGATTGACATCTTGATGTTTTGGAGAGGGGTCGGTACAGACGGGAATGTTGGTGGTCAGAGGTTTGCTAGCTTGGCTCAGCACGTAGTCTCTTGTGCTCTTAAGTGAGTCTTCCATGTCGAATTCGCACAAATTGAGGCTGCCTCCTTGGTTCCCACCTAGGGCTTGCTGAAAGACCTTTAGCTTTGCCATGGCTGCTGTATGTTCACTTTCCTTCTGCAGGGCTTCTATTTGCACCCTTTCGCGTGCAGATTCAGCTTCCATGTCTGCTTTCTTGCGTGCAGATTCAGCTTCCATTTCTGCTTTCTTGTGTGCAGATTCTGTTTCCCTTTCTGCCTTCCTTTGGTCAAAAATGGATTGCACTTTCGTAGATTCCACTTCAGCACGCGCTCTTATGAATTGCTCACTGAGGGTTGAGTACCTAGATGAGCTTGACTTGACTGAATGGATCTGTGCGATACTGCTTCTGACATTTGTGCAATTTTTGCTTCTGTATTGTCCACAATGTAATGCACGGTGCAGTCTCATTCAGCATTGAGCTGTTGGAAGTCCTGAAGTTCCTTTAGACTCTGGAGTATTTAATTTCAGCAGAGTAAAGATGTATTTTTTACAAGTGTCTTTATAAGACTGGTATGCAGAGTACAATTGATCAAGGGCTCCCTCTGGTGGTAACTCGTGAGAGCCGGACACAGTTAAGACAGTCACTTGGTTCAGCACTCTTTTCCATAGGGAAGTTGTGCGGTGTAGCAATTCACTTTTGGTGGATTCTAGGTTCTCTTTGACCTTCCATGTAGGATTGGTTGATCGTTTGGATCTTTCACTGTGAACTGTGAAAAGTTCTGTTTCCATTTCTTGCTGCTGCAGGACTGGCTATCACGTGTACCTGTTCTGTGTGACATGACCCGCAGGTCGGTAACTGAAACAAGACAAAAGGGGAACACCGGGGAAACAATTACAACGGTGGGCCCTGCAATAGGGAACGGGGATGTGGAGACCTCCTGCACTCCCCTGAGGCAGTGTCCCTGAACACTCCTAATGTTCCCTATACAGGCTCCTCACCTGTTGCCGATCAGGATACCTAGGATACCTGAATCCCTCACTAGCCCTGCACCTATCCCTTACTAGGGAACTGGCTAGTGCGGACACTGGTCCCACCGCTGCACTAATGCACACAAAGGAAAATACACCAAATGGGGAAAACAACAAAACTTGACTTAACTTTCTCCGCTGCAGGCACCGGGCAGCAGAGATCAGCACCAGATCAGCTTTCAGCAGTGGCTAAACACCTCAGAGCCAGCTGCTAACTTCACCGTGGTTGGTATCCCAAAAAGACCTGCTATCACCAACCCCAGCTGATATACCAGGTGACCTTATATAGCAAAGGAGGAGTGGTCACCATCAGCAGAGAAACCAAAAACATGTAATAACCCCAGTGACCACCGGGGGCAAAAAGTAAAGCAAAGAAAACTATCAGACATGTAATAACCCCAGTGACCACCGGGCTCAAAAGGTAAAGCAAAGAAAACTATCAGACATGTAATAACATCTGTTGCCACCAGGGGCAAAAATCCATATTAAGGCCCCAAAGGCCTGAAAGGAAAAAAAAAGGTTTAAATGAGGGAATTCAGAATCTGACACAGATCCAAGAATTGGACTGTGACAGTACCCCTCCCTCAATGAGGGGCCTCTGGACCATCAACACCGTACTACTCTGGAGACCACCTAAAGTGAGGATGCCTTGTTCCACCAGAGTTCACTTCAGCCATCATCTGACACTCCGGGTCATGGCAAGAGAGGGCAGATGGAGGTGACGACGTATACTCCGGAGGTACCTCAAATCTCCAGAGAGCCAACCTGGGGAATGAACTTGGCCTGGGTATAACAAAGCATAACTCCAGTTGATAGCTCGCTGGTGTGAGAATGGCAGACACCCATACAAACACATACACACCCAGGTCTGTTATGAATTGGTCACCGAGGAGGAGAGCAGGTCCAGGCTAAGCCACAGAAAACCAGAGAGGTTGGTACCTAAGCGGATTGCAGACCACTGATCCTATCCACACAACTAGCAACCTAAGTCGCAACCCTCACCACAAACTGCCCCTCAGAGTCAGAGTCCTCTTAGGAGGGGGGGCAGAGAGGAATGGTTACCTCTGAGCCTTGTGGGGGTTTGAGTGCTACAACATGGGGGGACGCCTCTGTTATCGATTCTGTGAGGAGTTCACCATCTAGTGGCAAGAGAGTGAATGACAACAAATGTTCAGGTAAGGACCTTTGCTGTGCATTCGCTTTCTGGCCTCCCTCTGGTTATTACTGAAGGTAGTGGAGCTGGTCAGATCGACAGAGGGGTTGGGAGTTCTCTTTCTGGGCACCCTCTAGTGGTTACTGGAGGTAATGGAGCTGATCTGATTGACAGAGGCTTGCCACCTGATAATGATGATGACGATTGGAGATCTGGGGTTTCAAATTGGGATTTAAGACAGCCGACTCCCTCTATCCCTGCTGGTGATTTGCTTCCTGTTCCTCCTGAGGTCTGATTTCTCCAGTTCTGTCCCGTCCCTGCATGTTCAGCTAAGTGGATTATTTGCTATTCTGTTTGCATTTGATCTAGTTTTGTCTATCTCTTCTTGGTGCGGGTCAGCAAGCTCCGGCTGGGGCTGTGCTGAATTACTGCCAATATGTTACTGCTTGTGCGAGTTTGTTTTATCCCCTGTTAGATTGGTCTCTTTTTGCTCTGCTTTCAGAATATACCTGAGTGCTGATATAGTGGGGGGGCGAAGTCGTGTGACTTCAGTGTTTTTTGCATCAGACGTGTTGGACTTTTTGCAGAGTTTTTTGTGTGATTGCAGACAGTGTCTTTCCTTTCCTGTCCTGTCCTGTCTAGTCAGTGTGGGCCCCATCATTTGCTTAGTCTATTTTCCTGCCTGTGTTTGTGTTTTCATCTTGTCTCACTGACAATATATGTTTGGGGGCTATCTATTTCTTTGGGGTCTGCTCCGGGGCAGTTTAGATTTCCCCTTTCTTGCTTTAGGCTTAGTTAGCACTCCGGCTGTGCCGAGGCATCTAGGCTCATCGTAGGTACGCTCCACGGCTACTGCTAGTTGTGTGGATAGGATCAGGGGTCTGCATCCGCTTAGTTACCAACCTCTCTGGTTTTCTGAGGCTTAGCCTGGGCCAGCTCTCCTCCTCGGTGACACATTCATAACAGAATCACTAGCCTAACTGTAGACTCTAGGGTACTCTAAAGAAGGAAAGAATTAAAAAAAAAAGTGTCAGGATTATATATATATATATATTCATTCCAAAAAAAGGCAGCACTCCATAGTAACTTTTTTCAAAGTAGTAGTTGAGTTTTTTTCATCCCACATATCAAGGCAATGTTTCGGCTCAACTGAGAAAGGATCAGTTGAGTCGAAACATTGCCTTGATACGTGGGCTGAATAAAACTCCCCTACCACTTTGAAAAAAGTTACTATGGAGTGCTGCCTTTTTTTGGAGTGAATATTGAAATTGTGGCTGAAAATAGGACTTTCTGCCAGGGGCCGAGCACCCGAAGCTAAGTACTGTGCTGTTTCCTTTTTTATATACAGTGGGGAAAAAAAGTATTTAGTCAGTCAGCAATAGTGCAAGTTCCACCACTTAAAAAGATGAGAGGCGTCTGTAATTTACATCATAGGTAGACCTCAACTATGGGAGACAAACTGAGAAAAAAAAATCCAGAAAATCACATTGTCTGCTTTTTTTTTCATTTTATTTGCATATTATGGTGGAAAATAAGTATTTGGTCAGAAACAAAATTTCATCTCAATACTTTGTGATATATCCTTTGTTGGCAATGACAGAGGTCAAACGTTTTCTGTAAGTCTTCACAAGGTTGCCACACACTGTTGTTGGTATGTTGGCCCATTCCTCCATGCAGATCTCCTCTAGAGCAGTGATGTTTTTGGCTTTTCGCTTGGCAACAAGAACTTTCAACTCCCTCCAAAGGTTTTCTATAGGGTTGAGATCTGGAGACTGGCTAGGCCACTCCAGGACCTTGAAATGCTTCTTACGAAGCCACTCCTTCGTTGCCCTGGCGGTGTGCTTTGGATCATTGTCATGTTGAAAGACCCAGCCACGTTTCATCTTCAATGCCCTTGCTGATGGAAGGAGGTTTGCACTCAAAATCTCACGATACATGGCCCCATTCATTCTTTCATGTAACCGGATCAGTCGTCCTGGCCCCTTTGCAGAGAAACAGCCCCAAAGCATGATGTTTCCACCACCATGCTTTACAGTAGGTATGGTGTTTGATGGATGCAACTCAGTATTCTTTTTCCTCCAAACACGACAAGTTGTGTTTCTACCAAACAGTTCCAGTTTGGTTTCATCAGACCATAGGACATTCTCCCAAAACTCCTCTGGATCATCCAAATGCTCTCTAGCAAACTTCAGACGGGCCCGGACATGTACAGGCTTAAGCAGTGGGACACGTCTGGCACTGCAGGATCTGAGTCCATGGTGGCGTAGTGTGTTACTTATGGTAGGCCTTGTTACATTGGTCCCAGCTCTCTGCAGTTTATTCACTAGGTCCCCCCGCGTGTTTCTGGGATTTTTGCTCACCGTTCTTGTGATCATTCTGACCCCACGGGGTGGGATTTTGCGTGGAGCACCAGATCGAGGGAGATTATCAGTGGTCTTGTATGTCTTCCATTTTCTAATTATTGCTCCCACAGTTGATTTCTTCACTCCAAGTTGGTTGGCTATTGCAGATTCAGTCTTCCCAGCCTGGTGCAGGGCTACAATTTTGTTTCTGGTGTCCTTTGACAGCTCTTTGGTCTTCACCATAGTGGAGATTGGAGTCAGACTGTTTGAGGGTGTGCACAGGTGTCTTTTTATACTGATAACAAGTTTAAACAGGTGCCATTACTACAGGTAATGAGTGGAGGAAAGAGGAGACTCAAGAAGTTACAGGTCTGTGAGAGCCAGAAATCTTGATTGCTTGTTTCTGACCAAATACTTATTTTCCACCATAATATGCAAATAAAATGAAAAAAAAACAGACAATGTGATTTTCTGGATTTTTTTTTCTCAGTTTGTCTCCCATAGTTGAGGTCTACCTATGATGTAAATTACAGACGCCTCTCATCTTTTTAAGTGGTGGAACTTGCACTATTGCTGACTGACTAAATACTTTTTTTCCCCACTGTATATATATATATATACACATATATATATATTTTTTTTTTTCCTCTTTTTTTTCTGGGGCTGCAGGAGGAGATTTTTTTTCTTTTCTCTAAATGGAGACTAAGCAATTGTCTGATCGTGTGGAGCAGCTTACTGCTGAAGTGCGAGGAATTTCCGCCTATCTTGCTCATTCACATGCTGTTGAACCAAAAATCCCTACTCCTGATGTGTTTTTTGGGGATCGGTCTAAATTTTTGAATTTTAAGAATAATTGTAAACTATTTTTTGCTTTGAAACCTAACTCATCGGGGAGCTCTGTGCAGCAGGTTAAAATTGTCATCTCCTTGCTGCGTGGTGATCCCCAGGATTGGGCCTTTTCTTTGACACCCGGAGATCCAATTCTGGCTAATGTGGACGCGTTATTTCAAGCCTTGGGGTTGTTGTATGATGAACCTAATGCTATTGATCAAGCTGAGAAAACCTTATTGGCATTGAACCAGGGTCAGGATTCTGCAGAGTTATATTGTCAAAAATTCTGAAAGTGGGAGGTCCTTACTAAATGGAATGACGATGCCCTAGTAGCTCTCTTTCGGAAGGGTTTGGCAGAAACTGTAAAAGATGTTATGGTGGGATTTCCTGTTCCCTCTGGTCTAGACGATTCCATGTCATTGGCCATTTAAATTGATCGGCATTTACGTGAACGTAGAACTACACGAGAGGCGTTGCTGCCTTTTGAACGAACGTCTGAACCCATGCAATGTGATAGGGTTTTGTCTAGGGCGCAACATCAGGAGTTTAGAAGGCGTAATAAGCTGTGTTTTTTCTGTGGGGACGCCTCTCATACTATTTCTGTCTGCCCTAAACGAGAAAAGCATTTTGCACACACATTTGCTGTGGGCAGTGTACAGCCTAAGTTCCTTTTGACGATTACCCTGATCTGCTCCTTGTCTACATTTTCCGCTAAGGCTTTTGTTGATTCAGGAGCAGCTTTGAATCTGATGGATTTGGACTTTACCAAACGTTGTGGTTTTCCCATGATACCCCTGTGAACTCCTATCCCTTTGAGGGGTATTGATGCTACTCCCATGGCGGAGAATAAACTCCAGTTTTGGACCCAGGTGATAATGCGGGTCGCCCCGGACCACTAAGAAAATTGTAAATTTTTGATGCTGCACAATTTATATGATACTATTGGTCTGGGTTTTCCCTGGTTGCAAACTCATAATCAAGTTTTGGATTGGAAATCTGTGGCTGTGGTGAGTTGGGGTTGTCAGTGTGTTTTTAGGGACGCTCCTGTTTTCTCCACCTCTCCCCAGTCTCATGATATTCCTGATTATTTGGCTGATTTTTCTGATGTATTTAATGAGAGTAAGTCTGCATCTTTGCCTCCTCATAGGAGTTATGACTGTGCAATTGAGTTAATGCCCGGGTGTAAATTTCCCAAGGGTCGGCTTTTCAACTTATCTGTACCTGAACATGATGCTATGCGGTCCTATATTAAGGAGTCATTGGAGAAGGGTCATATCAGACCATCCTCTTCACCTTTAGGTGCTGGGTTTTTTGGGGGGCCAAGAAAGATGGTTCATTAAGGCCTTGTATTGACTATCGTTCCCTTAACAAAATCACTGTTAAATAATATCAGTACCCGCTACCCCTGATTTCTGATTTATTCTCTAGAGTTAAGAGTGCCTGCTGGTTTACCAAGCTTGACCTCAGGGGGGCGTATAATCTTATTCGCATCAAGCACGGTGATGAATGGAAGACGGCGTTTAATACTCCGGAGGGACATTTTGAGTACCTGGTGATGCCTTTTGG
The DNA here is from genome assembly GCF_039654945.1 of Dendrobates tinctorius. Taxonomy (NCBI): domain Eukaryota; kingdom Metazoa; phylum Chordata; class Amphibia; order Anura; family Dendrobatidae; genus Dendrobates; species Dendrobates tinctorius. The sequence goes on along the minus strand of NW_027361862.1, from coordinate 550,648 downwards.
GCTCACTAATGCCCCTTCCGTCTTCCAATCTTTTATGAACGATATTTTCCGGGACTTTGTGGATAAGTTTTTGATCATTTACAGTCATATGTTAAAGTTTGGGCACCCCTATTAATGTTAACCTTTTTTCTTTATAACAATTTTGGTTTTTGCAACAGCTATTTCAGTTTCATATATCTAATAACTGATGGACTCAGTTATATTTCTGGATTCAAATGAGGTTTATTGTACTAACAGAAAATGTGCAATCTGCATTTAAACAAAATTTGAACAATGCAAAAGTATGGGCACCCTTATCATTTTCTTGATTTGAACACTCCTAACTACTTTTTACTGACTTCCTGAAGCACTAAATTGGTTTTGTAACCTCATTGAGCTTTGAACTTCATAGCCAGGTGTATCAAATCATGAGAAAAGGTATTTAAGGTGGCCACTTGCAAGTAGTTCTCCTATTTGATTCTCCTATGAAGAGTGGCATCATGGGCTCCTCAAAACAACTCTCAAATGATCTGAAAACAAAGATTATTCAGCATAGCTTTTCAGGGGAAGGATACAAAAAGTTGTCTCAGAGATTTAACCTGTCAGTTTCCACTGTGAGGAACATAGTAAGGAAATGGAAGAACACAGGTACAGTTCTTGTTAAGCCCAGAAGTGGCAGGCCAAGAAAAATATCAGAAAGGCAGAGAAGAAGAATGGTGAGAACAGTCAAGGACAATCCACAGACCACCTCCAAAGACCTGCAGCATCATCTCGCTGCAGATGATGTCACTGTGCATCGGTCAACAATACAGCGCACTTTGCACAAGGAGAAGCTGTATGGGAGAGTGATGCGAAAGAAGCCGTTTCTGCAAGCACGCCACAAACTGAGGCGCCTGAGGTCTGCAAAAGCACATTTGGACAAGCCAGTTACATTTTAGAAGAAGGTCCTGTGGACTGATGAAACAAAGATTGAGTTGTTTGGTCATACAAAAAGGCGTTATGCATGGAGGCTAAAAAACACAGCATTCCAAGAAAAACACTTGCTACCCACAGTAAAATTTGGTGGAGGTTCCATCATGCTTTGGGGCTGTGTGGCCAATGCCGGCACCGGGAATCTTGTTAAAGTTGAGGGTCGCATGGATTCAACTCAGTATCAGCAGATTCTTGACAATAATGTGCAAGAATCAGTGACGAAGTTGAAGTTACGTAGGGGATGGATATTTCAGCAAGACAATGATCCTAAGCACCGCTCCAAATCTACTCAGGCATTCAAGCAGAGGAACAATTACAATGTTCTGGAATGGCCATGCCAGTCCCCAGACCTGAATATCATTGAACATCTGTGGGATGATTTGAAGCGGGCTGTCCATGCTCGGCGACCATCAAACTTAACTGAACTGAAATTGTTTTGTAAACAGGAATGGTCACAAATACCTTCATCCAGGATCCAGGAACTCATTAATAGCTACAGGAAGCGACTAGAGGCTGTTATTTTTGCAAAAGGAGGATCTACGAAATATTAATGTCACTTTTATGTTGAGGTGCCCATACTTTTGCACCGGTCAAATTTTGTTTAAATGCAGATTGCACATTTTCTGTTAGTACCATAAACCTCATTTTAATCCAGAAATATAACTGAGTCCATCAGTTATTAGATATATGAAACTGAAATAGCTGTTGCAAAAACCAAAATTGTTATAAAGAAAAAAGGTTAATATTAATAGGGGTGCCCAAACTTTAACATATGACTGTATCTTGATGATATTTTGATCTTTTCCAGTAATTGGGATTCTCATGTGGAACATGTCCGGAGTGTGTTCCGGATTTTGAGGGAAAATTCTCTGTATGTTAAGAGATCAAAGTGCCTTTTTGGTGTACAGAGGATTTCATTTTTGGGATTCATTTTGTCCCCGTCAGCTATTGAAATGGACCCGGCCAAGGTACAGGCCATTTATGATTGGGTTCAGCCCACTTCTTTGAAGGCTCTCCAGAAGTTTTTGGGTTTCGCTAATTTCTACCGCAAATTTATAAATAATTTTTCTGGTATTGTTAAACCACTGACTGATTTGACCAAAAAGGGTGCTGATGTGGTGAATTGGTCTCCAGAGGCAGTCTCGGCATTTCAGGAGCTTAAGCGGAGATTCATTTCTGCTCCGGTTCTACGGCAACCTGATGTCTCACTCCCATTTCAGGTGGAGGTAGATGCTTCTGAGATTGGTGCAGGAGCCGTTTTGTCCCAAAAAGATCCGGTGACTTCAAAGATGAATCCCTGTGCCTTCTTTTCTCAAAAATTCTCCCCATCTGAATGCAACTATGACGTGGGGAATCGGGAATTGTTGGCCATGAAGTGGGCATTTGAAGAGTGGAGACATTGGTTGGAGGGAGCTAGATATCAAGTTGTGGTCCTCACCGACCACAAGAATCTGATTAATCTTGAATCACCCAAACTCTTGAATCCTAGACAGGCTAGGTGGGCCTTGTTTTTCACTCGTTTTAATTTTGTGGTCTCTTTTGTTCCGGCCACTCCTTTCTAGGAGTTTCTTTGCGGATTCTCTTGATGTGTCCGAGCCTACTACCATTCTAAATAAGGGTGTAGTTCTTTCCACTATTTCATCTGATTTGAGACGTGCCCTGGAGAAATTTCAGGAGGACAAACCTGAACGCTGCCCTATGGAAAAATTGTATGTCCCTGACCAATGGAGGAAAAGAGTTATGTCTGAAATTCATTGCTCCGCGTTGGCTGGTCATCCAGGTATTTTTGGTACCAGAGATTTGGTGAGTCGGTCTTTTGGTGGCCTGCCTTATCTCGTGATGTCAGGAATTTTTTGCAGTCCTATGGGACTTGTTCTCGGTCCAAGCCCTGTTCTCATTCTAGTGGGTTGTTCATACCCCTGCCGGTGCCCAATAGCCTATGGACCTATATCTCAATGGATTTTATTTCCAATCTTCCTGTCTCTCAGAGAATGACTGTTATCTGGATGATTTGTGATAGATTTTCTAAGATGGTCCATCTTGTACCACTCCCAAAGTTGCCATCTTCTTCTGAGTTGGTGCCCTTGTTTTTACAACAGGTGGTTCGGTTGCACGGGATTCCTGAGAAAATTGTTTCGGACAGGGGAGTTCAGTTTGTTTCCAGATTTTGGAAAGCCTTTTGTTCCAATCTGGGAATTCCGTTATCTTTCTCCTCTGTATTTCATTCTCAGACCAATGGGCAGACTGAGAGAACAAACCAGACTTTGGAGTCCTATTTGAGATGTTTCATATCTGCTGATCAGGATGACTGGGTCTCATTTTTGCCCTTGGCCGAATTCGCACTAAACAATAGAGCTAGTTCTGCCACTTTGATGTCGCCCTTTTTCTGTAACTTTGGGTTTCATCCTCGATTTTCTTCATGGCAAGTGGAATCTTCAGCCTGCCCAAGTGTGGACTCTGTGATAGAGAGAAAGCAGCAGATTTGGGACTAAGTGGTGGATAAGTTGTCCCACTCTCAGGAAAAAGCCCAACGGTTTTCTAACCAGCATAGGACTATTGGTCCCCGGTTTAAATTGGGTGATATGGTTTGGTTGTCTTCAAAGAATATTCCTATGAAGGTTGCGTCTCCAAAATTCAAGCCAAGATTCATTGGACCTTATGTTTTTGGACATCCTTAATCCCGTTTATTTCCGATTGGCTCTTCCAGTTACGTTTAAGATCCATAACGTGTTTCATAAATCTTTGTTGAAGAGGTTTGTGGGGCCAGTAGTTCCTATGGCGGCGCCTCCTGACCCTGTATTGGTTAAAGGCAATTTGGAATATGAGGTAGAGAAAATATTGGATTCTCGTTTGGCTAGACGGAGACTCCAGTACTTGGTCAAATGGAAGGGTTATGGCCAGGAGGATAATTCTTGGGTCTGTGCTTCTGACATTCATGCCAATAGATTAATTCATGCTTTTCACCGGGACCATCCAGATCGGCCTGGTGGTGTGGATGAGGGTTCGGTGACCCCTTCTCAAGGGGGGGTACTGTTGTGAATTCGCTTTCTGGCCTCCCTCTGGTTATTACTGAAGGTAGTGGAGCTGGTCAGATCGACAGAGGGGTTGTGAGTCCTCTTTCTGGGCTCCCTTTGGTGGTTACTGGAGGTAATGGAGCTGATCTGATTGATAGAGGCTTGCCACCTGATAATGATGATGACGATTGGAGATCTGGGGTTTCAGATTGGGATTTAAGACAGCTGACTCCCTCTATCCCTGCTGGTGATTTGCTTCCTGTTCCTCCTGAGGTCTGATTTCCCCAGCTCTGTCCCTGCATGTCAGCTAAGTGGTTTATTTGCTATTCTGTTTGCATTTGATCTGGTTTTGTCTATCTCTTCTTGGTGCGGGTCAGCCAGCTCCGGCTGGGGCTGTGCTGAATCACCGCCCATATTTTGCTGCTTGTGCCAGTTTGTTTTATCCCCTGTTAGATTGGTCTCTTTTTGCTCTGCTTTCAGAATATACCAGAGTGCTGATATAGTGGGGGGCGAAGTCGTGTGACTTCAGCGTTTTTTGCATCTGACGTGTTGGACTTTTTGCAGGGTTTTTTGCGTGACTGTCCTGTCTAGTCAGTTTGGTCCCCATCATTTGCTCAGTCTATTTTCCTGCCTGTGTTTTTGTTTTCATCTTGTCTCACCGACAATATATGTTTGGGGGCTATCTATTCCTTTGGGGTCTGCTCTGGAGCAGTTTAGATATCCCCTTTCTTGCATTAGGCTTAGTTAGCTCTCCGGCTGTGCCGAGGCGTCTAGGATCATTGTAGATACGCTCCACGGCTACTGCTAGTTGTGTGGATAGGATCAGGGGTCTACAATCCGCTTAGGTACCAACCTCTCTGGTTTTCTGTGGCTTAGCCTGGGCCTGCTCTCCTCCTCGGTGACCCATTCATAACAGGCTCCCTCTGGTGGTTACTGGAGGTAGTGGAGCTGATCAGATTGACAGAGGCTTGCCACCTGATAATGATGATGAAGATTGGAGATCTGGGGTTTCTGACTGGTGTATTTAAGACAGCTGACTTCCTTCAATCCCTGCTCTTGATTTTCTTCCTGTGCCTTCTGAGGTCTGAGTTAAACAAAACCGTTGGCACAACCCTGTAGTATTAGTGGTGCTCAAGTAGGATCCCAATCCGTGACTCGTGATATACAAAAACTTGGCACACACTTGTGGATTCTGATGCAGAAAAGTGATTGATTTTAATAAAGTACAGTACATACAAATAGACGTTTCGGTCTATGACCTTCATCAGTGTACTGTAGGCATGAAACAAAAATAAAAACAATAAACATAGATACAAAGAAAGTATATACAAAAACTGGGTCGCTCGAACAGAATCGATCATAAGCATATGCAGAGACATCAAATTCATTAATGCACATATGTGTAAGGTGTATATGAAAAGGGAATAGTGGTGGAAACCAAGGTCTACTGAGTAAGAGAGACACATACCGTGAGACTGTACTGTGAGCTCAAAAATAACTGGGCATAAATCTAGAAATCCTATGAGAAAAAGGGTATTGTTATAGGACTTAAGGTACACTGAGTGGTGGGAGTATAACATACCCGGTAAGCCCTTATGGATACTTAATTTATCTATATTTTGACATGGGACTTTTTTCATTAGCTCCATATGTTCTCTTTTGCAGAGAAACGGCCTTTTGTGCCTCCTCATTTATTGGTATGTAATCCGGGTATGTTATACTCCCACCACTCAGTGTACCTTAAGTCCTATAACAATACCCTTTTTCTCATAGGATTTCTAGATTTATGCCCAGTTATTTTTGAGCTCACAGTACAGTCTCACGGTATGTGTCTCTCTTACTCAGTAGACCTTGGTTTCCACCACTATTCCCTTTTCATATACACCTTACACATATGTGCATTAATGAATTTGATGTCTCTGCATATGCTTATGATCGATTCTGTTCGAGCGACCCAGTTTTTGTATATACTTTCTTTGTATCTATGTTTATTGTTGTTTTTATTTTTGTTTCATGCCTACAGTACACTGATGAAGGTCATAGACCGAAACGTCTATTTGTATGTACTGTACTTTATTAAAATCAATCACTTTTCTGCATCAGAATCCACAAGTGTGTGCCAAGTTTCTGAGGTCTGAGGTCTCCTGCTCTGTTCCTGCATGGCTCAGCTAAGTGGTTCATTTGCTAATCTTTTTGCATTTGATCTGGTTTTGTCTCTCTCTGCTTTATGCGGGTCAGCTTGCTCCTGCTGGGGCTGTGCTGGATCACCGCGCATATGTTACTGCTTGTGTCAGTTTGTTCTGTCCCGTTATATTGGTCTCTTTTTGCTTTGCTTTCAGTATATAACAGAGTGCTGATATAGTGGGGGCGAAGTCGTGTGACTTCAGTGTTTTTTGTGCATCAGACGTGTTGGATTTTTCAGGGTTTTTTGCGTGATTGCAGAGAGTGTCTTTCCTTTCCTGTCCTGTCTAGACAGTTTGGGCCCCATCATTTGCTCAGTCTATTTTTCCGCCTGCATTTGTGTTTTCATCCTGTCTCACCGACAATACATGTTTGGGGGCTATCTATTCCTTTGGGGTCTGCTCCGGGGCAGTTTAGATTTCACCTTTCTTGCTTTAGGCTGAGTTAGCTCTCCGGCTGTGCCGAGGCGTCTAGGGCATCGTAGGAAGGCTCCACGGCTACTGCTAGTTGTGTGGATAGGATCAGGGGTCTGCAATCTGCCTAGTTACCAACCTCTCTGGTTTTCTGGTGGCTTAGCCTGGTCCTGCTATTCTCCTTGGTGACCCATTCATAACACTCAACACCTCAGAGCCAGCTGCTACCTTCATTTCTTTCTTCGCTGCAGGCCCTGGGCAGCAGAGATCAGCACCAGATCAGCTTTCAACAGTGGCTAAACACCTCAGAGCCAGCTGCTAACTTCATCGTGGTTGGAATCCAAAAAGGACCTGCTGTCACCAACCCCAGCTGATACACTAGGTGACCTTATATAGCAAAGGAGGAGTGGTCACCATCAGCAGAGAAACCAAAAATATGTAATAACCCTAGTAACCACCGGGGGCAAAAGGTAAAGCAAAGAAAACTATCAGACATGTAATAACCCCAGTGACCACCGGGGGCAAAAGGTAAAGCAAAGAAAACTATCAGACATGTAATAACACCTGTGGCCACCGGTGGCAAAAACCCATTGTCACGTGGACCCATCCTGTGTGACACGGCCCGCAGGCAGGTAACTGTAAACAACAAGACACGGCACGTGATACAGTCCTGTGTGACACAGCCCGCAGGCCGGTAACTAAAGCAAGACAAGGGGAAGTTGTTAAAACGGTGGGCCCTGCGATAGGGAAAGAGGACGTGGAGACCTCCTGCACTCCCCTGAGTCAGTGTCCCTAACGCTCCTAACGTTCCCTATGCCGGTTCCGCACCGGGCGCCGCTCTGAATACCTGTCGCCCTAGCACACCCTACACCTATCCCTTGCTAGGGAGCTAGGTGGCGCAGGCACTCGCCCCACCGCTGTACTAATACACTTGAAGGAAAAACACAAACAGGGGAACACCACTTAGCTTTACTCCATTGCACTTGCTCCTGGCAACAGAGTCCAACACCAGAATGCAGGTCTTCTGAAACGCTGCCACCAAGCTCTGTCAGAGCTACAAGGAAATCCCCTATGACTCCTTCCACACCAGGGCTAAGACAGTGCTGCAAGGAACGTTCTCCAGCTCCTTCCTCCACCAAGGATAGTTGAAATGAATACTATCACCAACGCTGATTGCAACACCTGTGACTTTTTTATAGCAGAGCCAGCAATCACACCTGCAACATAATCATGTGCACTAAACTAAAGAAACAGAGTGCAATGATGCTCACTACCACCGGCGGGCAAATTTAGAACAAAAGACACCACAGTGCAATAATCTTAATGGCCACCAGGGGCAAAAACCAAACCTAAGCACAGAAAAAAAGGTTACCTGTGCTTTATCTCAGTCCTGATCCAGCATGGATCATGACAGTACCCTCCCCTTAATGAGGAGCCTCTGGACCCTCAAGACCGCTCCCCATCAGGGAACCACCTACAGCGGGGGCGCCCAGACCCAGAGTTCACCCCAGCAACTACCTGCACGTCAGGTTGATGACAAACGAGCCCGCTGGTATTGGCAACGTTTCAGGAGGCACCACACATCTCTGAAGCGCTGACCTGGGGAAGAGGTTGTGTATGTTTGGTATAAGCTGGTAACACTCCACAACACACTTCCGCTGGATGTTTTTTGGTGGCCACCCATACACGCTCGTTCACACACAGGTCCGCACCTGAACGTTTATTGCCACTCGTTCGTTTGTCACCATTTGGAGAACTCTTTCTGGGATTGACAACAGAGGCGTCCCCTTGTGTCACCACACTCACACCCCTGCACTTCACCAAGGGGTACACCACCCTCCAACCTCTTCCACCACGAGGTCTGTGCCTCCCAGGGTTGGCCAATGGCGAGGGTTGAGACTTGCCCCTATTCTCCTGCAGCATCTCCGCTGATCTCACTGGAGAGGAAGGGGACGATTGTAGAGAGATGGCAGGGACAGTAGCCCCTAGGCAGCAGCCCTCACACGAGTGTTCCCAGCTGACCACTTCTCTCGCCCGCCAATCTATTACCGGGTTGTGTCTTTTCAGTCAAGGGAGGCCTAAAACAATAGGTACTGGCATTCCCTCCTAGACGTAGCACGATAAGGACTCCTCATGATGTCCTATACGCAGATGGATATTCTCTGCGACCTTGGTCAAGCTCCCCTGGCTCAGTGGAACAGAGTTTAGGCCTGGACGCTTATAGGCTGGGCTATCGTCCTACACCTCAGACCATGAGTCTGGACAAAGCGAGCATCCACCAGACTGACTCCTGCTCCGCTGTCCACAAGCACCGGTATCACCTCCGGTACCCCGCCAGCCAAGACCTCTGCTGACATGGTACCTTGGGAGGGCAAAATGGAGGAAATGTATACTCCCTGGTCACCTCCCTCCATGCGACCAGGGGAATGTGGCTCCTCAGATGGCACAGATAATTAGGCAAGCCTTCAAGACATGACCAGCCTGCCCACAGTACAAACATGCCGACACCACTCCCCGAACCGTAGGCAGCTCCGAATACAACCTAGCTACTCTTACTTGCATAGGTTCGTCTGGAGACTTGGCATGAACTGGGCTCTCATAAAATGGCCAGGCTTCCCACAGGAAAAGCATACCCCCAACCACGACGAGCCGCAGACACCCCCTTTTTTGTATCAATAACACCGGGCTGTCTGGGTTCCTCTGTCCGCACTGGTGGGTCCTCCTCCCTAGCGAGGACATCAGGGGGCACTTTTTGTATATGTCTTTCCCTAAGGCGTCTATTCACCCGGATGGCAAGGGACATGGCGGCCTCCAGCGACCAGAGGAAGGAGCTGTGTGCTCTGAAACGCGCGTCGGGGACAGGCCGATACCACTGCTTCTACCGCTCCTAGGTAATGACACCTCATGTATAATGATTCATTGTACACTGCACATTGCACCCATATTATGAGCATATGCTCTGTAACTCCTGTACTATGTGAGGGGGTTTTGCTGCAGCGTCTGACTTTAATTATGAGCATTTGCTATGTGATGATTCTTCTGATATAATTACTGACTGCTGCATTTACATCAGGGTCTTTTTGACCTCCCAAAAAGGTGTCTATTTTATTATCTCTGTACTTGCATTTGTGTATAAAGTTAATTATCCTGGGGCTGTGTTGCTAGGGCATCCGGCCTTTATGCCATTGGGCATGCTTGTTGTATACTCCCTTCATTTCCATGTACTGTATTGTCCAATTTGATATACATTACTAATAAAATATTGTTTTTTATGGATTTTTCGACTGCATGTGCTGTTGATTGACCTTATACTATATGGAGGACTATGGGGTGTGCATTTTACAATTTGGAGTACTGTGGTGCACATTATAATATATGGAGGACTATGGGGTGTATTATACTAAACAGGCAAAATGCTGCCTATTCATCGAGTGATTGGATTGTTTATGCCGGAACAAAAATCATTGTTCTCAGCAGCACATCGCCGGCGTAAACTGTAGATGTGCTGATGATAACATGATACTGTATAGTGATCTGTTAGTGATCCACTAGTGATCGTTCTGTGGAAAGAGGCTGGGAAACAAGTGTTGAACAACATAAATATTGTCATTCACACTCATTTAGCGTCCTGAACTCAGCGCATGTAACTAAAACCGAACTGCTTCTGTGTGATGTGCAATATGTGAGCATTTGGGGCCCCATTTTGACCTTTGCCTAGGGCCCCACTTTGCTTAAAACTGGCCCTGCATATATGGCAGAATTTATGCAACGCTGCCTTTCCCGTGACCCTACATTCATGTTACATTCATCTTGGCCAAAGAAGAGTACTGATTGTTCAACCTGATTGACCCATTCTACAAGGAGAACTTTGCATTTTTCCTTCCTGAGGTGGAGAGGTCTTCTAAAATGGTGCTATACCAGAAGGCCATTGTAGAAAACATGTTTAAAAAAATTCCCATCAGACAACACTAGCGTCAGGGGGCAAGCTTCCGGCGCTGACCAGCGAGGAGAGGCCAGGGAGATACACATCAGGTACAGCAGAAACAGGCATAAACTGTCAAAGGCCTGGGCCAATTTCATAACACCCTCCCTGTGTCCAGGCCCTGATGATCAGGCATTTATTACAAGGAGACCTCCCGAATTCCTCTGCAACCTTCAGCTATTGAGTCTCAAACCTGGACACCTGTCATAAGCTGTCCCTCTATGTGTTGGAGATGTAGGGCTGCCCTGCCGCTAGTGTCTTGTCTGAGTGGGTTTTTGATGCTATAGGGCGGTCATAACAGACCGGTGCTTTCACCTCTAAAGAGAAAATGCTGACAGGCTCACTCTTAGAAAAATTAGCAAAGCCTGGATTAAAATAGACTTTTCCACACGACCAGATGACAGCAGCACATTAAAATCACTTTATCTTCAATATTTGAATGAGGCCCATCAGTTGTTGCCTTCAAGGGTCTATGAATGACCCCCCTTATAATTTTTTTCTGGCTTTCCACTGTGTGCAAAACCTTTATGAGTGTAGAAGTCCCACTACTACACTTTCTCCATTTTTTTAAGAGGCCATCCAGTAGTTGCCTTCAAGGGTGTATGGATAACCCTCCTTATAATTCTTTTCTGGTTTTGCAGCATGTGCAGAGCCTTTATTAGTGTAGAAGTACCATAACTACACTTCCTTAATATTTGGATGAAGCACTCCAGTTGGTTCCTTGAAGCATGTATGAATGACCCTGCTTGTAATTGTTGGCATAGCCTTTATGTGTCTAGGAGAGCACTACATAACTGAACAGAATGTGTGAGGCCCTCCTTTATGTCTAATACAGGGTGTGTCCGAGTCCCTCTGACTCTCTTATTTTTGGCACCTCTTGCTTCCTTCATAAATTACACTGAAATTTCCAATTTTTCAGCAAAAAAATTAAATTTCAGTTTACTTAAACTAGGTTTTTTAACACTTTAGTGACCGGGCCAATTTTTTTAAAATCCGACCACTGTCACTTTATGAACTCTTTAATATATCCCATTGATTTTGAGACTGTTTTTAGTGACACATTGCACTTTATGATAATGGAGAATTAGGCTGGAGTCACACACAACGTCGAAAAATACGGACCGTATTGTACGGCCGTAATACGCATAAATGGTCCCTAAATAGTGCTCCGTATGTCATCCGTTGTCAAGGTGTGGCTGCGTATTTTTCTCATGTAACCATCCGTATGTAATCCGTATGTGATCCGTATAGCATTTTTTTCTCGCAACCTTGCAAAATGGACCTTTAACGGTTTTAAGGCCTGCACATAATTTAAATCATGAGTGTGATATACAATGTCTGCAAAATATGTTTTCTGTTGGAATGTGCTAGAGATCCTCCATTCTATGACACTGTAAACTGTAGGTAGTAGGAATCCCTCCCCCCCCAAGTGTTATCAACCCTGCCACTCCCTCTGGAAGAGCAGGAATGTTAATTAGCTAGGGGGAAAAGATCCCTTTGTTCTCTGAAAGTGTGCTCGGATCTATATAGGAGATATTAAAAAGAAGCCTGGCTCGCAAGCCATACATGACAGAGAAACAACGATCATATTTCTTTGATCCGAGTGGACCCAGCTTCGCTGTGATGCCTGTTGCAAAACTCTCGGATCATCAGAACCTGAGATATGGGTTCCTGCTAAACGGTGTATCAGAAATACTGCATATTTGGGCTTGAATGATTGTACTCAACAAATTACAACCAATGATGCCATATATGTGTCTGTGCGGGCTTCCCTCGCTAAGTTATGATGATTATAAAGTTTGGTAAGATTTCTGCCTTGGAAAGAGAGAGGTGGGACTACCCCAGAATGCATCTCTCCGTGATGTCACATAGCAGAGTCTATAAGGCATTCCCTTGGCAAAACCAGCTCTGAACAGCTGCAGAGTCCGTGCTGAGCAGAACCCAGATGAGTTGAGACGTGTGGCTCCGCCTTCTCCTTCCCCCACTCAGCCACTTGGTTTTGCCTAAAGAGTCATGAACAACCGTGAGTGTTACTTTCTATGTTCATCCATCTTTTATTTTATATTTGTAACTGTACATATGTAATGTCTCAATTTTATAGCAACTTTTATCTGTGTAATCACTGCCCTCTTTCGGGGAATAAATGATTTAATATTTAGTTCTGTCTCCATGCTCTAAGAATCGAACTATGCGCCTTTGTTAGATAATCGCTACTAAATTGTTGGGTTGGCTTCGAACCCCTCCCTTGAGTCTATAACTTAAGCGGAGAAACCAGGAGCTGGTGGCAGCGCAGCGCGTTGTGTACGGTTATTGCGGCTTGCTGGCAGTCCAGAAGGGTCTTATATTGCTGAGTGAGGGGCTGCGGCCACAGCATTGATAATTCCCTGACTGCAGAAGCCTAATTGCTGGTTCACAACAAGCAGCCCGTCCGGCGACTAATTATCCTAGGTGCAGTTCCCTGACTGACCTGAGGGTAAGGGGGTGCCGGAGAGCTGTGAGTTCCAAAGTGGAACTGAGAAAGTGGGATGTACATAACTCCCCGCAGTATTTAGAAGATTGATAGCATGGTGGGGCATCCAAAATACCCCCCTGCAGCAAATTGTAGAGCGAGATTAGCTTGCTGGATATTTTTGTCACATGGTGCCAGTGGTGGGATAACTAAGATAAGCCCCCACTGCACCTGTGATAGCCGTGTGCCAGCAGTGTGTCACGTCCCTCCGTCCGCTGATACACCCGTGTCAGTGGTGGGATTGCGACATAGTGGTGACACAGGGTCTGCTGTCCGTCACATTTTGGTGGCAGTGGGACCCCCGTTAGTCTCCGTATTGGGCGAGCAGCGGTGGGCTGTTCGTCACAATAAGCACCAACCCTATTTATTGCCTCAACATCAGGTGGCAGCCTCCAATCTGCCCATTTTGGTGCTGTGTTTGTGTTGGTGTCTTGGTGGTTGTTAGCAAACATGTCCGACACACTTCAGTTCACCCCAACTGACCGTGTTCTGTTCAACTGGGTTTTGTCCCGCCGCTTTGGCCAGCCATACCCAGTGATTGTGGATCCGAGGAGGAGGAGACGCATGTGGGTGCATCCGCATTTGAGACAATGCCTCAATAAAGGCTATTTTCAGAGGCTTTATGCTGCTCTGAGGACACATCCCGACAAGTTTTTCCTCTATTGTCGGATGACTATTTCTACCTTTGATGTTTTGTTGCAGACAGTGCTCCCAGGGATCGGAGCGGCTTCTCCTTACGTTACGGTATGAATTCCTCAGCTACAGAATGTATGTGTCACGTGGACCCGTCCTGTGTGACACAACCCGCAGGCTGGTAACTAAGACAACAAGACATGGCACGTGTAACTGTCCTGTGTGACATGACCCGCAGGCCGGTAACTAAAACAACAAGACACGGGGGAAGGGGAAACAGTTACAACGGTGGGCCCTGCGATAGGGAACGGGGACGTGGAGACCTCCTGCACTCCCTTGAGTCAGTGTCCCTCACACTCCTAACATTCCCTATACTGGCTCCTCACCTGTCGCCGAGCCGGAAACTGTCACCCTAGCACACCCTACACCTATCCCTTGCTAGAGAGCTGGGTGATGCAGGCACTGGCCCCACCGCTGTACTAATACACACCAGGGAAAAATACAAACAGGGAAACACCATTTAGCTTTGCTCTGTTGCTATTGCTCCCAGCAACAGAGACCACCACCAGAATGCAGCTTTCCTCCAGAAAAGCTGCTACTTCTCCAAGCTTTGTCAGAGCTGCAAGGAACACCTCTCTGTAATTCCTTCCTCACCAGACTTTACACCAGAGCTCCCCTGAGCTGCTCTCTGTAGTTCCTTCCTTCACCAGTCTTGGTTGGAAATGAGCAATATCACCAACAGTGATTGCAACCACCTGCACTAAACTAAAGTAACCAGAGTGCAATGACCCTAACGGCCACCGGGGGCAAAACTAGAACTGAAATCACCACAGTGCAATGACCCTAATGGCCACCGGGGACAAAACCAACTTTAAGCACAGTGTAATAACCCTAATGGCCACTGGGGGCAAAACCAGCCCTGAGCTAAAGCTCAAAGGAAAAAAAGGTAACTTATTCAAAACCTGTCATAATCCAGCATGGATCATGACAGTATGTAGATGATTAGTTTCTAAAAGAATTCTCTTACTCAGTAATACCTTTTTGGCCGAGTAACATTATGAACTGGTACCAAATATATGCTCTAAAAGTTAGAAGACTTTGATGTGTTATTCCCCATTACATAGCCGTGGTACATGTGTTTATGTATTGTTCGCTTAGCTTCTTACTTACACACTGTTCTGGTGATCTATATGTAACATGTGCATCCTTTAGCATGTATTAATGTATATATTATTTACATTTGTTTAATTGTAGGTTCCTCACAGCTGGCCTTTCTTATGCCGCACTCCATCCGGAGATTTTGATTGGGCGATCGACAATATCCGGCATCGTTCGGGCTACATGTTCTGAAATCTGGCCCAGACTTAATAACTGGTCATGCCAGAGCTCAAGATGGGAGACTGGTTGAGGATTTCCAGGGGATTTGTGGAGCACTGCCAATTCCCCAATTGTATTAGAGCCCTGGATGGGAAGCACATCCGTGTGTGTAAGCCGCCGAACTCAGGGTCCCAATTCTATAATTATAAACAATATTTTTCTGTAGTGCTGTTGGCTCTGGTTGACAGTAACTACAGGTTTATAATTGTAGACATTGGGGCTCAAGGAAGAACTGGAGACTCTCGAGTAGTGTTGAGCATTCCGATACCGCAAATATCCGGTATCGGCCGATATTAGCTGTATCGGAATTCCGATACTGACTTCCGATACTTTTTTCATATTGGATACCGGAATCGTAAGTTCCCATAATGCTATGAGCCCGCTCGCTTTGATTCAGCCAATGGGAATCGTCAGAAGTGTGGGCACATCCTGTTAAGCATGTAGGCATGTTAACTATTGGCATGGCTGTGATTGGCTGCTGAAATGATGTCATGATGCACTATAAAAGCCGCCGCCGCCATTTCTGGTCACTCTGCTGTGAATTCAGTTAGGGACAGGCTGCTGTTGAAGACTGTGAGGGACAGTTAGAGATAGCGATTCTCAAAACAATAGTGTGCTTTACCCAGGCTACATAAACCACTACTGTGGCTTTCTTTTCCCTAGCAGCAGTGTTCACAGCTGTCTGCAAGGGCTGTGTGAGTGCAGCTCATGCTGTGTAGTGGGTCCTTCAGCCACGTCTGGTTATAGGCCGCCCAGCGTGCCTCACTGCTGCCTCATGCATAATTTTTTTGAGCTGCTTATTTTTCAAAAATTCTATCTAGTGTGCTTCCATCCGTGTCCATATACGTTGGTTGCAAACACTAGTAGTAGACAGCGGAGCCTTTCTGCAGCCTTTCAGTGCTAGTGCCCACTTAGTTAAACTGTTCACGGCTGTCTGAGAGGTCTCTGACTGTGTGTGAATGCAGCTCACGCTGAGTAGTGTGTCCTTCAGCTACGTCTGGTTGTAGGCTGCTCAGCGTGCGTCACTGCCTCACACATATTTTTCTTTTATTGCAGCTCATTTTTTCTTCTCCTATTAATGTGCATCCATCCGTATCCATATACGGTGGTTTCAAACACTCTAGGAGTAGACAGCGGAGCCTTTCTGCAGCCTTTCAGTGCTAGTGCCCACTTAGCTGCACTGTTCACGGCTGTCTGAGAGGTCTCTGTGTGTGAGTGCAGCTCATGCTGAGTAGTGTGTCCTGCAGCTACGTCTGGTTGTAGGCTGCTCAGTGTGCGTCACTGCCTCACACATATTTTTCTTTAATTGCAGCTCATTTTTTCTTCTCCTATTAGTGTGCATCCATCCGTATCCATCTACATTGGTTGGTTGCAAACACTATATAGGAGTAGATAGAGGAGCCTTTTTTCTGGCTTGTGCCCTTCAGCTGCAGCCAGATTAGTATTACCCAATTTTTTTGGAGCCTCATCTTTTGCATTGTAGGTTACCTGCCTGCATTGTAATAGCTCCAAAAAGTTGGTGATACTATCACTTTCAAATCTTTGGTCACATCCTTTTAGTTTTTTTTCACAAAAAAAAACAATAAAGTTCACCAAACACTACATTTGAAAGTTGTGTAGGCCACATTAGCTCCTATTAAAGTGTAGTCGACACACACACTTCATAAAATTAGTGTTTCTTCCACCTGTAACCAGCTGTTCAGGAATAAGCACACTAAGCCCCCCCTTTGTACTTTTCTGCCTATCTTTATCAGTCTAGCAAGATGAAGAAGGCAGGCAGTAAGGTACGTGGGCGTGGAGTTTCAGCAGGGAGAGGACGTGGGGATTCTGCAGGGAGAGGATGTGAGGATTCTTCAGGGAGAGGACGTGGGGATTCTGTGCCTGCTGCGGGCACCAGTGAGTCAGCATCCCCCAGTTTTAGCAGGCAACAGTCATTTATGCGCAGATTTGTAGGACCTTGCCGTACCACACTGCTGTGGGAGGACCAAATTGAAGCCGTTGTCGGACGGATGGCAGCTAACGCATTGACTTCAATGACTTCCACATCCTCTCAGGGCCAGAGCACCGAAGAGCAGCCATCTGTCTCTTCACCACCTGCCAAAGTGCCCAGGCAGTCAGAGAGCCCTGGACAGGAGCCATCACAGTCTCTACTTCTGTTCTCTGAATCTGTTGGCTTGGAAAGAGGGGGCCAGCCAAGCAGCATTCCAGAATGTGAAGAAGAGGGAGTATGCAGTGATGCGCAACTTCTTTGTCCCTCTGAATCTGAAGAGGCGGGTGGGCCAGTGCCTATGGTCAGCACACCTCAGTACGCATCAGATGATGACGAGACTCAGGTGCCACTTTCTGGTGCGTACGGTGCTGGTGAGACAACCCAGGAGAAGCAGGTGTTTGAAGAGGGGAGTGTAGATGATGAGGTCCTTGACCCATCATTGCGTGAGGAACAGGAAGGTGGTGGGATCAGCTCTGAGGAAGAGATTCCCCGAACGGCCAAAACAGGAGGGAGAGGGAGGGGGCAGACTTGGTTGCCTGTAGACTCCACTTCGGCACCCGTTAGGAGCATTCCTCTTTCAAAAGCCAAAACGGGCGCTCCCAAGACTTGCAGTGCGTGGTCCTTTTTTGACACAGTTGCAGATGACATTTGCTTTGTCAAATGCAAGCTGTGTCATCAGAGAGTCAAAAGAGGGAAAAATGTCAGCAACCTCAATACCACTAATATGTGGAAACATGTGCGGACCAAGCACGAGGTGGAGTTACACAGACACACTGAAGACGTAGGCCAACGTACAGCACCACCTACCACCTCTTCAGCTCGTCTTGGGGCCTCTTCCTCCATCTCACACACAGCTGGTTCGACTTCCTCACAGGATCGCCAAGGAAGAACCTCTGGCACTGTTGTCCGGAGACCCTGTGACATTCCACCCACAGCACCACGTTCCCAGTCATCCTCACACTCCCAGGCCACTTGACAGCCATAGGTAGCACAGGCATGGGATAAAAGGCGGCCATACTCGGCAAACCATCCCCGAGCACAGGCTCTGAATGCTGGCATTGCCAAACTACTGGCACTTGAAATGCTCTCATTCAGGCTGGTGGAGACTTACACCTTCCAGGACTTCATGGCATTGGTAGTCCCACAATACACCGTGCCCAGCCGCTTTTATTTCAGCAGGCGAGCCGTCCCTGCCCTGCAGAAACATGTGGAGGGAAAAATAAAACATGCGCTACTAAACGCCGTTAGTAGCAAGGTCCACCTGACCACCGATGCGTGGACCAGTAACCATGGACAGGGACGATACCTTTCCCTCACTGCCCATTGGGTCAATGTTGTGGAGCTGGGTACAGATCTGGAGAGTGGCGCTGTACGTGTTCTGCCAACTCCACGGATTGCAGGAATCCAGTCTGTACACATAGACTCCTCCTCCTACTCAAGTTCCTCAGAAAGCCTGTTACGACCGATATGAGCACAGCCATGGCCAAACGTCAACAGGCCGTACTCAAATTAATTTCTTTGGGGAATCGAAGCCACACAGCGCAGGAGCTCTGGAATGCCATCAAGCAGGAGAGCAACGTGTGATTTGTGCCAGTGAATCTCCAGCCGGAATTGGTAGTGTGTGGCAATGGCCAAAATCTGGTGGCAGCTCTTGGCCTAGGGAACCTCACTCACATCCCATGTCTGGCACATGTGCTGAACTTGGTCGTGCAGAGCTTTCTGAGGGACTATCCGGATCTTGATGCACTGCTGCACAAGGTCCGCATAGAGTGCGCTCACTTGCGGCGTTCCAGCATGGCAAGATCGCGCCTTGCTGCTCTGGAACCCCCATTTACGCCTTCCGGAACATCGCATCATATGTGACCTACGCACCAGGTAGAATTCAATGTTACATATGTTGGAGCGGTTGTGTGAGCAGCAGGCAGCAGTCACGGAGTACCAGCTGCATCAGGCGCAAACAAGTCGCTCTGTGCGCCGGTCACACTTCAGCACCACTGAGTGGGCCTCTATGAAGGACATCTGCCTCGTTTTGCGTGCCTTCGATGATTCCACGTGGATGGCGAGTGCAGATGATGCACTAGTCAGCATGACTGTCCCCCTTATCTGCCTGCTTCAAAAAACACTGCAAGCACTAAGGGAGGAGGTTTTGGAAGAGGTGGAGGATGAGGAGTCCCAAATGCCATCTGCTTCTGGACAGTCTGCGCTACGTGGTTCCTCACAAAGGCCTAGGCAGGGGACACTTTGTGAGGAGGATAAGGAGGAGTCGATGGAGGAGGAAGACATCTCTCTAGAGGAGGGAGGTACACAAAGATCTAGTCAGTATGTACAGCGAGGGTGGGGTGATGCAGAGCAGGCCGAGGTCACGCCTCAAGCAGGTGACAGCGATTCTTTGGCAGTTGGGAGTCTGCAGCACATGGTTGATTTCATGCTGTAGTGCCTGAGAAACGACCGCCGCATCGCCCACATTCGCTACACGGCTGATTATTGGGTGTACACCCTCAAAGATCCTCGCTACCGGGACAACTTACAAAGCCTCATACCAACGTTGAACCGGGAGCGTAAACTGCAGGAGTACCAAGACACACTGGTGCAGTCCATCATGCTTTCCATTCCACCCTACAGCAGTGGTGCTAGTGCTTTACAAAGCACCTCTGTGCGTCGAGGCAGTGGAGGAAACTCGGCACAAAGAGGGAGCAGAGGCAGCGCCTCAGCACAAGGCAAGACCACTATGGCCCAAATGTGGCAAAGTTTTGTGTGTCCGCCACAATTGTCTACACCATCACAGACGGCTCCAGTCAGCAGGAGGCAACGTTTCCGTCAGATGGTGACAGACTACATGTCTTGCCCTGTCAGTGTACTCCCAGATGGCTCTTCCCCCTTCAAGTTTTGGGACTCTAAGCTGGATACATGGCCAGAGCTTAGCCAGTATGCAATGGAGGTGCTGGCTTGCCCTGCTGCCAGTGTATTATCGGAACGCGTCTTTGGTGCCGCAGGTGGTGTACTAACAGACAGTCGCACGCGACTATCTTCCGATAACGTCGACCGGCTTACTTTTCTGAAAATGAACAAGGCCTGGATCTCTCCAGAATTTGCCAGTCCTCTTCCTGACTAAATAATTGGTTGGCAACAGTATCCAGGTCTCCTGTTGTGTTCATGTTTCTACCACCTGAACTATAATCCCTGGGCTTCAACACAGCCAGTTGTCGCTCAGATGTGTCGTCTGCACAGGGAAAAACACACTAGCTCCTGTGTTAGTGGGGTTCAGTAACGCCAGCTGCTCCCCTGCTGTGTGGACGGCAAAGTCTCCTGCTCCATCCACATTCAAACTCCTACTGATTTTTAACTGTGCTCCACTTAGGTCTCTGGCTCCACTGTCTCTAGTATTTCCCCTGGCCTCCAACCCCGCCTGTTACAGCTCTGAAGTGGCATCTGCACAATCCACACTTGTTCCAGTGTTACTGGGGCTCAGTCACGTCAGTTGATCCCCTGATGTGTGTCCGGCAAGGTCTCCTGCTCTGTCCACATTCCCATTACTAATAGTGTAAATGAGGACAGAGCAGGAGACTACCTCTATAAAACCAGCTGCAAGTTGGCCTCCGCCTGCTCCATGCCTCATCCTGGGCTCCAACAACGCCAGTTGGTGTTCAGAAGTGCCGTCTTCAGAGAAAAACACACTAGCTCCTGTGTTAGTGGGGTTCAGTAACGCCAGCTGTTCCCCCGCTGTGTAGACGGCAAAGTCTCCTGCTGCCTCCACATGCCCAAAATATCAGCCCTCAGCCTGCTCAATGCCTCAACCTGGGCTCCAACAATGCCAGTTGGTGTTCAGAAGTGTCGTCTTCCCAGAGAAAAACACACTAGCTCCTGTGTTAGTGGGGTTCAGAAACGCCAGCTGTTCCCCCGCTGTGTAGACCGCAATGTCTCCTGCTCCATCCACATTCAAACTACTACTGATTTTTAACCGTGCTCCACTTAGGCCTCTGGCTCCACTGTCTCTAGTTTTTGCCCTGACCTCCAACCCTGCCAGTTGCTGCTCTGAAGTGGCGTCTGCACAATCCACACTTGTTCCTGAGTTACTGTGGCTCAGTCACGTCAGTTGATCCCCTGATGTGTGTCTGGCAATGTCTCCTGCTCTGTCCACATTCCCATTACTAGTAGTGTGAACGGCAATGCTGGCAATGCCACTTGTGCCACTGCTGCAGGCCAAACTGAATGCGGACAAATCCTGTTGTAAATCTTTTGTGACAGGCTGAACGGAAGGTGTAATCTTCAAACTTTTATAGATTACAACTACAGGAATGCCTGACACAAATGATGAAGAAGAAGAATAGGAAGAAGATGAAGAAGTAGAATATGAAGAAGAATAATAGTTGAATAAGAAGAATATGAAGAATGTGAAAAAAAAAAAATAGGAAGAAGGTGAAGAAGAAGATGAATAAGGTGAAGAAGTTGATGAAAAAGATGCTGCTGAGGATGATGAAGGAGAAAGTGTGGGAGAAGTAAAAAAGAAGGTGAAGAGCATAGAAGTAGTGAAACATACATATCTGACAAAATATTAAAGACTTTAACATAGTCAATATCTTTGTAACTACGAACGTCTTTAAAAAAAAACAAATTCCTGCTATTCCATTTGATTGGGCTAAACCTCTATGGCTTTAATGTCTCCTACACCTCCCACAATACATTCTACATTATTATTAGTTGTTTTTCTTCATGTAGAATTAACCTACAGGGAAAAAAAGGGTTTTTTTTATTCCGATATTTCTGTTCCATTGACTTGAATGGGACTTCCGGGATCGGAATCGGCGATACCCGATACTTTTTTTTAGATCGGCCGATCGATTCCAATCCGATATTTTTCAGTATCGGGTGGTATCGCTCAACACTACTCTCGAGTC
This sequence comes from Dendrobates tinctorius, assembly GCF_039654945.1. Taxonomy (NCBI): domain Eukaryota; kingdom Metazoa; phylum Chordata; class Amphibia; order Anura; family Dendrobatidae; genus Dendrobates; species Dendrobates tinctorius. Next base: position 528,703 of record NW_027361862.1, on the reverse strand, counting down.
TACAATTCTTTCATTATGGGTCGGCGGCTGCGCAATAACCAGTTGGACCTACCACCACGTCAGCTGCCAGGCTCAAATGAAGAAGCGGTGCCTTATGTCCTAGTGGGGGATGAAGCTTTCCAATTGACCAGGCATGTCATGAGGCCATACCTGCGCAGAAACCTTGACCATCGGTGCAGGATTTTTAATTTGCATCTTTCACGTGCCCGAAGACTGGTGGAGTGCGCCTTCGGCATTCTTTGTGCCAAATGGCGTGTCCTGCAGTCTGCCATTCAGCTGAGTGAAGCCAACGTCAATGAGGTCATCAAAGCTTGTGTGGTCCTCCATAACTTCACTAGACTGCATGATTGTTCCTCATCTGATGTGACTGAAGGTGTGGTGGACAATGGGCATAGGCCTAGGCCACATGTGCTCCCTTTACGGCGTCTTCTCTCAGAACTCAAAGTACGTGATGTGTTCTCCCAGTAATTTGTTTCACCTCATGGTGCTACTACCTAGCAAGATCAGGCTGTATCTATGTTGTGATGTTCTTATGTGTGTGTATATAAATCTATTTTTTTTCTGTTCTATGATTTGTGTGTTCGGTTTATATGGGCTAAAGTTGACTTACTTCTTCGAATGCCTAAAATAATTCAAGAAGAAGGCCAAAGTTGCATTTTCAAATTTTTTATAAATGCAAAAAATAACTTAGAATACTGTTTACCATATTTTGGTCATGTGGCAGATATTGCCCTGGCCATTTATCCTTTTCTGTATAGGACATTATATTATTTGGACACCCAAATAGGTAAAATGAAAAAATAATTTTCTAACACAAAAACATAAACAACTTTTTGTTTTTATAACTGCTGGTAGCTTGGAGGAGGTGATGGCGAGAGGCCTTCATCTCATTGTTGGGGGTTGGGGTGCCCAGCTTGACCATCACCCTGTTGGGGTGGTTGTTCTTGGCCCTGTGGGAATATGTGGCCATGGTCATGCAGCTGCGCACCAAAGAGACCATAAGGATAATGATTAAAATTATGTGGCTGATTGTAGTCTGTTATGAATGAGTCACTGGAGGAGGAAAAAGCAAAAATACAAGCTAAGTCCAGAAAACCGGAGAGGTTGGTAGCTAGCGGATTGCAGACCCCTGATCCTATTCACAACAACTAACAGTAGCCGTGGGGTGTTCCTATGGTGGTCCTAGACACCTCGTTCACAGCCGGAGAACTAAATAAACCTAAAGAAAGAAAGGGGAAATCTAAACTGCCCCAGAGCAGACCCCAAAGCAATAGACAGCCCCCAACATGTATTGACGGTGAAAACAGAAGAAAACACAAACACAGACAGAAAGACAGGCTGAGCAAACGATGGGGCCCTCACTATCTAGATAGGACAGGAAAGAAAAGAAATTGTCTGCAATCACGCAAAAACCCTGCCAAAAATAATGTCCAACACGTCTGATAGAAAAGGCCCTGAAGTCACTAGACTTCAAAATCGCTATATCAGCACTCAGGTATATTCTGAAAACAGAGTAAAGAGATCAACTGATCAGAGACAAAATTGGAGTTCAGCCAGTCCCAACCAGGGCTGGCTGAACACAAACACTAAGTAAACCAGACAAAAACTCATGGAACAATAGCAGAGCAAAAACTTAGCTTTAGTAGACAGGACTAAACTGGAGGCCAGAGCTCAGAGCAGAGAGGATCACCAGCAACCCAGCAGGGCATCAGCGGCCTTATATCCACTCAGAGATTCCGGATGTCCAATCATACTCCACCTGTTCAGATGACAGGTTTTTCCCATCCAAATCAATTTCACTACCTCCTTTCACCAGCAGAGGGAGTTCACCGGACATCAAAGGTGAAGGAGAAAATGAGCTCATAACAGTACCTCCCCCTTGAGGAGGGGTCACCGAACCCTCATCAACGCCACCAGGGCGATCAGGATGGGCCCGATGAAAAGCACAAACCAATCTTTCGGCATGAATATCGGATGCAAAGACCCAAGAATTATCCTCCTGGCCATAACCCTTCCACTTAACCAAATACTGGAGTCTCCGTCTAGCCAGACGAGAATCCAGTATCTTCTCAACCTCATATTCCACATTACCTTCAACCAATACAGGGTCAGGAGGTGCCACCACAGGAACTACTGGTTCAAAAAACCTCTTTAACAGAGACTTATGAAACACGTTATGGATCTTGAATGTAACAGGAAGAGCCAATCGAAAAGAGACCGGATTAAGAATCTCCAAAATCTTATAAGGTCCAATAAATCTAGGTTTAACTTTGGAGAAGCCACCTTCGTAGAGATATTCTTTGATGACAACCAAACCATATCACCCACCTTAAACCGGGGACCAATGGTCCTATGTCGTTTGGAAAACCGCTGGGCCTTTTCCTGGGAGAGAGACAACTTATCCACCACGTGGTCCCAGATCTCATGCTTTCTCTACACTACAGTGTCAACACCTGGGCAGGCAGAAGACTCCACCTACATCAAAGTGGCAGAACTAGCTCTTTTATTTAAAGCAAATTCGGCCAAGGGCAAAAATGAAACCCAATCATCCTTATCAGCAGAAATAAAACATCTCAAATAAGACTCCAAAGTCTTATTTGTTCTCTCTGTCTGCCCATTGGTCTGAGGGTGAAACGCAGAGGAGAAGGACAACTGAATTCCCAGCTTGGAACAAAAAGTCCTCCAAAATCTAGAAACAAACTGAACTCCTCTGTCAGACACAATGTTCTCAGGAATCCCATGCAAGCAAACCACCTGTTGCAAAAATAAGGGAACCAACTCTGAGGAAGATGGCAACTTAGGGAGTGGTACAAGATGGACCATCTTAGAGAATCTATCACAAATCACCCAAATAACAGTCATTCTCTGAGAGACAGGCATATCAGAAATAAAATCCATTGAAATATGGGTCCATGGCCTCCTGGGCACCGGCAAAGGCATCAACAACCCACTAGAGTGAGAACAAGGTTTAGACCGGGAGCAAGTCCCACAGGACTGCACAAAATTCCTGACATCACGAGTCAAGACGGGCCACCAAAAAGATCGACTCACCAGATCTCTAGTACCAAAAATACCTGGATGACCAGCCAATGCGGAGCAATGAACTTCAGACATTACTCTCTTCCTCCACTGGTCAGGAACATACAATTTTCCAATGGGACAATGCTCAGGTTTGTCCTCCTGAAACTCTTCCAGAGCACATCTCAAATCGGGCAAGATGGCAGAAAGAACTACCCCCTCACCTAAGATGGTAGCAGGCTTGGTCACAATAGGAGAATCAGCAAAGAAACTCCTAGAGAGGGCGTCTGCCTTGACATTCTTAGTGCCCGGAAGAAAAGAGACCACAAAATCAAAACGTGTGAAAAACAAGGCCCACCTAGCCTGTCTAGGATTCAAGCGTTTGGCCGACTCAAGGTAAATCAAATTCTTGTGGTCAGTAAGGACCACGACTTGATGTTTAGCTCCCTCCAACCAATGTCTCCACTCCTCAAATGCCCATTTCATGGCTAACAGTTCCCGATTCCTCCCATCATAGTTGCGTTCGGATGGGGAGAACTTTCGAGAAAAGAAAGCACAGGGATTCATTATAGATGTTACCGGATCTTTTTGGGACAAAACAGCTCCTGCACCAATCTCAGAAGCGTCCACCTCTACCTGAAACGGGAGTGAGACATCAGGTTACAGCAAAACCGGAGCAGAAGTGAACCTCCGCTTCAGCTCCTGAAAGGAAGAAACAGCCTCTGGAGACCAATTCAGCACATCAGCACCCTTCTTAGTCAAATCAGTCAATGGTTTGGCAATGCCAGAAAAATTAGCTATAAATTTACGATAAAAATTAGCAAAACCCAAAAACTTCTGGAGGGCCTTCAAAGAAGTGGGCTGAACCCAATCATAAATGGCCTGTACCTTGGCTGGGTCCATTTCAATAGTTGACGGAGACAAAATAAATCCCAAAAATGAAATCCTCTGTACACCAAAAAGGCATTTCGATCCCTTAACATACTGGGAATTCTCCCTCAAAATCCGGAACACAGTCCGAACATGTTCCACATGAGAGTCCCAATCCCTGGAAAAGATCAAAATATCATCCAGATAGATGATCAAAAATGTATCCACAAAGTCCCGGAAAATATCATTCATGAAGCACTGGAAGACAGAAGGGGCATTAGTGAGCCCAAAAGGCACCACCAGGTACTCAAAATGTCCCTCCGGAGTATTAAACGCCGTCTTCCATTCATCCCCATGCTTAATGCGAATAAGATTATACGCCCCCCTGAGGTCAAGCTTGGTAAACCAGCAAGCACCTTTAACTCTGGAGAATAGATCAGAAATCAGGGGTAACGGATACTGATATTTAACAGTAATTTTGTTGAGGGAACGATAGTCAATACAAGGCCTTAATGAACCATCTTTCTTGGCCACGAAAAAAAAAACAGCACCCAAGGGTGAAGAGGATGGTTTAATATGACCCTTCTCCAACGACTCCTTAATATAAGATCGCATAGCCTCGTGCTCGGGTACAGATAAATTGAAAAGTCGACCCTTGGGAAATTTACACCCAGGGCTCAACTCAATTGCACAGTCATAACTCCTATGAGGAGGCAAAGACGCAGACTTATTCTCACTAAATACATCATAAAAATCAGCCAAATAGTCAGGAACATCATGCGACTGGGGAGAGGTGGAGAAAACAGGAGCGTCACCAAGAGCACACTGACAACCCCAACTCACCACAGACACAGATTTCCAATCCAAAACTGGATTATGGATTTGCAACCAGGGAAATCCGAGAACAATGGTATCATGCAAATTATGCAACACCAAAAATCTGCAATTTTCTTGATGGTCTGGGGCGACCCGCATTACCACCTGGGTCCAAAACTGAGGTTTATTCTTCGCCAAAGGAGTACCATCAATACCCCTCAAAGGGATAGGCGTCCGCAGAGGTGTTATAGGAAACCCACAACGTTTAGCAAAATCCAAGTCCATCAGGTTCAGAGCTGCTTCCGAATCCACAAAAGCCTTAGCGGAAAATGTGGACAGGGAGCAGATCAGAGTAATTGCCAGAAGAAACTTAGGTTGAACTCCACCCACAGCAAATGTGTGTGCAAAACGTTTCTCTCGTTTAGGGCAGACAGAAATCATATGAGAGGCATCTCCACAGAAAAAACACAGCTTATTACGCCTTCTGAACTCCTGACGTTGCACCCTAAACAAAACTCTATCACATTGCATAGGTTCAGACATTTGTTCAACAGGTGGCAACATTTCTCATGTACTTTTACATTCATGTAAACGCTGATCAACCTGAATGGCTAATGACATAGAATCGTCAAGACCAGAGGGAACAGGAAATCCCACCATAGTATCTTTTATGGTTTCTGACAAGCCCTTCCGAAAGAGAGCTGCCAAGGCACCATCATTCCAGGTAGTAAGGACAGCCCACTTTCGGAATTTTTGACAGTATAACTCTGCAGAATCCTGACCCTGGCTCAATGCCAACAGGGCTTTCTCAGCTTGATCAATAGCATTAGGTTCATCATACAACAACCCCAAGGCTTGAAAAAATGTGTCCACATTAGTTAGAATAGGATCATCAGGTGTCAAAGAAAACGCCCAATCCTGGGGATCGCCGCGCAGCAAAGACATGACAATTTTAACCTGCTGCGCGGAGCTCCCTGATGAGTTAGGCTTCAAGGCAAGAAATAATTTACAATTCTTAAAATTCAAAAATTTAGACCGATCCCCAAAAAGCACATCAGGAGTAGGAATCATTGGTTCAGCAGCATGTGAATGAGCAAGATAGGCGGAAATTCCCCGCACTTCAGCAGCCAGCTGCTCCACACGATCAGACAATTGCTTAATCTCCATTAAGAAGATTCCTCCTACGGCCCCAGAGAAAAAGAGGAAAAATATACATAAAAAAAATTCTGACACTTTTTTTATTTTTACAATTCTTTCCTGCTATTGAGTACCCTAGAATCTGCGGTATGGCTGGTGATTCTGTTATGAATGAGTCACCGGAGGAGGAAAAAACAAAAATACAAGCTAAGTCCAGAAAACCGGAGAGGTTGGTAGCTAGCGGATTGCAGACCCCTGATCCTATTCACAACAACTAACAGTAGCCATGGAGCGTTCCTACGGTGGTCCTAGACACCTCATTCACAGCCGGAGAACTAAATAAACCTAAAGAAAGAAAGGGGAAATCTAAACTGCCCCAGAGCAGACCCCAAAGCAATAGACAGCCCCCAACATGTAATGACGGTGAAAACAGAAGAAAACACAAACACAGACAGAAAGACAGGCTGAGCAAACGATGGGGCCCTCACTAACTAGATAGGACAGGAAAGAAAAACAACTGTCTGCAATCACGCAAAAACCCTGCCAAAAATAATGTCCAACACGTCTGATAGAAAAGGCCCTGAAGTCACTAGACTTCAAAATCTCTATATCAGCACTCAGGTATATTCTGAAAACAGAGCAAAGAGATCAACTGATCAGAGACAAAAATGGAGTTCAGCCAGTCCCAACCAGGGCTGGCTGAACACAAACACTAAGTAAACCAGACAAAATCTCATGGAAAAATAGCAGAGCAAAAACTTAGCTTTAGTAGACAGGACTAAACTGGAGACCAGAGCTCAGAGCAGAGAGGATCACCAGCAACCCAGCAGGGCGTCGGCAGCCTTATATCCACTCAGATTCCGGATGTCCAATCACACTCCACCTGTTCAGATGACAGGTTTTTCCCATCCAAATCAATTTCACTACCTCCTTTCACCAGCAGAGGGAGTTCATCGGACATCAAAGGTGAAGGAGAAAATGAGCTAATAACAGTAGCCACATCCATCATACCCCCCAATATGACCATGTCGTCCAAACCCAGGTTGGGGCCAGCCTCCAACACTGGGTCTGTACAAGTGGCCATATTGGGCAGGTTGGTAATAGGCTGCCATTTGGCCCTGTTGTTGCCAAGGTTGGTTTTGGGGGGGAATGGGTGGAGGTGTAGGCACACATGCAGGCGGAACTTCAGATCCTAATTGAGCATGCACATCTGGTTATCGAGCAAGGCGGAGATGGTTACGAGTTGAGAGCTGCCACCTCTCAAGATACTCAAACAACTCATATGGGTCATTGGGGTGTGTGCATGCATCAATTAGGATCTGAATGGATCCTCGCACACGTAGCCTCACCTCACGGGGTAGGGGATCGGAGGTACCGGGCCAGGCTTCGGGAATATGCCTCTTCACCCTCAACCTGGGCAGCCCTGGACAGGTAATTTAGGACACCTGTGTCTACATGCCTCCGGGTATCAGAGGCAGTGTTGTCTCTTCTCTGTCTCCCACGGCGGCCTACGGCTGCAGGCTGGCGGGACCCCTCAAGACGGCCAGTAGGGCTGCTGCTGTTGCCGGGGTCTTCTATGTTGCTGGCTGCTGATGGCTCTGCTGGTTCTGGACCAGGTCCAGAACCTGATGCTGGTTCTGGTGCTGGTGGAGCTTGGGGGTTGCAAAAGCTCGGGTCGGAACATGGGCCAGCAACCTCTTCACATCCCCCGTCCGGGTCTATAATGGGCTCAGTATCTGACCCTGTCTCCCTCTCTGTGAGGTTGGACTGAGTTCTGTTAGGAAATATACAAAAAAAAATGTAGCTCTGATGCTAAAAAGCATATGTGTCATGTGGTGTGATGTCTGTACTTACGGTCTGAGATCCATACTGGGTGCCAAAAATGACAAGCGGTCAAAATAGATGTATTTCTGCTTGGTCGGTGTTGCTGCCCCACTCCTGGCCCTCTGCTGTCTTTCCCGCCAGTACTGGTCGCGGATGCTGCGCCAGCATCTCATCACATCCTCAACTGCAATGTGAAGGGAAAATGCACTTTAACCTTTGTGAAATGTGCCAAGTAATATTCCTAACATGTCACATGGTCACGTGGCCTAGTAGGGGCTGCTTTTTAGCTAACTTTTTCATTAGCAAGCAGGGAGACCTACATACACAGTCTAGGATTGTAGGGGCTACTTTTCAGAAAGCTCACTTCTGGCCTTTAAGCTGATTGGTAAAAAAGGCAATTACTTACGAATTTGTTATTGCTCCTCACGTGGCCATTGGGCAAAGTCTGGGAACATGTGCACACAGATGCGCCTCCATGCTGCCTCTTTTCGGACTCGGTCAGAATAATGGGCATCCCATTGGTCCCAAAGTTCGGGCCTTTGCTGGACCAACACAATTAGGAGCTCCACATTAATGTGGCCAGACATGATGCTGGACTCCGTGGAGGCGTACTTCCGGGATGTCTCGAGCGCTTTTTGAGCTAATTAGCATGTCTAAGTTCCTGATGATGGATTGGCCCATTTTCTGTCACCAGGAGAAGTCCTGCGTATTTCTCGCAAGTCACACGTGTGTTCCGTGTGTAATGCGCATTTTTAGCGCACCCATAGACTTGCATTGGAGTACTACGGCCGTACTACGCTGACAGTCCCAGCATGCTGCGATTGGCTCGGCCCGTAAAAAAACGCAACAAAAATACGGCTGATGGGAGCTGCCCCATAGAGAATCACTGGTCCGTGTGCAATGCGTGTTTTTAACGCCTCTCACTCGTCCGTATTCCTCTCTAGTGTGACGCCGGCCTTAGAGTCAATATGTTTTATTTCTAAAAATATCAGAAATTTGACAAAAATGTTAAAAACAAATTGCAATTTTCAAACTTTGAATGATTATCTCTTTAGTCCAGATGGTCATACCACCCAACAATATTAATAAATGACATTTCCCTCAAACCTACTTTACATCAGCACCATTTGTAAAATGTTCTTTTATTTTGGTTGTAGTTTAGAAGGTTCAAAAATGGAACAGTCATTTTTAATTTTGTCAAGGAAATTTACAAAATTTATTTTTTCAGTGACCTGTTCAGTTTTGAAGTTATTTTAGGGGATCTACATATTAGAAACCCCCAAAAGTGATACCATTTTAATAACCACACCCCTCAACATATTCAAAATTGCTTTCAGGTAATTCATTAACCCTTCAGGTGCTTTTCAGGAGTTACTGCTAAGAGGAGAGAAAATGTTTGTTTTTACCACCCAAGTGTTGATAACTTCTGAACAGGCCACTATAGCCGGCAGACTCTTAGGCCGTCATTTGTCCGTGAACTGCCATGGCAAACATCAGGACCACACAATAATGATCTCGGGGTGCCACTATTGACAGCAGCTTTTAAGAGGTCACTGATCTTAGCTGATGCAGCAAGTTGTCAGCTATAGTGTAGAGCTACAGGATTGTCACCTGTCGGGGGCGCTAGTCTCTTATTTCACAGCTCAGTAAAAATGCGTATTGGTGGTCACTAAGGGGTTAAATCCTTTTTAAATTATGCCTTACATACAAGTCATTATACAGGAGAGAATGCTTCTTAATATTTTTTCCTGTAAATTCCAATCTCTTGTCTATTTTTAAAATTTTATTGGTAGTACTTAAAGCGTAGTAGACGTGTGACCCCATTGTTGTCGGCAGTGATCTGGGGGTCAGAGATGCTTCCAGGGGTCCTCCCCATGCTGTTCTCATTTCATTCAGCATTTTTCCAATCAATTTGAACACTTTCACTTCTCCCCAGACCTCTTTATAGGGTCTGCCGGAAAAATGCTCAGATTTCCCATAGACTCCGATTACACCTGTTATTGGAAACGAGAGTGAGAGTATTAAGAATTCCTAAGTTCGAGCAACAAGAACCCGAGCATTTTAGTGCTCGCTGATCTCTAGTTGTAATACTTAGTAATGGCCTCCTGGCGGCAGCACAGTACACCCATGGTCTCACGAAATTATTACGGTATTAATATTATTATGCATTTTACATAGCGCCATTTATTCCATGGCGCTTTACGTGTGAAAAGGGGAAATATAGACAAGTATAAAAAACATGTGTAAGACAAGGGACACACAAGTGCAGAAGGAGAGAGGACCCTGCCTGCGAGGGCTCACAGTCTACAGGAAGTACAAAAATCCTTATTATCTTTAACCTTTCTGCACCTCCACAGACACCAGGAGTAGAAGGACACAGGGATCACACCCTATATAACAGGACACCACTCTGCAGCTGCACCTTCACAGACACCAGGAGTAGAAGAACACGGGGATCACACCCTACATAACAGGACACCACTCTGCAGCTCCACCTCCACAGACACCAGGAGCAGAAGGACACGGGGATCACACCCTATACAACAGGACACCACTCTGTAGCTGCACCACAACAGACACCAGGAGTAGAAGAACACAGGGATCACACCCTATATAACAGGACACCACTCTGCAGCTGCACCTCCACAGACACCGGGAGCAGGACACGGGGATCATACCCTATATAACAGGACACGACTCTGGAGCTGCACCTCCACAGACACCAGGAGTAGAAGGACACGGGGATCACACCCTGTATAACAGGACACCACTCTGTAGCTGCACCACAACAGACACCAGGAGTAGAAGAACACAGGGATCACACCCTATATAACAGGACACCACTCTGCAGCTGCACCTCCACAGACACCGGGAGCAGGACACGGGGATCATACCCTATATAACAGGACACGACTCTGGAGCTGCACCTCCACAGACACCAGGAGTAGAAGGACACGGGGATCACACCCTATATAACAGGACACCACTCTGTAGCTGCACCACAACAGACACCAGGAGTAGAAGAACACAGGGATCACACCCTATATAACAGGACATCACTCTGCAGCTGCACCTCCACAGACACCAGGAGTAGAAGGACACAGGGATCACACCCTATATAACAGGACACCACTCTGCAGCTGCACGTTCACAGACACCAGGAGTAGAAGAACACGGGGATCACACCCTACATAACAGGACACCACTCTGCAGCTCCACCTCCACAGACACCAGGAGCAGAAGGACACGGGGATCACACCCTATATAACAGGACACCACTCTGTAGCTGCACCACAACAGACACCAGGAGTAGAAGAACACAGGGATCACACCCTATATAACAGGACACCACTCTGCAGCTGCACCTCCACAGACACCGGGAGCAGAAGGACACGGGGATCATACCCTATATAACAGGACACGACTCTGGAGCTGCACCTCCACAGACACCAGGAGTAGAAGGACACGGGGATCACACCCTATATAACAGGACACCACTCTGTAGCTGCACCACAACAGACACCAGGAGTAGAAGAACACAGGGATCACACCCTATATAACAGGACACCACTCTGCAGCTGCACCTCCACAGACACCGGGAGCAGAAGGACACGGGGATCATACCCTATATAACAGGACACGACTCTGGAGCTGCACCTCCACAGACACCAGGAGCAGAAGGACACGGGGATCACATCCTATATAACAGGACACCACTCTGGAGCTGCACCTCCACAGACACCAGGAGTAGAAGGACACTGGGATCACACCCTATATAACAGGACACCACTCTGCAGCTGCACCTCCACTGACACAGGGAGCAGAAGGACACGGGGATCACACCATATATAACAGGACACCAATCTGCAGCTGCACCTCCACAGACACCAGGAGTAGAAGGACACGGGGATCACACCCTATATAACAGGACACAACTCTGCAGCTGCACCTCCACAGACACCAGGAGTAGAAGAACACGGGGATCACACCCTACATAACAGGACACCACTCTGCAGCTGCACCTCCACAGACACCGGGAGCAGAAGGACACGTGGATCAATCAATCAATCAATCAATCAAATTTTTTATCGCCAAGTACATATTACATATATACAAGGAATTCTTTGTGGCAAAGAGGCAACATAATATATAACAACAGATACAACAAGTAAAATCTAACAAGACAGATACAGTATATAGTCTACACAATCACCACTCTGGAGCTGCACCTCCTCAGACACCAGGAGTAGAAGGACACGGGGATCACACCCTATATAACAGGACACCACTCTGCAGCTGCACCTCCAGACACACCAGGAGCAGGACACGGGGATCACACCCTATATAGCAGGACACCACTCAGCAGCTGCACCTCCACAGACACCAGGAGCAGGACAAGGGGATCACACCCTATATAACAGGACACCACTCTGCAGCTGCACCTCCAGAGACACCAGGAGCAGGACACAGGGATCACACCCTATATAACAGGACACCACTCTGTAGCTGCACCTCCACAGACACCAGGAGTAGAAGAACACGGGGATCGCACCCTATATAAAAGGACACCACTCTGCAGCTGCACCTCCACAGACACCAGGAGCAGAAGGACATGGGGATCACACCCTATATAACAGGACACCACTCTGGAGCTGCACCTCCACAGACACCAGTAGTAGAAGAACACGGGGATCACACCCTATATAACAGGACACCACTCTGCAGCTGCAACTCCACAGACACCAGGAGCAGGACATGGGGATTACACCCTATATAACAGGACACTACTCTGCAGCTGCACATCCACGGACACCAGGAGCAGAAGGACACGGGGATCACACCCTATATAACAGGGCACCACTCTCAAGCTGCACCTCCACAGACACCGGGAGCAGAAAGACACGGGGATTACACCCTATATAACAGGACACCACTCTGCAGCTGCACCTCCACAGACACCGGGAGCAGAAAGACACTGGGATCACACCCTATATAACAGGACACCACTCTGCAGCTGCACCTCCACAGACACCAGGAGCAGAAGAACACGGGGATTACACCCTATATAACAGGATATCACGCTGCAGCTGCACCTCCACAGACACCGGGAGCAGAAGGACACGGGGATCACACCCTATATAACAGGACACCACTCTGGAGCTGCACCTCCACAGACACCGGGAGCAGAAGGACACGGGGATCGCACCATATATAACAGGACACCACTCTGCAGCTGCACCTCCACAGACACTGGAAGCAGAAGGACACGGGGATCACACTCTATATAACAGGACACCACTCTGCAGCTGCACCTCCACAGACACCGGGAGCAGAGGGACACGGGGATCATACCCTATATAACAGGACAACACTCTGGAGCTGCACCTCCACAGACACCAGGAGCAGAAGGACACGGGGATCACATCCTATATAACAGGACCCCACTCTGGAGCTGCACCTCCACAGACACCAGGAGTAGAAGAACACGGGGATCACACCCTATATAACAGGACACCACTCTGCAGCTGCACCTCCACAGACACCGGGAGCAGAAGGACACGGGGATCAGACCCTATATAACAGGACACCACTCTGGAGCTGCACCTCCACAGACACTAGTAGTAGAAGAACACGGGGATCACACCCTATATAACAGGACACCACTCTGCAGCTGCACCTCCACAGACACCAGGAGCAGAAGGACACGGGCATTACACCCTATATAACAGGACACCACTCTGCAGCTGCACCTCCACAGACACCGGGAGCAGAAGGACACGGGGATCACACCCTGTATAACAGGACACCACTCTCGAGCTGCACCTACACAGACAACGGGAGGAGAAGGACACGGGGATTACACCCTATATAACAGGACATCACTCTGCAGCTGCACCTCCACAGACACCGGGAGCAGAAGGACACGGGGATCACACCCTATATAACAGGACACCACTCTGCAGCTGCACCTCCACAGACATCGGGAGCAGAAGGACACGGGGATCACACCCTATATAACAGGACACCAATCTGGAGCTGCACCTTCACAGACAACAGGAGAAGAAGTACACAGGGATCACACCCTATAGAACAGGACACCACTCTGCAGCCGCACCTCCACAGACACCAGAAGTAGAAGGGCACAGGGATCACACCCTATAAAACAGGACACCACTCTGCAGCTGCACCTCCGGAGACACCAGGAGCAGGACACATGGATCACACCTTATATAACAGGACACCTCTCTGCAGCTGCACCTCCACAGACACAAGGAGTAGAAGAACACGGGGATCACACTCTATATAACAGGACACCACTCTGCAGCTGCACCTCCACAGACACCAGGAGTAGAAGGACACGGGGATCACACCCTATATAACAGGACACCACTCTGGAGCTGCACCTCCACAGACACCAGGAGTAGAAGAACACGGGGATCACACCCTATATAACAGGACACCACTCTGGAGCTGCACCTCCACAGACACCGGGAGCAGAAGGACACGGGTATCACACCCTATATAACAGGACACCACTCTGGAGCTGTCACGGGGGCTTAGTTCAACTAAGGCTGAAATACCCGGGGCCCCTGTGGTGTCCCTTTACTAGGGGAAACCCTGTCTGACCCTCAACCCAGGGTTTTTGCTGAAGGTGCAAATGCCTGAGCCTCCGACCTTTCCTTATCTCCTGCTCAGCCCTGCACTTAACCCTCCACCCTCCACCCAGTGAGAAGTCACCACCAAAGCTCCCACACAAATAATGACAGACAGGGAGAACTTAAACTGCACTGCGCCGCACACACACAGGAATAAACAGTAATGTGAACAGGGCACAACTAAACACAAATATGGGAAGGAGAAAGGATAACGACGGATCATACGACACCAGATATGAATCTCTCTCTCTTGAACACCTCCACTCCAGACCGGAACCACTTGGTATGAAACACAAGCTATAATCGGCGACGCCCATAGGCCAGCATGACTATTTAAAGACCGTGGGCGTGACTAACCATCCAACCTGGTCTCCAGCAGGATTAACCCCCGAGAGCCTGAAGATCAGGCCGGCGCCACTGAGGCTATAGTGGCTGGAGGTGGAACTACCTCTGCCTGCCGGATGCTGTGGTGTGAACAGCGTCCGACATGACAGTACCCCGTCTTCTACGAGGGACCCCAGGGCCCTCAAGACTCATAGGACCCGGCTTGTCCGGATGACGACGGTGAAAAGAACTGACCAGCCGATCCGCATGTATGTCTGAGGCTGGAACCCAAGACCTCTCCTCTGGACCATACCCCCGCCAGTGCACCAAATACTGAAGAGTACGGCGTACTACTCGAGAGTCCACTACCTTGGCGACCTCGAACTCTAACTCGCCATCCACCATGACTGGAGGTGGCATCGGCGTTGTGTCCACAGAGCCTACCACCTTTTTCAATAAAGCCCTGTGAAACACGTTGTGTATCTTGTACACTGCGGGAAGTTCCAACCGATAAGCCACTGGGTTAATAATGGCAGAAATCCTAAAAGGCCCAATAAACCTTGGACCCAGTTTTAAAGAAGGGATTTTGAGTTTTATGTTCTTCGTAGCTAACCACACCCATTCACCCACACACAGGTCCGGACCTGGCACGCGTCTACTGTCAGCCACCCGTTTGTACCTGGCACTCATGCTCAACAAACGCTGTTTCACCCGCCTCCAGACTGATGACAATTGGGCTCCTAGCTGATCCTCCTCCGGGACACCCCCGGAGTCACCCTGACGTAAGGTACAAAACTGAGGATGTTGACCGTACACACAAAAGAATGGAGACTCTCCTGATGACTCTTGGCGGTGATTATTTAATGCGAATTCGGCCAGAGGAAGGAAAGTAGACCACTCCTCCTGGTTGTCGGACACAAAGCATCGTAAATACTGTTCTAGATTTTGGTTCATGCGCTCAGTTTGTCCATTAGACTGTGGATGAAACGCCGATGAATGTGACAACTTGATCCCCAACCTTGAGCAAAAAGCTTTCCAAAACCTCGCCACAAATTGCGTACCCCTATCAGATACTATGTCAGATGGTACTCCGTGGAGTCTGACCACCTCCTTCACAAACACCTGAGCCAATGTCTTAGCATTGGGCAAAGAGGACAACGCCACAAAATGCGCCATCTTTGAAAAACGGTCAACCACCACCAGGATGACCGTGTTCCCTGCCGAGGCTGGCAAGTCAGTGATAAAATCCATGGAGATTTCTGTCCATGGCCTATTGGGTACCCCCAGAGGCTGTAGCGTGCCAGCAGGACGGGTTCGAGGTGACTTAGCCCTAGCGCACGTGATGCAAGCTGCCACGTACGAGACCACGTCCTGCCGGATTTTGGGCCACCAGAAACGACGCGATACCAGCTCTAAGGTGCCCTTCACCCCTGGGTGACCAGCCAGTACCGAATCGTGGTGTTCCTTCAACACCTTAGGCCGAAGATGCAGGGGTACAAATGATTTGTTGGCGGGAAGTCCTGGTGGTACCTCCTCTTGGGCCTCGGCAATCTCCGCCTCTACCTCAGTCGTGAGAGCCGAGACCACTACCCCTTTCTGGAGGATGGGTACCGGCTCTTCCCGAGGTTCTCCCCCCGGAAAACACCTAGACAAAGCATCCGCCTTGGTGTTTTTAGCCCCGGGACGGTACGTCACAAGAAAATTGAAACGAGTAAAAAACAATGCCCAGCGAGCCTGCCTAGTAGACAGACGCTTGGCCGACTCCAGGTAGAGCAGATTCTTATGGCCGATTATAATGTCACGGGGGCTTAGTTCAACTAAGGCTGAAATACCCGGGGCCCCTGTGGTGTCCCTTTACTAGGGGAAACCCTGTCTGACCCTCAACCCAGGGTTTTTGCTGAAGGTGCAAATGCCTGAGCCTCCGACCTTTCCTTATCTCCTGCTCAGCCCTGCACTTAACCCTCCACCCAGTGAGAAGTCACCACCAAAGCTCCCACACAAATAATGACAGACAGGGAGAACTTAAACTGCACTGCGCCGCACACACACAGGAATAAACAGTAATGTGAACAGGGCACAACTAAACACAAACATGGGAAGGAGAAAGGATAACGACGGATCATACGACACCAGATATGAATCTCTCTCTCTTGAACACCTCCACTCCAGACCGGAACCACTTGGTATGAAACACAAGCTATAATCGGCGACGCCCATAGGCCAGCATGACTATTTAAAGACCGTGGGCGTGACTAACCATCCAACCTGGTCTCCAGCAGGATTAACCCCCGAGAGCCTGAAGATTAGGCCGGCGCCACTGAGGCTATAGTGGCTGGAGGTGGAACTACCTCTGCCTGCCGGATGCTGTGGTGTGAACAGCGTCCGACATGACAGGAGCTGCACCTCAACAGACACCAATAGTAGAAGAACACGGGGATCACACCCTATATAACAGGACACCACTCTGCAGCTGCACCTCCACAGACACCGGGAGCAGAAGGACACAGGGATCACACCATATATAACAGGACACCACTCTGGAGCTGCACCTTCACAGACAACAGGAGAAGAAGTACACAGGGATCACACCCTATAGAACAGGACACCACTCTGCAGCCACACCTCCACAGACACCAGAAGTAGAAGGGCACGGGGATCACACCCCATAAAACAGGACACCACTCTGCAGCTGCACCTCTACAGATAATGGAAGTAGAAGGGCACTGGGATCACACCCTATATAACAGGACACCACTCTGCAGCTGCGCCTCCACAGACACCAGAAGTAGAAGGACACGGGGATCACACCCTATATAACAGAACACCTCTCTGCAGCTGCATCTCCACAGACACCGGGAGCAGAACTACACGGGGATCACACCCAATATAGCAGGACACCACTCTTCAGCTGCACCTCCACAGACACCGGGAGCAGAAGTACACAGGGGTCACACCCTATATAACAGGACACCACTCTGCAGCTTCACCTCCACAGACACCAGGAGCAGAAGTACACAGAGATCACATACTATACAACAGGACACCACTCTGCAGCTGCACCTCCACAGACACCAGAAGTAGAAGGACACTGGGATCACACCCTATATAACAGGACACCACTCTGCAGCTGCACCTCCACAGACACTGGGAGCAGAAGGACACGGGGATCACACCCTATATAACAGGACACCACTCTGTAGCTGCACCTCCACAGACAAAAGTAGTAGAAGAACACGGGGATCACACCCTATATAACAGGACACCACTCTACAGCTGCAGCTCCACAGACACCAGGAGCAGAAGGACACGGACATTACACCCTATATAACAGGACACCACTCTGCAGCTGCACCTCCACAGACACCGGGAGCAGAAGGACACGCGGATCACACCCTATATACCAGGACACCACTCTCGAGCTTCACCTCCACAGACACCGGGAGCAAAAGGATACGGGGATTACACCCTATATAACAGGACACCACTCTGCAGCTGCACCTCCACAGACAATGGGAGCAGAAGAACACGGGGATCACACCCTATATAACAGGACACCACTCTGCAGCTGCACCTCCACAGACACCGGGAGCAGATGGACACGGGGATCACACCATATATAACAGGACACCACTCTGGAGCTGCACCTTCACAGACAACAGGAGAAGAAGTACACAGGGATCACACCCTATAGAACAGGTCACCACTCTGCAGCCGCACCTCCACAGACACCAGAAGTAGAAGGGCACGGGGATCACACCCTATAAAACAAGACACCACTCTGCAGCTGCACCTCTACAGATACTGGAAGTAGAAGGGCACGGGGATTACACCCTATATAACAGGACACCATTCTGGAGCTGCACCTTCACAGACACCAGGAGCAGAAGTACACAGGGATCACACCCTATATAACAGGACACCACTCTTCAGCTGCGCCTCCACAGACATTGGAAGTAGAAGGACACGGGGATCACACCCTATATAACAGGACACCACTCTGCATCTGCACCTCCACAGACACCGGGAGCAGAAGGACACGGGGATCATACCCTATATAACAGGACATCACTCTGCAGCTGCACCTCCACAGACACAAGGAGCAGAAGGACACGGGGATCACATCCTATATAACAGGACACCACTCTGGAGCTGCACCTCCACAGACACCAGGAGTAGAAGAACACGGGGATCACACCCTATATAACAGGACACCACTCTTCAGCTGCACCTCCACAGACACCGGAAGCAGAAGGACACGGGGATCAGAACCTATATAATAGGACATCACTCTGCAGCTGCACCTCCGGAGACACGAGGTGCAGGACACGGGGATCACACCTTATGTAACAGGACACCACTCTGCATCTGCACCTCCACAGACACCAGGAGTAGAAGAACACGGGGATGACACCCTATATAACAGGACACCACTCTGCAGCTGCACCTCCACAGACACCAGGAGCAGAAGAACACAGGGATCATACCCTATATAACAGGACACCACTCTGCAGCTGCACCTCCACAGACACCGGGAGTAGAAGGACACGGTGATCACACCCTATATAACAGGATACCACTCTGGAGCTGCACCTCCACAGACACCAGGAGCAGAAGGACACTGGGATCACACCCTATATAACAGGACACCACTCTGGAGCTGCACCTCCACAGACACTTGGAGTAGAAGGACACAGGGACCACACACTATATAACAGGACACCACTCTGCAACTGCACCTCCACAGACACCAGGAGCAGAAGGACACTGGGATCACACCCTATATAACAGAACACCACTCTGCAGCTGCACCTCCACAGACACCGGGAGCAGAAGGACATGGGGATCACACCCTATATAACAGGACACCACTCTGCAGCTGCACCTCCACAGACACCAGGAGTAGAAGGACATGGGGATCACACCCTATATAACAGGACACCACTCTGGAGCTTCACCTCCACAGACACTAGGAGTAGAAGAACAGGGGGATCACACCCTATATAACAGGACACCACTCTGCAGCTGCACCTCCACAGACACCGGGAGCAGAAGGACACGGGGATCACACCCAATATAACAGGACACCACTCTGGAGCTGCACCTCCTCAGACACCAGGAGTAGAAGGACACGGGGATCACACCCTATTTAACAGGACACCACTCTGCAGCTGCACCTCCAGAGACACCAGGAGCAGGACACGGGGATCACACCCTATATAGCAGAACACCACTCAGCAGCTGCACCTCCACAGACACCAGGAGCAGGACAAGGGTGATCACACCCTATATAACAGGACACCACTCTGCAGCTGCACCTCCAGAGACACCAGGAGCAGGACACAGGGATCACACCCTATATAACAGGACACCACTCTGTAGCTGCACCTCCACAGACACCAGGAGAAGAAGAACACGGGGATCACACCGTATATAACAGGACACCACTCTGCAGCTGCACCTCCACAGACACCAGTAGTAGAAGAACACGAGGATCACACCGTATATAACAGGACACCACTCTGCAGCTGCAACTCCACAGACACCAGGAGCAGAAGGACACGGGGATCACACCCTATATAACAGGGCACCACTCTCGAGCTGCACCTCCACAGACACCGGGAGCAGAAGGACACGGGGATTACACCCTATATAACAGGACACCACTCTGCAGCTGCACCTCCACAGACACCGAGAGCAGAAGTACACGGGGATCACACCCTATATAACAGGACACTACTCTGCAGCTGCACATCCACAGACACCAGGAGCAGAAGGACACGGGGATTACACCCTATATAACAGGACACTACTCTGCAGCTGCACATCCACAGACACCAGGAGCAGAAGGACACGGGGATCACACCCTATATAACAGGGCACCACTCTCGAGCAGCACCTCCACAGACACCGGGAGCAGAAGGACACGGGGATTACACCCTATATAACAGGACACCACTCTGCAGCTGCACCTCCACAGACACCGGGAGCAGAAGTACACGGGGATCACACCCTATATAACAGGACACCACTCTGCAGCTGCACCTCCACAGACACCAGGAGCAGAAGAACACGGGGATTACACCCTATATAACAGGATATCACTCTGCAGCTGCACCTCCACATACACCGGGAGCAGAAGGACACGGGGATCACACCCTATATAACAGGACACCACTCTGGAGCTGCACCTCCACAGACACCGGGAGCAGAAGGACACGGGGATCGCACCATATATAACAGGACTCCACTCTGCAGCTGCACCTCCACAGACACTGGAAGCAGAAGGACACGGGGATCACACCCTATATAACAGGACACCACTCTGCAGCTGCACCTCCACAGACACCAGGAGCAGAAGGACACGAGGATCATACCCTATATAACAGGACAACACTCTGGAGCTGCACCTCCACAGACAACAGGAGCAGAAGGACACGGGGTTCACATCCTATATAACAGGACACCACTCTGGAGCTGCACCTCCACCGACACCAGGAGTAGAAGAACACGGGGATCACACCCTATATAACAGGACACCACTCTGCAGCTGCACCTCCACAGACACCGGGAGCAGAAGGACACGGGGATCAGACCCTATATAACAGGACACCACTCTGGAGCTGCACCTCCACAGACACCAGTAGTAGAAGAACACGGGGATCACACCCTATATAACAGGACACCACTCTGCAGCTGCACCTCCACAGACACCAGGAGCAGAAGGACACGGGCATTAGGCCCTATATAACAGGACACCACTCTGCAGCTGCACCTCCACAGACACCGGGAGCAGAAGGACACGGGGATCACACCCTGTATAACAGGACACCACTCTCGAGCTGCACCTACACAGACAACGGGAGGAGAAGGACACGGGGATCACACCCTATATAACAGGACACCACTCTGGAGCTGCACCTCCACAGACACCAGTAGTAGAAGAACACGGGGATCACACCCTATATAACAGGACACCACTCTGCAGCTGCAACTCCACAGACACCAGGAGCAGGACATGGGGATTACACCCTATATAACAGGACACTACTCTGCAGCTGCACATCCACGGACACCAGGAGCAGAAGGACACGGGGATCACACCCTATATAACAGGGCACCACTCTCAAGCTGCACCTCCACAGACACCGGGAGCAGAAAGACACGGGGATTACACCCTATATAACAGGACACCACTCTGCAGCTGCACCTCCACAGACACCGGGAGCAGAAAGACACTGGGATCACACCCTATATAACAGGACACCACTCTGCAGCTGCACCTCCACAGACACCAGGAGCAGAAGAACACGGGGATTACACCCTATATAACAGGATATCACGCTGCAGCTGCACCTCCACAGACACCGGGAGCAGAAGGACACGGGGATCACACCCTATATAACAGGACACCACTCTGGAGATGCACCTCCACAGACACCGGGAGCAGAAGGACACGGGGATCGCACCATATATAACAGGACACCACTCTGCAGCTGCACCTCCACAGACACTGGAAGCAGAAGGACACGGGGATCACACTCTATATAACAGGACACCACTCTGCAGCTGCACCTCCACAGACACCGGGAGCAGAGGGACACGGGGATCATACCCTATATAACAGGACAACACTCTGGAGCTGCACCTCCACAGACACCAGGAGCAGAAGGACACGGGGATCACATCCTATATAACAGGACCCCACTCTGGAGCTGCACCTCCACAGACACCAGGAGTAGAAGAACACGGGGATCACACCCTATATAACAGGACACCACTCTGCAGCTGCACCTCCACAGACACCGGGAGCAGAAGGACACGGGGATCAGACCCTATATAACAGGACACCACTCTGGAGCTGCACCTCCACAGACACTAGTAGTAGAAGAACACGGGGATCACACCCTATATAACAGGACACCACTCTGCAGCTGCACCTCCACAGACACCAGGAGCAGAAGGACACGGGCATTACACCCTATATAACAGGACACCACTCTGCAGCTGCACCTCCACAGACACCGGGAGCAGAAGGACACGGGGATCACACCCTGTATAACAGGACACCACTCTCGAGCTGCACCTACACAGACAACGGGAGGAGAAGGACACGGGGATTACACCCTATATAACAGGACATCACTCTGCAGCTGCACCTCCACAGACACCGGGAGCAGAAGGACACGGGGATCACACCCTATATAACAGGACACCACTCTGCAGCTGCACCTCCACAGACATCGGGAGCAGAAGGACACGGGGATCACACCCTATATAACAGGACACCAATCTGGAGCTGCACCTTCACAGACAACAGGAGAAGAAGTACACAGGGATCACACCCTATAGAACAGGACACCACTCTGCAGCCGCACCTCCACAGACACCAGAAGTAGAAGGGCACAGGGATCACACCCTATAAAACAGGACACCACTCTGCAGCTGCACCTCCGGAGACACCAGGAGCAGGACACATGGATCACACCTTATATAACAGGACACCTCTCTGCAGCTGCACCTCCACAGACACAAGGAGTAGAAGAACACGGGGATCACACTCTATATAACAGGACACCACTCTGCAGCTGCACCTCCACAGACACCAGGAGTAGAAGGACACGGGGATCACACCCTATATAACAGGACACCACTCTGGAGCTGCACCTCCACAGACACCAGGAGTAGAAGAACACGGGGATCACACCCTATATAACAGGACACCACTCTGGAGCTGCACCTCCACAGACACCGGGAGCAGAAGGACACGGGTATCACACCCTATATAACAGGACACCACTCTGGAGCTGTCACGGGTGCTTAGTTCAACTAAGGCTGAAATACCCGGGGCCCCTGTGGTGTCCCTTTACTAGGGGAAACCCTGTCTGACCCTCAACCCAGGGTTTTTGCTGAAGGTGCAAATGCCTGAGCCTCCGACCTTTCCTTATCTCCTGCTCAGCCCTGCACTTAACCCTCCACCCTCCACCCAGTGAGAAGTCACCACCAAAGCTCCCACACAAATAATGACAGACAGGGAGAACTTAAACTGCACTGCGCCGCACACACACAGGAATAAACAGTAATGTGAACAGGGCACAACTAAACACAAATATGGGAAGGAGAAAGGATAACGACGGATCATACGACACCAGATATGAATCTCTCTCTCTTGAACACCTCCACTCCAGACCGGAACCACTTGGTATGAAACACAAGCTATAATCGGCGACGCCCATAGGCCAGCATGACTATTTAAAGACCGTGGGCGTGACTAACCATCCAACCTGGTCTCCAGCAGGATTAACCCCCGAGAGCCTGAAGATCAGGCCGGCGCCACTGAGGCTATAGTGGCTGGAGGTGGAACTACCTCTGCCTGCCGGATGCTGTGGTGTGAACAGCGTCCGACATGACAGTACCCCGTCTTCTACGAGGGACCCCAGGGCCCTCAAGACTCATAGGACCCGGCTTGTCCGGATGACGACGGTGAAAAGAACTGACCAGCCGATCCGCATGTATGTCTGAGGCTGGAACCCAAGACCTCTCCTCTGGACCATACCCCCGCCAGTGCACCAAATACTGAAGAGTACGGCGTACTACTCGAGAGTCCACTACCTTGGCGACCTCGAACTCTAACTCGCCATCCACCATGACTGGAGGTGGCATCGGCGTTGTGTCCACAGAGCCTACCACCTTTTTCAATAAAGCCCTGTGAAACACGTTGTGTATCTTGTACACTGCGGGAAGTTCCAACCGATAAGCCACTGGGTTAATAATGGCAGAAATCCTAAAAGGCCCAATAAACCTTGGACCCAGTTTTAAAGAAGGGATTTTGAGTTTTATGTTCTTCGTAGCTAACCACACCCATTCACCCACACACAGGTCCGGACCTGGCACGCGTCTACTGTCAGCCACCCGTTTGTACCTGGCACTCATGCTCAACAAACGCTGTTTCACCCGCCTCCAGACTGATGACAATTGGGCTCCTAGCTGATCCTCCTCCGGGACACCCCCGGAGTCACCCTGACGTAAGGTACAAAACTGAGGATGTTGACCGTACACACAAAAGAATGGAGACTCTCCTGATGACTCTTGGCGGTGATTATTTAATGCGAATTCGGCCAGAGGAAGGAAAGTAGACCACTCCTCCTGGTTGTCGGACACAAAGCATCGTAAATACTGTTCTAGATTTTGGTTCATGCGCTCAGTTTGTCCATTAGACTGTGGATGAAACGCCGATGAATGTGACAACTTGATCCCCAACCTTGAGCAAAAAGCTTTCCAAAACCTCGCCACAAATTGCGTACCCCTATCAGATACTATGTCAGATGGTACTCCGTGGAGTCTGACCACCTCCTTCACAAACACCTGAGCCAACGTCTTAGCATTGGGCAAAGAGGACAACGCCACAAAATGCGCCATCTTTGAAAAACGGTCAACCACCACCAGGATGACCGTGTTCCCTGCCGAGGCTGGCAAGTCAGTGATAAAATCCATGGAGATTTCTGTCCATGGCCTATTGGGTACCCCCAGAGGCTGTAGCGTGCCAGCAGGACGGGTTCGAGGTGACTTAGCCCTAGCGCACGTGATGCAAGCTGCCACGTACGAGACCACGTCCTGCCGGATTTTGGGCCACCAGAAACGACGCGATACCAGCTCTAAGGTGCCCTTCACCCCTGGGTGACCAGCCAGTACCGAATCGTGGTGTTCCTTCAACACCTTAGGCCGAAGATGCAGGGGTACAAATGATTTGTTGGCGGGAAGTCCTGGTGGTACCTCCTCTTGGGCCTCGGCAATCTCCGCCTCTACCTCAGTCGTGAGAGCCGAGACCACTACCCCTTTCTGGAGGATGGGTACCGGCTCTTCCCGAGGTTCTCCCCCCGGAAAACACCTAGACAAAGCATCCGCCTTGGTGTTTTTAGCCCCGGGACGGTACGTCACAAGAAAATTGAAACGAGTAAAAAACAATGCCCAGCGAGCCTGCCTAGGAGACAGACGCTTGGCCGACTCCAGGTAGAGCAGATTCTTATGGCCGATTATAATGTCACGGGGGCTTAGTTCAACTAAGGCTGAAATACCCGGGGCCCCTGTGGTGTCCCTTTACTAGGGGAAACCCTGTCTGACCCTCAACCCAGGGTTTTTGCTGAAGGTGCAAATGCCTGAGCCTCCGACCTTTCCTTATCTCCTGCTCAGCCCTGCACTTAACCCTCCACCCAGTGAGAAGTCACCACCAAAGCTCCCACACAAATAATGACAGACAGGGAGAACTTAAACTGCACTGCGCCGCACACACACAGGAATAAACAGTAATGTGAACAGGGCACAACTAAACACAAACATGGGAAGGAGAAAGGATAACGACGGATCATACGACACCAGATATGAATCTCTCTCTCTTGAACACCTCCACTCCAGACCGGAACCACTTGGTATGAAACACAAGCTATAATCGGCGACGCCCATAGGCCAGCATGACTATTTAAAGACCGTGGGCGTGACTAACCATCCAACCTGGTCTCCAGCAGGATTAACCCCCGAGAGCCTGAAGATTAGGCCGGCGCCACTGAGGCTATAGTGGCTGGAGGTGGAACTACCTCTGCCTGCCGGATGCTGTGGTGTGAACAGCGTCCGACATGACAGGAGCTGCACCTCAACAGACACCAATAGTAGAAGAACACGGGGATCACACCCTATATAACAGGACACCACTCTGCAGCTGCACCTCCACAGACACCGGGAGCAGAAGGACACAGGGATCACACCATATATAACAGGACACCACTCTGGAGCTGCACCTTCACAGACAACAGGAGAAGAAGTACACAGGGATCACACCCTATAGAACAGGACACCACTCTGCAGCCACACCTCCACAGACACCAGAAGTAGAAGGGCACGGGGATCACACCCCATAAAACAGGACACCACTCTGCAGCTGCACCTCTACAGATAATGGAAGTAGAATGGCACTGGGATCACACCCTATATAACAGGACACCACTCTGCAGCTGCGCCTCCACAGACACCAGAAGTAGAAGGACACGGGGATCACACCCTATATAACAGAACACCTCTCTGCAGCTGCATCTCCACAGACACCGGGAGCAGAACTACACGGGGATCACACCCAATATAGCAGGACACCACTCTTCAGCTGCACCTCCACAGACACCGGGAGCAGAAGTACACAGGGGTCACACCCTATATAACAGGACACCACTCTGCAGCTGCACCTCCACAGACACCAGGAGCAGAAGTACACAGAGATCACATACTATACAACAGGACACCACTCTGCAGCTGCACCTCCACAGACACCAGAAGTAGAAGGACACTGGGATCACACCCTATATAACAGGACACCACTCTGCAGCTGCACCTCCACAGACACTGGGAGCAGAAGGACACGGGGATCACACCCTATATAACAGGACACCACTCTGTAGCTGCACCTCCACAGACAAAAGTAGTAGAAGAACACGGGGATCACACCCTATATAACAGGACACCACTCTACAGCTGCAGCTCCACAGACACCAGGAGCAGAAGGACACGGACATTACACCCTATATAACAGGACACCACTCTGCAGCTGCACCTCCACAGACACCGGGAGCAGAAGGACACGCGGATCACACCCTATATACCAGGACACCACTCTCGAGCTTCACCTCCACAGACACCGGGAGCAAAAGGATACGGGGATTACACCCTATATAACAGGACACCACTCTGCAGCTGCACCTCCACAGACAATGGGAGCAGAAGAACACGGGGATCACACCCTATATAACAGGACACCACTCTGCAGCTGCACCTCCACAGACACCGGGAGCAGATGGACACGGGGATCACACCATATATAACAGGACACCACTCTGGAGCTGCACCTTCACAGACAACAGGAGAAGAAGTACACAGGGATCACACCCTATAGAACAGGTCACCACTCTGCAGCCGCACCTCCACAGACACCAGAAGTAGAAGGGCACGGGGATCACACCCTATAAAACAAGACACCACTCTGCAGCTGCACCTCTACAGATACTGGAAGTAGAAGGGCACGGGGATTACACCCTATATAACAGGACACCATTCTGGAGCTGCACCTTCACAGACACCAGGAGCAGAAGTACACAGGGATCACACCCTATATAACAGGACACCACTCTTCAGCTGCGCCTCCACAGACATTGGAAGTAGAAGGACACGGGGATCACACCCTATATAACAGGACACCACTCTGCATCTGCACCTCCACAGACACCGGGAGCAGAAGGACACGGGGATCATACCCTATATAACAGGACATCACTCTGCAGCTGCACCTCCACAGACACAAGGAGCAGAAGGACACGGGGATCACATCCTATATAACAGGACACCACTCTGGAGCTGCACCTCCACAGACACCAGGAGTAGAAGAACACGGGGATCACACCCTATATAACAGGACACCACTCTTCAGCTGCACCTCCACAGACACCGGAAGCAGAAGGACACGGGGATCAGAACCTATATAATAGGACATCACTCTGCAGCTGCACCTCCGGAGACACGAGGTGCAGGACACGGGGATCACACCTTATGTAACAGGACACCACTCTGCATCTGCACCTCCACAGACACCAGGAGTAGAAGAACACGGGGATGACACCCTATATAACAGGACACCACTCTGCAGCTGCACCTCCACAGACACCAGGAGCAGAAGAACACAGGGATCATACCCTATATAACAGGACACCACTCTGCAGCTGCACCTCCACAGACACCGGGAGTAGAAGGACACGGTGATCACACCCTATATAACAGGATACCACTCTGGAGCTGCACCTCCACAGACACCAGGAGCAGAAGGACACTGGGATCACACCCTATATAACAGGACACCACTCTGGAGCTGCACCTCCACAGACACTTGGAGTAGAAGGACACAGGGACCACACACTATATAACAGGACACCACTCTGCAACTGCACCTCCACAGACACCAGGAGCAGAAGGACACTGGGATCACACCCTATATAACAGAACACCACTCTGCAGCTGCACCTCCACAGACACCGGGAGCAGAAGGACATGGGGATCACACCCTATATAACAGGACACCACTCTGCAGCTGCACCTCCACAGACACCAGGAGTAGAAGGACATGGGGATCACACCCTATATAACAGGACACCACTCTGGAGCTGCACCTTCACAGACACCAGGAGCAGAAGGACACGGGGATCACACTCTAGAAAGACACCACTCTGCAGCTGCACCTCCACAGACACCAGGAGTAGAAGAACACAGGAATCATACCCTATATAACAGGACACCACTCTGCAGCTGCACCTCCACAGACACCGGGAGTAGAAGGACACGGGGATCACACCCTATATAACAGGACAACACTCTGCAGCTGCACCTCCACAGACACTGGGAGCAGAAAAACACGGGGATCACACCCTATATAACAGGACACCACTCTGCAGCTGCACCTCCACAGACACCAGGAGTAGAAGGACACGGGGATCATACCCTATATAACAGGACACCACTCTGCAGCTGCACATCCACTGACACCGGGAGCAGAAGGACACAGGGATCACACCCTATATAACAGGACAACACTCTGCAGCTGCACCTCCACAGACACCAGGAGTAGAAGGACACGGGGATCAAACCCTTATAACAGGACACCACTCTGCAGCTGCACCTCCACAGACACCAGGAGTAGAAGAACACGGGGATCACACCCTACATAACAGGACACCACTCTGCAGCTGCACCTCCACAGACACCGGGAGCAGAAGGAAACGGGGATCATACCCTATATAACAGGACACGACTCTGGAGCTGCACCTCCACAGACACCAGGAGCAGAAGGACACGGGGATCACATCCTATATAACAGGACACCACTCTGGAGCTGCACCTCCACTGACACTGGGAGCAGAAAAACACGGGGATCACACCCTATATAACAGGACACCACTCTGCAGCTGCACCTCCACAGACACCAGGAGTAGAAGGACACGGGGATCATACCCTCTATAACAGGACACCACTCTGCAGCTGCACCTCCACAGACACCAGGAGTAGAAGGACACCGGGATCACACCCTATATAACAGGACACCACTCTGCAGCTGCACCTCCACAGACACCAGGAGTAGAAGAACACGGGGATCACACCCTACATAACAGGACACCACTCTGCAGCTGCACCTCCACAGACACCGGGAGCAGAAGGACACGAGGATCATACCCTATATAACAGGACACCACTCTGGAGCTGCACCTCCACAGACACCAGGAGCAGAAGGACACGGGGATCACATCCTATATAACAGGACACCACTCTGGAGCTTCACCTCCACAGACACTAGGAGTAGAAGAACAGGGGGATCACACCCTATATAACAGGACACCACTCTGCAGCTGCACCTCCACAGACACCGGGAGCAGAAGGACACGGGGATCACACCCAATATAACAGGACACCACTCTGGAGCTGCACCTCCTCAGACACCAGGAGTAGAAGGACACGGGGATCACACCCTATTTAACAGGACACCACTCTGCAGCTGCACCTCCAGAGACACCAGGAGCAGGACACGGGGATCACACCCTATATAGCAGAACACCACTCAGCAGCTGCACCTCCACAGACACCAGGAGCAGGACAAGGGTGATCACACCCTATATAACAGGACACCACTCTGCAGCTGCACCTCCAGAGACACCAGGAGCAGGACACAGGGATCACACCCTATATAACAGGACACCACTCTGTAGCTGCACCTCCACAGACACCAGGAGAAGAAGAACACGGGGATCACACCGTATATAACAGGACACCACTCTGCAGCTGCACCTCCACAGACACCAGTAGTAGAAGAACACGAGGATCACACCGTATATAACAGGACACCACTCTGCAGCTGCAACTCCACAGACACCAGGAGCAGAAGGACACGGGGATCACACCCTATATAACAGGGCACCACTCTCGAGCTGCACCTCCACAGACACCGGGAGCAGAAGGACACGGGGATTACACCCTATATAACAGGACACCACTCTGCAGCTGCACCTCCACAGACACCGAGAGCAGAAGTACACGGGGATCACACCCTATATAACAGGACACTACTCTGCAGCTGCACATCCACAGACACCAGGAGCAGAAGGACACGGGGATTACACCCTATATAACAGGACACTACTCTGCAGCTGCACATCCACAGACACCAGGAGCAGAAGGACACGGGGATCACACCCTATATAACAGGGCACCACTCTCGAGCAGCACCTCCACAGACACCGGGAGCAGAAGGACACGGGGATTACACCCTATATAACAGGACACCACTCTGCAGCTGCACCTCCACAGACACCGGGAGCAGAAGTACACGGGGATCACACCCTATATAACAGGACACCACTCTGCAGCTGCACCTCCACAGACACCAGGAGCAGAAGAACACGGGGATTACACCCTATATAACAGGATATCACTCTGCAGCTGCACCTCCACATACACCGGGAGCAGAAGGACACGGGGATCACACCCTATATAACAGGACACCACTCTGGAGCTGCACCTCCACAGACACCGGGAGCAGAAGGACACGGGGATCGCACCATATATAACAGGACTCCACTCTGCAGCTGCACCTCCACAGACACTGGAAGCAGAAGGACACGGGGATCACACCCTATATAACAGGACACCACTCTGCAGCTGCACCTCCACAGACACCAGGAGCAGAAGGACACGGGGATCATACCCTATATAACAGGACAACACTCTGGAGCTGCACCTCCACAGACAACAGGAGCAGAAGGACACGGGGTTCACATCCTATATAACAGGACACCACTCTGGAGCTGCACCTCCACCGACACCAGGAGTAGAAGAACACGGGGATCACACCCTATATAACAGGACACCACTCTGCAGCTGCACCTCCACAGACACCGGGAGCAGAAGGACACGGGGATCAGACCCTATATAACAGGACACCACTCTGGAGCTGCACCTCCACAGACACCAGTAGTAGAAGAACACGGGGATCACACCCTATATAACAGGACACCACTCTGCAGCTGCACCTCCACAGACACCAGGAGCAGAAGGACATGGGCATTAGGCCCTATATAACAGGACACCACTCTGCAGCTGCACCTCCACAGACACCGGGAGCAGAAGGACACGGGGATCACACCCTGTATAACAGGACACCACTCTCGAGCTGCACCTACACAGACAACGGGAGGAGAAGGACACGGGGATTACACCCTATATAACAGGACATCACTCTGCAGCTGCACCTCCACAGACACCCGGAGCAGAAGGACACGGGGATCACACCCTATATAACAGGACACAACTCTGCAGCTGCACCTCCACAGACATAGGGAGCAGAAGGACACGGGGATCACACCCTATATAACAGGACACCAATCTGGAGCTGCACCTTCACAGACAACAGGAGAAGAAGTACACAGGGATCACACCCTATAGAACAGGACACCACTCTGCAGCCGCACCTCCACAGACACCAGAAGTAGAAGGGCACAGTGATCACACCCTACAAAACAGGACACCACTCTGCAGCTGCAATTCCGGAGACACCAGGAGCAGGACACGTGGATCACACCTTATATAACAGGACACCTCTCTGCAGCTGCACCTCCACAGACACAAGGAGTAGAAGAACACGGGGATCACACCCTATATAACAGGACACCACTCTGCAGCTGCACCTCCACAGACACCAGGAGTAGAAGGACACGGGGATCACACCCTATATAACAGGACACCACTCTGGAGCTGCAACTCCACAGACACCAGGAGTAGAAGAACACGGGGATCACACCCTATATAACAGGACACCACTCTGGAGCTGCACCTCCACAGACACCGGGAGCAGAAGGACACGGGGATCACACCCTATATAACAGGACACCACTCTGGAGCTGCACCTCAACAGACACCAATAGTAGAAGAACACGGGGATCACACCCTATATAACAGGACACCACTCTGCAGCCGCACCTCCACAGACACCTGAAGTAGAAGGGCACGGGGATCACACCCCATAAAACAGGACACCACTCTGCAGCTGCACCTCTACAGATAATGGAAGTAGAAGGGCACTGGGATCACACCCTATATAACAGGACACCATCCTGGAGCTGCACCTTCACAGACACCAGGAGCAGAAGTACACAGGGATCACACCCTATATAACAGGACACCACTCTGCAGCTGCACCTCCACAGACACCAGAAGTAGAAGGACACGGGGATCACACCCTATATAACAGAACAACTCTCTGCAGCTGCACCTCCACAGACACCGGGAGCAGAACTACATGGGGATCACACCCAATATAGCAGGACACCACTCTGCAGCTGCACCTCCACAGACACCGGGAGCAGAAGTACACAGGGGTCACACCCTATATAACAGGACACCACTCTGCAGCTGCACCTCCACAGACACCAGGAGCAGAAGTACACAGAGATCACATACTATACAACAGGACACCACTCTGCAGCTGCACCTCCACAGACACCAGAAGTAGAAGGACACTGGGATCACACCCTATATAACAGGACACCACTATGCAGCTGCACCTCCACAGACACTGGGAGCAGAAGGATACGGGGATCACACCCTATATAACAGGACACCACTCTACAGCTGCACCTCCACAGACACCAGGAGCAGAAAGACACGGACATTACACCCTATATAACAGGACAACACTCTGCAGCTGCACCTCCACAGACACCGGGAGCAGAAGGACACGCGGATCACACCCTATATACCAGGACACCACTCTCGAGCTTCACCTCCACAGACACCGGGAGCAAAAGGAAACGGGGATTACACCCTATATAACAGGACACCACTCTGCAGCTGCACCTCACAGACACCAGGAGCAGAAGGACACGGGGATCACACCCTATATAACAGGAAATCACTCTGCAGCTGCACCTCCACAGACAACGGGAGCAGAAGGACACGGGGATCACACCCTATATAACAGGACACCACTCTGGAGCTGCACCTCCACAGACACCGGGAGCAGAAGGACACGGGGATCACACCATATATAACAGGACACCACTCTGCAGCTGCACCTCCACAGACACCGGGAGCAGAAGAACACGGGGATCACACCCTATAGAACAGGACACCACTCTGCAGCCGCACCTCCACAGACACCAGAAGTAGAAGGGCACGGGGATCACACCCTATAAAACAAGACACCACTCTGCAGCTGCACCTCTACAGATACTGGAAGTAGAAGGGCACTGGGATTATACCCTATATAACAGGACACCATTCTGGAGCTGCACCTTCACAGACACCAGGAGCAGAAGTACACAGGGATCACACCCTATATAACAGGACACCACTCTGCAGCTGCGCCTCCACAGACACTGGAAGTAGAAGGACACGGGGATCAAAACCTATATAACAGGACACCACTCTGCAGCTGCACCTCCACAGACACCAGAAGTAGAAGGACACGGGGATCACACCCTATATAACAGGACACCACTCTGCATCTGCACCTCCACAGACACCGGGAGCAGAAGGACATGGTGATCATACCCTATATAACAGGACAACACTCTGGAGCTGCACCTTCACAGACACCAGGAGCAGAAGTACACAGGGATCGCACCCTATATAACAGGACACCACTCTGCAGCTGCGCCTCCACAGACACTGGAAGTAGAAGGACACGGGGATCACACCCTATATAACAGGACACCACTCTGCATCTGCACCTCCACAGACACCGGGAGCAGAAGGACACGGGGATCATACCCTATATAACAGGACATCACTCTACAGCTGCACCTCCACAGATACAAGGAGCAGAAGGACACGGGGATCACATCCTATATAACAGGACACCACTCTGGAGCTGCACCTCCACAGACACCAGGAGCAGAAGAACACAGGGATCATACCCTATATAACAGGACACCACTCTGCAGCTGCACCTCCACAGACACCGGGAGTAGAAGGACACGGTGATCACACCCTATATAACAGGATACCACTCTGGAGCTGCACCTCCACAGACACCAGGAGCAGAAGGACACTGGGATCACACCCTATATAACAGGACACCACTCTGGAGCTGCACCTCCACAGACACTTGGAGTAGAAGGACACAGGGACCACACACTATATAACAGGACACCACTCTGCAACTGCACCTCCACAGACACCAGGAGCAGAAGGACACTGGGATCACACCCTATATAACAGGACACCACTCTGGAGCTGCACCTTCACAGACACCAGGAGCAGAAGGACACGGGGATCACACTCTAGAAAGACACCACTCTGCAGCTGCACCTCCACAGACACCAGGAGTAGAAGAACACAGGAATCATACCCTATATAACAGGACACCACTCTGCAGCTGCACCTCCACAGACACCGGGAGTAGAAGGACACGGGGATCACACCCTATATAACAGGACAACACTCTGCAGCTGCACCTCCACAGACACTGGGAGCAGAAAAACACGGGGATCACACCCTATATAACAGGACACCACTCTGCAGCTTCACCTCCACAGACACCAGGAGTAGAAGGACACGGGGATCATACCCTATATAACAGGACACCACTCTGCAGCTGCACATCCACTGACACCGGGAGCAGAAGGACACAGGGATCACACCCTATATAACAGGACAACACTCTGCAGCTGCACCTCCACAGACACCAGGAGTAGAAGGACACGGGGATCAAACCCTTATAACAGGACACCACTCTGCAGCTGCACCTCCACAGACACCAGGAGTAGAAGAACACGGGGATCACACCCTACATAACAGGACACCTCTCTGCAGCTGCACCTCCACAGACACCGGGAGCAGAAGGAAACGGGGATCATACCCTATATAACAGGACACGACTCTGGAGCTGCACCTCCACAGACACCAGGAGCAGAAGGACACGGGGATCACATCCTATATAACAGGACACCACTCTGGAGCTGCACCTCCACTGACACTGGGAGCAGAAAAACACGGGGATCACACCCTATATAACAGGACACCACTCTGCAGCTGCACCTCCACAGACACCAGGAGTAGAAGGACACGGGGATCATACCCTCTATAACAGGACACCACTCTGCAGCTGCACCTCCACAGACACCAGGAGTAGAAGGACACCGGGATCACACCCTATATAACAGGACACCACTCTGCAGCTGCACCTCCACAGACACCAGGAGTAGAAGAACACGGGGATCACACCCTACATAACAGGACACCACTCTGCAGCTGCACCTCCACAGACACCGGGAGCAGAAGGACACGTGGATCATACCCTATATAACAGGATACCACTCTGGAGCTGCACCTCCACAGACACCAGGAGCAGAAGGACACGGGGATCACATCCTATATAACAGGACACCACTCTGGAGCTTCACCTCCACAGACACTAGGAGTAGAAGAACAGGGGGATCACACCCTATATAACAGGACACCACTCTGCAGCTGCACCTCCACAGACACCGGGAGCAGAAGGACACGGGGATCACACCCAATATAACAGGACACCACTCTGGAGCTGCACCTCCTCAGACACCAGGAGTAGAAGGACACGGGGATCACACCCTATTTAACAGGACACCACTCTGCAGCTGCACCTCCAGAGACACCAGGAGCAGGACACGGGGATCACACCCTATATAGCAGAACACCACTCAGCAGCTGCACCTCCACAGACACCAGGAGCAGGACAAGGGTGATCACACCCTATATAACAGGACACCACTCTGCAGCTGCACCTCCAGAGACACCAGGAGCAGGACACAGGGATCACACCCTATATAACAGGACACCACTCTGTAGCTGCACCTCCACAGAC
The DNA here is from genome assembly GCF_039654945.1 of Dendrobates tinctorius. Lineage (NCBI taxonomy): Eukaryota > Metazoa > Chordata > Amphibia > Anura > Dendrobatidae > Dendrobates > Dendrobates tinctorius. The sequence continues at coordinate 492,145 of NW_027361862.1, read as the reverse complement.
ACCAGGAGTAGAAGAACACGGGGATCGCACCCTATATAAAAGAACACCACTCTGCAGCTGCACCTCCACAGACACCAGTAGTAGAAGAACACGAGGATCACACCGTATATAACAGGACACCACTCTGCAGCTGCAACTCCACAGACACCAGGAGCAGAAGGACACGGGGATCACACCCTATATAACAGGGCACCACTCTCGAGCTGCACCTCCACAGACACCGGGAGCAGAAGGACACGGGGATTACACCCTATATAACAGGACACCACTCTGCAGCTGTACCTCCACAGACACCGGGAGCAGAAGTACACGGGGATCACACCCTATATAACAGGACACTAATCTGCAGCTGCACATCCACAGACACCAGGAGCAGAAGGACACGGGGATTACACCCTATATAACAGGACACTACTCTGCAGCTGCACATCCACAGACACCAGGAGCAGAAGGACACGGGGATCACACCCTATATAACAGGGCAACACTCTCGAGCAGCACCTCCACAGACACCGGGAGCAGAAGGACATGGGGATTACACCCTATATAACAGGACACCACTCTGCAGCTGCACCTCCACAGACACCGGGAGCAGAAGTACACGGGGATCACACCCTATATAACAGGACACCACTCTGCAGCTGCACCTCCACAGACACCAGGAGCAGAAGAACACGGGGATTACACCCTATATAACATGATATCACTCTGCAGCTGCACCTCCACAGACACCGGGAGCAGAAGGACACGGGGATCACACCCTATATAACAGGACACCACTCTGGAACTGCACCTCCACAGACATCGGGAGCAGAAGGACACGGGGATCGCGCAATATATAACAGGACACCACTCTGCAGCTGCACCTCCACAGACACTGGAAGCAGAAGGACACGGGGATCACACCCTATATAACAGGACACCACTCTGCAGCTGCACCTCCACAGACACCAGGAGCAGAAGGACACGGGGATCATACCCTATATAACAGGACAACACTCTGGAGCTGCACCTCCACAGACACCAGGAGCAGAAGGACACGGGGATCACATCCTATATAACAGGACACCACTCTGGAGCTGCACCTCCACAGACACCAGGAGTAGAAGAACACGGGGATCACACCCTATATAACAGGACACCACTCTGCAGCTGCACCTCCACAGACACCGGGAGCAGAAGGACACGGGGATCAGACCCTATATAACAGGACACCACTCTGGAGCTGCACCTCCACAGACACCAGTAGTAGAAGAACACGGGGATCACACCCTATATAACAGGACACCACTCTGCAGCTGCACCTCCACAGACACCAGGAGCAGAAGGACACGGGCATTAGGCCCTATATAACAGGACACCACTCTGCAGCTGCACCTCCACAGACACCGGGAGCAGAAGGACACGGGGATCACACCCTGTATAACAGGACACCACTCTCGAGCTGCACCTACACAGACAACGGGAGGAGAAGGACACGGGGATTACACCCTATATAACAGGACATCACTCTGCAGCTGCACCTCCACAGACACCCGGAGCAGAAGGACACGGGGATCACACCCTATATAACAGGACACAACTCTGCAGCTGCACCTCCACAGACATCGGGAGCAGAAGGACACGGGGATCACACCCTATATAACAGGACACCAATCTGGAGCTGCACCTTCACAGACAACAGGAGAAGAAGTACACAGGGATCACACCCTATAGAACAGGACACCACTCTGCAGCCGCACCTCCACAGACACCAGAAGTAGAAGGGCACAGTGATCACACCCTACAAAACAGGACACCACTCTGCAGCTGCACCTCCGGAGACACCAGGAGCAGGACACGTGGATCACACCTTATATAACAGGACACCTCTCTGCAGCTGCACCTCCACAGACACAAGGAGTAGAAGAACACGGGGATCACACCCTATATAACAGGACACCACTCTGCAGCTGCACCTCCACAGACACCAGGAGTAGAAGGACACGGGGATCACACCCTATATAACAGGACACCACTCTGGAGCTGCAACTCCACAGACACCAGGAGAAGAAGAACACGGGGATCACACCCTATATAACAGGACACCACTCTGGAGCTGCACCTCCACAGACACCGGGAGCAGAAGGACACGGGGATCACTCCCTATATAACAGGACACCACTCTGGAGCTGCACCTCAACAGACACCAATAGTAGAAGAACACGGGGATCACACCCTATATAACAGGACACCACTCTGCAGCCGCACCTCCACAGACACCTGAAGTAGAAGGGCACGGGGATCACACCCCATAAAACAGGACACCACTCTGCAGCTGCACCTCTACAGATAATGGAAGTAGAAGGGCACTGGGATCACACCCTATATAACAGGACACCATCCTGGAGCTGCACCTTCACAGACACCAGGAGCAGAAGTACACAGGGATCACACCCTATATAACAGGACACCACTCTGCAGCTGCACCTCCACAGACACCAGAAGTAGAAGGACACGGGGATCACACCCTATATAACAGAACAACTCTCTGCAGCTGCACCTCCACAGACACCGGGAGCAGAACTACATGGGGATCACACCCAATATAGCAGGACACCACTCTGCAGCTGCACCTCCACAGACACCGGGAGCAGAAGTACACAGGGGTCACACCCTATATAACAGGACACCACTCTGCAGCTGCACCTCCACAGACACCAGGAGCAGAAGTACACAGAGATCACATACTATACAACAGGACACCACTCTGCAGCTGCACCTCCACAGACACCAGAAGTAGAAGGACACTGGGATCACACCCTATATAACAGGACACCATCCTGGAGCTGCACCTTCACAGACACCAGGAGCAGAAGTACACAGGGATCACACCCTATATAACAGGACACCACTCTGCAGCTGCACCTCCACAGACACCAGAAGTAGAAGGACACTGGGATCACACCCTATATAACAGGACACCACTCTGCAGCTGCACCTCCACAGACACTGGGAGCAGAAGGATACGGGGATCACACCCTATATAACAGGACACCACTCTACAGCTGCACCTCCACAGACACCAGGAGCAGAAGGACACGGACATTACACCCTATATAACAGGACAACACTCTGCAGCTGCACCTCCACAGACACCGGGAGCAGAAGGACACGCGGATCACACCCTATATACCAGGACACCACTCTCGAGCTTCACCTCCACAGACACCGGGAGCAAAAGGAAACGGGGATTACACCCTATATAACAGGACACCACTCTGCAGCTGCACCTCACAGACACCAGGAGCAGAAGGACACGGGGATCACACCCTATATAACAGGAAATCACTCTGCAGCTGCACCTCCACAGACAACGGGAGCAGAAGGACACGGGGATCACACCCTATATAACAGGACACCACTCTGGAGCTGCACCTCCACAGACACCGGGAGCAGAAGGACACGGGGATCACACCATATATAACAGGACACCACTCTGCAGCTGCACCTCCACAGACACCGGGAGCAGAAGAACACGGGGATCACACCCTATAGAACAGGACACCACTCTGCAGCCGCACCTCCACAGACACCAGAAGTAGAAGGGCACGGGGATCACACCCTATAAAACAAGACACCACTCTGCAGCTGCACCTCTACAGATACTGGAAGTAGAAGGGCACTGGGATTATACCCTATATAACAGGACACCATTCTGGAGCTGCACCTTCACAGACACCAGGAGCAGAAGTACACAGGGATCACACCCTATATAACAGGACACCACTCTGCAGCTGCGCCTCCACAGACACTGGAAGTAGAAGGACACGGGGATCAAAACCTATATAACAGGACACCACTCTGCAGCTGCACCTCCACAGACACCAGAAGTAGAAGGACACGGGGATCACACCCTATATAACAGGACACCACTCTGCATCTGCACCTCCACAGACACCGGGAGCAGAAGAACATGGTGATCATACCCTATATAACAGGACAACACTCTGGAGCTGCACCTCCACAGACACCAGGAGCAGAAGGACACGGGGATCACATCCTATATAACAGGACAACACTCTGGAGCTGCACCTCCACAGACACCAGGAGTAGAAGAACACGGGGATCACACCCTATATAACAGGACACCACTCTTCAGCTGCACCTCCACAGACACCGGGAGCAGAAGGACACGGGGATCACACCCTATATAACAGGACACCACTCTGCAGCTGCACCTCCACAGACACCGGGAGCAAAAGGACACAGGGATCACACCCTACATAACAGGACACCACTCTGGAGCTGCACCTCCACAGACACCAGGAGTAGAAGGACACGGGGATCACACCCTATATAACAGGACACCACTCTGGAGCTGCACCTCCACAGACACCAGGAGTAGAAGAACACGGGGATCGCACCCTATATAACAGGACACCACTCTGCAGCTGCAACGCCACAGACACCGGGAGCAGAAGGACACGGGAATCACACCCTATATAACAGGACACCACTCTGGAGCTGCACCTCCACAGACACCAGTAGTAGAAGAACACGGGGATCACACCCTATATAACAGGACACCACTCTGTAGCTGCACCTCCACAGACACCAGGAGCAGAAGGACACGGGCATTACACCCTATATAGCAGGACACCACTCTGCAGCTGCACCTCCACAGACACCAGGAGCAGAAGGACACGGGGATCACACCCTATATAACAGGACATCACTCTGCAGCTGCACCTCTACAGACACCGGGAGCAGAAGGACACGGGGATCACACCCTATATAACAGGACACCACTCTGCAGCTGCACCTCCACAGACATCGGGAGCAGAAGGACACGGGGATCACACCCTATATAACAGGACACCAATCTGGAGCTGCACCTTCACAGACAACAGGAGAAGAAGTACACAGGGATCACACCCTATAGAACAGGACACCACTCTGCAGCCGCACCTCCACAGACACCAGAAGTAGAAGGGCACGGGGATCACACCCTATAAAACAGGACACCACTCTGCAGCTGCACCTCCGGATACACCAGGAGCAGGACACATGGATCACACCTTATATAACAGGACACCTCTCTGTAGCTGCACCTCCACAGACACAAGGAGTAGAAGAAAACGGGGATCACACCCTATATAACAGGACACCACTCTGCAGCTGCACCTCCACAGACACCGGGAGCAAAAGGACACGGTAATCACACCCTTTATAACAGGACACCACTCTGGAGCTTCACCTCCACAGACACCAGGATTAGAAGAACACGGGGATCACACCCTATATAACAGGACACCACTCTGCAGCTGCACCTCCACAGACACCAGGAGCAGAAGGACACAGGGATCACACCCTATATAACAGGACACCACTCTGGAGCTGCACCTCCACAGACACCAGTAGTAGAAGAACACGGGGATCACACCCTATATAACAGGACACCACTCTGCAGCTTCACCTCCACAGACACCGGGAGCAGAAGGACACGGGGATCACACCCTATTTAACAGGACACCACTCTGGAGCTGCACCTTCACAGACACCAGAAGTAGAAGGGCACGGGGATCACACCCCATAAAACAGGACACCACTCTGCAGCTGCACCTCTACAGATAATGGAAGTAGAAGGGCACTGGGATCAAACCCTATATAACAGGACACCATTCTGGAGCTGCACCTTCACAGACACCAGGAGTAGAAGTACACAGGGATCACACCCTATATAACAGGACACCACTCTGCAGCTGCGCCTCCACAGACACTGGAAGTAGAAGGACACGGGGATCAAAACCTATATAACAGGACACCACTCTGCAGCTGCACCTCCACAGACACCAGAAGTAGAAGGACACGGGGATCACACCCTATATAGCAGAACACCTCTCTGCAGCTGCACCTCCACAGACACCGGGAGCAGAAGTACACGGGGATCACACCCAATATAGCAGGACACCACTCTGTAGCTGCACCTCCACAGACACCGGGAGCAGAAGTACACAGGGGTCACACCCTATATAACAGGACACCACTCTGGAGCTGCACCTCCACAGACACCAGGAGTAGAAGAACACGGGGATCACACCCTATATAACAGGACACCACTCTTCAGCTGCATCTCCACAGACACCGGAAGCAGAAGGACACGGGGATCAGACCCTATATAATAGGACATCACTCTGCAGCTGCACCTCCACAGACACCAGGAGCAGAAGAACACAGGGATCATACCCTATATAACAGGACACCACTCTGCAGCTGCACCTCCACAGACACCAGGAGCAGAAGAACACAGGGATCATACCCTATATAACAGGACTCCACTCTGCAGCTGCACCTCCACAGACACCGGGAGTAGAAGGACACGGGGATCACACCCTATATAACAGGATACCACTCTGGAGCTGCACCTCCACAGACACCAGGAGCAGAAGGACACTGGGATCACACCCTATATAACAGGACACCACTCTGGAGCTGCACCTCCACAGCCACTGGGAGTAGAAGGACACATGGATCACACACTATATAACAGGACACCACTCTGCAACTGCACCTCCACAGACACCAGGAGCAGAAGGACACTGGGAACACACCCTATATAACAGAACACCACTCTGCAGCTGCACCTCCACAGACACCGGGAGCAGAAGGACATGGGGATCACACCCTATATAACAGGACACCACTCTGCAGCTGCACCTCCACAGACACCAGGAGCAGAAGGACATGGGGATCACACCCTATATAACAGGACACCACTCTGCAGCTGCACCTCCACAGACACCAGGAGCAGAAGGACATGGGGATCACACCCTATATAACAGGACACCACTCTGCAGCTGCACCTCCACAGACACCAGGAGCAGAGGGACACTGGGATCATACCCTATATAACAGGACACCACTCTGCAGCTGCACCTCCACAGACACCAGGAGTAGAAGGACATGGGGATCACACCCTATATAACAGGACACCACTCTGGAGCTGCACCTTCACAGACACCAGGAGCAGAAGGACACGGGGATCACACTCTAGAAAGACACCACTCTGCAGCTGCACCTCCACAGACACCAGGAGTAGAAGAACACAGGAATCATACCCTATATAACAGAACACCACTCTGCAGCTGCACCTCCACAGACACCAGGAGTAGAAGGACACGGGGATCATACCCTATATAACAGGACACCATTCTGCAGCTGCACCTCCACTGACACCGGAAGCAGAAGGACACGGGGATCACACCCTATATAACAGGACAACACTCTGCAGCTGCACCTCCACAGACACCAGGAGTAGAAGGACACGGGGATCAAACCCTTATAACAGGACACCACTCTGCAGCTGCACCTCCACAGACACCAGGAGTAGAAGAACACGGGGATCACACCCTACATAACAGGACACCACTCTGCAGCTCCACCTCCACAGACACCGGGAGCAGAAGGACACGGGGATCATACCCTATATAACAGGACACGACTCTGGAGCTGCACCTCCACAGACACCAGGAGCAGAAGGACACGGGGATCACATCCTATATAACAGGACACCACTCTGGAGCTGCACCTTCACAGACACCAGAAGTAGAAGGGCACGGGGATCACACCCCATAAAACAGGACACCACTCTGCAGCTGCACCTCTACAGATAATGGAAGTAGAAGGGCACTGGGATCAAACCCTATATAACAGGACACCATTCTGGAGCTGCACCTTCACAGACACCAGGAGTAGAAGTACACAGGGATCACACCCTATATAACAGGACACCACTCTGCAGCTGCGCCTCCACAGACACTGGAAGTAGAAGGACACGGGGATCAAAACCTATATAACAGGACACCACTCTGCAGCTGCACCTCCACAGACACCAGAAGTAGAAGGACACGGGGATCACACCCTATATAGCAGAACACCTCTCTGCAGCTGCACCTCCACAGACACCGGGAGCAGAAGTACACGGGGATCACACCCAATATAGCAGGACACCACTCTGTAGCTGCACCTCCACAGACACCGGGAGCAGAAGTACACAGGGGTCACACCCTATATAACAGGACACCACTCTGGAGCTGCACCTCCACAGACACCAGGAGTAGAAGAACACGGGGATCACACCCTATATAACAGGACACCACTCTTCAGCTGCATCTCCACAGATACCGGAAGCAGAAGGACACGGGGATCAGACCCTATATAATAGGACATCACTCTGCAGCTGCACCTCCACAGACACCAGGAGCAGAAGAACACAGGGATCATACCCTATATAACAGGACACCACTCTGCAGCTGCACCTCCACAGACACCAGGAGCAGAAGAACACAGGGATCATACCCTATATAACAGGACTCCACTCTGCAGCTGCACCTCCACAGACACCGGGAGTAGAAGGACACGGGGATCACACCCTATATAACAGGATACCACTCTGGAGCTGCACCTCCACAGACACCAGGAGCAGAAGGACACTGGGATCACACCCTATATAACAGGACACCACTCTGGAGCTGCACCTCCACAGCCACTGGGAGTAGAAGGACACATGGATCACACACTATATAACAGGACACCACTCTGCAACTGCACCTCCACAGACACCAGGAGCAGAAGGACACTGGGAACACACCCTATATAACAGAACACCACTCTGCAGCTGCACCTCCACAGACACCGGGAGCAGAAGGACATGGGGATCACACCCTATATAACAGGACACCACTCTGCAGCTGCACCTCCACAGACACCAGGAGCAGAAGGACATGGGGATCACACCCTATATAACAGGACACCACTCTGCAGCTGCACCTCCACAGACACCAGGAGCAGAAGGACATGGGGATCACACCCTATATAACAGGACACCACTCTGCAGCTGCACCTCCACAGACACCAGGAGCAGAGGGACACTGGGATCATACCCTATATAACAGGACACCACTCTGCAGCTGCACCTCCACAGACACCAGGAGTAGAAGGACATGGGGATCACACCCTATATAACAGGACACCACTCTGGAGCTGCACCTTCACAGACACCAGGAGCAGAAGGACACGGGGATCACACTCTAGAAAGACACCACTCTGCAGCTGCACCTCCACAGACACCAGGAGTAGAAGAACACAGGAATCATACCCTATATAACAGAACACCACTCTGCAGCTGCACCTCCACAGACACCAGGAGTAGAAGGACACGGGGATCATACCCTATATAACAGGACACCATTCTGCAGCTGCACCTCCACTGACACCGGAAGCAGAAGGACACGGGGATCACACCCTATATAACAGGACAACACTCTGCAGCTGCACCTCCACAGACACCAGGAGTAGAAGGACACGGGGATCAAACCCTTATAACAGGACACCACTCTGCAGCTGCACCTCCACAGACACCAGGAGTAGAAGAACACGGGGATCACACCCTACATAACAGGACACCACTCTGCAGCTCCACCTCCACAGACACCGGGAGCAGAAGGACACGGGGATCATACCCTATATAACAGGACACGACTCTGGAGCTGCACCTCCACAGACACCAGGAGCAGAAGGACACGGGGATCACATCCTATATAACAGGACACCACTCTGGAGGTGCACCTCCACTGACACTGGGAGCAGAAAAACACGGGGATCAAACCCTATATAACAGGACACCACTCTGCAGCTGCACCTCCACAGACACCAGGAGTAGAAGGACACGGGGATCATACCCTCTATAACAGGACACCACTCTGCAGCTGCACCTCCACAGACACCAGGAGTAGAAGGACACCGGGATCACACCCTATATAACAGGACACCACTCTGCAGCTGCACCTCCACAGACACCAGGAGTAGAAGAACACGGGGATCACACCCTACATAACAGGACACCACTCTGCAGCTGCACCTCCACAGACACCGGGAGCAGAAGGACACGTGGATCATACCCTATATAAAAGGACACCACTTTGGAGCTGCACCTCCACAGACACCAGGAGCAGAAGGACACGGGGATCACATCCTATATAACAGGACACCACTCTGGAGCTTCACCTCCACAGACACTAGGAGTAGAAGAACAGGGGGATCACACCCTATATAACAGGACACCACTCTGCAGCTGCACCTCCACAGACACCGGGAGCAGAAGGACACGGGGATCACACCCAATATAACAGGACACCACTCTGGAGCTGCACCTCCTCAGACACCAGGAGTAGAAGGACACGGGGATCACACCCTATTTAACAGGACACCACTCTGCAGCTGCACCTCCAGAGACACCAGGAGCAGGACACGGGGATCACACCCTATATAGCAGAACACCACTCAGCAGCTGCACCTCCACAGACACCAGGAGCAGGACAAGGGGATCACACCCTATATAACAGGACACCACTCTGCAGCTGCACCTCCAGAGACACCAGGAGCAGGACACAGGGATCACACCCTATATAACAGGACACCACTCTGTAGCTGCACCTCCACAGACACCAGGAGTAGAAGAACACGGGGATCGCACCCTATATAAAAGGACACCACTCTGCAGCTGCACCTCCACAGACACCAGTAGTAGAAGAACACGGGGATCACACCCTATATAACAGGACACCACTCTGCAGCTGCAACTCCACAGACACCAGGAGCAGAAGGACATGGGGATTACACCCTATATAACAGGACACTACTCTGCAGCTGCTCATCCACAGACACCAGGAGCAGAAGGACACGGGGATCACACCCTATATAACAGGGGACCACTCTCGAGCTGCACCTCCACAGACACCGGGAGCAGAAGGACACGGGTATTACACCCTATATAACAGGACACCACTCTGCAGCTGCACCTCCACAGACACCAGAAGTAGAAGGACACGGGGATCACACCCTATATAACAGGACACCACTATGCATCTGCACCTTCACAGACACCGGGAGCAGAAGGACACGGGGATCATACCCTATATAACAGGACAACACTCTGGAGCTGCACCTCCACAGACACCAGGAGCAGAAGGATACGGGGATCACATCCTATATAACAGGACACCACTCTGGAGCTGCACCTCCACAGAAACCAGGAGTAGAAGAACACGGGGATCACACCCTATATAACAGGACACCACTCTTCAGCTGCACCTCCACAGACACCGGGAGCAGAAGGACACGGGTATCAGACCCTATATAATAGGACACCACTCTGCAGCTGCACCTCCGGAGACACCAGGAGCAGGACACGGGGATCACACCTTATGTATCAGGACACCACTCTGCATCTGCACCTCCACAGACACCAGGAGTAGAAGAACACGGGGATCACACCCTATATAACAGGACACCACTCTGGAGCTGCACCTCCACAGACACCAGGAGTAGAAGAACACGGGGATCACACCCTATATAACAGGACACCACTCTGCAGCTGCACCTCCACAGACACCGGGAGCAGATGGACACGGGGATCAGACCCTATATAATAGGAAACCACTCTGCAGCTGCACCTCCGGAGACATCAGGAGCAGGACACGGGGATCACACCTTATATAACAGGACACCACTCTGCAGCTGCACCTCCACAGACACCGGGAGCAAAAGGACAAAGGGATCACACCCTATATAACAGGACACCACTCTGGAGCTGCACCTCCACAGACACCAGGAGTAGAAGGATACGGGGATCACACCCTATATAACAGGACACCACTCTGGAGCTGCACCTCCACAGACACTGGAAGTAGAAGGACACGGGGATCAAAACCTATATAACAGGACACCACTCTGCAGCTGCGCCTCCACAGACACTGGAAGTAGAAGGACACGGGGATCAAAACCTATATAACAGGACACCACTCTGCAGCTGCACCTCCACAGACACCAGAAGTAGAAGGACTCGGGGATCACACCCTATATAACAGGACACCACTCTGCATCTGCACCTCCACAGACACCGGGAGCAGAAGGACACGGTTATCATACCTTATATAACAGGACAACACTCTGGAGCTGCACCTCCACAGACACCAGGAGCAGAAGGATACGGGGATCACATCCTATATAACAGGACACCACTCTGGAGCTGCACCTCCACAGACACCAGGAGTAGAAGAACACGGGGATCACACCCTATATAACAGGACACCACTCTTCAGCTGCACCTCCACAGACACCGGGAGCAGAAGGACACGGGTATCAGACCCTATATAATAGGACACCACTCTGCAGCTGCACCTCCGGAGACACCAGGAGCAGGACACGGGGATCACACCATATGTATCAGGACACCACTCTGCATCTGCACCTCCACAGACACCAGGAGTAGAAGAACACGGGGATCACACCCTATATAACAGGACACCACTCTGGAGCTGCACCTTCACAGACACCAGGAGTAGAAGAACACGGGGATCACGCCCTATATAACAGGACACCACTCTGCAGCTGCACCTCCACAGACACCGGGAGCAGATGGACACGGGGATCAGACCCTATATAATAGGACACCACTCTGCAGCTGCACCTCCGGAGACACCAGGAGCAGGACACGGGGATCACACCTTATATAACAGGACACCACTCTGCAGCTGCACCTCCACAGACACCGGGAGCAAAAGGACAAAGGGATCACACCCTATATAACAGGACACCACTCTGGAGCTGCACCTCCACAGACACCAGGAGTAGAAGGATACGGGGATCACACCCTATATAACAGGACACCACTCTGGAGCTGCACCTCCACAGACACCAGGAGTAGAAGAACACGGGGATCGCACCCTATATAACAGGATACCACTCTGCAGCTGCAACGCCACAGACACCGGGAGCAGAAGGACACGGGGATCACACCCTATATAATAGGACACCACTCTGGAGCTGCACCTCCACAGACACCAGTAGTAGAAGAACACGGGGATCACACCCTATATAACAGGACACCACTCTGCAGCTGCACCTCCACAGACACCAGGAGCAGAAGGACATGGGCATTACACCCTATATAGCAGGACACCACTCTGCAGCTGCACCTCCACAGACACCGGGAGCAGATGGACACGGGGATCAGACCCTATATAATAGGACACCACTCTCGAGCTGCACCTCCGGAGACACCAGGAGCAGGACACGGGGATCACACCTTATATAACAGGACACCACTCTGCAGCTGCACTTCCACAGACACCGAGAGCAGAAGGACACGGGGATCACACCCTATATAACAGGACATCACTCTGCAGCTGCACCTCCACAGACACCGGGAGCAGAAGGACACGGGGATCACACCCTATATAACAGGACACCACTCTGCAGCTGCACCTCCACAGACATCGGGAGCAGAAGGACACGGGGATCACACCCTATATAACAGGACACCAATCTGGAGCTGCACCTTCACAGACAACAGGAGAAGAAGTACACAGGGATCACACCCTATAGAACAGGACACCACTCTGCAGCCGCACCTCCACAGACACCAGAAGTAGAAGGGCACGGGGATCACACCCTATAAAACAGGACACCACTCTGCAGCTGCACCTCCGGAGACACCAGGAGCAGGACACATGGATCACACCTTATATAACAGGACACCTCTCTGTAGCTGCACCTCCACAGACACAAGGAGTAGAAGAAAACGGGGATCACACCCTATACAACAGGACACCACTCTGCAGCTGCACCTCCACAGACACCGGGAGCAAAAGGACACGGGAATCACACCCTTTATAACAGGACACCACTCTGGAGCTGCACCTCCACAGACACCAGGAGTAGAAGTACACGGGGATCACACCCTATATAACAGGACACCACTCTGGAGCTGCACCTCCACAGACACCAGGATAAGAAGAACACGGGGATCACACCCTATATAACAGGACACCACTCTGCAGCTGCACCTCCACAGACACCGGGAGCAGAAGGACACAGGGATCACACCCTATATAACAGGACACCACTCTGGAGCTGCACCTCCACAGACACCAGTAGTAGAAGAACGCGGGGATCACACCCTATATAACAGGACACCACTCTGCAGCTTCACCTGCACAGACACCAGAAGTAGAAGGGCACGGGGATCACACCCCATAAAACAGGACACCACTCTGCAGCTGCACCTCTACAGATAATGGAAGTAGAAGGGCACTGGGATCACACCCTATATAACAGGACACCATTCTGGAGCTGCACCTTCACAGACACCAGGAGTAGAAGTACACAGGGATCACACCCTATATAACAGGACACCACTCTGCAGCTGCGCCTCCACAGACACTGGAAGTAGAAGGACACGGGGATCAAAACCTATATAACAGGACACCACTCTGCAATTGCACCTCCACAGACACCAGAAGTAGAAGGACACGGGGATCACACCCTATATAGCAGAACACCTCTCTGCAGCTGCACCTCCACAGACACCGGGAGCAGAAGTACACGGGGATCACACCCAATATAGCAGGACACCACTCTGCAGCTGCACCTCCACAGACACCGGGAGCAGAAGTACACACGGGTGACACCCTATATAACAGGAAACCACTCTGCCGCTGCACCTCCACAGACACCAGGAGCAGAAGTACACAGAGATCACATACTATATAACAGGACACCACTCTGCAGCTGCACCTCCACAGACACTGGTAGCAGAAGGACACGGGGATCACACCCTATATAACAGGACACCACTCTGTAGCTGCACCTCCACAGACACCAGTAGTAGAAGAACACGGGGATCACACCCTATATAACAGGACACCACTCTGCAGCTGCACCTCCACAGACACCGGGAGCAGAAGGACACGCGGATCACACCCTATATACCAGGACACCACTCTCGAGCTGCACCTCCACAGACACGGGGAGCAAAAGGACACGGGGATTACACCCTATATAACAGGACACCACTCTCGAGCTGCACCTCCACAGACATCGGGAGCAGAAGGACACGGGGATCACACCCTATATAACAGGACACCACTCTGGAGCTGCACCTCTACAGACACCGGGAGCAGAAGGACACGGGATCACACCCTATATACCAGGACACCACTCTCGAGCTGCACCTCCACAGACATCGGGAGCAGAAGGACACGGGGATCACACCCTATATAACAGGACACCACTCTGCAGCTGCACCTCTACAGACACCGGGAGCAGAAGGACACGGGATCACACCCTATATACCAGGACACCACTCTCGAGCTGCACCTCCACAGACATCGGGAGCAGAAGGACACGGGGATCACACCCTATATAACAGGACACCACTCTGGAGCTGCACCTTCACAGACAACAGGAGAAGAAGTACACAGGGATCACACCCTATAAAACAGGACACCACTCTGCAGCCGCACCTCCACAGACACCAGAAGTAGAAGGGCACGGGGATCACACCCTATAAAACAAGACACCACTCTGCAGCTGCACCTCTACAGATACTGGAAGTAGAAGGGCACTGGGATCACACCCTATATAACAGAACACCATTTTGGAGCTGCACCTTCACAGACACCAGGAGCAGAAGTACACAGGGATCACACCCTATATAACAGGACACCACTCTGCAGCTGCGCCTCCACAGACACAGGAAGTAGAAGGACACGGGGATCAAAACCTATATAACAGGACACCACTCTGCAGCTGCACCTCCACAGACCCCAGAAGTAGAAGGACACGGGGATCACACCCTATATAACAGAACATCTCTCTGCATCTGCACCTCCACAGAAAACGGGAGCAGACGGACACGGGGATCACACCCTATATAACAGGACATCACTCTGCAGCTGCACCTCCACAGACACCGGGAGCAGAAGGACACGGGGATCACACCCTGTATAACAGGACATCTCTCTGCATCTGCACCTCCACAGACACCGGGAGCAGAAGGACACGGGGATCACACCCTATAAAACAGGACATCACTCTGCAGCTGCACCTCTACAGATACTGGAAGTAGAAGGGCACTGGGATCACACCCTATATAACAGGACACCATTCTGGAGCTGCACCTTCACAGACACCAGGAGCAGAAGTACACAGGGATCACACCCTATATAACAGGACACCACTCTGCAGCTGCACCTCCACAGACACCAGAAGTAGAAGGACACGGGGATCACACCCTATATAACAGATCACCTCTCTGCAGCTGCACCTCCACAGACACCGGGAGCAGAAGTACACAGGGGTCACACCCTATATAACAGGACACCACTCTTCATCTGCACCTCCACATAAACCAGGAGCAGAAGTACACAGGGATCACACCCTATATAACAGGACACCACTCTGCAGCTGCACTTCCACAGACACCAGAAGTAGAAGGACACGGGGATCACACCCTATATAACAGGACACCACTCTGCAGCTGTACCTCCACAGACACCAGGAGCAGAAGGACAAGGGGATCACACCCTATATAACAGGACAACAACTTTGCAGCTGCACCTCCACAGACAGCGGGAGCAGAAGTACACAGAGCTCACACCCCTTATAACAGGACACCACTCTGGAGCTGCACCTCCACAGACACCAGGAGTAGAAGGACATGGGGATCACACCCTATATAACTGGACACCACTCTGCAGCTGCACCTCCACAAACACCAGGAGTAGAAAGACATGGGGATCACACCCTATATAAGAGGAAACTACTCTGGAGCTGCACCTTCACAGACACCAGGAGCAGAAGGACACGGGGATCACACTCTGTGTAGTAGGACACCACTCTGCAGCTGCACCTCCACAGAAACCAGGAGCAGAAGGACAAGGGGATCACACCCTATATAACAGGACACCACTCTGCAGCTGCACCTCCACAGACACCGGGAGCAGGAGTGCACAGGGATCACACCCTATAAAACAGGACACCACTCTGCAGCTGCACCTTCACAGACACCAGGATCAGAAGGCCACGGGGATAATATGCTATATAACAGGACACCACTCTGCAGCTGCACCTCCACAGACACTGGGAGCAGAAGGACACGGGGATCACACCCTATATAACAGGACACCACTCTGCAGCTGCACCTCCACAGTCACCAGGAGCAGAAGGACACGGGGATCACACACTATATAACAGGACACCACTCTGCAGCTGCACCTCCACAGACACCAGAGGTAGAAGGACACGGGGATCACACCCTATATAACAGGACACCACTCTGCAGCTGCAACTCCACAGACACCAAGAGCAGAAGGACAAGGGGATCACACCCTGTATAACAGGACAACAACTCTGGAGCTGCACCTTCACAGACACCAGGAGCAGAAAGACACGGGGATCACACTCTATGTAGCAGGACACCACTCTGCAGCTGCACCTCCACAGAAACCAGGAGCAGAAGGACCAGGGGATCACACCCTATATAACAGGACACCAGTCTGCAGCTGCACCTCCACAGACACCGGGAGCAGAAGTGCACCGGGATCACACCCTATATAACAGGACACCACTCTGCAGCTGCACCTCCACAGACACCAGGAGCAGAAGGACACGGGGAGCACATGCTATATAACAGGACACCACTCTGCAGCTGCACCTCCACAGACACTGGGAGCAGAAGGACACGGGGATCACACCCTATATAACAGGACACCACTCTGCAGCTGCACCTCCACAGACACCAGGAGCAGAAGGACATGGGGATCACACACTAAATAACAGGACAACACTCTGCAGCTGCACCTCCACAGACACCGTGAGTAGAAGGACTCGGGTGTTACAGTACCACTCAGCACCCAGAATATGTTGTGCAGTTATATGTATATATAATAGGTTCCATGTGAGATGCATGTCCCTAATGTATCAGCAGTGTCCGCCCTCCCCCCACCTTTGTAATTCCCACAGTAAACATACGCAGGCTCCGGCCACCTGCGGCTTTTGTAATGCATGTTTGGCCTGACGCTTGTCTATTGGCCGGCCCTCTTTATCTGTGTGATATATTCTGTGTCCTGTGAGTAAAGTGTTGTCAGACTGGAAATACATGGAGCAGCAGTGATCTTTTATATGCGCCCATGCACTGAGAGGAATTCCAGCCAGCGTCATTCATTCAGACTCCAGCCAACGCAGAGCGGACCTCCGAAAACACGGGGTGGTATTGAAAGAGGTACCCCAGCTTGGAAGACCCTGTTACACTGGTGGCAGACAGCGGGATTTGATACCCCTTCTACAGGAGGAAAGGAATGAATTGAAAATAACTAGCAGAAGTTAAAGAGGACTACATTAAAAGATCTGGTGGAAGCCCGAGGCTTGATCACCAGCAACAAAACATAAGCGGATTTGATAGCAGCCATCATGGAACACGACAGTGCAGCGCCCCCCAATGTGAACGTGGAGGAGACCGAAATCCAGAGGGAGGTAAAGAACAGACTGGCATTCTATGGCCCAAACCCTGCAGTAGAGATCATACGAGAGGTGATGGCTGATGTGCGTACTGATCTGAAGGAAAAGATGGCCGTGCGGACCAGGATAGAGCTAGCCAAGATGGAGATGGCAGAGCGGACCAAAGTGGAGCTGGCCAAGATGGAGATGGCAGAGCGGAGAGAGGAGAGTCAGCGAGCAGGGGGAACTCTGGCCTTCGACCAGGTACCTTCAACAGTAAGCCACAAAAAGATCCAGTACAATGCCTTCCTACAGTTGGGGGAGGCAGAGGAAGACATTGATAGCTTTTTGCAGGACTTTGAGAGGCAGTGTGCCCTTCATCAAGTAAAGCCGGAGGATCGGGTTCAGATTCTGGCCAGCAAGCTGACAGGCCGGGCAGCGGATGCCTATCGCATGGTACCTGATGAGGACTGTATGGACTATGAGCGGATCAAAGAAGTGATCTTGGCCCGGTATGCGCTGACACCAGAGGCCTAACGCCAAAAGTTCCGCGGACTTATAAAACGCGTAACTGATACCCACGCTGAATGGGCCTGTAAATTACGGCGGTCACTGCTACAGTGGGTACAAGGGAGCCAAGCAACCACTGTTATGATGAGTCACCGATGGAGGAAAAAACAAAATACTAGCTAAGTCCAGAAAAACCAGAGAGGTTGGCAGCTATTGGATTGCAGACCCCTGAACCTATCCACAACAACTAGCAGTAGCCGTGGGGGCTTCCTACGGTGCCCTAGACCCCTCGATCACAGCCGGAGAACTACATAGCCTAAAGACAGAAAGGGGAAAAACTAAACTTCCCCAGAGCAGACCCCAAAGCAATAGGCAGCCCCCATCATATAATGACGGTGAAGCAAGATGAAAACACTAACACAGATAGAAAGATAGGTTGAGCAAATGATGGGGTCCAAGCTAACTAAATAAGACAGGATAGGAAAGCTGCTGTCTGCCATCCGCAAAAACCCTATCCAAAAAGAGCCAACCGACTGATAGGAAAAACAGGCCCTGAAGTCGCTAGGCTTCAAAAGACTATATCAGCACTCAGGTATATTCTGAAGACAGAGCAAAAGATCAACAGATCAGAGACAAAAATGGAATTCAGCTCACCCCCGGCCGGGGATGGCAGAACTCCCAAAAAACAAGGCAAAACAAAAAAAAACTGAACAGTACAAAGCCGAGCAGAAAAACTTAGCAGGAATCAGACTGGTCTCCAAGAATCCAGCAGGATCACCAGCAAGGCAGAAGGGCGTCGGCTGCCTTATATCCAGTCCTCAATTCCAGCCACCCAGTCATCATCTAACTGCCCAGGTGTTTGGGAATCAGCCTCACTACCTTCCTTCACCAGAGGAGGGAGTTCATCAGACCTCAATGGTGAAGGGAAAAATGAACTCACAACAGTACCTCCCCCTTGAGGAGGGGTCACCGAACCCTCATCCATGCCACCAGGGCGATCCGGGTGAGCCCGATGAAAGGCACGCACCAATCTTTCGGCATGAATATCAGAGGCAGAGACCCAGGAATTATCCTCCTGACCATAACCCTTCCACTTAACCAAATACTGGAGTCTCCGTCTAGCCAGACGGGAATCCAGTATCTTCTCTACCTCATATTCCATGTTACCTTCAACCAATATAGGGTCAGGAAGTGCCACCACAGGAACTACTGGTTCAAGAAACCTCTTCAACAAGGACTTATGAAACACATTATGAATTTTAAATGTGACAGGAAGAGCCAACCGAAAAGAGACCGGATTAATAATCTCCAAAATCTTGTAATGTCCAATAAATCTAGGCTTAAACTTAGGAGAAGCCACCTTCACAGCGATATTTTTTGATGACAACTAAACCATATCACCCACCTTAAACTGGGGACCAACGGTCCTACGCCGGTTGGAAAACCGCTGGGCCTTTTCCTGGGAGAGAGACAACTTATCCACTACTTGGTCCCAGATGTGGTGCATTCTCTCCACCACAGTGTCAACACCTGGGCAGGCAGAAGGCTCCACCTGCCCTGAAGAAAATCGAGGGTGAAACCCAAAGTTACAAAAAAAGGTGACATCAAAGTGGCAGAACTAGCTCTATAATTTAAAGCAAATTCAGCCAAGGGCAAAAATGAAACCCAATCATCCTGATCGGCAGAAATAAAACATCTCAAATACGACTCCAAAGTCTGGTTTGTTCTCTCCGTCTGCCCATTGGTCTGAGGGTGAAACGCAGAGGAGAAGGACAACTGAATTCCCAGCTTGGAACAGAAAGTCCTCCAAAATCTAGACACAAACTGAACTCCTCTGTCAGATACAATGTTCTCAGGAATCCCGTGCAAGCGAACCACCTGTTGCAAAAAAAAGGGCACCAACTCTGAGGAAGATGGCAACTTATGGAGTGGTACAAGATGGACCATCTTAGAGAATCTATCACAAATCACCCAAATAACAGTCATTCTCTGAGAGACAGGCATATCAGAGTTAAAATCCATTGAAATATGGGTCCATGGCCTCCTGGGGACCGGCAAAGGCATCAATAAGCCACTAGAGCAAGAACAAGGTTTAGACCGGGAGCAAGTCCCACAGGACTGCACAAAATTCCTGACATCATGAGACAGGGCGGGCCACCAAAAAGACCGACTCACCAGATCTCTAGTACCAAAAATACCTGGATGACCAGCCAATGCAGAGCAATGAACTTCAGACATCACTCTCTTCCTCACTGGTCAGGAACATACAACTTTCCACTGGGACAACGCTCAGGTTTGTCCTCCTGAAACTCTTCCAGAGCACGTCTCAAATCGGGCGAGATGACAGAAAGAACTACCCCCTCGCCTAAGATGGTAGCAGGCTTAGTAACAACAGGAGAATCAGCAAGGAAACTCCTAGAGAGGGCGTCTGCCTTGACATTCTTAGTGCCCGGAAGAAAAGAGACCACAAAATCAAAGCGTGTGAAAAACAAGGCCCACCTAGCCTGTCTAGGATTCAAGCGCTTGGCCGACTCCAGGTAAATCAAATTCTTGTGGTCAGTAAGGACCATGACTTGGTGTTTGGCTCCCTCCAACCAATGTCTCCACTCCTCAAATGCCCATTTCATGGCCAACAGTTCCCGATTCCCCACATCATAGTTACGTTCGGATGGGGAGAACTTTCGGGAAAAGAAAGCACAAGGATTCATTTTAGATGTCACAGGATCTTTTTGGGACAACACCGCTCCTGCACCAATCTCAGAAGCATCCACCTCCACCTGAAACGGGAGTGAGACATCAGGTTGCCGCAAAACCGGAGCAGAAGTGAATCTTCGCTTCAGCTCCTGAAAAGAAGAAACAGCCTCCGGAGACCAATTCAGCACATCAGCACCCTTCCTAGTCAAATCCGTCAATGGCTTGGCAATACCAGAAAAATTAGCTATAAATTTCCGATAAAAATTAGCAAAACCCAAAAACTTCTGGAGGGCCTTCAAAGAAGTGGGCTGAACCCAATCATAAATGGCCTGTACCTTGGCCGGGTCCATTTCAATAGTTGACGGAGACAAAATAAATCCCAAAAATGAAATCCTCTGTACCCCAAAAAGGCATTTCGATCCCTTGACATACAGGGAATTCTCCCTCAAAACCGGAACACAGTCCGAACATGTTCCAATGTTCCACATGAGAGTCCCAATTCTTGGAGAAGATCAAAATATCATCCAGATAGATAATCAAAAATGTATCCACAAAGTCTCGGAATATATCGTTCATGAAGCACTGGAAGACAGAAGGGGCATTAGTGAGCCCAAAAGGCATCACCAGGTACTCAAAATGTCCCTCCGGAGTATTAAACGCCGTCTTCCATTCATCCCCATGCTTAATGCAAATAAGATTATATGCCCTCCTGAGGTCAAGCTTGGTAAACCAACAAGCACCTTTAACTCTGGAGAATAGATCAGAAATCAGGGGTAACGGATACTGATATCTAACAGTAATTTTGTTGAGGGCACAATAGTCAATACAAGGCCTTAATGAACCATCCTTTTTAGCCACGAAAAAAACCCCAGCACCTAAGGGTGAAGAGGATGGTCTAATATGACCCTTCTCCAATGCCTCCTTAACATAGGATCGCATAGCCTCGTGCTCGGGTACAGATAAATTGAAAAGCCGACCCTTGGGGAATTTACACCCCGGGTTCAGCTCAATTGCACAGTCATAACTCCTATGAGGAGGCAAAGACGCAGACTCATTCTCACTAAATACATCATAAAAGTCAGCCAAATAGTCAGGAACATCATGCGACTGGGGAGAGGTGGAGAAAACAGGAGCATCACTAAGGGCACACCGACAACCCCAACTCACCACAGACAAAGATTTCCAATCCAGAACTTTATTATGGATTTGCAACCAGGGAAACCCCAGAACAATGGTATCGTGCAAATTATGCAGCACCAAAAATCTGCAAT
Source organism: Dendrobates tinctorius (assembly GCF_039654945.1). NCBI lineage: Eukaryota > Metazoa > Chordata > Amphibia > Anura > Dendrobatidae > Dendrobates > Dendrobates tinctorius. Next base: position 469,349 of record NW_027361862.1, on the reverse strand, counting down.
TTTCTTGATGGTCTGGGGCGACCCGCATTACCACCTGGGTCCAAAACTGAGGTTTATTCTTCGCCAAAGGAGTAGCATCAATACCCCTCAAAGGGATAGGCGTCCGCAGAGGTGTCATAGGAAATCCACAATGTTTAGCAAAATCCAAGTTCATCAGGTTCAGATCTGCTCCCGAATCCACAAAAGCCTTGGCGGAAAATGTGGATCAGATCAGAGTAATTGCCAGAAGAAACTTAGGTTGAACACCACCCACAGAAAACGTGTGTGCACAACGTTTCTCTCGTTTAGGGCAGACAGAAATAATATGCGAGGCATCTCCACAAAAAAATCACAGCTTATTACGCCTTCTGAACTCCTGACGTTGCGCCCTAGACAAAGCTCTATCACATTGCATAGGTTCAGACATTTGTTCAACAGGTGGCAACATCTCTCGTGTAGTTTTGCGTTCACGTAAACGCCGATCCACCTGAATGGCTAATGACATAGAATCGTCAAGACCAGAGGGAACAGGAAATCCCACCATAGTATCTTTTACAGTTTCTGACAAACCCTTCCGAAAGAGGGCTGCCAAGGCACCATCATTCCAGGTAGTAAGGAACGCCCACTTTCGGAATTTTTGACAGTACAACTCTGCCGAATCCCGACCCTGGCTTAATGCCAACAGGGACTTTTCAGCCTGATCAATAGTATTAGGTTCATCATACAACAACCCCAAGGCTTGAAAAAATGCGTTCACATTATTCAGAATAGGATCACCAGGTGTGAAAGAAAACGCCCAATCCTGGGGATCGCTGCGCAGCAAAGAGATGACAATCTTAACCTGCTGTGCGGAGTTCCCCGACGAGTTAGGCTTCAAGGCAAAAAATAATTTACAATTATTCTTGAAATTCAAGAATTTAGACCGATCCCCAAAAAACACATCAGGAGTAGGAATCTTTGGTTCAGCAGCATGTGAATGAGCAAGATAGGCGGAAATTCCCCGCACTTCAGCAGCGAGCTGCTCCACATGATCAGACAATTACTTCATCTCCATTGAGAGAAAAATTCACCCTACGGCCTCAGAGATATAGAGGAAAAAATATGCACAAAAAAAAAATTCTGACACACTTTTTTTTTTTTTTTACAATTCTCTCCTGCTATTGAGTACCCTAGGATCTGCGGTATGGCTGGTGATTCTGTTATGATGAGTCACCGAAGCAGGAAAAAACAAAATACCAGCTAAGTCCAGAAAAACCAGAGAGGTTGGCAGCTATCGGATTGCAGACCCCTGAACCTATCCACAACAACTAGCAGTAGCCGTAGGGGGTTCCTACGGTGCCCTAGACCCCTCGATCACAGCCGGAGAACTACATAGCCTAAAGACAGAAAGGGGAAAAACTAAACTGCCCCAGAGCAGACCCCAAAGCAATAGGCAGCCCCCAACATATAATGACGGTGAAGCAAGATGAAAACACTAACACAGATAGAAAGATAGGTTGAGAAAATGATGGGGCCCAAGCTAACTAAATAGGACAGGATAGGAAAGCTGCTGTCTGCCATCCGCAAAAACCCTATCCAAAAAGAGCCAACCGACTGATAGGAAAAACAGGCCCTGAAGTCGCTAGGCTTCAAAAGACTATATCAGCACTCAGGTATATTCTGAAGACAGAGCAAAAGATCAACAGATCAGAGACAATAATGGAATTCAGCTCACCCCCGGCCGGGGATGGCAGAACTCCCAAAAAACAAGGCAAAACAAAAACAAAACTGAAGAGTACAAAGCAGAGCAGAAAAACTTAGCTTTGAGACGCAGGAATCAGACTGGTCTCCAAGTATCCAGCAGGATCACCAGCAAGGCAGAAGGGCATTGGCTGCCTTATATCCAGTCCTCAATTCCAGCCACCCAGTCATCCTCTAGCTGCCCAGGTGTTTGGTAATCAGCCTCACTACCTTCCTTCACCAGAGGAGGGAGTTCATCAGACCTCAATGGTGAATGGAAAAATGAACTCACAACAAACCACTAAGGAGGACGTCCTCCAGCTCTTCCTGTTAGAACGATTCTTTAATGGACTAAACCCCGAGACACAGGAATGGCTTCGGGACAGGCGGCCAAAGACTCTTGAGGAAGCCGCTCGTCTGGCCGATGAACATCATGATGCCAGGAGGCCGCAGTTCTCTGGATCAAAGGTGGTCACTAGGGGCCCGCCCATGGACCTGGAGGGCCCCAAACCACCGAAGATTGTAGGGGGACCAGCTAGAAACCCGGCCTACCACAGTCCCCCTGGAGCGCGATGCCACACCTGCCGTCAGCTGGGCCACCTGCAAAGACAATGCCCCAACCGGACTCAGCATACCCAGTGGCCAAAGGCGGGAACAGCTACCTTCAGCCGGGCTGCTGTACACTGCTACCAAGGCGAAGCTGACCCGGCATTGGGGGCTACGACTAACCAAGGGGTGGAAGAGATGGAGGAAGTGCTGCATGAAGTAGACCCCGTGCAGGCAGCCCGGGCAGATAATCGACAACAGCATCGACAGGTCATGTGGGTTAATGGGAAACGTATGCAGGGACTAAGAGATTCCGGAACAACTTTGACCCTTGTGAAGCCTCATCTCGTCCGGGACCAAGAGAAGACGGACCGGACAGTGGCAGTCCGTGTAGCAGGGGGAGCCATACATCGACTACCCACTGCCAGGATTCACCTGTCATGTCGGACGCTATTCACACCACAGCGTCCGGCAGGCAGCGGTAGTTCCATCTCCGTCCACTATAGCCTCATTGGCGCCGGCTTGATTTTACTCAGGTTATCGGGGGTTAATCTAGCTGGAAATCAGGTGGGATGTTTGGTCACGCCCACGGTCTTTAAATAGTCATGCTGGCCTATGGGCGTCGCCGATTATAGCTTGTGTTTTATGCCAAGTGGTTCCGGTCTGGAGAGGAGGTGTTGGAGAGGGAAATTCGTAGCCGGTATTTTCCTGTGTGTATGCGGCGCGGTGCGGTTTCAGTTCTCCCTGTCTGTCATTACTGTGTGGGCTTTGGTGGTTTGACGACTCACTGGGTGGAGGGTGGAGGGTTCAGCTTAGGGCTGAGCAGGAGATAAGGAAAGGTTGGAGGCTCAGGCATTTGCACCATTAGCAAAAACCCTGTGTTGAGGGTCAGACAGGGTTTTCCCTAGTTGGAGGGACTCCGCAGGGGCCCCGGGTATATCAGCCTTCTTTGACCTAAGCCCCACGTAACATTATAATCGGCCCACAATATTTTGGTAGTCCATGGATTCCATGACTTCCATAAACCGCCAGTTGAAGGGGGCAGTTCAGCAGCAGGGCCTGGTTGTAGCTAATGTGCAAGCGGCTTCTGCAGGTGCAGGTGCAGAGCCGAAGATTCCGCTGCCTGAACGATTTGCTGGGGAACACAGCAAATTTGTCATCTTTCGGGAGACCTGCAAGTTATACTTTCGCATGCGCCCTGTCTCCTCAGGTAATGAGGCTCAGCGGGTGGGTCTGGTGTTATCATTACTGAGTGGGGACCCCCAAGCATGGGCGTTTTCCTTACCAGCTGACTGCTACGTTTCATTCGGTTGAGAATGTTTTTTCAGCACTCTGGCTCATTTATGATGATCCCGACAGATTGGCTCTAGCGGAATCTAAAATCCGCACCCTCCGTCAGGGGGAACGTATGGCGGAAGACTATTGTTCAGAATTTCACCGTTGGGCAGTAGACACACAGTGGAATGACCCAGCGCTGCGGAGTCAGTTTATTCATGGGGTTTCAGGAAGAGTTAAACAGGCCCTCCTGATGTATGAGACTCCGGCATCGTTAGAGTCTGCCATGAGTTTGGTTATTCGCATTGATCGCCGTTTGCGTCAGGGGGCGCAGGAGACGCTGCCCCTGGGGGAAAGCAGGGGTGCAAGTGTGGTTGCTGCAGGTGAGCCCACGGAATCTATGCAAATCGCTGGGGTATCACATGTTAAGCATCGCGTTCCTGGGTTCAGGAAGCAAGGAGCATGTTTTTACTGTGGTAAAAGAGATCATTATGTAAATGCTTGTCCTGTGCTACCGAAGAAGGTCACACCGGCGGAAAACTGGTAAGCTCAAAGGGTATGGAGGAGGCCTAACTGAGTGTATGCATATCCTCCACGATGGTATCTCAATGTATGCTCCCTGCCAGGGTTATTATTGCGGGCAGAGAGCTACCAATATCAGTGTTTGTGGATAGCGGTTCCACCGCCAATCTCATGGATGAGGAGTTTGCATGCACGGCCGGTTTTAAGATCGAAAAACTCCCTCATCCTATTCGCGTGGTTACTAGAGTTGAGCGAAATGGGTCGAAAAATTTCAAAAGTCGCCGACTTTTGGCAAAGTCGGGTTTCATGAAACGAAACCCGACCCTAGGATGAGGTCGGCCACGAGGTCGGCGACTTACGCGCCAAAGTCGCGTTTCAAAAGTTTGTTTTGCGCTCTTTTTCAGCCAATCAGGATCCACGGACACTGTGGGCAACGTGATGACATAGGCAGGGGTCACCACCTTCTTTCAGAAGGGCATGCAAGTGATTGGCTTGCTTTGGTGGGCGTCACAGGGGTTATAAAAGGGCGTGCACGCCGACCGCCATCTTACTTCTGCCGATGTTAGCATAGGGAGAGGTTGCTGATTCTGTAGGGAAAGCGTTAGGCAGGGAAGAAGAAAAAAAAACTGCTTCTGCTGCTAGCAATTTTGCCTGTACAACACACCAGTCACTGTGTGTGCAGTGCAAGCGGAGGCTATATTGTGGTGGATCAGCGGTTTTGGTTGTTAGGCTGCCTTCTAAGGCTTCCTGACAGCTGCATTGCTGTTTACCCACTGCTCTGCAAACTGCTTTTTTAAAAGCAATCCCAATTTTTTTTTTGTCCTGCTGAGGTACTGAGCGTGCATTTTTTCACACCATACAGCGTCAGTGGGCCTCACACAATCCAAAAGTGTCCAGTGTCCAATAGTGTCTGCAGAAATTCAAAATCTCCCTTATCCTGTAGTCCCTTTTTTCACACCTGTGCCATCGAGCCTGTGACATAGCGCTCTGATATTCAGTGGGCCTCACACAATCCAAAAGTGTCCAGTGTCCACTAGTGTCTGCAGAAATTCAAAATCTCCCTTATCCTGTAGTCCCTTTTTTCACACCTGTGCCATCGAGCCTGTGACATAGCGCTCTGATATTCAGTGGGCCTCACACAATCCAAAAGTGTACAGTGTCCACTAGTGTCTGCAGAAATTCAAAATCTCCCTTATCCTGTAGTCCCTTTTTTCACACCTGTGCCATCGAGCCTTTGACATAGCGCTCTGATATTCAGTGGGCCTCACACAATCCAAAAGTGTCCACTAGTGTCTGCAGAAATTCAAAATCTCCCTTATCCTGTAGTCCCTTTTTTCACACCTGTGCCATCGAGCCTGTGACATAGCGCTCTGATATTCAGTGGGCCTCACACAATCCAAAAGTGTCCAGTGTCCACTAGTGTGTGCAGAAATTCAAAATCTCCCTTATCCTGTAGTCCCTTTTTTCACACCTGTGCCATCGAGCCTGTGACATAGCGCTCTGATATTCAGTGGGCCTCACACAATCCAAAAGTGTCCAGTGTCCACTAGTGTCTGTAGAAATTCAAAATCTCCCTTATCCTGTAGTCCCTTTTTTCACACCTGTGCCATCGAGCCTGTGACATAGCGCTCTGATATTCAGTGGGCCTCACACAATCCAAAAGTGTCCAGTGTCCACTAGTGTCGGCAGAAATTCAAAATCTCCCTTATCCTGTAGTCCCTTTTTCACACCTGTGCCATCGAGCCTGTGAAATAGCGCTCTGATATTCAGTGGGCCTCACACAATCCAAAAGTGTCCAGTGTCCACTAGTGTCTGCAGAAATTCAAAATCTCCCTTATCCTGTAGTCCCTTTTTTCAGACCTGTGCCATCGAGCCTGTGACATAGCGCTCTGATATTCAGTGGGCCTCACACAATCCAAAAGTGTCCAGTGTCCACTAGTGTGTGCAGAAATTCAAAATCTCCCTTATCCTGTAGTCCCTTTTTTCACACCTGTGCCATCGAGCCTGTGACATAGCGCTCTGATATTCAGTGGGCCTCAGACAATCCAAAAGTGTCCAGTGTCCACTAGTGTCTGCAGAAATTCAAAATCTCCCTTATCCTGTAGTCCCTTTTTTCACACCTGTGCAATCGAGCCTGTGACATAGCGCTCTGATATTCAGTGGGCCTCACACAATCCAAAAGTGTCCAGTGTCCACTAGTGTCTGCAGAAATTCAAAATCTCCCCTGTCCTATAGACACCTTGTACCTTGTTTTAAATTACTATATAGTTTGTTGGATTTTGCCTACATTTCTACAAAAAATGAGGAAGGCTGGTGGAAGAGGCCGTGGAATTGGGCGGGGGTTGGCAGCTGGTAATGATGGTGTTGGTGGTGGATCTGATGGTAGTGGCAAGAGCAAAATAGGACCAAATGCAGGAGGTGTTGAGCCTGCGTCATCGTCTGGCTCCATAAGGCTTCGAAGGCTTAGTTTTCTAGGAGTTGGCAAACCGCTTTTAAAGCCAGAGCATCAGGAAAAAGTTTTGTCTTACATTGCTGACTCAGCCTCCAGCTCTATCGCCTCCTCTTCTTCAGTTGTAAAAAGTAAAAGCACTGAGTCGTCATTGGAGGCTCATGTTCATGAACCACACCTTTCCTTGTGTCCTTCACCCCAACCAAGATTGAAGGATGACGCAGGCCATACTACTGATTACTCCATGGAGCTGTTTTCACATACCATGCCTGGATTATCAAGTGAAATGGTGAATTACCCAGGCCAAGATGAATCTGATAGATGATTCTGCTGGTACATTCAGTCAGAGCACTACATTGTCCTCGCAGTGTACAGAGTCAGATTCTGACCCTGATGAGACTCAGGTGCCCCTTCCCGCACACTATACCACCATACACGGTGACACAGAGGAAGGTGCACATGACATTGAAGAGGAGGTGATGGATGACCCAGTTGTTGACCCAGATTGGCATCCATTGGGGGAAGAGGGTGCTGCATCCAATAGCTCAGATGAGGAGGAGCATCCACAGCAGACATCGACATCGCAACATCTGTTATCTGGCAGGCCCGGAGCACTCCAAAGACAGGTTCCAAAAATCAAAAGAGTTGCTGGACAGCTTGTCCAGACGGTCAAAAGATCACAGCGTGCTAGGCCGCAAAATGTCTGCCAAAGTAGGAAGAGTGCAGTTTTGCACTTTTTTGAACAAAATCCTCATGATCAGGCCAAGGTTATCTGTAAGAAGTGCGCAAAGACCTTTAGCCAAGGGAAAAATCTGAAAAATTTGAATACCAGTTGCATGCTTAGACATTTAACCAGCATGCACTTGCAAGCGTGGACACAACACCAAACCTCAAGTGCCACATGTGCAACTGATCACAAAGAAGGTAGTCAAGAACGCTACATTGTTTCCCCCACTGTAAGCCCACCGGTTAGCACAGCAGCAAATGTTGAGGTGTTGTTGCAAGGCCACAGCAGTCAGGGAATCCCACTGTTATATCAATGAAATACTGAATCTAGGCCATCAGAAAGAACACCAACTCCATCACCATCATCAACCCTCTCTCAGTCCGCCCTGTCCACCGCTACTTCCACCATATGCAGCTCTCAAGTCCAGCTCACCCTCCCAGACACTATGAGTAGGTCAAGAAAGTACTCAGTCTCTCATCCGCGTACACTGGGTTTGAACGCCCACATTGCCAAACTAATCTCGTTTGAGATGATGCCCTATCGGTTGGTGGAAAGCGCAGCTTTCCGCGAACTCATGGCCTATGCAGTACCATGCTATGACCTACCCAGTCACCACTTCTTCTCTCGCAAAGCCATCCCAGCCCTCCACCATCATGTAAAAGACCGCATTGTCCATGCACTCAAGCAGTCAGTGAGCGGAAAGGTGCACCTCACAACTGATGCATGGTCCAGTCGGCATGGCCAGGGCCGTTACGTGTCCATCACTGCGCACTGGGTTAATGTGGTGGATGCAGGGTCCACAGGGGACAGCGGTGGTGGGACAGTGCTGCCTAGCCCACGGTATAGGAAACAGTTGGCTGTAGGCGTTCGACCCTCCTCCTCCTCCAGAAGCGAAAGCTCGTCCACAGAGCGCAGTCGTACGAGCACTCCATCTGCAGCTGCCACTGTTGCACACGAGGTGTCCCCCTATCGAGCAGCTAGTGGAAAGCGTCAGCAGGCTGTGTTGCAGATGATGTGTTTGGGCGACAGACACACCGCCGAGGTGCTGGCCGAGTACTTGAAGCGACAAACTGAGTCATGGCTGGGCAGTGTACATCTTGAGGCAGGCAAGGTAGTTAGTGATAACGGCCGTAATTTTGTGGCAGCCATAGCCCTTTCAAAACTCAGCCACATACCTTGCTTGGCTCACACCTTGAACCTGGTGGTGCAGTGCTTCCTCAAAAATTATCCGGAGTTAACAGCCCTGCTCCAGAAGGTGCGAAGACTGTGCGCGCACTTCCGCCGGTCGCCTGTACAAGAGGAGGAGGGAATCCTTGATGACATTCAGCCATTGTCTGCTCAGGGACCTCTCCTGGACGAGTTGGAGGAAGAAGAGGAGGAGGAGGATGATGATGGGGATGATTACTTAGGGGAGGAGGATGCATCTCGTGGGGCAAGTGAAAATGTTGGCGTGGCAAGGTCTGGTACAGGGTTTGTGCGTGACTGCAGGGATGTGGATTTGCCAGAAAGTGCTCCTCCACCCAGCACTCGCAGTGCATCATTGACACCGGGAACATTGGCCCACATGTCAAATTATGCCTTGCAGATCCTAAAAAGGGACCCCCGCATTGCCAAAATGATGAACGATGACGACTACTGGTTGGCCAGCATCCTGGATCCACGCTATAAAGGCAAATTACAAAACATCATGCCACACGAGAACCTTGACCTAATATTGGCTAATAAACAAGCAACTCTGGTAAATCGGTTGCTTGAGGCATTCCCAGCACACAGCAGCGGTGATGGTTCTCACACGAGCCGTACGGGCCGGGGGCAGCTTGGCAGAGGTGTTCGTGGTGCACACAGCAGAAGTGGCGTTGGAGACAGGGGTTTCATGACAATGTTGTGGACTGATTTTTCAAATACCGCTCACACAACTGGTAATACTGCATCGATGGAAAGTGACAGGAGACAGCAGTTGTCAACTTTGGTTACAAACTACTTTTCCTCCCATATCGATGTTCTCCCACACAGGTCATTCCCCTTTGACTATTGGGCTGCTAAACAGGACACCTGGCCTGAATTGGCCCAATATGCCTTACAGGAGCTCGCTTGCCCAGCTGCAAGTGTGCTATCGGAAAGAGTCTTCAGTGCAGCTGGATCAATCCTGACAGAAAAAAGGACCCGTCTGTCAGCCCAAAATGTGGATGATCTAACCTTCATTAAAATGAACCACGCATGGGTTTCCAAGGATTTTGTCCCACCTTCCCCTGATCACACATAGGGTGACAGAAAAATGGCTTGCTTTGGTCCACCTCTTCCTGGGACTTGACCTATTTCGCCTTTTGCATCAGCTGAATGTCCAACATCAACATATGCCACTTTCTAAAACTCCCTAACTGTGCTGCCTCCCCCCCATGGCCGGGGTCACCACCTAGCGCACGACACCGTGCGAGTGCCGTTGCCCTGGACAGGTGGGTAGGCCGACTCTTGGGCGCGGGCACTGGCACAGGGTCCCTCATAGTGCAATCAAGTGTCTCTGACGGTGGTGGTGCACACCCGCCGTCAGACACACCGCCATACTATGAGGGGCCCAGTGCCAGTACCGACGCCCACGAGTGGGCCCCCCTTGCTTGGGCAGGGCCCCAGCATTTGCAATCTTTACCTCTCCCTGCTCCTCCGCTGTGTAGTCTGGGCCGTCAAATCCATACTGTGCCTGACACCGTCTGAGCCTGCCTCCTGATGTATTGACATATATTTTGAATGTGTAAGCTATCCATACTTGTTATCCGGGGATACGGTACCCTTTCTCACCTTTGTGCAATCACGTGCAAGCCATACTGGGCCTAACACCGTCTGAGCCTGCCTCCTGATGTATAGACATATATTTTGAATGTGTACGCTATCCATACTTGTTATCCGGGGATACGGTACCCTTTCTCACCTTTGTGCAATCACGTGCAAGCCATACTGGGCCTAACACCGTCTGAGCCTGCCTCCTGATGTATAGACATATATTTTGAATGTGTACGCTATCCATACATGTTATCCGGGGATACGTTACCCTTTCTCACCTTTGTGCAATCACGTGTAATCCATACTGGGCGTGAGAACGGCTGGCGAGCTGTTAAGCAAGCTACAGCACCTGTGGTTTGCACACGTATGTTTTTCATTTTTTCAGGAATGAAGGTTAGGCCTAATTCCGGAACTGCGGTTGACCTGCACTTACTGGGAAATCATCGTTCGCGGGTAATAATTGTAATCAGTGATCCCCATCACTAACGTTGTTCAGCGGGTTATCTGCACCTGTAAGCGACAAACGCTGGCCTTTTCAGTGTAGCGCACATGCTGCCACGGACATGTAAGGGCATGACACACCAGTTATTGGCCAATCTCATGTGCCAGAGCCTCACGTGTCCCTCTAGTAAGCCGGACTCGGACCGCGGGGCATGACGGAGTCTCGTTCGTTAACGGAATTAAGCTTGCAATGTGTGCATCTGTTCTGTAGCTGGCATGGTTGAGGTTTCGCAGGTGGAGTCGAATTTAACTGTAGGCTCCACTCCTGGTGGTGCCCTTCTGGACATTCCTTTAAGGTTCAGCTTTGCAACCATACTGCCCACGTAAAACAAACACTTTGCCTTCATGAACGCTGTTTGGAGGGTCATGACTCATGGGAATACCGCCACCCAATCAGTTAACCTGCTAGAGAGATCCTTCGTTGCTCCCAAGCATGACATCACTCTCCCTAGGAGGAAGGTAATGCCACTGTGGCGACCGTACTCCTGGGGGCGACACAAGTGCACTGATGCCCAGCCACTGCTCGATGAATCTGCTGGTACATTGACCCAGACCACTACATTCCCCTCGCACGCTACACGGCCTGAATCTGACCCTGATGAAACTCAGGTTACCCTTCCCATATACAGTTCCATCTTACACGGTGACAAAGAGGAAGCTGCAGATGAAAGTGCAGGTTCGGCCCACCCTCCATCAGACACACCACCGTACTATCAGGGGCCCTGTGCCAGTGCCGTCGCCAACGAGTGGGCCCCCCCTGCTTGCCCAGGATCACAGCACTTGCAAGGTTGAAATACTGTGCAGTGAGATGGAAGATGGGGACGACGAGGAGTCCAGACTAGTACAGGGATTCCCTAGCGAGGAGACTTATTTGATTGTTTTCAATGTTGGGACAGCAATTTTTGGGGAGCACTATACTCTGGAGAATGATAGATGGGGCCCACCATACACTGAACATTCCAAAGGTGGACATCAGACACTGGAGCAGCATTTACAGGGCCCATTATACACTAGAGCATTAGAAATGGGGCCCATTATGTTTGGAGCATTATTTGGGCCCATAAGACAGTGGAGCTTCATCCATGGGGACCAACATATACTGTAGCATTATGTGGAGCTCATCATATACTGTTTCAAACATTATATGGGACCAATGATTCTGTATGGAGAAATAGATGGGCCTCATCATGAGATGTAAAAAGTGAAGTATTTTTCATTGTACTATACCGCTATTTCTCTGCCGTATCGGAGCATGATGAGTTGTGGTATGTGTTAAAGGGGCGCTCTTTCGCCCAGGGCACATGAAAACCTGGAGCCAGCCCTACCCCCCCACAACTTTAGCCAAATAACCCCCATTTTTCAGTGCGTAACTTGTATTATGAAGTTAATTAAGGTTGACAAGCTTAAGTAAGAAGAATTGATGCTTTTGGCATTCAAATGGGCACTGTAGGTGTGTTTCCTGTCCTCCTCTCACTGCCGACTTTTATTCCCCATTGACTTACATTGGGTTTCGTGTTTCGGGACGACCCCGACTTTTCCCTATAATCGGCCGATCTTGCTCGACCCGACTTTTGGAAAAGTCGGGTTTCACAAAACGAAACTCGACCCTAAAAAAACAAAAGTCGCTCAACTCTAGTGGTTACCATTAATGCCGCTCCCCTCCCACAGGGGGAGATTACTGAGTTTGTAGCTGAGGTTAAACTCCACATTGGGGTCCTACATTCTGAGTGGGTTACATGTAGGGTACTCAATAATCTCCCAGCACAAATGGTCCTGGGTTTCCCATGGTTGTCCAAGCACAACCCGGTGATTGACTGGAGAACCCAGGACATAGTCCAGTGGAGTGGTTTCTGCCAGGAAAATTGCTTGGCCACATGTGTGTCCGCCGTGAAGTCCAGCCTTCCGGAGGCATTGCTGGATTTTGCGGGCGTCTTCTCTGAGAGGGGTTGCTCAGAACTACCTCCACATCGAGCCTATGACTGTGTGATTAGGTTAAAACCCGGGGCCAAATTGCCAAAGGCTAGGATGTTTAGTATTTCTGGTCCGGAGAGACAAGCTCTTAAGGACTACATCACGGAGAGTCTAAGTAAAGGGCACATCGGGCCTTCATCCTCGCCTGTAGCAGCGGGGTTTTTCTTCATTAAGAAGAAAGATGGGGGGTTACGCCCGTGTCTGGATTTCCGGGAGTTAAACCAGATTACGGTCCGTGATCCCTACCCGATGCCTCTGATCCCTGATTTGTTCAACCAGGTGGCTGGTGCGAAGTGGTTTTCCAAACTTGACCTCAGGGGGGCGTACAACCTCATAAGGGTCCGTCAGGGGGATGAGTGGAAGACGGCATTTAATACCCCTGAGGGTCATTTTGAAAGCCTAGTTATGCCATTTGGGTTGACAACTGCGCCTGCTGTTTTCCAACATTTCATAAATGATGTATTTGCTCATGTGCTGGGGAAATTTGTGATTGTGTACCTGGATGATATCCTCATTTATTCGAGCGACCGGGACACTCATTTAGAGCATGTCAGGCAGGTGTTACAGTTGCTCCGTGAGAATAAGCTCTATGCTAAGCTTGAAAAATGCATATTTTTTGCTCAGGAGTTGCCTTTTTTGGGATATATTGTGTCCGTCGCAGGGTTTAAAATGGACGCTGCGAAGGTGCAAGCGGTGCTGCGATGGGAACGGCCTGATAATCTAAAAGCGCTCCAGCGGTTCCTTGGGTTTGCCAACTATTATAGGAAGTTTATTAAGAATTTATCTACGATAGCCAAACCGCTCACGGACATGACGAAAAAAGGTACCAATCTCACTATCTGGTCTGAGGATGTGGTGCGTGCATTTGAGCTTCTGAAAAACCGTTTTGCTTCAGCCCCCATTCTGGTGCAACTGGACGTTTCTAAACCTTTTACTGTGGAGGTCGATGCGTCTGAGGTGGGAGTGGGGGCAGTACTGTCACAGGGCTCGTCCTTGAGCAATATACGTCCATGCGCCTACTTCTCCAAGAAGCTGTCGCCTGCCGAACGGAATTACGATATCGGCAACAGGGAGTTGTTGGCCATCAAATTGGCTTTTAAGGAATGGCGACACTTCTTGGAGCTGGCGGCTCACCAGGTCACAGTCATCACCGACCATAAAAACCTGCTCTATCTGGAGTCGGCCAAGCGTCTGTCTACCAGGCAGGCTCGCTGGGCATTGTTTTTTACACGATTTAACTTTCTGGTGACTTACCGTCCTGGGGCTAAAAACACCAAGGCAGATGCCTTGTCCAGGTGTTTTCCGGGGGGAGAACCTCGGGAAGATCCGGTACCCATCCTCCAGGAAGGTGTAGTGGTTTCGGCTCTCACGACTGAGGTAGAGGCGGAGATTGCCGAGGCCCAGGAGGAGGTACCGCCAGGACTTCCCGCTAACAAGTCATTCGTACCCCTTCATCTTCGTCTTAAGGTGTTGGGGGAACACCACGACTCTGTCCTGGCCGGGCATCCAGGGGTTAGGGGCACCTTGGAGCTGGTATCGCGCCGCTTCTGGAGGCCAAAAATCCGGCAGGACGTGGTCTCATACGTGGCAGCTTGCATCACGTGCGCCAGGGCCAAGTCGCCCAGATCCTGTCCTGCTGGCACTCTACAGCCTCTGGGGGTACCTAGTAGGCCATGGACAGAAATCTCCATGGACTTTATCACGGACTTGCCTGCTTTGGCGGGGAACACGGTCATCCTGGTGGTGGTTGATCGATTTTCAAAGATGGCGCATTTTGTGTCGTTGCCTTCCTTGCCCAACGCGAAGACATTGGCTCAGGTTTTTGTGCAGGAGGTGGTCAGACTACACGGAGTTCCGTCGGACATAGTGTCTGATAGGGGTACCCAGTTTGTGGCGAAGTTTTGGAAAGCTTTTTGCTCACGATTGGGGATCAAGTTGTCTCATTCGTCGGCGTTTCATCCGCAGTCAAATGGTCAAACTGAGCGCATGAAACAAAATCTGGAGCAGTATTTGCGATGTTTTGTGTCTGACAACCAAGAGGAGTGGTCGACATTCCTTCCCTTGGCCGAGTTCACGTTAAATAATCACCGCCAAGAATCTTCGGGAGAGTCTCCGTTCTTTCGTGTTTACGGGCACCATCCTCTATTTTGTACCTTACGTCAGGGTGGCTCTGGAGGCGTCCCGGAGGAGGACCAGCTAGGAGTTCAACTATCATCGGTCTGGAGGAGTGTGAAACAGCGATTGCTGAGCATGAGTGCAAGGTACAAACGAGTGGCTGACGCTAGACGCGTGCCAGGTCCGGACCTGTGTGTGGGTGATTGGGTGTGGTTAGCTACTAAAAACATAAAACTCAAAATTCCATCATTGAAATTGGGTCCAAGGTTTATTGGCCCTTTTAAGATTGCTGCCATCATTAACCCGGTTGCTTATCGGTTGGAACGTCCTGCGGTATGAACAAGATACACAACTTGTTTCACAGGGCTTTATTGAAAAAGGTGGTAGGCTCTGTGGACACGACGCCGATGCCACCTCCAGTCAAGGTGGATGGCGATTTAGAGTTTAAAGTCTCCAAGGTGGTGGACTCTCGAGTACTGCGCCGTACTCTTCAGTATTTGGTACACTGGCGGGGATATGGTCCGGAGGAGAGGTCTTGGGTACCAGCCACGGACATACATGCGGATCGGCTGGTCAGTTCGTTTCACCGCCGTCATCCGGACAAGCCGGGTTCTATGAGTCTTGAGGGCCCTGGGGTCCCTCGTAGAAGACGGGGTACTGTCATGTCGGACGCTATTCACACCACAGCGTCCGGCAGGCAGCGGTAGTTCCATCTCTGTCCACTATAGCCTCAGTGGCGCGGCTTGATTTTACTCAGGTTATCGGGGGTTAATCTAGCTGGAAATCAGGTGGGATGTTTGGTCACGCCCACGGTCTTTAAATAGTCGTGCTGGCCTATGGGCGTCGCCGATTATAGCTTGTGTTTTATGCCAAGTGGTTCCGGTCTGGAGAGGAGGTGTTGGAGAGAGAAATTCGTATCTGGTGGCGTATGATCCGTTGTTACCTTTTCGCCTTCCTATATTTGTGTTTTGTTTTGCCCTGTTCACATTATGGTATTGTCCTGTGTGTATGCCGCGCGGTGCGTTTTCAGTTCTCCCTGTCTATCATTACTGTGTGGGCTTTGGTGGTTTGATGACTCACTGGGTGGAGGGTTCAGCTTAGGGCTGAGCAGGAGATAAGGAAAGGTTGGAGGCTCAGACATTTGCACCATTAGCAAAAACCCTGGGTTGAGGGTCAGACAGGGTTTTCCCTAGTGAAAGGGACACCACAGGGGCCCCGGGTATTTCAGCCTTCTTTGACCTAAGCCCCGCGTAGCATCACCTGAACTGGGGAGTCGGGGATGGCCTTGTTGAGGTCGGCTTGATGAAGGATTTGCCTGCAGACACCTTGCTGGGAAATGACTTGGGGCCCATATTGTCTGCATTCTCGTGGCCCCTCTGGCTGAGACCTATCCTGTGACCACCCGGAGACAAGCTCGAGCTGCAGAGGTGGAATCACACTCAGAGGAGGCCCAGGTAAGACATCCCAGCCCTGCACGTATTCCCATAGCCAGACACATTTCTTGGGCCACCCCAGATGACTTTAAGAGGGAGTTACTTGAGGATCCTTCATTGGAGGGATATCGTGGGAAGGCACAGGAGGGGAGAGGAGTACTAGAAGGGGAACAGTTTGTATGGAAGCAGGGACTCCTCTACCGGATCACAGAGCAGCACCACACAGGGACGAGCGCCATTATAAAACAACAGCTGGTAGTTCCCAAGAAGTATAGGCAGGAGCTACTGCGAATCTCTCATGATATACCCTTGGATGGGCACTTCGGCGTCAGTCGCACCAGGCATCGTCTGACACAAAGCTTCTTTTGGCCGGGGGTAACCTATGATGTTCGTCAGTACTGCCAGACCTGTGACAGTTGTCAGCGCATTGGCAAGAGGGGGGATAGATGCAAGGCCAAATTACGCCCCCTCCCCATTGTGGAGGAACCATTTAGCCGAGTAGCGGTTGATTTGATAGGGCCGTTAGCCAAACCCAGTCCGTCCGGGAAAAAGTATATATTGACAGTGGTAGATTATGCCACACGGTATCCAGAGGCAGTTGCGTTACCTAACATACTGGCAGAGACGGTGGCAGGTTTTCTCACGGGTTGGATTTCCCCGGGAGATTATCTCGGACCAGGGTACCCAGTTTACAGCAGAGGTGACCAACCAACTGTGGAAGCTGTGTGGCGTAAAGTCCAATAGAAGAGCCCCGTACCACCCGCAAACCAATGGGTTGTGTGAACGCTTTAACGGGACATTAAAACAGCTCTTTGGGACTTTTACCAGGACCTACAGGGACTGGGAGAAATTCTTGCCACACCTCTTATTTGCCTATCGGGAGGTGCCCCAAGAATCCACGGGGTTCTCCCCGTTCGAGCTGGTATACGGGAGACGGGTAAGGGGACCCCTAGACTTAGTGCTGGAACACAGGGAAGGGGAGGGCCTCATAGAAGGGGTACCTATTGTACCCTATGTGCTGGAATTCCGGGACCGCCTACAGGAGCTGACTCAGGCTGTACATGAGAACATGCAGGCGACCCAGCGGCGCCAGCGCATATGGTACGATCGGAGGGCCAGAGAGCGCACCTTGGAAATAGGACAGAAGGTCCTGGTGTTAGAGCCCACTAAACAGAATAAGTTTCAAGCTGCATGGCAGGGGCCCTACCAGGTAGTGGGGAAAATAGCCGACACAACCTATAATGTCGCCGATTGTGACGACCCCAGGGTTATCCGCATGTTCCACGTGAATATGCTGAAGCCTTACCGGGAGCGCCCTGAAGAGGTAGTGGCCATCTGTGCACCTGAAGCAGACGATTTAGCCGGACTTCCCTTGCCGGATGTCTTAGGGGAAAGGACTCAGTCTAAAACATGGGACCAGGTACACTTGGGTGAAGACCTAGGCCCCCGGGAGAGACAGCAGGCGGAGGCGTTGTTGAGGCTGCGAGAGAGGAAGTTTTCAGAGAGACCGGGGTACACTCGCCTGGCACAACACAAGGTTGAGACCCAGGATCAGACCCCCCTGCGACAAAACCCCTTCCGCATCCCTGAGTCTGTACGAGAGGGGATGCGACAAGAGATACAAGAGATGTTGCGTTTAGGGGTCATTGAAGAGTCAGATAGTCCCTGGGCATCCCCCGTAGTGTTAGTGCCCAAGAAGGATGGGACTACACGGTTTTGTGTAGACTATCGTAAGCTCAATGAGAAAACAGTGACGGATGCATACCCCATGCCGCGTGTGGATGAGTTGTTAGACCGGCTGGTGGGGGGCAAATTATTTGACCACCATCGATCTAAGCAAAGGCTACTGGCAGATTACCCTTAGTCCTGACGCTATTCCCAAGTCGGCATTTGTCACCCCGTTCGGCTTATTCCAGTTTCGAGTTATGCCATTCGGGATGAAGAATGCCCCGGCGACCTTCCAAAGGCTGGCTGACCGGCTTCTGGATGGTCTCCAGGACTATGCTTGTGCCTACCTGGACGACATCGCCATCTACAGTGCCACATGGGAAGAGCATCTAAATCACCTAGAAACAGTATTGGACAGGATCCACCAGGCTGAACCCAAACAAGTGTCACGTGGGCAAAGCAGAGGTTCAGTATTTAGGGCATTGGGTGGGAAGTGGGAAACAGCGACCAGAACCAGCCAAGATTGAGGCCACAGCCATATGGCCCATCCCACGCACTAAAACCCAGGTCATGGCGTTTATAGGGACAGCGGGGTATTACAGGAAATTCGTTCCCAATTACAGCAGCGTAGCCAAGCCCCTCACTGATCTGACCCGTAAGAACCAACCCCGCCAGGTAACCTGGACCTCAGAGTGTGAGGAAGCCTTCCGCCAACTAAAGGACGCCCTCACCAATACCCCTGTTTTGGCCTCACCCGATCCAACTACACCTTTCCTTGTTCATACAGACGCTTCTATGTTTGGATTGGGGGCAGTACTGAGCCAAGTCGGGCCGGATGGCCAAGAACACCCGGTAGCTTTCCTGAGTCGGAAACTACTGCCCCGTGAAGTAAGCTATGTGGCCATCGAGAAGGAGTGCCTGGCGGTAGTATGGGCAATCAAGAAGTTGCAACCATATTTGTATGGACGACAGTTTTTCCTCCTAACGCACCATAATCCCCTAGTCTGGCTTAATCGGGTCTCTGGAGACAACGCCAGATTGCAGCGGTGGAGTTTAGCCCTACAACCTCTGGACTTCACCATCCACTACAGACCCGGCAAACAAAATGGTAATGCCGATGGACTAAGTCGACAAACGGAACTTGTACCAACCCCATAAACTTCGGTCATCCCCAAACCGATCCGTTGAGGATCAGACTGTGTATGCCGATCGCGTCGCTGAAAAGGGAAGCCGTGTTACAGAACCACTCAGCACCCAGAATATGTTGTGCAGTTATATGTATATATAATAGGTTCCATGTGAGATGCATGTCCCTAATTTAACAACAGTGTTCGCCCTCCCCTCACCTTTGTAATTCCCACAGTAAACATCCGCAGGCTCCGGCCACCTGCGGATTTTGTAATGCATGTCTGGCCTGACGCTTGTCTATTGGCCGGCCCTTTGTATCTGTGTGATATATTCTGTGTCCTGTGAGTAAAGTGTTGTCAGACTGGAAATACATGGAGAAGAAGTGATCTTTTATATGCACCCATGCACTCAGAGGAATTCCAGCCAGCGTCATTCATTCAGACTCCAGCCAACGCAGAGCGGACCTCCGAAAACACGGGGTGGCACTGAAAGAGGTACCCCAGCTTGGAAGACCCCGTTACAACGGGGATCACACACTATATAACAGGACACCACTCTGCAGCTGCACCTCCACAGACACTGGGAGTAGAAGGACATGGGGATCACAAACTATATAACAGGACACCACTCTGGAGCTGCACCTCCACAGACACTGGGAGTAGAAGGACACGGGGATCACAAACTATATAACACGACACCACTCTGGAGCTGCTCCTCCACAGACACTGGGAGCAGAAGTACACAGGGATCACACCCTATATAACAGGACACCACTCTGCAGCTGCACCTCCACAGACACTGGAAGTAGAAGGACACGGGGATCACACCCTATATAACAGGACACCACTCTGCAGCTGCACCTCCACAGACGCCGGGAGCAGAAGTAGACAGGGATCACACCCTATATAACAGGACACCACTCTGCAGCTGCACCTCCACAGACACTGGTAGTTGAAGAACACCGGGATCACAAACAATATACAGTGGGGAAAAAAAGTATTTAGTCAGTCAGCAATAGTGCAAGTTCCACCACTTAAAAAGATGAGAGGCGTCTGTAATTTACATCATAGGTAGACCTCAACTATGGGAGACAAACTGAGAAAAAAAAATCCAGAAAATCACATTGTCTGTTTTTTTTTTCATTTTATTTGCATATTATGGTGGAAAATAAGTATTTGGTCAGAAACAAAATTTCATCTCAATACTTTGTGATATATCCTTTGTTGGCAATGACAGAGGTCAAACGTTTTCTGTAAGTCTTCACAAGGTTGCCACACACTGTTGTTGGTATGTTGGCCCATTCCTCCATGCAGATCTCCTCTAGAGCAGTGATGTTTTTGGCTTTTCGCTTGGCAACACGGACTTTCAACTCCCTCCAAAGGTTTTCTATAGGGTTGAGATCTGGAGACTGGCTAGGCCACTCCAGGACCTTGAAATGCTTCTTACGAAGCCACTCCTTCGTTGCCCTGGCGGTGTGCTTTGGATCATTGTCATGTTGAAAGACCCAGCCACGTTTCATCTTCAATGCCCTTGCTGATGGAAGGAGGTTTGCACTCAAAATCTCACGATACATGGCCCCATTCATTCTTTTATGTACCCGGATCAGTCGTCCTGGCCTCTTTGCAGAGAAACAGCCCCAAAGCATGATGTTTCCACCACCATGCTTTACAGTAGGTATGGTGTTTGATGGATGCAACTCAGTATTCTTTTTCCTCCAAACACGACAAGTTGTGTTTCTACCAAACAGTTCCAGTTTGGTTTCATCAGACCATAGGACATTCTCCCAAAACTCCTCTGGATCATCCAAATGCTCTCTAGCAAACTTCAGATGGGCCCGGACATGTACAGGCTTAAGCAGTGGGACACGTCTGGCACTGCAGGATCTGAGTCCATGGTGGCGTAGTGTGTTACTTATGGTAGGCCTTGTTACATTGGTCCCAGCTCTCTGCAGTTCATTCAATAGGTCCCCCCGCGGGGTTCTGGGATTTTTGCTCACCGTTCTTGTGATCATTCTGACCCCACGGGGTGGGATTTTGCGTGGAGCACCAGATCGAGGGAGATTATCAGTGGTCTTGTATGTCTTCCATTTTCTAATTATTGCTCCCACAGTTGATTTCTTCTCTCCAAGCTAGTTGGCTATTGCAGATTCAGTCTTCCCAGCCTGGTGCAGGGCTACAATTTTGTTTCTGGTGTCCTTTGACAGCTCTTTGGTCTTCACAATAGTGGAGTTTGGAGTCAGACTGTTTGAGGGTGTGCACAGGTGTCTTTTTATACTGATAACAAGTTTAAACAGGTGCCATTACTACAGGTAATGAGTGGAGGAAAGAGGAGACCCTTAAAGAAGAAGTTACAGGTCTGTGAGAGCCAGAAATCTTGATTGCTTGTTTCTGACCAAATACTTATTTTCCACCATAATATGCAAATAAAATGAAAAAAAAAACAGACAATGTGATTTTCTGGATTTTTTTTTCTCAGTTTGTCTCCCATACTTGAGGTCTACCTATGATATAAATTACAGACGCCTCTCATCTTTTTAAGTGGTGGAACTTGCACTATTGCTGACTGACTAAATACTTTTTTTCCCCACTGTAACAGGACACCATTCTGCAGCTGCACCTCCACAGACACCAGGAGCAGAAGGACACGGGGATCACTCTGCAGCTGCACCTCCACAGACACTGGGAGCAGAAGGACATGGGGATCACACCCAATATAGCAGGACACCATTCTGCAGCTGCACCTCCACAGGCACCGGGAGCAGAAGGACACGGGGATCACACCCTATATAACAGGACATCACTCTGCAGCTGCACCTCCACAGACACTGGGAGCAGAAGGACACGGGGATCACACCCTATATAACAGGACATCACTCTGCAGCTGCACCTCCACAGACACTGGGAGCAGAAGGACATGGGGATCACACCCTACATAGCAGGACACCTTTCTGCAGCTGCACCTCCACAGGCACCGGGAGCAGAAGTACACATGGATCACACCCTATATAACAGGACACCACTCTGCAGCTGCACCTCCACAGACACCAGGAGCAGAAGGACACGGGGATCACACCCTATATAACAGGACATCACTCTGCAGCTGCACCTCCACAGACACTGGGAGCAGAAGGACATGGGGATCACACCCTACATAGCAGGACACCTTTCTGCAGCTGCACCTCCACAGGCACCGGGAGCAGAAGTACACATGGATCACACCCTATATAACAGGACACCACTCTGCAGCTGCACCTCCATAGACACCGGGAGCAGAAGTACACAGGGATCACACCCTATATAACAGGACACCACTCTGTAGCTGCACCTCCACAGGCACCGGGAGCAGAAGTACACATGGATCACACCCTATATAACAGGACACCACTCTGCAGCTGCATCTCCATAGACACCGGGAGCAGAAGTACACAGGGATCACACCCTATATAACAGGACACCACTCTGCAGCTGCACCTCCACAGACACTGGGAGTAGAAGAACATCGGGATCACAAACTATATAACAGGACACCACTCTGCAGCCACACCTCCACAGACACCAGGAGCAGAAGTACACAGGGATCACACCCTATATAACGACACCATTCTGGAGCTGCACCTTCACAGACACCAGGAGCAGAAGTACACAGGGATCACACCCTATATAAGAGGACACCACTCTGCAGCCGCACCTCCACAGACACTGGAAGTAGAAGGACACGGGGATCACACCCTATATAACAGGACACCACTCTGCAGCTGCACCTCTACAGACAACGGAAGTAGAAGGACACGGGGATCACACCCTATATAACAGTACACCACTCTGGAGCCGCACCTCCACAGACACCAGGAGCAGAAGTACACAGGGATCACACCCTATATAACAGGACACCACTCTGCAGCAGCACCTCCACAGACACCAGAAGTAGAAGAGAAAAGGGGGAGACAGGGCGCTTCCAATGCGTTGGTCTGTATGGAAAGTAGATGAGTGCACAGCAAGTGTTAGGCTCACCTGATAGGGTTGTGAGAGTCACAACACCTATAATCACATAAAACAGCTGCAGCAGTCTGCACGAGGTCCAAGGACTTGGTACAAAGAGAAGGCTGGTTGTGCAATCATGCCCTGATGAAGTGAGCTGGGACTGGCTCAGGAAACGCGTTGGCAATAAAGATACCTTGAACTCTACCACAGCAGCGCAGGCTCTTATTGCACTACCAGCCTCCTCTTTGTACCAGAAGTAGAAGGACACCGGGACAGCCTATATAACAGGACACCACTCTGCAGCTGCACCTCCACAGACACCGGGAGCAGAAGTACACAAGGATCACACCCTATATAACAGGACACCACTCTGCAGCTGCACCTCCACAGACACCGGGAGCAGAAGTACACAGGGATCACAACCTATATAACAGGACACCGCTCTGCAGCAGCACCTCCAAAGACACCAGAAGTAGAAGGACACGGGGATCACACCCTATAGAACATGACACCACTCTGTAGCTGCACCTCCACAGACACCGGGAGCAGAAGTACACATGGATCACACCCTGTATAACAGGACATCACTCTGCAGCTGCACCTCCACAGACACTGGAAGTAGAAGGACACGGGGATCACACCCTATAAACAGGACACCACTCTGCAGCTGCACCTCCACAGACACCAGAAGTAGAAGGACACGGGGATCACACCCTATATAACAGTACACCACTCTGGAGCTGCACATTCACAGATACCAGGAGCAGAAGTACACAGGGATCACACCCTATATAAGAGGACACCACTCTGCAGCCGCACCTCCACAGACACTGGAAGTAGAAGGACACGGGGATCACACCCTATAAACAGGACACCACTCTGCAGCTGCACCTCCACAGACACCAGAAGTAGAAGGACACGGGGATCACACCCTATATAACAGTACACCACTCTGGAGCTGCACATTCACAGATACCAGGAGCAGAAGTACACAGGGATCACACCCTATATAACAGGACACCACTCTGCAGCCGCACCTCCACAGACACCAGAAGTAGAAGGACACGGGGATCACACCCTATATAACAGGACACCACTCTGCAGCAGCACCTCCACAGACACCAGAAGTAGAAGGACAAGGGGATCACACCCTATATAAAATGACACCACTCTGCAGCTGCACCTCCACAGACACCGGGAGCAGAAGTACACAGGGATCACACCCTATATAACAGGACACCACTCTGCAGCTGCACCTCCACAGACACCGGGAGCAGAAGTACACAGGGATCACACCCTATATAACAGGACACCACTCTGCAGCTGCACCTCCACAGACACTGGGAGCAGAAGTATACATGGATCACACCCTATATAACAGGACACCACTCTGCAGCTGCACCTCCACAGACACCAGGAGCAGAAGGACACGGGGATCACACCCTATATAACAGGACATCACTCTGCAGCTGCACCTCCACAGACACTGGGAGCAGAAGGACATGGGGATCACACCCTACATAGCAGGACACCTTTCTGCAGCTGCACCTCCACAGGCACCGGGAGCAGAAGTACACATGGATCACACCCTATATAACAGGACACCACTCTGCAGCTGCACCTCCATAGACACCGGGAGCAGAAGTACACAGGGATCACACCCTATATAACAGGACACCACTCTGTAGCTGCACCTCCACAGGCACCGGGAGCAGAAGTACACATGGATCACACCCTATATAACAGGACACCACTCTGCAGCTGCATCTCCATAGACACCGGGAGCAGAAGTACACAGGGATCACACCCTATATAACAGGACACCACTCTGCAGCTGCACCTCCACAGACACTGGGAGTAGAAGAACATCGGGATCACAAACTATATAACAGGACACCACTCTGCAGCCACACCTCCACAGACACCAGGAGCAGAAGTACACAGGGATCACACCCTATATAACGACACCATTCTGGAGCTGCACCTTCACAGACACCAGGAGCAGAAGTACACAGGGATCACACCCTATATAAGAGGACACCACTCTGCAGCCGCACCTCCACAGACACTGGAAGTAGAAGGACACGGGGATCACACCCTATAAACAGGACACCACTCTGCAGCTGCACCTCTACAGACAACGGAAGTAGAAGGACACGGGGATCACACCCTATATAACAGTACACCACTCTGGAGCCGCACCTCCACAGACACCAGGAGCAGAAGTACACAGGGATCACACCCTATATAACAGGACACCACTCTGCAGCAGCACCTCCACAGACACCAGAAGTAGAAGAGAAAAGGGGGAGACAGGGCGCTTCCAATGCGTTGGTCTGTATGGAAAGTAGATGAGTGCACAGCAAGTGTTAGGCTCACCTGATAGGGTTGTGAGAGTCACAACACCTATAATCACATAAAACAGCTGCAGCAGTCTGCACGAGGTCCAAGGACTTGGTACAAAGAGAAGGCTGGTAGTGCAATCATGCCCTGATGAAGTGAGCTGGGACTGGCTCAGGAAACGCGTTGGCAATAAAGATACCTTGAACTCTACCACAGCAGCGCAGGCTCTTATTGCACTACCAGCCTCCTCTTTGTACAAGAAGTAGAAGGACACCGGGACAGCCTATATAACAGGACACCACTCTGCAGCTGCACCTCCACAGACACCGGGAGCAGAAGTACACAAGGATCACACCCTATATAACAGGACACCACTCTGCAGCTGCACCTCCACAGACACCGGGAGCAGAAGTACACAGGGATCACAACCTATATAACAGGACACCGCTCTGCAGCAGCACCTCCAAAGACACCAGAAGTAGAAGGACACGGGGATCACACCCTATAGAACATGACACCACTCTGTAGCTGCACCTCCACAGACACCGGGAGCAGAAGTACACATGGATCACACCCTGTATAACAGGACACCATTCTGGAGCTGCACCTTCACAGACACCAGGAGCAGAAGTACACAGGGATCACACCCTATATAAGAGGACACCACTCTGCAGCCGCACCTCCACAGACACTGGAAATAGAAGGACACGGGGATCACACCCTATAAACAGGACACCACTCTGCAGCTGCACCTCCACAGACACCGGAAGTAGAAGGACACGGGGATCACACCCTATATAACAGTACACCACTCTGGAGCTGCACATTCACAGATACCAGGAGCAGAAGTACACAGGGATCACACCCTATATAACAGGACACCACTCTGCAGCCGCACCTCCACAGACACCAGAAGTAGAAGGACACGGGGATCACACCCTATATAACAGGACACCACTCTGCAGCTGCACCTCCACAGACACTGGGAGTAGAAGTACACAGGGATCACACCCTATATAACACGACACCACTCTGCAGCTGCACCTCCACAGACACCGGGAGCAGAAGTACACAGGGATCACACCCTATATAACAGGACACCACTCTGCAGCTGCACCTCCACAGACACTGGGAGTAGAAGTACACAGGGATCACACCCTATATAACAGGACACCAATCTGCAGCAGCACCTCCATAGACACCGGGAGCAGAAGTACAGGGATCACACCCTATCTAACATGACACCACTCTGCAGCTGCACCTCCACAGACACTGGGAGTAGAAGAACATCGGGATCACAAACTATATAACAGGACACCACTCTGCAACTGCACCTCCACAGACACCAGGAGCAGAAGTACACAGGGATCACACCCTATATAACAGCATACCACTCTGCAGCTGCACCTCCACAGACACTGGAAGTAGAAGAACACGGGGATCACACCCTAAATAACAGAACACCAGTCTGGAGATGCACCTCCACAGACACCAGGAGCAGAAGGACACGGGGATCACACCCTATAAACAGGACACCACTCTGCAGCTGCACCTCCACAGACACCGGAAGTAGAAGGACACAGGGATCACACCCTATATAACAGTACACCACTCTGGAGCTGAACCTTCACAGACACCAGGAGCAGAAGTACACAGGGATCACACCCTATATAACAGGACACCACTCTGCAGCAGCACCTCCACAGACACCAGAAGTAGAAGGACACGGGGATCACACCCTATATAACATGACACCACTCTGCAGCTGCACCTCCACAGACACCGGGAGCAGAAGTACACAGGGATCACACCCTATATAACAGGACACCACTCTGCAGCTGCACCTCCACGGACACCGGGAGCAGAAGTACACAGGGATCACACCCTATATAACAGGACACCACTCTGCAGCAGCACCTCCACAGACACCAGAAGTAGAAGGACACGGGGATCACACCCGATATAACGTGACACCACTCTGCAGCTGCACCTCCACAGACACCGGGAGCCGAAGTACACAGGGATCACACCCTGTTATGATGAGTCACCGAAGGAGGAAAAAACAAAATACCAGCTAAGTCCAGAATAACCAGAGAGGTTGGCAGCTATCGGATTGCAGACCCCTGAACCTATCCACAACAACTAGCAGTAGCCGTGGGGGGTTCCTACGGTGCCCTAGACATCTAGATCACAGCCGGAGAACTATATAGCCTAAAGACAGAAAGGGGAAAAATTAAACTGCCCCAGAGCAGACCCCAAAGCAATAGGCAGCCCCCAACATATAATGACAGTGAAGCAAGATGAAAACACTAACACATATAGAAAGATAGGTTGAGCAAATGATGGGGCCCAAGCTAACTACATAGGACAGGATAGGAAAGCTGCTGTCTGCCATCCGCAAGAACCCTATCAAAATGAGCCAACCGACTGATAGGAAAAACAGGCCCTGAAGTCGCTAGGTTTCAAAAGACTATATCAGCACTCAGGTATATTCTGAAGACAGAGCAAAATATCAACAGATCAGAGACAAAAATGGAGTTCAGCTCACCCCCGGCCCGGGATGGCAGGACTCCCAAAAAACAAGGCAAAACAAAAACAAAACTGAAGAGTACAAAGAAGAGCAGAGAAACTTATCTTTGAGATGCAGGAATCAGACTGGTCTCCAAGAATCCAGCAGGAAAATCACCAGCCAGGAAGAAGGGCGTCAGCAGCCTTATATCCAGTCCTCAATTCCAGCCACCCAGTCATCATCTAGCTGCCCAGGGGTTTGGTAATCAGCCTCACTACCTTCCTTCACCAGAGGAGGGAGTTCATCATACCTCAATGGTGAAGGGAAAAATGAACTCACAACAACACCCTATATAACAGGACACCACTCTGCAGCTGCACCTCCACAGACACTGGGAGTAGAAGGACACAGGGATCACACTCTATATAACAGGACACCATTCTGGAGCTGCACCTTCACAGACACCAGGAGCAGAAGTACACAGGGATCACACCCTATATAACAGGACACCACTCTGCAGCCGCACCTCCACAGACACCAGAAGTAGAAGGACACGGGGATCACACCCTATATAACACGACACCACTCTGCAGCCACACCTCCACAGACACTGGAAGTAGAAGGACACGGGGATCACACCCTATAAACAGGACACCACTCTGCAGCTGCACATCCACAGACACCGGAAGTAGAAGGACACGGGGATCACACCCTATATAACAGGACACCACTCTGGAGCTGCACCTTCACAGACACCAGGAGCAGAAGTACACAGGGATCACACCCTATATAACAGGACACCACTCTGCAGCCTCACCTCCACAGACACCAGAAGTAGAAGGACACGGGGATCACACCCTATATAACAGGACACCACTCTGCAGCTGCACCTCCACAGACATCGGGAGCAGAAGTACACGGGGATCACACCCTATATAACAGGATACCACTCTGCAGCTGCACCTCCACAGACACCGGGAGCAGAAGTACACAGGGATCACACCCTATATAACAGCACACCACTCTGCAGCTGCACCTCCACAGACACTAGGAGCATAAGTACACAGGGATCACACCCTATATGACAGGACACCACGCTGCAGCTGCACCTCCAGAGACACCAGAAGTAGAAGGACACGGGGATCACACCCTATATAACACGACACCACTCTGCAGCCACACCTCCACAGACACTGGAAGTAGAAGGACACGGGGATCACACCCTATAAACAGGACACCACTCTGCAGCTGCACATCCACAGACACCGGAAGTAGAAGGACACGGGGATCACACCCTATATAACAGGACACCACTCTGGAGCTGCACCTTCACAGACACCAGGAGCAGAAGTACACAGGGATCACACCCTATATAACAGGACACCACTCTGCAGCCGCACCTCCACAGACAACAGAAGTAGAAGGACACGGGGATCACACCCTATATAACAGGACACCACTCTGCAGCTGCACCTCCACAGACATCGGGAGCAGAAGTACACGGGGATCACACCCTATATAACAGGATACCACTCTGCAGCTGCACCTCCACAGACACCGGGAGCAGAAGTACACAGGGATCACACCCTATATAACAGCACACCACTCTGCAGCTGCACCTCCACAGACACTAGGAGCATAAGTACACAGGGATCACACCCTATATGACAGGACACCACGCTGCAGCTGCACCTCCAGAGACACCAGAAGTAGAAGGACACGGGGATCACACCCTATATAACAGGACACCACTCTGCAGCTGCACCTCCACAGACACCGGGAGCAGAAGTACACAGAGATCTCACCCTATATAACAGGACATCACTCTGCAGCTGCACCTCCACAGACACTGGGGGTAGAAGGACACTGGGATCACACCCTATATAACAGGACACCACTCTGGAGCTGCACCTCCACAGACACCAGGAGCAGAAGAACACGGGGATCACACCCTATATAACAGGACACCACTGTGGAGCTGCACCTTCGCAGACACCAGGAATAGAAGGACACAGGGATCACTGTTGTGAGTTCATTTTCCCCTTCGTCACTGAGGGCTGGTGATCTCCCTATTCTGGTAAAGGAAGGTAATGAGCCTGATTATAAGGCACCTGAGCCTAATGATGATGACTGGCTGAGTGGAGTCACGGACTAAATATAAGGCTGCCAATGCCCTTCTGCCCTGCGGGTGATTTCTCTGTGGACTTCTAGGAGACCAGTCTGATTCATGCTCCTCTAAAGCTAAGTTTTCTGCTTTGCCTTTTAGCATTTGTCTTTTGTTTTTGTTTGCCTTGCTTTTTTGGATTCTGCCATTCCCTGCTGGGGTGAGCTGAATTTCCTTTTGCCGGTTGCTCTGTCTTCAGAATTTTCCTGAGTACTGACATAGTCTTTTTGAAGCCTAGCGTCTTCAGGGCCTTTTTCACTGTCAGTCTGTTGGCTCTTATTTTCATTGGGTTTTTCACGGATTGCAGACAGCAGCCTTCCTGTCCTTTCCTATCTAGTTAGCTTGGGCCCCGTCTTTGCTCAGTCTATCTTTCTGTCTGTGTTGTGTTCTTTCTTCTTGCTTCACCGTCATTATATGTGGGGGGCTGCCTTTTGCTTTGGGGTCTGCTCTGGGGCAGTTTAGATTTCCCTTTCTGTCTTTAGGCTGTTTAGTCTTCCGGCTGTGATCGAGGGGTCTAGGGCATCGTAGGAACCCCCCACGGCTACTGCTTGGTGTGTTGATAGGTTCAGGGGTCTGCAATCCGATAGCTGCCAACCTCTCTGGTTTTCTGGACTTAGCTAGCATTTCTGTTTTTGCCTCCTACGGTGACTCAATCATAACAGATCACACCCTACAGTATATAAGAGGACACCACTCTGCAGCTGCACCTCCACAGACACCAGGAGCAGAAGGACACGGGGATAACACCCTATATAACAGGACACCACTCTGGAGCTGCACCTCTACAGGCACCAGGAGCAGAAGGACACGGGGATCACACCCTATATAAGAGGACACCACTCTGCAGCTGCACCTCCACAGACACCGGGAGCAGAAGTACACAGAGATCTCACCCTATATAACAGGAATCATAGAATCATAGAATCATAGAATCAGAATCGTAGAGTTGGAAGGGACCTCCTGGGCCATCTGGTCCAACCCCCTGCTCAAAGTAGGATTCACTAAATCATCCCAGTCAGATGTCTGTCCAGCCTCTGTTTGAAGACTTCCATTGAAGGAGAAATCACCACTTCTCGTGGCAGCTTGTTCCACTCATTGATCACTCTAACTGTCAAAAAGTTTTTTCTAATATCTAATCTGTGTCTCCTCCCATTCAGTTTCATCCCATTGCTTCTAGTCTTTCCTTGTGCAAATGAGAATAAAGATGATCCTTCTACAATGTGACAGCCCTTTAGATATTTGTAGACAGCTATTAAGTCTCCTCTCAGTCTTCTCTTCTGCAAACTAAACATTCCCAAATCCTGCAACCTTTCCTCATAAGACAGGGTTTGCAGACCAGTCACCATTCTGGTCGCTCTTTTCTGAACTTGCTCCAGTTTGTTGATGTCTTTTTTAAAATGTGGTGCCCAAAACTGGACACAATATTCCAGATGAGGTCTGACCAAAGAGGAGTAGAGGGAAATAATGACTTCACGTGATCTAGACTGTATGCTTCTGTTAATACATCCTAGAATTGCATTTGCCTTTTTTGCTGCTGCATCACACTGTTGACTCATATTCAGTCTGTGATCTACTAGTATACCCAAGTCTTTTTCACATGTGCTGTTGCTTAGCCCTATTCCTCCCATTCTGTATATGCTTTTTTCATTTTTATTGCCCAGATGTAGTACTTTGCATTTCTCCCTGTTAAAAACCATTCTGTTAGTTGCTGCCCACTTCTCCAGTTTATTTATATCTTTTTGAATCCTCTCTCTCTCTTCTCTAGTATTAACTATCCCTCCTAGCTTTGTGTCATCAGCAAATTTAATCAGTTTACCCTCAATTCCTTCATCTAAATCATTGATAAAGATGTTGAACAATACAGGGCCCAGGACAGAGCCCTGTGGTACCCCACTTGAGACATTCTTCCAACTGGATGTGCAGCCATTTACGACCACTCTTTGGGTCCGATCACTAAGCCAGTTATGAATCCACCTAACAGTTGTCTTGTCCATTCCATAGTTAGTCATTTTTTCAATAAGGATTGTATGAGATACTTTGTCAAACGCTTTGCTGAAGTCAAGATATACTATATCTACAGCATTTCCTTGATCCACCCAATCAGTGATTCCATCATAGAAGGAAATTAAGTTAGTCTGACATGACTTATTAGTTACAAACCCATGCTGACTCTGTTTAATCACTTCATTCTTATCCAGGTACTGACATACATGTTGTTTAATAATTTGTTCAAAGATATTTCCTGGTATAGAAGTCAGACTCACCGGCCTATAGTTGCCTGGGTCCACCTTCTTCCCCTTTTTGAAGATAGGAACAACATTTGCTCTTCTCCAGTCTTCTGGGACTTCTCCTGTTCTCTAAGAATTTTCAAAGATTATGGAGAGGGGTTCAAAAATTTCTTCTGCTATCTCCTTCAGTACTCTGGGGTGTAATTCATCTGGACCTGGAGACTTGAATTCATTTAGGTTAGCTAAGTGTTTCCTCCCTATCTTTCTGTTTATAGATATCCTGGATTCTTCTATTCCCTTAATAGGACAGGGAAGAACAGTTGATGTTACATTTCCTTTCTGAGAGAAAACAGATGCAAGATAGGAATTTAAAAGTTCAGCCTTCTCAACATCCTGTCTTACCATTTCATCATTTTCATCCTGTAAAAATCCTATAGCATCTTTGACTTTTCTTTTACTTTTGACATATCCCCAAAATCCTTTATTATTGCTTTTGACATCTCTTGCAAGCCTCAATTCATTTTCAGCTTTAGTAATCTGATTTGTGCCCTGCAGGTTCTGCAGACAGCATTATATTCTTCTTTAGATATGCCTCCCTCTTTCCATTTTATAAACATTTTTTTCTTCCTTTTTAGCATGTGCTTAAGTTCTGTGTTCATCCATCCTGGTTTCCTTAAATGCTTCCTATTGTTCCCTCTTTTCGGAATTGTTAACAATTGTGCTTTGAGAATTTCATTTTTCAAGATTTCCCATCCTTCCTGGACATTTTTGTCTTTAAGGATATCCAGCCATTGGATACCTCCAATTCTCTTTCTGAATCCCTTAAAATCTGCCTTTCTGAAATCTAACCTTGACGTCTGAGTCTTCACAGGTCCTCCTCCTCTAGTTATCCAAAATTCTAAAATAGCATGGTCGCTACCTCCTAGGGTCCCAGCCACTTTTACCTCCTCAACCATTTCCTCCCTGTTTATAAGGATTAGATCCAAGGTAGCAGTTCCCCTTGTTTTCTCCCCTACCTTTTGGAAGATAAAGTTGTCAGCAAGAGAGGATAAGAATTTCCTTGACCTGTTAGTTTTGCCTGAGAGATTCCCAACAAATGTCTGGATAGTTGAAATCTCCCATGACAACTATGTCATATTTTTTGGAGAACTTGGCCATTTGATGCATAAAGAGGTCATCCATATCTTCAGCTTGCACAGGCGGCCTGTAGTAAATGCCTAAAATGGTGTCCTTTCCATTGTTCTGTCCTTGTATTCTTACCCAAACAGTTTCCACAGAACTCCCAGTCTCTGAAGCTTCAATCTCTGTGCAGATATACGCGTTTCTAACATACAAGGCGACACCTCCTCCTCGTTTATCAAGTCTGTTTCTTGCAAATAAGTTGTATCCTTCTAGTCTTGTATTCCAATCATGTGTATTGTCCCACCAAGTTTCAGTGATTCCAATGACATCATATTTCTTTTCCTGTGTTAGTAGTTCCAGTTCTCCTTGTTTGTTGCCCATGCTTTGTGCATTAGTATAGAAACATTTTAGTTTGTGATTGGTTTCTCTTTCTCCAATTTTTTTATTAATTAGATTCTTTTGTCTTTGTTCTTCCTTTTCACTTCTAATAGCAGAGTTCTCAATAGCATTTGTCAGGTGTGTGGCTTTTTCTGGTCTTTTGCTTTCCTTCCCATGTTATTCTAGTTTAAAGCTCTCCTTACAAGTGTAGCAAGGCGACTTCCAAATACATGTTTTCCAGTCTTCGTAAGGTGCACCCCATCTCTAGCAAGTAGTCCATCGTATAAGTAGTTCACTCCGTGATCCAGAAATCCAAATCGTTGCTGACGGCACCATCGACGTAGCCAGTTGTTCACCTGCAGAATCTTATTCCACCTCCTTGTTCCATGGCCATCCACTGGGAGGATGGAAGAGAAGACCACCTGCGCTCCCAGTTCTTTTACTTTCTTGCCTAAGTCTTCAAAGTCTCTGCAGATGGTTTCCAGGTCGTTTCTTGCGGTGTCATTTGTCCCCACATGTAGTAGCAGGAATGGGTAGTCATCTGTAGGTCTGAAGAGTCCTGATTAGTGTTGAGCATTCCGATACCGCAAGTATCGGGTATCGGCCGATACTTGCTGTATCGGAATTCCGATACCGACTTCCGATATTTTTTCAATATCGGAATTCGGCATCGGAATCGGAAGTTCAGTTGATTGACGGCCTGACGTCATCATGATGCGCGGTGTGTGCGCATCATGATGCGCCGTCATTTCGGGCCTTCCGGGGGTCTCTGCCGGCCTGCCGGGGGGCTGTGCCGGCCTGCCGGGGGGCTGTGTGGACTGCCCGGGGTCTCTGCCGGCCTGCCGGGGGGCTGTGCCGGCCTGCCGGGGGGCTGTGCACCCTGTGGGGGTCTGTACCGGCCTGCCGGGGGGCTGTGCCGGCCTGCCGGGGGGCTGTGCTGATGTCCGGGGGTCTGTGCAAGCATCGTCCGATGGGACTACAAGTCCCATCGGGCGATGCCTGCTACCATGACAGTGATTGACACATTAGCCAATGATGGGACAGTAGTAGTCCCATCATCCGGCTAATGTGTTAAATGTTAAAAAAAAAAAAAAAAAAATACTACATACATACTACATGCTACATACATACTACATATATACTACATACATACTACATACATACTACATACATACTACATGCATGCTACATACATACTACATATATACTACATACATACTACATACATACTGCATGCTACATACATACTACATACATACTACATACATACTACATGCATGCTACATATATACTACATGCATGCTACATACATACTACATATATACTACATGCATGCTACATACATACTACATGCTACATGCATGCTACATACATACTACATACATGCTACATATATACTACATACATACTACATATATACTACATGCATGCTACATATATACTACATACATACTACATATATACTACATGCATGCTACATATATACTACATACATACTACATATATACTACATACATACTACATATATACTACATACATGCTACATACATACTACATACATACTACATATATACTACATACATGCTACATACATACTACATACATACTACATATATACTACATGCATGCTACATATATACTACATGCTACATACATACCACATACATACTACATACATGCTACATATATACTACATGCATGCTACATACATACTACATATATACTACATGCATGCTACATACATACTACATGCTACATGCATGCTACATACATACTACATACATACTACATGCTACATACATACCACATATATACTACATACATACAATACATTCATACAATACATACATAGACATACAGTACATATAACATAGAGTAACATACTTACCAATACTTGTCACATTGTTCCCCGAAGCCATTGTCTTTCCGGAATAAATATTAACATAACAAACCACAAAAATACTCACCCACGATCCGAAGCAGTCCACGAGTGTGTCCCACGACGATCTTGGGTAGAGAACTGCAGCATCAGATGATGCTGCCGTTCTCTACGGGCTGCAGGAATCCAATGACGGAAGGTAGGTATCCTTCCGCACTGTATTCCTCCGCCACTTAAAAAAAAAAAAGTCCCTAGTCTCACTTTATGCCATTGCTGTGTGGGAAATTCCCACACAGCAATGGCATAAAGTGAGACTAGGGACTTTTTTTTTTTTTAAGTGGCGGAGGAATACAGTGCGGAAGGATACCTACCTTCCGTCATTGGATTCCTGCAGCCCGTAGAGAACGGCAGCATCATCTGATGCTGCAGTTCTCTACCCAAGATCGTCGTGGGACACACTCGTGGACTGCTTCGGATCGTGGGTGAGTATTTTTGTGGTTTGTTATGTTAATATTTATTCCGGAAAGACAATGGCTTCGGGGAACAATGTGACAAGTATTGGTAAGTATGTTACTCTATGTTATATGTACTGTATGTCTATGTATGTATTGTATGAATGTATTGTATGTATGTAGTATATATGTGGTATGTATGTAGCATGTAGTATGTATGTAGTATGTATGTAGCATGCATGTAGCATGTAGTATGTATGTAGCATGCATGTAGTATATATGTAGTATGTATGTAGCATGCATGTAGTATATATGTAGCATGCATGTAGTATATATGTAGTATGTATGTTGCATGTAGTATGAATGTAGCATGTATGTAGTATGTAGTATGAATGTAGCATGTATGTAGTATGTAGTATGAATGTAGCATGTAATTTTTTTTTATTTTTTTTTTTTTACATTTAACACATTAGCCGGATGATGGGACTACTACTGTCCCATCATTGGCTAATGTGTCAATCACTGTCATGGTAGCAGGCATCGCCAGATGGGACTTGTAGTCCCATCGGACGATGCCTGCACAGACCCCCGGAGCCTGCACAGACCACCGGCAGGCCGGCACAGCCCCCCGGCAGGCCGGCACAGCCCCCCGGCAGGCCGGCACAGCCCCCCGGAGCCTGCACAGACCACCGGAGCCTGCACAGACCCCCTGGCAGGCCGGCACAGCCCCCCGGCAGGCCGGCACAGCCCCCCGGCAGGCCGGCACAGCCCCCCGGAGCCTGCACAGACCACCGGCAGGCCGGCACAGACCACCGGAGCCTGCACAGACCCCCTGGCAGGCCGGCACAGCCCCCCGAAAGGCCCGTACAGACCCCAGAGAGGCTGTACAAGGGCAGGAAAGGGTTTTTCTTATTCCGATACCGGAAGTCCCATAGACTTGAATGGGACTTCCGGTATCGGAATCGGCGATACCGATACTTTTTTTAAAGATCGGCCGATACCATCCGATACGATACTTTGAAGTATCGGATGGTATCGCTCAACTCTAGTCCTGATATCCTGTCAGACACATCTTTAATTTTTGCACCTGGAAGACAGCACATTTCTCTTGAAGTTATATCCGGTCTGCAGATAGCGGCCTCTGTTCCTCTCAACAGGGAATCCCCCACGACCACCACTCTCCGTTTCTTCTTCACAACATTTTTCTTTCTCCATCCAGGAGGACTCTGAAGGCGTACAAGGTTGCTGTTTGTTGGCAAAGTCTTATCCTGATGTATTTCTTCATCGTTTTCCTGCGTGAGAGCCTGGTACTGGTTCCTGAGCAGTATGGGTGCTGACTGCCTCCTGATCCTCCTGCTTCTCTGGGTCACATGTCTCCATTCCTCTGTTTCTTCAGGTGCAGTTCGAATTTCTTCTCTTTCTGTAACATGAAGAGATAATTCTCTTCACCTTTCTTAATGATCTTCAATGTAGCTAAACTCTCTTCGAGATTTTGCAACTTTTCCTCCAACAGGGACACAAGCTTGCATTTGTGGCATGTGAAGTTTGGCTTTTCCACTGGTAAATCTGTGAACATGTAGCAAGAAATGCAGCTCACCAAATGGCTCCTGGCCTCTTCCATATTGAGATTTCTTAAAAACGATTTCCTCTTTTCAGCTGCAACAGCCAAAACCCAGTGATCGTTGAGCTCGCGGAGACTCTTCACTTATCCCAGAAGGCACTGGGAATATGCAAATGATCTCCTCAAGACTCTTCCCCTCCACCACTCTGCAGCTGCACCTCCACAGACACTAGGGGTAGAAGGACACGGGGATCACACCCTATATAACAGGACACCACTCTGGAGCTGCACCTCCACAGACACCAGGAGCAGAAGAACACTGGGATCACACCCTATATAACAGGACACCACTCTGGAGCTGCACCTCCACAGACACCAGGAGCAGAAGAACACGGGGATCACACCCTATATAACAGGACACCAATCTGGAGCTGCACCTTCACAGACACCAGGAGTAGAAGGACACAGGGATCACACCCTATATAAGAGGACACCACTCTGCAGCTGCACCTCCACAGACACCAGGAGCAGAAGGACACAGGGATCACACCCTATATAACAGGACACCACTCTGGAGCTGCACCTCTACAGGCACCAGGAGCAGAAGGACACGGGGATCACACCCTATATAACAGGACACCACTCTGCACCTGCACCTCCACAGACACCCAGAGCAGAAGTACACAGGGATCACATCCTATATAACAGCACACCACTCTGCAGCTGCACCTCCACAGACACTGGCAGTAGAAGGACCCGGGGATCACACCCTATATAACAGCACACCACTGTGCAGCTGCACCTCCACAGACACTGGCAGTAGAAGGACACGGGGATCACATCCTATATAACAGGACACCACTCCGTTGCTGCACCTCCACAGACACCAGGAGTAGAAGGACACGTGGATCACACCCTATATTACAGGTCACCACTCTGCAGCTGCACTTCCACAGACACCAGGAGCAGAAGGACACGGGGATCACACCCTATATAACAGGACACCACTCTGCAGCTGCACCTCCACAGACACCAGGAGTAGAAGGACACAGGGATCACACCCTATATAACAGGACAACACTCCGTTGCTGCACCTCCACAGACACCATGAGTAGAAGGACACAGGGATTATACCCTATATAACAGGACACCACTCTGGAGCCGCAGATCCACAGACACCAGGAGCAGAAGTACACAGGGATCACACCCTATATAACAGGACACCACTCTGCAGCTGCACCTCCACACACACTGGGAGCAGAAGGACATGGGGATCACACCCTATATAACAGGACACCACTCTGCAGCTGCACCTCCACAGACACCGGGAGCAGAAGGACACGGGGATCACACCCTATATAACAGGACTCCACTCTGCAGCTGCACCTCCACAGACACTGGGAGCAGAAGGACACGGGGATCACACCCTATATAACAGGACACCACTCTGCAGCTGCACCTCCACAGACACCGGGAGCAGAAGTACACACTGATCACACCCTATATAACAGGGCACCACTCTGCAGCTGCACCTCCACAGACACTGGGAGTAGAAGGACACGGGGATCACATCCTATATAACAGAACACCACTCTGCAGCTGCACCTCCACAGACACCGGGAGCAGAAGTACATGGGTCGCCCTCCCAGGGCTGTGGGCTACTCGGTACCGGGCCGGTGTCAGTGGGATGTCACAGCAGCGGTGACCGGGACCGTGACCCTGGGCGCCCAAGTAATGGGGGAATGTAGTTAATGGAATGGAATAGTTCGTGACACCACCTGTGGTGCTCGGCAAGGGAGGTGTTAAGCCGACGCTGCATGCAGATCCGCTGGGACTGATGGTAGGGTGCAGCAAGGGTGTAAAAGCTCCCCACAGGGGAAGCTATAGTCCCAGGGCAGTGTAGAGGTGGATGGCACGGTGATGTAGCAGTGCCGTAAGGGTAGGAAGCAGAGAAGACACAGTGGGGTGCAATTTCTGTACCTTTACTTGATAACTGCAGTCCAGGGTCCTGATTACAGATGGTAATGGAGCAGGCTAGCCTGGAAGCAACTCAGGGATTCTCTCTCAGCAGACGGGCTGTGCAATCTCCTTCCTAACGCTTGTTTGAATGAAGCACTCCAGTCCTAAGTTACTCTGAAGTTCCTCCTGTCAGATGTTCCCAAGAACCTTACTTGCACGGCAGACATCTGTAGCCTCTCTCTGGGTCTCCCTTCTCCGTAGTCCTGGCTCTCTATCCACGCTGCTGTTGTGCCTCAAGTCTTAGATGGGAGTAGGGAATTTACAGCCTCCTACTCCTCTGGTATCTGTTGTAGGACCGTTAGTATCCGTACAACCGTGGAGACCAGGCTCCAGTTCATGCGCTCTCAAGCTGAGGGAGCTCTTCTTCCTAGCTCAACCTCCAGCTTTCCTCTCCAAGTCTGCACACTTCACCCTCCGCAGACTAACTAACCACTCCTTCCTCCTGGCCCTCAGAGAGCACTCCTCCCCTTAATCCTGGTTCAGAGTTCCCCCTGCTGGCCTGGAGTGGAACTCTGTTGCATGTATGGATTGACTGCTAGAGAGACCCATCATTGCCTCCAAATCTGGCATTACCCTCCCCTGGAGGAAGGCAAAGGCACTGTGGCGACCATACTCCTGGGGGGCGCCACATTCCCCCCTAGTGAAAGTCAGCACTCCTGGGGTGAACCAAAAACATGAAACTTGTAAACAGTTAGACAATAACAATTGTACAAGATTTAAAAATGAAAAATGTACGAAAACCAAGTGCTCCAAAAATGGTCCTATGATGATAAGTCCAGCATCAATGTCCATGATCCATTCCTGGGCAAATGGTGAGAGTTTTTGACCACACACAAGTCCTGTGGTTCAGTGTCCATAAAACAAATTCCAAAGGAAACTCTTACAGGTTACCTGTAGGCACAAAACTTGAAAAACAGTTACATATTTACATTTACAATTTCAACATTCACATTTTTCTATATGCGATATCTAAGGGGTGGTATACCTTGTGTAGTGCGGGTAGACCTGCGTAAGACTGGTGTAGTGGGTAATATACTGGATACACTACTAGGGGTTCTATGTAACACAGGGATACTAGACTGACTGTGACCTCTTAGACTCACCAAGGGCACAACAGGTTCACCACTGGCAGGGCGAGGGTTCTGTGGCTCCACTGCTGGAGTGGGATCTGCTACCCGATTTTCCTGATTCTCTTGAGTCACATCTTCCTGTGCTACCAATTGGGGAAACAGCAATGTCAGACTAACTTAATTTCCTTCTATGACGGTATCACTGATTGGGTGGATCAAGGAAATGCTGTAGATATAGTATATCTTGACTTCAGCAAAGCATTTGACAAAGTCTCTCATACAATCCTTATTGAAAAAATGACTAAGTATGGAATGGACAAGGCAACTGTTAGGTGGATTCATAACTGGCTTAGTGATCGGACCCAAAGAGTGGTCGTAAATGGCTGCACATCCAGTTGGAAGAATGTCTCAAGTGGGGTACCACAGGGCTCTGTCCTGGGCCCTGTATTGTTCAACATCTTTATCAACGATTTAGATGAAGGAATTGAGGGTAAACTGATTAAATTTGCTGATGACACAAAGCTAGGAGGGATAGCTAATACTAGAGAAGAGAGAGAGAGGATTCAAAAAGATTTAAATAAACTGGAGAAGTGGGCAGCAACTAACAGAATGGTTTTTAACAGGGAGAAATGCAAAGTACTACATCTGGGCAATAAAAATGAAAAAAGCATATATAGAATGGGAGGAATAGGGCTAAGTGACAGCACATGTGAAAAAGACTTGGGTATACTAATAGATCACAGACTGAATATGAGTCAACAGTGTGATGCAGCAGCAAAAAAGGCAAATGCAATTCTAGGATGTATTAACAGAAGCATACAGTCTAGATCACGTGAAGTCATTATTTCCCTCTACTCCTCTTTGGTCAGACCTCATCTGGAATATTGTGTCCAGTTTTGGGCACCACATTTTAAAAAAGACATCAACAAACTGGAGCAAGTTCAGAAAAGAGCGACCAGAATGGTGACCGGTCTGCAAACCCTGTCTTATGAGGAAAGGTTGCAGGATTTGGGAATGTTTAGTTTGCAAAAGAGAAGACTGAGAGGAGACTTAATAGCTGTCTACAAATATCTAAAGGGCTGTCACTTTGTAGAAGGATCAACTTTATTCTCATTTGCACAAGGAAAGACTAGAAGCAATGGGATGAAACTGAATGGGAAGAGACACAGATTAGATATTAGAAAAAACTTTTTGACAGTTAGAGTGATCAATGAGTGGAACAGGCTGCCACGAGAAGTGGTGAGTTCTCCTTCAATGGAAGTCTTCAAACAGAGGCTGGACAGACATCTGACTGGGATGATTTAGCGAATCCTGCTTTGAGCAGGGGGTTGGACCAGATGGCCCAGGAGGTCCCTTCCAACTCTACGATTCTATGATTCTATGATTCTATGATTCAATACTGGAACCACTATAGCCTCGTTCACTTTAGTCCAGTTCGCAGGGAATTCTCCAAGCACTGTGCTGACCTTCTCTTCTTCCACTATGGGTTGGATGGTATCTGGTTCTTTCCTTTCCTTCAACTGGTCAGGACACAACTTCAAATGATCTCTCGATAACGCTGCCGAGGTCTCTCCTCCATCTTTACTCACAAGGCATACCTTAGTATTATCAAAGTTCGAGGGCAGAATGGTATAAGGTTCAGCCTCCCATTGATCATCCAATTTGTGCAATCTTCTCTTTCTTTTCAAGACTTGCTCTCCCGGCGACAAAGGTGCATTTTGACTGTAAAGCTTCTCCTGCTTTTGCCTTGCTTGGGCCAAACTCTTCTCCACACATTCTTGAACTCTTCTGTACTGTTGCTGCCTCTCCGTGTCCCAATCAGCATCTGGGGACGCCACTTCAGGTGTTAGGACTCCCATGTCTAAGTCAATAGGCAGCTTACCAGGTCTTGCTCTCATTAAATAGGCTGGGGTACAGTTGGTAGAGTTCACGGGAATATGGTTGTAGAGGTCTACCAGATTGGGCAACTTCTCTGGCCACAGGTTCCTCTCCTCCAAGGGCAAGGTCTTCAAAAGATCCATCACTACCTGGTTCATCTTCTCGCACATGCCATTGGTC
The DNA here is from genome assembly GCF_039654945.1 of Dendrobates tinctorius. Taxonomy (NCBI): domain Eukaryota; kingdom Metazoa; phylum Chordata; class Amphibia; order Anura; family Dendrobatidae; genus Dendrobates; species Dendrobates tinctorius. Next base: position 426,778 of record NW_027361862.1, on the reverse strand, counting down.
TGTGGGTGATATGGCTTTGTCCGGATGTTCTTACAACCATACAGGTTACAGAATTCTTGGAACACTTCTGCCTCGAAAGCTGGACCTTGATCTGTAAGCACTTTCTCTGGGTACCCATGTGGTCTACAGAAGTGCTGCTGCAACGCTCTGGCTGCTGTCCTGGCAGTTTGATCTTTGACAGGCACAATTAACAGGAATCTTGAGTAGTGGTCCACAATGGTAAGAGCATAGATGTAGCCTGACCGGCTTGGAACCAGCTTCACAAGGTCCAAGGCTACCAACTCCAGGGGCTGTTTGGTGATTATCTGTAGAGGAGCTCTCTGGCTGTCCCGATGCTTTCTGTGCAGGTTACATTGTCCACACTCCCGGCACAACCTCTCAATGGCTTTCCTCATACCAGCCCAGTAGAACCTCTCTCGGAGCAATACTTCCAACTTCTTCCATCTGAAGTGTCCAGCTCCATTGTGGTATGCTTCCAGGACCATTGATGCCTCTCTCTTTGGGACTACCACCTGCCAAACCAGCCCATGAGTGCGGGCATTGATACTCCTCCAACACAGCTTCCCTTCATAAATGAACAGCCGGCCTCTCTCCTTCCACAACTGCTGAGTTTCTTCAGGAGCATCCGACTCTGGACGTGAGTCATCTCGTGTCAGCAGCTCCTTCACCAGGCGGACTGCAGGGTCACTATCTTGTGTTTCTGCCCAGTCATGATGGGACAAAGGATTCAGGGTGACCTCCTTCAAGCCAGACCATCTGTTTCTCACTCCTTGAGCACGCTGGGCCGCAAGTGGCCGGTGGAAGGGAGGTAGCTCTATCTCTTCATGAGCCTCAGGGTCTTCTCCTGCATCTGGTAGGTTAGGCATTCTGGACAGCGCATCAGCATTGGCATTCTTGTGCCCTGCCCGGTACTTGATGGTAAACTCATAGTTCGATAGCCAAGCCATCCATCGCTGTTCCAGTGCACCTAGTTTTGCAGTATCCAAATGCATCAACGGGTTGTTGTCCGTGAAGATAGTGATCTTGGCAGAGGCTAGGTAATGTTTGAACCTTTCGGTGACAGCCCAGACTATGGCAAGGAACTCCAGCTTGAAAGAACTGTAATTATCAGGGTTCCTTTCAGTGGGGCGCAGCTTCCTGCTGGCATAGGAGATCACTCTTTCTTTCCCATTCTGTACCTGCGACAATACTGCTCCTAGTCCCACGTTGCTGGCATCTGTGTACAGCACAAAGGGTTTGTCATAATCTGGGTAGGCCAGAATGTTATGATGAGTCACCGAAGGAGGAAAAAACAAAATACCAGCTAAGTCCTGAAAAACCAGAGAGGTTGGCAGCTATCGGATTGCAGACCCCTGAACCTATCCACAACAACTAGCAGTAGCCGTGGGGGGTTCCTACGGTGCCCTAGACCCCTCGATCACAGCCGGAGAGCTACATAGCCTAAAGACAGAAGGGGGAAAAACTAAACTGCCCCAGAGCAGACCCCAAAGCAATAGGCAGCCCCCAACATATAATGACGGTGAAGCAAGATGAAAACACTAACACAGATAGAAAGATAGGTTGAGCAAATGATGGGGCCCAAGCTAACTACATAGGACAGGATAGGAAAGCTGCTGTCTGCCATCCGCAAAAACCCTATCAAAATGAGCCAACCGACTGATAGGAAAAACAGGCCCTGAAGTCGCTAGGCTTCAAAAGAGGTATATTCAGAAGACAGAGCAAAAGATCAACAGATCAGAGACAAAAATGGAATTCAGCTCACCCCCGGCCGGGGATGGCAGAACTCCCAAAAAAACAAGGCAAAACAAAAACAAAACTGAATAGTACAAAGCAGAGCAGAAAAACTTAGCTTTGAGATGCAGGAATCAGACTGGTCTCCAAGAATCCAGCAGGAAAATCACCAGCCAGGAAGAAGGGCGTCGGCAGCTTTATATCCAGTCCTCAATTCCAGCCACCCAGTTATCATCTAGCTGCCCAGGTGTTTGGTAATCAGTCTCACTACCTTCCTTCACCAGAGGAGGGAGTTCATCAGACCTCAATGATGAAGGGAAAAATGAACTCACAACACCAGAACTTCGTCTCCTGTGAGAGCCATCTTCAATCTGGTGAAGGACCTTTCCAACTCTTCCGTCCATTCAAAGGTGGAATTTTTCTGTTTGGTCTTCCTGGACTGCCCCATCAGGATATTTTGCATAGGGGTGGCTATTTCAGTAAAGCACTTGATGAATCTTCGGTAGTAGCCTACCAGTCCAAGGAATTGGCGTACTTCATGAAGGTTGCTGGGCTTTGGCCAGTCCCGGATGACTTTGACCTTATCAGGATGTGGTGCCACACCTTCTCCACTGACCACATAACCGAGGTACTGCACCTTGGGCTTCAGGAGGTGGCACTTGGAGGGCTTCACCTTCAGGCCAAAATTGGACAAAGCTTCAAGCGCTTCAGCCAGGTGTTCCAGATGATCTTCATAGGTTTTGGAGAAAACAATGACATCATCCAGATACAACAGGACCGTCTCAAAGTTCATGTGTCCCTGGCAGCACTCCATCAGCCGTTGAAATGTTCCTGGAGCAGTGCAGAGCCCAAATGGCATATAATTGAACTCACAGAGACCCATTGGAGTGGTAAATGCTGTTTTCTCTTTATCTGCCTCTGCCACGGGAACCTGCCAATACCCACTGGTGAGATCCAAGGTGGAAAAGTAATTAGCAGTTTTAGTTGCAGCCAATGATTCCTCAATTCTAGGTAATGGGTAGGCATCTTTATGTGTAATGCTGTTAATTTTCCTGTAATCAACACACATTCTCATAGTACCATCCTTTTTCTTTACAAACACTATTGGAGCTGCCCAGGGGCTACAACTGTCTCTGATGACCCCTGCCTCCTTCATCTCCCTCAACATACTCTTAGCACACTGGTATTGTGTTGGGGGTATAGGTCTGTACCTCTCCTTTATGGGTGGATGGTCTCCCGTAGGGATATGATGTTGAACCCCCTTAGCCTGCCCAAAATCTAGTGGGTGTTTGCTGAATACCTGCTCATACTCTTGTGTCACTCTGTAAACCCCATTTTTCTGGTATGAAGGTGTAGTCAGTTCCCACCTGCAGTTGCTCGCACCACTCCTCTGGCTGCTTCACAGAGCCATTGTCCTCCACCTGATCGGATGAGACCAAGGGTTCTGCTGCCTGCAAAGAGTTGTTATTGACAGTGAGCAGCTTAGCAACTGTGGCGTACCGAGGTATTGTGGCTTCCCCCTCCCCACAATTCAAAAGGCGTACAGGCACTCTCCCTTTTCGTACATCAACCACCCCTCTGGCTGTCAGGACAGTGGGCCTGCTCTCGGAGTATACTGGTTCTACCAACGCCTGGTAATCTCTCCCTCTAAGACCTATGTCGAGGTAGCTATTTAGGGAGGGCTAAATTAACCCTTCACGGTTGATCCAGTGATTTCCAAATTATTCCAGTGTTGCTAGCAACTCAAATGACCACATGGAGACGGGGGTCTCTGTACGGGATGATCGAGGCAGATCACTAAGCCCCTTTATTTTAGTCACTTCTTTTATAACATTTTGCTTAATTATGCAAAGTTTTCATCTACCAATAAAATCATTTCACTTTATAAGCCAATAATATTGCAAGAATACCGGAAACTACATATATGTCTGTACCTAAATAGCGTAGAAAGTAGTATAATGGCATATTCTTCAGAGTTTTACACCCCCCGCCTCCCTTATCTTTGTACCTGATGAGAACAGTCTGGTTTCATGACAGCCCATGCCAATTACAAAAATTTATCTTACAACAACAAAAACGGAGAAACGAAACCTCCAGAGGATGGATAAAACGAAACTTCAACTCTGATTTTAGTATTAACCCTTCACACCTATAGCTGCCCGACACCAAACCAACATTTCACATCTGGGGGGTATTGCAATGGGAAAAGCATCACTCACTCTGTCACTGCCAATTTCTCCGCCAGAGAGTTCTACCTGTTGCCTTTGCATCAGGGCTCGGATCTCCTTCTGCAGGACTCGCTGTTCTCCGGAACCAGCAGTCTCAGCCACCTGTTGCAACAAGACAATAACCTCGGACAGACAGTTTTCAATTACATTTGTACCAAGAGTCATCATGGGATTACATTCACGTCGGTCAATATCAACAACTATTAAACCTTGAGACTTTAGCTCTACCCGTCCCACTTTGACAGTAATTTCTTTACATCCTATCTGCGGTAAACACTGACCATTACTACCACTACTGTCAGTTCATCAGTTGGGCCACGGGTAAGTTCTGAATCAGCCCAATACCTCTTGTACAGAATGTACGGCATAGTGGTCACCTGGGAGCCAGTGTCCAGCAAAGCGTTCATGGGGATGCCGTCAATCACCACAGAAAGGATTGGTCTCCCTCCCACAAACTTGGCTCTCCAGTTACTTGGGCCTGGGGATCCTACTCCTGGGGGTTGGCCCTCTGCCCCAGGGGTTGCTCATTTAAAGGACAATATCTTGCAAGATGACCGGCCTTGTAGCAGCGACGACAGATGGGACGGGGCTCCCTCGAAGTGGCGGGGCTCTCCTCATCCGGAGCCACGGGACATCCTCTGGACTGGAAGCAAGCTGGATCTTTTCTTTGGAGGACACTTGCAGGGACTGCACGGTTTTAGTAAGTACAGCCATTCCTTTGGTCAACTCCTGGACCTAAAGACGCAGCTCCTCAGTTGGATCTTTATCCAGAGTCTGTGCATCAGCCTCCACAGGGATGGAAGGGAAAGATGTGGCTTCCTGATGGTAAGTGATCGCTGGGCGCCTAGGGGGCGCTGGACGGCTGTCAGTGGACTCCTACAGTACCCAAATAGCCCTGTCCTTAAAATCAGCAAAGTTCAGATCAGGGTTTTGCAGGGTTATAATATGCAACTGTCCACTGTGCGTACTGGATAGGAGTCCTTCAATGAACTGCTGCTTTAACAGTTTATCTTCCTCTTTCACACTGTCAGGATCCACTTGCTTAACTGCTCGCAGCGCCTCCTGCAGGTTGAGAGCATAATCACTGATACTGTCCTGCGCCTTCTGTTTATAGCCAAAGAACCTCATCTTGATTTCAGCTGCAGTGCGAGTGTCAAAGGTGCTTCTCAGCTTGGCCACGATCTTTGCAACAGTCTCTTTATCAGTGTCCTGCCAGGCTTTCACCTCTCTCTGTGCTGCACCCGTTAGCTGTCCAATCAGGATATTCACTTTCTGGCTTTCAGACAGAGGGTATACTTTAAACAAACTGCACAGTCTCTCTTTAAATTCACTCAGGGTATGCGACTCACCCGAGTACTGCGGTAACCAGGCCACTCCCAGTATGTAGGGCATAGACAGCGGCATTATGGAGACCGCTGCGGCGGGTGCTCCTCCTGGCGGTGCTGTGGGGTTGACAACGGCACCTGCCGCTGCATCGCCATTTGCCAGGGCTGGGGGTTATGTGAGCTCACCGGCGGCCGCTTCACAGGCCCGATGCTCCAGGCTGTAGGCCTCAGCTCCTCCTTCTCTCGCGCGCTGTCCTCTCTTCCTGCGTGGCACTTCGCTTCTTCGCTCTCTGCGGCAGGCTCTGCCCATGAAGGCCTGCCCCTTCTTCCTGCGCGCGCCAAGCAGCGCGGTAATGGCGCCTATTGGTGCCAATTTCACAAACACAGTCTTTTTGCACAAACACAGTCTATGACACATAGGACCCAGGGGTACCGGGCTCCGTAATCCTGTTCGTAACACCAAATTGGGTCGCCCTCCAAGGGCTGTGGGGTACTCAGTACCGGGCCGGTGTCAGTGGGATGTGTCACAGCAGCAGTGACCCGGACCGTTGCCCTGGGCGTCCAAGTAATGGGGGAATGTAGTTAATGGAATAGTTCGTGACGCCACCTGTGGTGCTCGGCAAGGGAGGTGTTAAGCCGACGCTGCATGCAGATCCGCTGGGACTGATGGTAGGGTGCAGAAGAGGTGTAAAAGCTCCCCACAGGTGAAGCTATAGTCCTAGGGCAGTGTAGAGGTGGATGGCACGGTGATGTAGCAGTGCCGTAAGGGTAGGAAGCAGAGAAGACACAGTGGGGTGCAATTTCTGTACCTTTACTTGATAACTGCAGTCCAGGGTCCTGATTACAGATGGTAACGGAGCAGGCTAGCCTGGAAGCAACTCAAGGATTCTCTCTCAGCAGACGGGCTGTGCAGTCTCCTTCCTAACGCTTGTTTGAATGAAGCACTCCAGTACTAAGATACTCTGAAGTTCCTCCTGTCAGATGTTCCCAAGAACCTTACCTGCACGGCAGACAGCTGTAGCCTCTCTTGGGGACTCCCTTCTCCGGAGTCATGGATCTCTATCCACGCTGCTGTTGTGCCTCAAGTCTTAGATGGGAGTAGGGAATTTACAGCCTCCTACTCCTCTGGTATCTGTTGTAGGACCGTTAGTATCCGTACAACCGTGGAGACCAGGCTTCAGTTCATGCGCTCTCAAGCTGAGGGAGCTCTCGTTCCTAGCACAACCTCCAGCTTTCCACTCCACGTCTGCACACTTCACCCTCCGCAGACTAACTAACGTCTCCTTCCTCCTGGCCCTCAGAGAGCACTCCTCCCCTTAATCCTGGTTCAGAGTTTCCTCTGCTGACCTGGAGTGGAACTGTGTTGCATGTATTGATTCACTGCGAGAGAGACCCATTATTGCCTCTAAGCCTGGCATTACCCTCCCCTGGAGGAAGGCAAAGCCACTGTGGCGACCATACTCCTGGGGGCACCACATACACAGGGATCACACCCTTTATAACAGGATACCACTCTAGAGCTGCACCTCCACAGACACCAGGAGCAGAAGGACACGGGGATCACACCCTATATAACAGGACACCACTCTGCAGCTGCACCTCCACAGACACCGGGAGTAGAAGGACACGGGGATCACACCCTATATAACAGGACACCTGTAGTGAAACCTCCACCAGTGGGAGCTGGTGAGGGAAGAGTGTTTACACACTAAGAGCAGCAACCCTGAGCAACAGCACAGGTGCCACAGATAACGAGAGAGAATAGTCATACGAACCGAGTAAGAAACTAGCAGGAACAGACGTACCAGAAGGAGCAGCAATACACGCAGTCAAAATACCAAGCCGAGAGTCAGAAAGCCATAATATGAGCACGGGGTCCAAAATGTGAGATGAAATACGTGGTCGGGGTACAAGCCAGGGGGGTCAGATGCCAGAGAGGGAACATAACAGCAGAGACGAATACCAAAAGACTGGGTCAGAGATCAGTCCGGGTCATACACGTGAATATCAGTCAAAGGCAGGAGGATCACCAAGGTGCAAGGGTCAGAGGCTCTAAACTGGAAGCTTGAGCTATCACTAACACTGGTCAGCAGGCTGTGAGAGACTGAAGTAGCCAAGCTAGCTCCAGAACGAGGCTGAGGAGATTAACCCCCGCATGACCAGTCCGGAGTGAAGACAGCAGAAGATAAACTCCAGACTGGACCATGACAACACCACTCTGGAGCTGCACCTCCACAGACACCGGTAGCAGAAGGACACCGGGATCACACCCTATATAACAGGACACCACTCTGCAGCTGCACCTCCACAGACACCAGGAGCAGAAGTACACAGGCATCACACCCTATATAACAGGACACCACTCAGCAGCTGCACCTCCACAGACACTGGGAGCAAAGGACATGGGGATCAATCCCTATATAAAAGGACACCACTCTGGAGCTGCACCTCCACAGACAACGGGAGTAGAAGGACATGGGGATCAATCCCTATATAAAAGGACTCCACTCTGGAGCTGCACCTCCACAGACACCGGGAGCAGAAGTACACAGAGATCACACCCTATATAACAGGACACCACTCTGGAGCTGCACCTCCCAGACAACGGGAGTAGAAGGACATGGGGATCAATCCCTATATAAAAGGACTCCACTCTGGAGCTGCACCTCCACAGACACCGGGAGCAGAAGTACACAGAGATCACACCCTATATAACAGGACACCACTCTGCAGCTGCACCTCCACAGACACTGGGAGTAGAAGGACACGGGGATCACACCCTATATAACAGGACACCACTCTGCAGCTGCACCTCCACAGACACTGGGAGTGCAAGGACACGGGGATCACACCCTATATAACAGGACACCACTCTGCAGCTGCACCTCCACAGACACCAGGAGTAGAAGGACATGGGGATCACACCATTTATAGCAGGTCATTACTCTCTATGTTGCCTATTGTTGGTTGGAATGATGGGAGTTATGTGTGTATCTCTTGTTGTAAAAGCCTGGCGTTATTTTCTTATTAATTTTCCTCTTGCTTGCGGTGCCGTCTCTTGTGTCCATACTGGGTTCAAGCGGTGTCTTTAGTGATTCTGGGTCTGGCCTGATGTGGGCAGAAGGCTATGTTCCCCTATTACCTTCTGTCCACAGTTGTGGCCCCCTCCAGCTCCTCAAAGGTCCAACCATTGTCTATACTGGTGTAGACCATGGCTGCCTAACGATTGAGCAGCATTTCATCAGTCTGTGGATCCTGGGAGAGGAACCGTCCAATTTTCTGTTCTTCCTGCACATTCTGCTGGGATTCGAGGGTAGAAAAGATGGATCTGATTCAGCCAGCAGTCCACACATGGCCGCAGGGTGGCGCCTGACTCCCACAGCAGCGGCTCCTTCACCTGCACTTATTTATCTCTTCCACTCCACTATTTCTGCTCTCGCCTTTCTTGCTGTTTGAAGAGGGTCCCTGGAGACCCCGGGCAAACAATAGCAGCAGCTCGTCACCGCAGCGGCGCTGCCTCGGTGCGAGCAGAAATACAATTAATTAATAGGATGAATTGTAGTGGAGCAAATAATTCCACAATACATAGAGGGGCTGATGAGATAACGATGAGATCTGTGAGATCCCCGCACTATCCGGGGGTCACGCATCATCTACATCTAATAAGCAAACAGCAGCTCGGAGACCCTCACATTCATCTCTGCTCAGAAACCCCCCAACACATGAGCAGATGGCCTCCTGCTGGGTCCTCCACACTGCACCGGATCCAGTCCGGATGGGGGATGAGTGCACCGGATCAAGTGGTCAATAGTAGAGATGAGACATTCGCCAATCTCAAATTTGGCACTAACATAGCACATTCGGATGCCTGAGCATTTTCCCTCAAAGTCAGTAAAATTTGGTTGCAGTTCGGTAAATGATCTCGTTTCCACTAATGCTTTTGTTATGACTTTGGCTAGGGTAGTGGTGATGTATGGTGAATGGGGGGATGTGTGTGATGAGGGGACGGTGTGTGTACAGGTTGGAGGAGCGGCGGGGTGTAATTGTTTTAAGTAACTTAATGTGTGCACATTCTGACATCCAATCAGGGTTCACAACATCATGACGCAAGGGCTTTTGTGATTGGCTGCCGAAGTCGCATGTCCCTAACCATATAAAAAGCAGACACCTTGTTTTGCTGGGGCCATTTTCTCAGTGTAACAACTCAGAAAAGTTGCTCCGGCTGCTGAAAGTGAATTTGTCATTTAGTTACATTTGGTACTATACCGTATGAAATCAATCTTCCAGCATCTAATTACATTGTGCTAATAGTGTTGTGCCCAGTCGCTATTTCTTCTGTAAGAAAGCTGTGCCTGCTTTACACCAGCATGTTGCAGACATCACCCGTTCCCTGAAAAAAATCTATATCTGCCAGGGTGCATTTCACTTCAGATACTTGGACAAGCAAGCATGGCCAAGGGCGTTACATCTCGCTGACTGGGCACTGGGTGACTCTGGGGGCTGTGGGGACAGGTGTTGCTCCACAAGTCTTGCAGGAAAACCTCTACATTCCTCCACTGCTTCTGCCTCCTCTATCTCCTCTAGGGCCTCCACCTGCACTCTCATCCTCTGCCTTAACAAGACACGCATTCCAACAGTGCAGAGCAAATCCCCATCAACTCCATACTGCGCCAGGGCTCACCGCATTTAAACAGCGTTAAAATTGATATGCCTTGGAGATCGCAGTCATGCAGCTGAAGTGTTGTGGACAACTATCCAGGCCAAGTTAGAGCACTGGCTATCTACATTGAACCTGGAGCCAAGGAAGGCCGTGTGTGGTAATGGTGCAAGTCTGGTGGCAGCCTTATGCCGATGCAAGCTCACACACGTGCCTTGCATGGCTCACGTCATCAACCTGGTGGTACAGCAATTTATCCACCACTGTACCGGCCTGGATGTGCTGCTGCAGAAAGCACGGTCGCTGTGTGCTCACTTCCAATGATCGCACCCCACAGGTCATCGATTTCAATCATTGCAGAGGTTTTTCGGCCTACCGGATAACCGTTTGTTTAGCAATGTTCTGACATGGTGGAATTCCACTCTGCATATGCTGCTGTGGCAGGAGAGACAAGCCCTGGTGTAGCATGTCATTTTTCATAGCCTGTCACAATGCAGTCCGAACATGTTGCAAATCACACTTGCAGAGTGGGCACAGATGAAGGACCTCTGCACCCTTCTGCACAGTTTTGAAATGGCTACTAAGATGGTTAGCGCTGACGATTCCATCATCACCATCACTATTTCAGTCATTGACATGCTGGAGCACAGTTTGAATTGTCTGTGGGAGGAGGTGGTGGTTCCAAAAAAAGAGATAGAATCAGTGGAGGATACCTTATTTAGCCACATTGGTGTTCTCCTGTTCCTAGCCCTCTTATTTCTGTACGGTATGGCTGGCTCGCAGTGGGGGTGTAAAACTGATTTAAATATTTCCCATTTATTTTCTGTGCTGCTATTTTTGAGGACATTGTCCCAATCAATTCGGCGAAGGTCCTCTCTAAGCTGATCAAACTTTGCTTTCCTGAAATTCAGCGTTTTTGTAACTCCCTTCCAGGGCACCTTACTGAAGGACAAGTGGAATTGTGTTATATCGTGCTCACTGTTCCCTCGGTGCCCATGAACTCGGACTTCTGCTATTCTATCTGGCCTGTTGCTTAACATTAAGTCCAGAAGGGCCGTCCCTCTAGTTGGGCCCTGCACAAGTGGTGACAGATAATTATCCTTGGTTACTGACAGACATTGGTTTCCTTTCTGAGATGCGCAGGTTTCAGTTTCCCAGTATATGACGGGGTAGTTGAAGTCCCCCATAATAATCACCTCATTGGGATTTGCTGCTTTGTCTATTTGTTTCAATAATGCATTCTCAGTGGTTTCTGTTATATTTGGTGGCTTATAACAAACCCCTATGAGGATTTTATTAATTTTCTAACCTTGTATCTCCACCCATAGAGACTCCACCTCTTCATTTCCCTCTTGTATATCTTCTCTAAATGAGAATAAAGATGATCCTTCTACAATGTGACAGACCTTTAGATATTTGTAGACAGCTATTGTCTCCTCTCAGTCTTCTCTTTTGCAAACTAAACATTCCCAAATCCTGCAACCTTTCCTCATAAGACAGGGTTTGCAGACCGGTCACCATTCTGGTCGCTCTTTTCTGAACCTGCTCCAGTTTGTTGATGCCTTTTTTAAAATGTGGAGCCCAAAACTGGACACAATATTCCAGATGAGGTCAGACCAAAGAGGAGTAGAGGGAAATAATGACTTCACGTGATCTAGACTGTATGCTTCTGTTAATACATCCTAGAATTGCATTTGCCTTTTTTGCTGCTGCATCACACTGTTGACTTATATTCAGTCTGTGATCTATTAGTATACCCAAGTCTTTTTCACATGTGCTGTCACTTAGCCCTATTCCTCCCATTCTATATATGCTTTTTTCATTTTTATTGCCCAGATGTAGTACTTTGCATTTTTCCCTGTTAAAAACCATTCTGTCAGTTGCTGCCCACTTCTCCAGTTTATTTATATCTTTTTGAATCCTCGAATCCTCTCTCTCTTCTCTAGTATTAGCTATCCCTCCTAGCTTTGTGTCATCAGCAAATTTAATCAGTTTACCCTCAATTCCTTCATCTAAATCACTGATAAAGATGTTGAACAATACAGAGCCCAGGACTGAGCCCTGTGGTACGCCACTTGAGACATTCTTCCAACTGGATGTGCAGCCATTTACGACCACTCTTTGGGTCTGATCACTAAGCCAGTTATGAATCCACCTAACAGTTGCCTTGTCCATTCCATACTTAGTCATTTTTTCAATAAGGATTGTGTGAGATACTTTGTCAAATGCTTTGCTGAAGTCAAGATATACCATATCTACAGCATTTCCGTGATCCACCCAATCAGTGATTCCGTCATAGAAGGAAATTTAGTCTGACATGACTTATTATTCTTATCCAGGTACTGACATACATGTTGTTTAATAATTTGTTCAAAGATCTTTCCTGGTATAGAAGTCAGACTCACCGGCCTATAGTTGCCTGGGTCCACCTTCTTCCCCTTTTTGAAGATAGGAACAACATTTGCTCTTCTCCAGTCTTCTGGGACTTCTGTTCTCCAAGAATTTTCAAAGATTATGGAGAGGGGTTCAAAAATTTCTTCTGCTATCTCATTCAATACTCTGGGGTGTAATTCATCTGGACCTGGAGACTTGAATGACCTGTGGAATGCTATAGACACTATACAGGAGATAAGGACCCTGAGGCATCTAGCATTCGCAATATAGAAGAGAAGGGCTATGTGAAATCTATTGATCACTCTATAGAAGATCATTATACAGGATAGAAGAGCCATGTGGGATCTAAAGAGCACTATGAAATGGGATCTAGTGGTCACCATATAGGAGGGAAAAGCCACATTTAATCTAGTGATCACTATGAGATGAGCAGTCTGAGTTCTCTCTATACAGATTTCAAAAACTGACCGTCACATCCAAGCATAAGCATAGTGTGAACAGGTGTTTAACCTAGAGTCACCAACTCATATCCACTCAAACAAAAAAGGAAGCACACTGTAGGGCCATAACATGCAAACACATAATATGAAAAATGAATTGCATTACTGCATTAGATATATGAAAAACTGAGAAAGTTTAGAGCATAAAATGGCCAATTTATGAGTACCTGGAAGCCACGGTAAGGCATTTCTCGTTTTCCAGGACCCTATCTATGCCAATCCTCACTTAAGACTGAAGTCTTCATCTGAATGAGAACCTATGAAAAATCATCTGTTTAGACTGAAGTCTATAGCTCTGTGGAGGGGAAATGGCCCTGCTTCAATTTTTCATACTTCTAATGCAGTAATGCAATTCATTTTTCATATTTCATGTTTGCATGTTATGTCGCTACAGTGTGCTTCCTTTTTTTGTTTGAATGAGATCTCTCTATACGTCCCTCAGGTTCAGGGAATGTGAGCGATCACATTTCCTATAAAATGATAAACTTGTTATATCAGGTGTTGGAGCTGAATCCGCGTGCCATGTGATACGGCCACTGCGCGATCAGTTGGAATTCACTTGCTTGTCTTTGAACTCATTTTTTAATGGCTTAAAAATTAAGAAACTTACACAATATTAAAACAAATGAATTAGAAGAAATGCGTGTTATCTATAGGCAACGTCTTTTGAACGTTACTGAATCTTCACATGTACTAGGACCCGACCGCGATCACAAGCCAGAGTGTGGAGGGTAGGGTCAGAATCATAGTCCAGGGTGTGAAGAGGAAGGCCAAAATCATAGGCCAGGGTGTGGAGAGGAGATCCAGATTCACAGGCCAGGGTGTGGAGCCCCAGGAGCACAGGCTGGGGTTTAGAGAGGAGAATCAGCATCAGAGGCTGGGTTGTGGAGGGCCAGCATCATAGGCCGAGGTATGGAAAGGAGAGACAGGATCAGAGGCCGGGGTGTGGAGGGCCAGGATCATAGGATGAGGTGTAGAGAGGAGGGCCAGTGTGGGGAAGGTGACTTGATGGACAGATTTGACTGGAAGTAGGAGGGGACAATTTGTGCACTACAGACAGAAGTTGGCAATGACAGAAAGGTAACAGCAGGGAAAGACAGAAAAGGGAGTGCAGTACTGAAATTTGACCACAAGATGGCAGGGGTGAGTGAAGTTCAGGACCTAACAGTAGCTTATGGCTATAGAAACTGCTTAGTCATGGGGGGCGGGGAGATAGGAACCCAGGAGGGGAATTCCCAGTGAGAGAGGAGATGAATAGGACTGGTTGGGGTTCCAGAGAGATTAGTCCCGGGAGGAGCTCAGCAGAGGAAGACTCAGGACTAGAGTTGAGCGAAACGGGTCGAAAAATTTCAAAAGTCGCCGACTTTTGGCAAAGTCGGGTTTCATGAAACGAAACCCGACCCTAGGATGAGGTCGGCCACGAGGTCGGCGACTTACGCGCCAAAGTCGCGTTTCAAAAGTTTGTTTTGCGCTCTTTTTCAGCAAATCAGGATCCACGGACACTGTGGGCAACGTGATGACATAGGCAGGGGTCACCACCATCTTTCAGAAGGGCATGCAAGTGATTGGCTTGCTTTGGTGGGCGTCACAGGGGGTATAAAAGGGCGTGCACGCCGACCGCCATCTTACTTCTGCCGATCTCAGTATAGGGAGAGGTTGCTGCTGATTCTGTAGGGAGAGCGTTAGGCAGGGAAGAAGACAAAAAACTGCTTCTGCTGCTAGCGATTTGGCCTGCACAACACACCAGTCACTGTGTGTGCAGTGCAAGGGGAGGCTATATAGTGGTGTATCAGTAGTGTTGGTTGTTGGGCTGCCTTCTAAGGCTTCCTGACATTCCTGCATTGCTGTTTACCCACTGCTCCGCAAACTGCTTTTTTAAAAGCAATCCCAATTTTTTTTTTTTGTCCTGAGAAGAAAAAAAAACTGCTTCTGCTGCTAGCAATTTGGCCTGCACACCACACCAGTCACTGTGTGTGCAGTGCAAGGGGAGGCTATATTGTGGTGTATCAGTGGTGTTGGTTGTTGGGCTGCCTTCTAAGGCTTCCTGACAGGCTGGCATTGCTGTTTACCCACTGCTCCGCAAACTGCTTTTTTAAAAGCAATCCAATCTCCCTTATCCTCTAGTCCCTTTTGTCACAGCTGTGCCATCGAGCCTGTGACATAGCGCTCAGATATCAGTGGGCCTCACACAATCCAAAACTGTCCACAAGTGTCTGCAGAAATTCAAAATCTCCCTTATCCTCTCGTCACTTTTGTCACAGCTGTGCCATCGAGCCTGTCACATAGCGCTCAGATATCAGTGGGCCTCACACAATCCAAAACTGTCCACAAGTGTCTGCAGAAATTCAAAATCTCCCTTATCCTCTCGTCACTTTTGTCACAGCTGTGCCATCGAGCCTGTGACATAGCGCTCAGATATCAGTGGGCCGCACACAATCCAAAACTGTCCACAAGTGTCTGCAGAAATTCAAAATTTCCCTTATCCTCTCGTCACTTTTGTCACAGCTGTGCCATCGAGCCTGTCACATAGCGCTCAGATATCAGTGGGCCTCACACAATACAAAACTGTCCACAAGTGTCTGCAGAAATTCAAAATCTCCCTTATCCTCTCGTCACTTTTGTCACAGCTGTGCCATCGAGCCTGTGACATAGCGCTCAGATATCAGTGGGCCTCACACAATCCAAAACTGTCCACAAGTGTCTGCAGAAATTCAAAATCTCCCTTATCCTCTCGTCACTTTTGTCACAGCTGTGCCATCGAGCCTGTCACATAGCGCTCAGATATCAGTGGGCCTCACACAATACAAAACTGTCCACAAGTGTCTGCAGAAATTCAAAATCTCCCTTATCCTCTCGTCACTTTTGTCACAGCTGTGCCATCGAGCCTGTCACATAGCGCTCAGATATCAGTGGGCCTCACACAATACAAAACTGTCCACAAGTGTCTGCAGAAATTCAAAATCTCCCTTATCCTCTCGTCACTTTTGTCACAGCTGTGCCATCGAGCCTGTGACATAGCGCTCAGATATCAGTGGGCCTCACACAATCCAAAACTGTCCACAAGTGTCTGCAGAAATTCAAAATCTCCCTTATCCTCTCGTCACTTTTGTCACAGCTGTGCCATCGAGCCTGTGACATAGCGCTCAGATATCAGTGGGCCACACACAATACAAAACTGTCCACAAGTGTCTGCAGAAATTCAAAATCTCCCTTATCCTCTCGTCACTTTTGTCACAGCTGTGCCATCGAGCCTGTCACATAGCGCTCAGATATCAGTGGGCCTCACACAATACAAAACTGTCCACAAGTGTCTGCAGAAATTCAAAATCTCCCTTATCCTCTCGTCACTTTTGTCACAGCTGTGCCATTGAGCCTGTGACATAGCGCTCAGATATCAGTGGGCCTCACACAATCCAAAACTGTCCACAAGTGTCTGCAGAAATTCAAAATCTCCCTTATCCTCTCATCACTTTTGTCACAGCTGTGCCATCGAGCCTGTCACATAGCGCTCAGATATCAGTGGGCCTCACACAATCCAAAACTGTCCACAAGTGTCTGCAGAAATTCAAAATCTCCCTTATCCTCTCGTCACTTTTGTCACAGCTGTGCCATCGAGCCTGTCACATAGCGCTCAGATATCAGTGGGCCTCACACAATACAAAACTGTCCACAAGTGTCTGCAGAAATTCAAAATCTCCCTTATCCTCTCGTCACTTTTGTCACAGCTGTGCCATCGAGCCTGTGACATAGCGCTCAGATATCAGTGGGCCTCACACAATCCAAAACTGTCCACAAGTGTCTGCAGAAATTCAAAATCTCCCTTATCCTCTCGTCACTTTTGTCACAGCTGTGCCATCGAGCCTGTGACAAAGCGCTCAGATATCAGTGGGCCTCACACAATCCAAAACTGTCCACAAGTGTCTGCAGAAATTCAAAATCTCCCTTATCCTCTCGTCACTTTTGTCACAGCTGTGCCATCGAGCCTGTCACATAGCGCTCAGATATCAGTGGGCCTTACACAATCCAAAACTGTCCACAAGTGTCTGCAGAAATTCAAAGTCTCCCTTATCCTCTCGTCACTTTTGTCACAACTGTGCCATGGAGCCTGTGACATTGCGCTCAGATATCAGTGGGCCTCACACAATCCAAAACTGTCCACAAGTGTCT
Source organism: Dendrobates tinctorius (assembly GCF_039654945.1). NCBI lineage: Eukaryota > Metazoa > Chordata > Amphibia > Anura > Dendrobatidae > Dendrobates > Dendrobates tinctorius. The sequence continues at coordinate 409,776 of NW_027361862.1, read as the reverse complement.
GCAGAAATTCAAAATCTCCTTTATCCTCTCGTCACTTTTGTCACAGCTGTGCCATCGAGCCTGTGACATAGCGCTCAGATATCAGTGGGCCTCACACAATCCAAAACTGTCCACAAGTGTCTGCAGAAATTCAAAATCTCCCTTATCCTCTCGTCACTTTTGTCACAGCTGTGCCATCGAGCCTGTGACATAGCGCTCAGATATCAGTGGGCCTCACACAATCCAAAACTGTCCACAAGTGTCTGCAGAAATTCAAAATCTCACTTATCCTCTCGTCACTTTTGTCACAGCTGTGCCATCGAGCCTGTGACATAGCGCTCAGATATCAGTGGGCCTCACACAATACAAAACTGTCCACAAGTGTCTGCAGAAATTCAAAATCTCCCCTGTCCTATAGACACCTTGTACCTTGTTTTACATTACTATATAGTTTGTTGGATTTTGTCTACATTTCTACCAAAAATGAGGAAGGCTGGTGGAAGAGGCTGTGGAATTGGGCGGGGGTTGGCAGCTGGTAATGATGGTGTTGGTGGTGGATCTGATGGTAGTGGCATGAGCAAAATAGGACCGAATGCAGGAGGTGTTGAGCCTGCGTCATCGTCTGGCTACATAAGGCCTTGAACGCTTAGTTTTCTAGGAGTTGGCAAACCGCTTTTAAAGCCAGAGCATCAGGAAAAAGTTTTGTCTTACATTGCTGACTCAGCCTCCAGCTCTATCGCCTCCTCTTCTTCAGTTGTAAAAAGTAAAAGCACTGAGTCGTCATTGGAGGCTCATGTTCATGAACCACACCTTTCCTTGTGTCCTTCACCCCAACCAAGATTGAAGGATGACGCAGGCCATACTACTGATTACTCCATGGAGCTGTTTTCACATACCATGCCTGGATTATCAAGTGAAATGGTGAATTACCCAGGCCAAGATGAATCTGACATGGAGTGCACTGATGCACAGCCGCTGATGGATGATTCTGCTGGTACATTCACTCAGAGCACTACATTGTCCTCGCAGTGTACAGAGCCAGATTCTGACCCTGATGAGACTCAGGTGCCCCTTCCCACACACTATACCACCATACACGGTGACACAGAGGAAGGTGCACATGACATAGACGAGGAGGTGATGGATGACCCAGTTGTTGACCCAGATTGGCATCCATTGGGGGAAGAGGGTGCTGCTTCCAATAGCTCAGATGAGGAGCATCCACAGCAGACATCGACATCGCAACAGCTGTTATCTGGCAGGCCCGGAGCACTCCAAAGACAGGTTCCAAACATCAAAAGAGTTGCTGGACAGCTTGTCCAGAGGGTCAAAAGATCACAGCGTGCTAGGCCGCAAAATGTCTGCCAAAGTAGGAAGAGTGCAGTGTGGCACTTTTTTGACCAAAATCCTCATGATCAGGCCAAGGTTATCTGTAAGAAGTGCGCAAAGACCTTTAGCCGAGGGAAAAATCTGAAAAATTTGAATACCAGTTGCATGCTTAGACATTTAACCAGCATGCACTTGCAAGCGTGGACACAACACCAAACCTCAAGTGCCACATGTGCAACTGATCACAACGAAGGTAGTCAGCAACGCTACATTGTTTCCCCCACTGTAAGCCCACCGGTTAGCACAGCAGCAAATGTTGAGGTGTCGTTGCAAGGCCACAGCAGTCAGGGAATCCCACTGTTATATCAACGAAAGACTGATTCTAGGCCATCAGAAAGAACACCTACTCCATCACCATCATCAACCCTCTCTCAGTCCGCCCTGTCCACCGCTACTTCCACCATATGCAGCTCTCAAGTCCAGCTCACCCTCCCAGACACTATGAGTAGGTCAAGAAAGTACTCAGTCTCTCATCCGCGTACACTGGGTTTGAACGCCCACATTGCCAAACTAATCTCGTTTGAGATGATGCCCTTTCGGTTGGTGGAAAGCACAGCTTTCCGTGAACTCATGGCCTATGCAGTACCACGCTATGACCTACCCAGTCGCCACTTCTTCTCTCGCAAAGCCATCCCAGCCCTCCACCATCATGTGAAAGACCGCATTGTCCATGCACTCAAGCAGTCAGTGAGCGGAAAGGTGCACCTCACAACTGATGCATGGTCCAGTCGGCATGGCCAGGGCCGTTACGTGTCCATCACTGCGCACTGGGTTAATGTGGTGGATGCAGGGTCCACAGGGGACAGCGGTGGTGGGACAGTGCTGCCTAGCCCACGGTATAGGAAACAGTTGGCTGTAGGCGTTCGACCCTCCTCCTCCTCCTCCTCCAGAAGCGAAAGCTCGTCCACAGAGCGCAGTCGTACGAGCACTCCATCTGCAGCTGCCACTGTTGCACACGATGTGTCCCCCTATCGAGCAGCTAGTGGAAAGCGTCAGCAGGCTGTGTTGCAGATGATGTGTTTGGGCGACAGACACACCGCCGAGGTGCTGGCCGAGTACTTGAAGCGACAAACTGAGTCATGGCTGGGCAGTGTACATCTTGAGGCAGGCAAGGTAGTTAGTGATAACGGCCGTAATTTTGTGGCAGCCATAGCCCTTTCAAAACTCAGCCACATACCTTGCTTGGCTCACACCTTGAACCTGGTGGTGCAGTGCTTCCTCAAAAATTATCCGGAGTTAACAGCCCTGCTCCAGAAGGTGCGAAGACTGTGCGCGCACATCCGCCGGTCGCCTGTACACTCCGTTCGTATGCAGAAGCTGCAGCGATTGCTCCACCTTCCCAACCACCGCCTCATTATCGACATTGCAACAAGGTGGAACTCCACCCTGCACATGGTGGAGCGGCTGTGCGAGCAGAGGCAGGCCATAATGCATTTGTGGGAGGATACACGGCCAGGCACTTTGAGAGGAGACATGGAGTTGACAGGTGTGCAGTGGTCGAAGCTGAAAGACCTCTGTAAAGTCCTTCAGTGTTTTGAGGAATGCACACGGCTGGTAAGCGCAGACGACGCCATCCTAAGCATGAGCATCCCACTTATGCGTCTGCTCATGCAAACTTTGACGCACCTTAAGGAGCAGGCGTCTGCAGCCAATGTTGATGAGGAGGAAGAGGAGGAGGGAATCCTTGATGACATTCAGCCATTGTCTGCTCAGGGACCTCTCCTGGACGAGGTGGAGGAAGAAGAGGAGATGGAGGAGGATGATGGGGATGATTACTTAGGGGAGGAGGATGCATCTCGTGGGGCAAGTGAAAATGTTGGCGTGGCAAGGTCTGGTACAGGGTTTGTGCGTGACTGGAGGGATGTGGATTTGCCAGAAAGTGCTCCTCCACCCAGCACTCGCAGTGCATCATTGACACCGGGAACATTGGCCCACATGTCAGATTATGCCTTGCGGATCCTAAAAAGGGACCCCCGCATTGCCAAAATGATGAACGATGACGACTACTGGTTGGCCAGCATCCTGGATCCACGCTATAAAGGCAAATTACAAAACATCATGCCACAGGAGAACCTTGACCTAATATTGGCTAATAAACAAGCAACTCTGGTAAATCGGTTGCTTGAGGCATTCCCAGCACACAGCAGCGGTGATGGTTCTCACACGAGCTGTACGGGCCGGGGGCAGCTTGGCAGAGGTGTTCGTGGTGCACACAGCAGAAGTGGCGTTGGAGACAGGGGTTTCATGACAATGTTGTGGACTGATTTTTCAAATACCGCTCACACAACTGGTAATACTGCATCGATGGAAAGTGACAGGAGACAGCAGTTGTCAACTTTGGTTACAAACTACTTTTCCTCCCATATCGATGTTCTCCCACACAGGTCATTCCCCTTTGACTATTGGGCCGCTAAACTGGACACCTGGCCTGAATTGGCCCAATATGCCTTACAGGAGCTCGCTTGCCCAGCTGCAAGTGTGCTATCGGAAAGAGTCTTCAGTGCAGCTGGATCAATCCTGACAGAAAAAAGGACCCGTCTGTCAACCCAAAATGTGGATGATCTAACCTTCATTAAAATGAACCACGCATGGGTTTCCAAGGATTTTGTCCCACCTTCCCCTGATGACACATAGGGTGACAGAAAAATGGCTTGCTTTGGTCCACCTCTTCCTGGGACTTCACCTATTTCGCCTTTTGCATCAGCTGAATGTCCAACATCAACATATGCCACTTTCTAAAACTCCCTAACTGTGCTGCCTCCCCCCCCATGGCCGGGGTCACCACCTAGCGCACGACACCGTGCGAGTGCCGTTGCCCTGGACAGGTGGGTAGGCCGACTCTTGGGCGCGGGCACTGGCACAGGGTCCCTCATAGTGCAATCAAGTGTCTCTGACGGTGGTGGTGCACACCCGCCGTCAGACACACCGCTGTACTATGAGGGGCCCAGTGCCAGTACCGACGCCCACGAGTGGGCCCCCCTTGCTTGGGCAGGGCCCCAGCATTTGCAATCTTTACCTCTCCCTGCTCCTCCGCTGTGTAATCTGGGCCGTCAAATCCATACTGTGCCTGACACCGTCTGAGCCTGCCTCCTGAGACATATATTTTGAATGTGTACGCTATCCATACATGTTATCCGGGGAAACGGTACCCTTTCTAACCTTTGTGCAATCACGTGCAATCCATACTGGGCCTAACACCGTCTGAGCCTGCCTCCTGAGACATATATTTTGAATGTGTACGCTATCCATACATGTTATCTGGGGATACGGTACCCTTTCTAACCTTTGTGCAATCACGTGCAATCCATACTGGGCCTAACACCGTCTGAGCCTGCCTCCTGAGACATATATTTTGAATGTGTACGCTATCCATACATGTTATCCGGGGATATGGTACCCTTTCTAACCTTTGTGCAATCACGTGCAATCCATACTGGGCCTGACACCGTCTGAGCCTGCCTCCTGAGACATATATTTTGAATGTGTACGCTATCCATACATGTTATCCGGGGAAACGGTACCCTTTCTAACCTTTGTGCAATCACGTGCAATCCATACTGGGCCTAACACCGTCTGAGCCTGCCTCCTGAGACATATATTTTGAATGTGTACGCTATCCATACATGTTATCCGGGGATACGGTACCCTTTCTAACCTTTGTGCAATCACGTGCAATCCATACTGGGCCTAACACCGTCTGAGCCTGCCTCCTGAGACATATATTTTGAATGTGTACGCTATCCATACATGTTATCCGGGGATACGGTACCCTTTCTAACCTTTGTGCAATCACGTGCAATCCATACTGGGCCTAACACCGTCTGAGCCTGCCTCCTGAGACATATATTTTGAATGTGTACGCTATCCAAACATGTTATCTGGGGATACGGAACCCTTTCTAACCTTTGTGCAATCACGTGCAATCCATACTGGGCCTAACACCATCTGAGAATGATAGATGGGGCCCACCATACACTGGAACATTCCAAAGGTGGACATCAGACACTGGAGCAGCATTTACAGGGCCCATTATACACTAGAGCATTAGAAATGGGGCCCATTATGTTTGGAGCATTATTTGGGCCCATAAGACAGTGGAGCTTCATCCATGGGGACCAACATATACTGTAGCATTATGTGGAGCTTATCATATACTGTTTCAAACATTATATGGGACCAATGATTCTGTATGGAGAAATAGATGGGCCTCGTCATGAGATGTAAAAAGTGAGGTATTTTTCATTGTACTATACCGCTATTTATCTGCCGTATCGGAGCATGATGAGTTGTGGTATGTGTTAAAGGGGCGCTCTTTCGCCCAGGGCACATGAAAACCTGGAACCAGCCCTCCCCCCCCACAGTCTGTAGCCAAATAACCCCCATTTTTCAGTGCGTAACTTGTATTATGAAGTTAATTAAGGTTGACAAGCTTAAGTAAGAAGAATTGATGCTTTTGGCATTCAAATGGGCACTGTTGGTGTGTTTCCTGTCCTCCTCTCACTGCCGACTTTTATTCCCCATTGACTTACATTGGGTTTCGTGTTTCGGGACGACCCCGACTTTTCCTTATAATCGGACGATCTTGCTCGACCCGACTTTTGGAAAAGTCGGGTTTCACAAAACGAAACGCGACCCTAAAAAACCAAAAGTCGCTCAACTCTACTCAGGACAGAAGACGGTGAATGGTGAAGAGCTCGACCAGGGGACTGACAGGAGAAGACAGTAAGGGGGGGTGGACCTGACACGACATACCGCAGGACAGACAAGTCCCCGGGGGTACCGATTGGACGACGACCTCGAGCAGGTGAAGCGCTGGCAGTAGATTGGTCTAGGACAGCCCCAGCGAAAGATCCACAAGGGACATCATCACGACTAAAGGAAAGGTGAAAGGTACCTGGGCCTGGAAACGGAGAGCTGTAAAGGAACTGCGGTGCATGGCTAAGGTCGTCAGGAGGACGGCCAATAAACCCAGATCTGTTACAACTGAATTCTGCCTCCGTCTCGTCTTTGCATCGTCCGGTCATGGTAAGCAGTGGCGCAACCCCAATCTGGCCTCCAACCACATTTGGCGTAGTCGGCAGGATCACCGCCGCTAATACGCCATCTTCCGCGGCAGGCCTGAGCCTGGAGATCCCAAAAGGACTTGAGCTGCCCAACTGTGGATTACAAGTTTGCTCCCCTGTGGATTACAAATTTGCTCACCTGTGGATTACAAATCTGAGACTCTGTTCCGGACCATTGGCTGTCATCGGAGGATCCAGAACGGGAAAGAAAACTTTGCGAGATGGTGCCCGAGTGGAGTACCAATTGGGACTGTGGCTGGTCCCATCCAAAGAAAACCCGAATGAGACTCTGTGCCCCTGCAACGCTGGTGACCAGCGAGCAGGTGGAGGGTGGCGCTGAAGTGGATTACCCGGGGCGGCCGCTAGAGGAACTGTCGCCGGCCATCCCTGCGGAACTATCCGGCCTGGAAGCTGGTCCTGCCGAAGGGTGGGATGAAGAGCTGCAGCGGGCACCAGACTATGGGATCGGGAGCTGTGGAGGAGCAGCAGAGGCCAGCTGCTTCCCGGACCGACTTCTGGGAGAGCGGAGGAACAACCTGCAGAAAGCCGCAGCGCCGGGGAAGGTGAGAGTTCCCCCAGCTCTGCCAGCGGCTCCGCAAGTGGCCCCCACCACTCGGCCTCCCTGCGCGGCCTCCCGTTTTCCTGCGGCCCCGGTTGCAGAGGGCTCTGCGGCCTCCGAGGGACTGACCGATGCTCTCACCCACCACCCTGACCCACCCTGCCTGGCGGCGCATCGCCCCGCGACGCCGGTGCGGAACCAGCCCGTGGCCGACACTGCTGTGTTCCACCTGGCAGCAGCAGTTTATCACCTGAAGCCTGCCGCCACTCCGGCCTACCCTGCGACCTCCTCACCAGTGCTGGCCACCACTCTGGCCCCATCTGCGACTCCGGTTGCGGCCTGCTCCGCGGCCGCCTCTGGTTCGATTGCGGCACCGGCTGCGGCCTACCCGGCGGCACCCGCGGCCGCCTCTGCCTCGCTCATGGTTCCTGCTCACCGATACCCGGGGCTGCCTCAGCCGCACTCCATACTGTGGCTGCGGCCTGCCCATCAAGGTCCATGGCTGCTCCGGCCCCACTCCAGATTGCGGCTTCGGCCGGGTCATCGGGCTCCGCCGCCTCTGCGGAGTCATCTGCAATCCACACTAGCAGGCCCCAGCTTCGCCGCTCTGCTTCTCATCGGTCAATGACCCCGGTCCCTCACCTGTGGTTGGAGCTGCAGGAGCTGGGGGGCCGGATGGAGCGAAGCCACCACGTCAACAGAGATGAGCACGTCCACACCACCTCCAATGGTGGACTGCTGGTTCCCAAGCAGAGAACTGGCGCATTGCCGTGGAACCACCTTCGACCCCTTCTACCCCTTTTGACGCATCTCTCAGGAGGGAAATGACCCCTGAGCCCTGGGCAAAGAGAACAGTCAGGGCCCAGGAACAGTCGAGACACCCCGGGAGCTCCACGGCTGTGGAGTTCCCTGCTGAATTGGCGTAACATCGGCCGTCAGGAGATGGCCCGGGATATCGCTGCACCGTTGTGCAGGCCTAAAAGGACAGTTATTCGTCCAAGTTAAGGAAAATGTTTTATTGGTTATTGTTTTCTCCTGATATAGCGGGGTTGCGAAGGAGGAAGTACTAATGCTAAAGGAAGGGGGAGTAGTTATATTCTGTTTTAAAGATGCTGTGAGAAAATGTTATGTTGAAAGAAAAGGAAAAAAAAAGAGAAAAACGGAAAAAAAAAGGGGGGTTTACTCTGGTTGAGTAACTCCTATTGTTATCAAAGTAGTGGTAATTATACAAACGGTATGTTAAAAGTTGATTTAATGAGTAGTGTGTGTAACCAAAAAAAAAAAAAATGTGTGTGTAACAGGTTCCGGGTGCGAGGTAGATGTAACGAAGACGCCGACCATGACTCTTTTAAGTGAAGGACGAAGAGAGGAGAGATATCGAACCAGACAGTGGTCCGTCAGTCAGGTCCCCGACACCATGGACACCCCAAAGGACGGGCGGGCGTCAATGATGACCCGGTAGGCAAAAGGCCTCTGTCATGGCGTTCCGGACAGCCAAAGGTAGTAGAAGTGGAGAGCAGTGGGAGGGACACGCCGTAGAGTAGTCCGGGTGGACCCCGCCAACCTGAAAGAAGTTGTCACGTGGCATGCGCACCGGCGAGTAGCAGTAGGCTGCTCGGAGCATGGTGCTCCCGGTTTGGTTCGGCCCCCATGGGCAGCGGGTTTGGCCCAACGACCGGTCCGACAACAGACTGTGGACAAGCTTTAGGACGACGTAGGTAGGGAGTACAATTGTCAGGACGACAATGGACAAAGGAAGGGAGAGTGTGGGGAAGGTGACTTGACGGACAGACTTGACTGGAAGTAGGAAGGGACGATTTGTGCACTACGGACGGAGGTTGGCAATGACAGAAAGGTAACACCAGGGAAAGACAGAAAAGGGAGTGCAGTACCGAAATTTCACCACAAGATGGCAGGGGGGAGTGTAGTTCAGGACTTAACATCAGCTTACGGCTATAGAAACTGCTTAGTCATGGGGGCGGGGAGATAGGAACCCAGGAGGGGAATTCCCAGTGAGAGAGGGGATAAATAGGACTGGTTGGGGTACCAGAGGTTAGGCTAGTCCCAGGAGGAGTTCAGCAGAGGGAAACTCAGGACAGAAGATGGTGAACGGTGAAGAGCTCGACCAGGGGACTGACAGGAGAAGACAGTCAGGGGGTGGCCCTGACACGACATACCGCAGGACAGACGAGGCCCTGGGGGTACCGATTGGACGACGACCTCGGGCAGGTGAAGTGCTGGCGGTAGATTGGTCTAGGACAGCCCCAGCGAAAGATCCGCGAGTGACGTCATCACGACTAAAGGAAAGGTGAAAGGTACCCGGGCCTGGAAACGGAGAGCTGTAAAGGAACTGCGGTGCATGTCTAAGGTCATCAGGAGGACGGCCAATAAACCTGGATCTGATACAACTGAATTCTGACTCCATCTCGTCTTTGCATCGTCCGGTCGTGGTAAGCAGTGGACCACCCCCCAATCCAGCCCCCTACCACACCAGGATCATAGGCCGGGGTGTGGATAGGAGAGCCAGAATCACAGGCCAGGGTGTGGAGGGGAGGGCCAGGACCACAGGCTGGGGTGTGGTGAAGAAAGTAAGGATCACAGGCCAAGGTGTGGAGAGGAGAGCCAGTATCACAGGCCGGGGTGTGGAGGGCCAGGATCATAGGCCGGGGTGTGGATAGGAGAGCCAGTATCACAGGCCGGGGTGTGGAGGGCCAGGATCATAGGCCGGGGTGTGGATAGGAGAGCCAGTATCACAGGCCAGGGTGTGGAGGGGAGGGCAAGAATCACAGGTTGGGGTGTGGAGGTGAGGGCCAGGATTACAGGCTGGAGTGTGGAGAAGAGAACCAGGATCACAGGCCAAGGTATGGAAGGCCTGGATCACAGGCCGAGGCATGGAGGGGAGGCCAGGATCACAGGTAGGCTGGAGTGTTGAAAGGAGAGCCAGGATCATAGGCCAGGGTGTGGAAGGCCAGGATCACAGGCCGGGGTGTAGAGGGGAGGGCCAGGATCACAGACCGGCGAGTGGAGGGGAGGGCCATGATCTTAGGCCAGGGTGTGGAGAGCCAGGATCACAGGCTGGGGTTTGGAGAAGAGGACCAGGATCACAGGCTGGGTTGTGGAGGGTCAGGATCTCAGGCCAGGGTGTGAAGGGGAATGCCAGGATCAAAGGCTGAGGTGTGGAGAAGAGAGACTTGATTACAGGCTGGGGTGTGAAGAAGAGAGTCAGGATCACAGGCTTGAGTGTGGAGAGGAGAGCCAGGTTCACAGGCTGGGGTGAGGAAGGCCAGGATCACAGGCCAGGGTGTGGAGTGGAGGACTAGGATCACAAGCTGGGGTGTGGAGTGGAGGACTAGGATCACAAGCTGGGGTGAGGAGGGGAGGGCCATGACCACAGTCCTGAGTGTGGAGGGGAGGGCCAGGATCACATGCTGGGACATGGAGAAGAGAGCCAGGATCATAGAACAGGGTGTGGAGAAGAAAGCCAAGGTCATAGGCCGGGGTGTGGAATGCCAGGATCACAGGCCGGGGTGTGGAGAGTCAGGATCACAGGCTAGGGTGCGGAGAGCCAGGAACACAGGACAGGGTGTGGAGAAGAGAGCCAGGATCATAGGCTGGGGTATGGAGGGTTAGAATGACAGAATAGGGGGTGGAATGCCAGGATCACAGGCTGGGGTGTGAAGAAGAGAGCCAGAATCACACACCTGGGTGTGGAGAAGAGAGCCAGGATCATAGGCCGGGGTGTGGAGAAAAAAGTCAGGATCAAAGGCCGGGATGTGGAGGGCCAGGATCACAGGCTGGGGTGTGGAGAAGAGAGCCAAGATCATAGGTCGGGGTGTGGAGTGCCAGGATCACAGGCTGGGGTGTGGAGAAGAGGGCCAGGATCACTGGCCGGGGAGTGGAGGATCAGGATTTCAGACCAGGGTGTGGAGGGGAGTGCCAGGATCAAAGGCTGAGGTGTGAAGAGAGACTTGATTACAGGCTGGTGTGGGAAGAAGAGAGTCAGGATCACAGGCTGCAGTGTTGAGAGGAGAGCCAGGTTCACAGGCCAGGGTGTGGAATGCCAGGATCACATGTTGGAGTGTGAAATGCTAGGATCACAGGCCAGGGTGTGGAGGGCCAGGATCATAGGCTGGGGTGTGGAGGGTCAGGATCACAGGTTGGGGTGTGGAGAAGAGACTCAGGATCACAGGCTGGGGTATGGAGAAGAGAGCCAGGATCATAAGACGGGATGTAGAATGCCAGGATCACAGTCCAGGGTGTGAAGGGCCAGGATCACAGACCGGCATGTTGAGTAGAGGGCCAGGATCATAGGCCGGGGTGTGGAATGTGAGGATCACAGCCCAGGGTGTGGAGGGCCAGAATCACAGGCCAGGGTGTGGAGAGGAGGACTAGGATCACAGGCTGGAGTGTGGAGGGGAGGGCCATGATCACAGGCCTGGGTGTGGAGAGGAGGGCCATGATCACAGGCCTGGGTGTTGAGGGGAGGGCCAGGATCACAGGCCTGGGTGTGGAGGGGAGGGCCAGGATCACAAGCTGGGGTGTGGAGAAGAGAGCCAGGATCATAGAACAGGGTGTGGAGAAGAAAGCCAAGGTCATAGGCTGGGGTGTGGAATGCCAGGATCACAGGCCGGGGTGTAGAGGGCCAGGATCACAGGCCAGGGTGTGGAGGGCCAGGATCACAGGCTGGGGTGTTGAGAAGAGAGCCAGAATCATACACAGTGGTGTGGAGGGTTAGAATCACAGAATAGGGGGTGGAAGACTAGGATCACAGGCCAAGGTGTGGAAGGCCAGGATCACAGACCAGTGTGTGGAGGGGAGGGCCAGAATCATAGGCCAGGGTGTGGAATGTGAGGATCACATCCCAGGGTGTGGAAGGCCAGGATCACAGGCCGGGGTGTGGAGGGGAGGGCCAGGATCATAGGCCGGGGTGTGGAATGTGAGGATCACAGCCCAGGGTGTGGAGGGCCAGGATCACTGGCCAGGGTATGGAGTGGAGGACTAGGATCACAGACCGGGGTGTGGAGGGGAGGGCCATGATCACAGGCTGGGGTGTGGAGGGAAGGGCTAGTGTGGCGCCCCCAAGAGTATGGCCACCACAGTGGCTTTGCCTTCCTCCAGGGAGGGTAATGCCAGGCTTAGAAGCACTGAAGGGTCTCTCTCGCAGTTAACCTATACATGCAACACAGTTCCACTCCAGGCCAGCAGCGGGGGCTCTGAACCGGAATTGAAGGGAGGAGTGCTCTCTGAGGGCCAAGAGGAAGGAGTGGTCAGTTAGTGTGAGGAGGGTGAAGTGTGCAGACGTGAGGGAGAAGCGCGGAGATCGAGCAGAGAGGAAAGGCTCATCTCCAGTGAGAGCGCATGAACTGGAGCCTGGTCTCCACGGTTGTACGGATACTAATGGTCCTGCAACAGACACCAGAGGAGTAGGAGGCTGTAAATGCCCTACCCCCATCTAAGACTCGGAGGCACAACAGCACAGAGTGAGCCAAGAGAGGAATAGCGGCTACTGCTGTCTGCCATACGAGGAGTGCTAGTAGAAGAGAATTAGGAGGAACTTCAGTGTAACTCAGTACTAGGAGTATTTCACTCAAATAAGCTCTAGGGAAGGAGACTGCACAGCCCATCTGCTTAGAGAGAATCCTGAGCTGCTTCCAGGCAAGCCTGCTCCAGTACCATCTGTAATCAGGACCCTGGACTGCAGTTATCAAGTAAAGGTACAGAAATTGCACCCCGCTGTGTCTTGTCTGCTCCCTACCCTTCCGGCACTGCTACATCCCCGCGCCAACCACATCTACACTGCCCTGGGACAACAGCTTCACCTGTGGGGAGCTTTTACATCTTTGCTGCACCATACCATCAGTCCCAGAGGATCAGCATGCAGCGTCGGCTTAACATCTCACTTGCCGAACACCACAGGTGGCATCACGAACTATTCATTTAATCAACTACATTCCACCATTCAATCTCCCCATTACTTGGGCGCCCAGGGCCACGGACCGGGTCACCGCTGCTGTGACACATCCTGCTGACACCGGCCCGGTACTGAGTACCCAACAGCCCTGGGAGGGCGACCCACTAGGATCACAGGCTGGGGTGTGGAGGGAAGGGCCAGGATCACAGGATGTAACTAGATGTGTATTTCCTGAAGGAAGTACAGATAGTGGTTTGAAATGGTGCCCAGGCTGCCCCTTTAAGAGAGACTTGCCTGCTGCCCCTGCAAGACTTTCAACTCAGGATCCATTTTAAATGTGGGTGCCTCTCAGGGGCCACTTTGGCCTCAGGGTCTGATTTGGTGGGTGGGGCCCCTCAGTATCCGATTCGGTGGCCTGGGCTCCTCAGGATTTGAATTAGTTGCCGGGATTCCTCAGGGTCCAATTTTGTGGGTGGGGCCTCTCAGGGTCTGATTTTGTGGGTGTGGCCCCTCAAGGTCGGATTTTGTGGGTGTTTGCCCCTCAGGGTCCGATTTTGTGGGTGGGTCCCCTCAGGGTCCGATTTTATGGGTGGGGACCCTCAGGGTCCGATTTTGTGGGTGGGGCCCCTCATGGTCTGATTTTGTGGGTGGGGCCCCTCAGGGTATGATTTTGTGTCCGGGGCCCCTCAGGGTCTGATTTTATGGCCGGGGCCTCTCAGGGTCTGATTTTATGGCTGGGGCCCCTCAGGGTCTGATTTTGTGGGTGGGGCCTCTCAGGGTCCGATTTTGTGGCCGGGGCCCCTCAGGGTCCGATTTTGTGGCTGGGGCCCCTCAGGGTCCGATTTTGTTGGTTGGGCCCCTCAGGGTCCGATTTTGAGGGTGGGGCCCCTCAGGGCTTGAATTGTTGGCCGGGATCCCTCAGGCTCCTATTTTGTGGGTGTGGCCCCTCCGGGTCCGATTTTGTGGGTGGGGCCCCTCAGAGTCCGATTTGGTTGGCGGGGCCCCTCAGAGTCCGATTTTGAGGGCGGAGCCCCTCAGGGTCCAATTTTGTGGGCGGGGCCCCTCAGGGTCCGATTTGGTGGGCGGGGCCCCTCAGGGTCCAATTTGGTGGGCGGGGCCCCTCTGGGTTCGATTTTGTGGCCGGGGTCTCTCAGGGTCCGATTTTGTAGCCCGGCCCCCTCAGGGTCTGATTTTGTGGTTGGGGCCCCTCAAGGTCCAATTTTGTGGTTGGGGCCCCTCAGGGTCCGGTTTTGTGGTTGGGGGCCCTCAGGGTCCGATTTTGTGGCCGGGGCCCCTCAGGGTCCGATTTTGTGGCCGGGGCCCCTCAGGGTCCGATTTTTTGGGTGGGGCCCCTCAGGGTCCGATTTTGTGGCCCGGGGCCCCTCAGGGTCCAATTTTGTGGTTGGGGCCCCTCAGGGTCTGATTTTGTGGCCGGGTCCACTCAGGGTCCGATTTTGTGGGTGGGGCCCCTTAGGGTCTGATTTTGTGGGTGGAGCCCCCTGGGTCCATTTTGGTGGGCGGGGCTACTCTGGGTCCGACTTGGTGGGCGGGGCCCCTCAGGGTCTGATTTGGTGGGCGGGGCCCCTCGGGGTCTGATTTGGTGGGCGGGGCTCCTCAGGGTCCGATTTGGTGGGCATGGCCTCTCTCGGTCCGATTTAGTGGGCAGTGCCCCTCAGGGTCCGATTTGGTGGGCGGGGCCCCTCAGGGTCCAAATTGGTGGGCGGGGCCCTCTGGGTCCGATTTGGTGGGCGGGGCCCTTCATGGTCCGATTTGGTGGGCGGAGTCACTCTGGGTCCGATTTGGTGGACGGAGCTCCTCAGGGTCCGATTTGATGGGCAGGGCCCCTCTGGGTCTGATTTGGTGGGCGGGGCCCTTCAGGGCCCGATTTGGTGGGTGGGGCCACTCTGAGTCTAATTTGGTGGGCGGGGCCCCTCAGTGTCCGATTTGGTGGGCTGTGCCACTCTGGGTCTGTTTTTGGTGGGCGGGGCCACTCTGGGTCCGATTTGGAGGCCAGGGTCTATCAGCCTCCGATTTGGAGCCTTGGGTCACTCAGCTTTCGTTTTGGCGCGTCGGCCCTTTAAGACTCATTTCGGTGCGCCGGCCCTTTACGAATCACTTTGGCGCTTCGGCCCATTAAGAGCCAGTTTGGCGCACTGGGCTTCTAAATCCACTTTGGCGCACATTCTCTCTCAGGGGCATGCGTCATGTGATGAAGGTAGATTTGCATTTCTGCTGTGGGTTTTGCTTTAAGAGCTGATATTATGTAGCAGAAGCTCTGTCTTGGAGAGGTCATGTGATGTTCGTAGGCGTTGGCATGGTAACTGGTTCTGTCTGCGCATATCAATGAGCTTAACTGCCATTTCAGTCGCCTCAGGGCACGTTTTGTCTATGGCAAAATTTCCCCATTCAAATGCATTGAGACAATGCATTCCAATGACGGGAAAAAAAAATTTCTAACGCAAATTGCGCAAAAACTACAAATTCGATCGACACGAAAAATACTTAGCACACCTCTCATGGACGCTGGCTTCGAAACGACACCTCAACGGAGTCTGTGCGTGTAGCGGTTCGGGCCGCATTAATTGCGGAAATCAACTGGAAAATAAGAAGAAGAAGAAGAAGTTAGCAGCGTTCGGATTACAAGATAGTGGTTTTTTCAAACCACTATAATAATGCTCCGTCTTGGTAATTCAGCGTCCTTTACTGGGCTGATAAATGGCAAATGAGCTTTAATGGGGATAAATGTAAAGTCATGCACTTGGGTAGAACGAACAAGATGTATAACTAGATGTGTATTTCCTGAAGGAAGTACAGATAGTGGTTTGAAATGGTGCCCGGGCTGCCCCTTTAAGAGAGACTTGCCTGCTGCCCCAGCAAGACTTTCAACTCAGGATCCGTTTTAAGTGTGGGTGCCTCTCAGGGGCCACTTTGGCCTCAGGGTCTGATTTGGTGGGTGGGGCCCCTCAGGATCAGATTCGGTGGCCTGGGCTCCTCAGGGTTTGAATTGGTGGCCGGGATCCCTCAGGGTCCAATTTTGTTGGTGTGGCCCCTCAGGGTCTGATTTTGTGGGTGTGGCCCCTCAGGGTCCGATTTTGTGGGTGTGGCCCCTCAGGGTCCAATTTTGTGGGTGGATCCCCTCAGGGTCTGATTTTGTGGCCAGGGCCCCTCAGGGTCTGATTTTGTGGCCGGGGCCCCTCAGGGTCCGATTTGGTGAGCGGGGCCCCTCAGATCGATTTGGTGCGCGGGGCCCCTCAGGGTCCGTTTTGGTGAGCGTGGCCCCTCAGGGTCCGATTTGGTGGGCGGGGCCCCTCAGGGTCCGATTTGGTGGGCGGGGCCCCTCAGGGTCCGATTTGGAGGGCGGGGCCCCTCAGGGTCTGATTTGGTGGGCGGGGGCCATTCTTGGTCTGATTTGGTGGGTGGGGCCCCTCAGGGTCCGATTTTGTGGGTGGGGTCCCTCAGGATCCGATTTGGTGGGCGGGGGCCATTCTGGGTCTGATTTTGTGGGTGTGGCCCCTCAGGGTCCGATTTTGTGGGTGTGGCCCCTCAGGGTCCGATTTTGTGGGTGGGGCCCCTCAGGGTCTGATTTTGTGGCCGGGGCCCCTCAGGGTCTGATTTTGTGGCCGGGGCCCCTCAGGGTCCGATTTGGTGAGCGGGGCCCCTCAGATCGATTTGGTGCGCGGGGCCCCTCAGGGTCCGATTTGGTGAGCGTGGCCCCTCAGGGTCTGATTTGGTGGGCGGGGCCCCTCAGGATCCGATTTGGTGGGCGGGGGCCATTCTGGGTCTGATTTGGTGGGCGGGGGCCATTCTGGGTCTGATTTGGTGGGTGGGGCCCCTCAGGGTCTGATTTTGTGGCCGGGGCCCCTCAGGGTCTGATTTTGTGGCCGGGGCCCCTCAGGGTCTGATTTTGTGGCCGGGGCCCCTCAGGGTCTGATTTTGTGGCCGGGGCCCCTCAGGGTCTGATTTTGTGGCCGGGGCCCCTCAGGGTCCGATTTTGTGGGTGGGGCCACTGTGGGTTCGATTTTGTGGTTGGGGCCTCTCAGGGTCTGATTTTGTGTCCGGGGCCCATCAGGGTCCCTCTTTGTGGTTGGGGCCCCTCAGGGTCCGATTTGGCGAGCAGGGCCCCTCAGGGTCCGATTTGGCGAGCGGGGCCCCTCAGGGTCCGATTTGGTGGGCGGGGCCCCTCAGGGTCAGATTTGGAGGGTGGGGCCCCTCAGGGTCTGATTTGGTGGGCGGGGCCCCTCAGGGTCCGATTTGGTGGGCGGGGGCCATTCTTGGTCTGATTTGGTGGGTGGGGCCCCACAGGGTCCGATTTTGTGGGTAGGTCCCCTCAGGGTCTGATTTTGTGGCCGGGGCCCCTCAGGGTCTGATTTTGTGGCCGGGGCCCCTCAGGGTCCGATTTGGTGAGTGGGGCCCCTCAGAGTCCGATTTGGTGAGCGGGGCCCCTCAGGGTCCGATTTGGTGAGCGGGGCCCCTCAGGGTCCGATTTGGTGGGCGGGGCCCCTCGGGGTCCGATTTGGAGGGCGGGGCCCCTCAGGGTCTGATTTGGTGGGCGGGGGCCATTCTTGGTCTGATTTGGTGGGTGGGGACCCTCAAGGTCCGATTTTGTGGGTGGGGCCCCTCAGGGTCTGATTTTGTGGCCGGGGCCCCTCAGGGTCTGATTTGGTGGTCTGGGCCACTCTGGGTTCGAGTTTGTGGGCGGGGCCCCTCAGGGTCTGATTTGGTGAGCGGGGCCCCTCAGGGTCCGATTTGGTGAGCGGGGCCCCTCAGGGTCCGATTTGGTGAGCGGAGCCCCTCAGGGTCCGATTTGGTGAGCGGGGCCCCTCAGGGTCCGATTTGGTGAGCGGGGCCCCTCAGGGTCCGATTTGGTGGGCGGGGCCCCTCAGGGTCCGATTTGGTGGGCGGGGGCCTTTCTTGGTCTGATTTTGTGGGTGGGGCCCCACAGGGTCCGATTTTGTGGTTGGGTCCCCTCAGGGTCCGATTTTGTGGGTGGGGCCCCTTAGGATCTGATTTTTTGGGTGGAGCCCCTCTGGGTCCAATTTGGTGGGCAGGGCCACTCTTGGTCCGATTTTGTGGCTGAGGCCCCTCAGGTTCCGAATTTGTGGGCGGAGCCCCTCTGGGTCCAATTTGGTGGGTGGGGCTCCTCAGGGTCCGATTTGGTGGGCGAGACCCCTCAGGGTCGGATTTTGTGGGTGTGGCCCCTCAGGGTCTGATTTGGTGGGTGGGGCCCCTCAGGATCCGATTCGGCGGCCTGGGCTCCTTAGGGTCCGATTTGGTGGGCGGGGCCCCTTAGGGTCCGATTTGGTGGGCGGGGCCCCTTAGGGTCCGATTTGGTGGGCGGGGCCACTCTGGGTCCGATTTGGTGGGCGGGGCCACTCTGGGTCCGATTTGGATGCCAGGGTTGCTCAGCCTCCTTTTTGTAGGCCAGGGTCTATCAGCCTCCGATTTGGAGCCTTGGGTCACTCAGCTTTCGATTTGGCGCGCCGGCCCTTTAAGACTCATTTTGGTGCGCCGGCTCTTTAAGAATCACTTTGGCGCGTTGGCCCTTTAAGAGCCAGGGTGGCACACTGGGCTTCTAAATCCACTTTGGCGCACACATTCTCTCTCAGGGGCATGCGTCATGTGATGAAGCTAGATTTGCATTTGTGCTGTGGGTTTTGCTTTAAGAGCTGATATTATGTGGCAGAAGCTCTCTCCTCGGGGCGTCATGTGACGTTCGTAGGCGTTGGCATAGTAACTGGGTCTGCCTGCGCATATCAATGAGCTCAACTGTCATTTCAATCGCCTCAGGGCACGTTTTAAGCTTCCCATTGAAAAGCATTGGAGACAGTGCATTCCAATGACGGGAAAAAAAATTTTCAAACGCAAATTGCGCAAAAACTACAAATCCGATTGACACGAAAAATACATAGCACACCTCTCATGGACGCTGGCTTTGAAACGACACCTCAACGGAGTCTGTGCGTGTAGCGGTTCGGGCCGCATTAATTGCGGAAATCAACTTAATAATAATAAGAAGAAGAAGAAGAAGTTAGCAGCGTTCGGATTACAATATAGTGGTTTTTTCAAACCACTATAATTATGTGCTTAATTGTAAAACACTGGGCAAAACTGTCACTGAAAAAGACCTGGGTGTATGGGTGGACGACAAACTCACATTTAGCGGCCAGTGTCAGGCAGCTGCTGCAAAGGCAAATAAAATAATGGGATGCATTAAAAGAGGCATAGATGCTCAGGAGGAGAACATAATGTTACCTCTATATAAGTCACTAGTGCGACCACACTTAGAATACTGTGTACAGTTCTGGTCTCCGGTGTATAAGAAAGACACAGCTGAACTGGAGCGGGTGCAGAGAAGAGCGACCAAGGTTATTAGGGAACTAGGGGGTCTGCAATACCAAGACAGGTTATTACACTTGGGGTTATTCTTAGGGGTGATCTTATTACAATGTATAAATATATGCGGGGACAGTACAAAGACCTTTCTAATGATCTTTTTACTCTTAGAACTGTGACGGGGACAAGGGGGCATCCTCTACGTCTGGAGGAAAGAAGGTTTAAGCATACTCACAGACGCGGATTCTTTACTGTAAGAGCAGTGAGACTATGGAACTCTCTGCCGTATGATGTTGTAATGAGTGATTCCCTACTAAAATTTAAGAGGGGACTGGACGCCTTTCTTGAAAAGTATAATATTACAGGGTATATACACTAGTTTCCTTAATATTGCGTTGATCCAGGGAGCTAGTCTGATTGCCGTATGTGGAGTCGGGAAGGAATTTTTTTCCCCAATGTGAAGCTTACTGTTGCCACATGGGGTTTTTTTGCCTTCCTCTGGATCAACATGTTAGGGCAAGTTAGGATAGGATATGGGTGGAACTAGATGGAGTTAAAGTCTCCCTTCAACCTTAATAACTATGTTACTATGTTACTATGTTACTACTATGCATCTGCCGCAATGAACTTTGCGAATGGTGGAAGTTCCCGCAGGTTCCCACAGAACACCACAGCGCCGCACAGCTCCAGCATCTTTAGCTTGTTAACAGCTCTTCCCAGAGTCGTGATCTGGTCCATATTAGGTCTATGGCTGGATGAGAGCTCCGAGGGAGATAAATCCTGGAAGAATCTTTGATCTGGGAGCTTAATATACTCTCTGATTTGTGTGATTCTTTGCACTGACGAGGATTTATGTCTTGCAGATTCTCCTCCATGTGATGGTTGAAAAAAACGTAATTATCAGATTGAATCAAACATTTGTCAAGTTACGAATATAAAGGGATGTGAAATTCATAAATGTGGCTGCTATCAGGACAGGAATCGTTCCTACAGCTGAATGCTAAGAACAGCAGTGGCCACGATGTGCCAGCGGCGTCTCCCAACCATGTGTATGGCATCACCAGCTCAGACCAGGATCCAGCGTGTGTGTAAGGAGGTGGCGGGACCCTCACATGCCTCCTCTCTCCGGGATGCTGGTCATATGATTGCGGGCGGCACCTCATGGTTCACTAATGTTATGATACTTGTGTACTGTAATGTGAGGCATTTGTCATGTACTGTAGTGGGGATGGCTTTAATATGTGTGCTGCGTAGAGTTAGCGTTAAGACAGGATCATAGGCAGCAGGACCGTAGGGGGATTAGAATAGTGGGGACATAGATACGGAATAGAACAGATTAGGAGGGTTGGTAAGGTACAGCTAGCATAGGTGTGTAGCACTTGGGAGGAGCTATAGGCAGAGGTGACCCGAGCCTCTCTGCTGCCTGAGGCGAACAGCAAAATGACGCCCCCCTCGCACACAAAGTGAATTTTCATATCTATCCTGTAAAACTGAGTTCAATAGTGGACATTTCAATTTAGATAAATAGAAAAAAAGGTGTCCAAACACAAGGATGTCAGCGGCATCACACGCACATAGAAGAACACAGAAGTATCCAGAACAGGGGCCATTAATGGCAATGGTAGGCCTGGCACAGGGCCGGACTGGGGCAAAAAAGCAGCCCTGCCACACAAATCCCACCAGCCCACAAACTATAGCACTCATCACCCCGATCAGTGAATTTTTGCTATACTTTGTCATCCCCATTTCACTCTCTTTAAGGCGTTATTTGAAGAGCCACATGTGAATGGCGCCACAGTGCGTATGATTGACCACAGCTCCATTTACATGGTGCTCTTCAAAGCTACGTTTCCTAGGATCATGGGGGTCCCAGCGGTCAGATCCACAACAAACAGAAAGTCATCCCTTATCCCCACATAATGCTCCATACAGTATTATGGGCCCCATATATTACTGCATACAGTATAATGGGCCCCATATAATTCTCCATACAGTGTAATGGGCCCCATATATTACTGCATACAGCATAATGGGCCCCATATAATGCTCCATACAGTATTATGGGCCCCATATATTACTGCATACAGTATAATGGGCCCCATATAATTCTCCATACAGTGTAATGGGCCCCATATATTACTTCATACAGTATAATGGGCCCCATATAATGCTCCATACAGTATAATGGGCCCCATATATTACTTCATACAGTATAATGGGCCCCATATATTACTGCATACAGTATAATGGGCACCATATATTACTTCATACAGCATAATGGGCATCATATATTACTGCATACAGCATAATGGGCACCATATACTACTTCATACAGCATAATGGGCATGATATATTACTTCATACAGTGTAATGGGCCCCATATAATGCTCCATACAGTATAAAGGGCCCCATATAATTCTCCTCCCCAAACCCCGCTGCTCTGGTCTCCTCAGTGTATTCTGATCCTCTGCACTGCTTGGAACAGGGACATCATTACCTTTACGTATATAATTGTCCACTTGGACTGATAGTAATAGTGATTTGTTTGTACCCTGTTGTCTGGGGCTGGCCCTCTTTAAGGGGTGCTCAGGGCATATGATTATACACCAATAAAAAGTATGAGAGGCTCAAAGTGACCAGAGCCACCAAGTTTCCTACCCCTCTTATTCTACTGGTACTGTGGGCACGCTGACTGGTACTGAGGAAAAGAAAGAAAGAACAGAGAGAAAAAAGAAAACAGAGAGAAAGGAAGAAAGA
This sequence comes from Dendrobates tinctorius, assembly GCF_039654945.1. Classification (NCBI taxonomy): domain Eukaryota; kingdom Metazoa; phylum Chordata; class Amphibia; order Anura; family Dendrobatidae; genus Dendrobates; species Dendrobates tinctorius. Next base: position 387,785 of record NW_027361862.1, on the reverse strand, counting down.
ACAGAGAGAGAGAGAAAGAAAGAAAGAACAGAGAAAGAAAGAAAAGAAAGAAGAAAGAAAGAACAGAGAAAGAAAGAAAAGAAAGAAGAAAGAAGGAACAGAGAAAGAAAGAAAAGAAAGAAAGAAATAACAGAGAGAGAGGGAGAGAAAGAAAAAAAGAAAGATTAGAGAGATAAAGAAACAGAGAGAGGAAGATACTATAAAGATACTGTAATGGGGTCTTCCAAGCTGGGGTACCTCTTTCAGTACCACCCCGTGTTTTCGGAGGTCCCCTCTGCATTGGCTGGAGTCTGAATGAAGGACGCTGGCTGGAATTCCTTGGTTACATGGGCGCATATAAAAGATCACTGCTTCTCCATGTAATTCCAGTCTGACAACACTTTACTCACAGGACACAGAATATATCACACAGATACAGAGGGCCGGCCAATAGACAAGCGTCAGGCCAGACATGCATTACAAAAGCCACAGGTGGCCAGAGCCTGCGGATGTTTACTGTGGGAATTACAAAGGTAGGGGGAGGGCGGACACTGCTGATACATTAGGGACATGCATCTCACATGGAACCTATTATATATACATATAGCTGCACAACATATTCTGGGTGCTGAGTGGTTCTGTAACACTGCTATCCACACTCCAGTCCTACTCCAGTCCTGCCTCCAGTGTTCCTGCTCCATCCTGCTATCCACACTCCAGTCCTTCAGTCCTACTCCAGTCCTGCCTCCGGTGTTCCACCTCCATCCTGCTACCCACACTCCAGTCCTACAGTCCTACTCCAGTCCTGCCTCCTGTGTTCCTGCTCCGTCCTGTTGTCTATGCTCCAGTCCTGCAGTTCTACTCCGGTCCAGTTTCCAATGATCCCGCTCTATTGTCTATGCTTCAGTCCCGCACTCCTACTCCAGTCCGTCCTGAGCCGCCGCTCTCGGTACCGGCTATCGTGGTACCTGAACCCCTGGGCCTGCTCCTAGCGATCCCTGTATAGGGGTCGGCTCCACCTGGCAGCTCGCCCGGGGCCCCTTGGTGCCATGGTACAGAGGGTCCACTCCTGGAGATTTGTCTCCTGACCAGCCATGGTAACACAGGGCTCTCCAACGTGGCTGATTAACCCCTATTCTGAACTGGGAGTATTTGGGACCGCAGGGATCTGCACTGGGAGTAGTGGGGATGACAAGGATCTGTGCTGGGAGCAGTGGAGAGCACATGAATCTGTAGCGGGAGCAGTGGGGACCACAGATATCTGTACCGGTAGCAGTGGGGACTGCAGGGATCTGTGTTATGATGAGTCACCGAAGGAGGAAAAAACAAAATACCAGCTAAGTCCAGAAAAACCAGAGAGGTTGGCAGCTATCGGATTGCAGACCCCTGAACCTATACACAACAACTAGCAGTAGCCGTGGGGGGTTCCTACGGTGCCCTAGACCCCTTGATCACAGCCGGAGAACTATATAGCCTAAAGACAGAAAGGGGAAAAACTAAACTGCCCCAGAGCAGACCCCAACATATAATGACGGTGAAGCAAGATGAAAACACTAACACAGATAGAAAGATAGGTTGAGCAAATGATGGGGCCCAAGCTAACTACATAGGACAGGATAGGAAAGCTGCTGTCTGCCATCTGCAAAAACCCTATCAAAATGAGCCAACCGACTGATAGGAAAAACAGGCCCTGAAGTCGCTTGGCTTCAAAAGACTATATCAGCACTCAGGTATATTCTGAAGACAGAGCAAAATATCAACAGATCAGAGACAAAAATGGAGTTCAGCTCACCCCCGGCCGGGTTGGCAGAACTCCCAAAAAACAAGGCAAAACAAAAACAAAACTGAAGAGTACAAAGAAGAGCAGAAAAACTTAGCTTTGAGATGCAGGAATCAGACTGGTCTCCAAGAATCCAGCAGGAAAATCACCAGCCAGGAAGAAGGGCGTCGGCAGCCTTATATCCAGTCCTCAATTCCAGCCACCCAGTCATCATCTAGCTGCCCAGGTGTTTGGTAATCAGTCTCACTACCTTCCTTCACTAGAGGAGGGAGTTCATCAGACCTCAATGGTGAAGGGAAAAATGAACTCACAACAGTACCTCCCCCTTGAGGAGGGGTCACCGAACCCTCATCCATGTCACCAGGGCGATCCGGGTGAGCCCGATGAAAGGCACGCACCAATCTTTCGGCATGAATATCAGAGGCAGAGACCCAGGAATTATCCTCCTGACCATAACCCTTCCACTTAACCAAATACTGGAGTCTCCGTCTAGCCAGACGGGAATCCAGTATCTTCTCTACCTCATATTCCATGTTACCTTCAACCAATATAGGGTCAGGAGGTGCCACCACAGGAACTACTGGTTCAACAAACCTCTTCAACAAGGACTTATGAAACACATTATGAATTTTAAATGTGACAGGAAGAGCCAACCGAAAAGAGACCGGATTAATAATCTCCAAAATCTTGTAAGGTCCAATAAATCTAGGCTTAAACTTAGGAGAAGCCACCTTCATAGCGATATTTTTTGATGACAACCAAACCATATCACCCACCTTAAACTGGGGACCAACGGTCCTACGCCGGTTGGAAAACCGCTGGGCCTTTTCCTGGGAGAGAGACAACTTATCCACTACTTGGTCCCAGATCTGGTGCATTCTCTCCACCACAGTGTCAACACCTGGGCAGGCAGAAGGCTCCACCTGCCCTGAAGAAAATCGAGGGTGAAAACCAAAGTTACAAAAAAAAGGTGACATCAAAGTGGCAGAACTAGCTCTATTATTTAAAGCAAATTCGGCCAAGGGCAAAAATGAAACCCAATCATCCTGATCGGCAGAAATAAAACATCTCAAATATGACTCCAAAGTCTGGTTTGTTCTCTCCGTCTGCCCATTGGTCTGAGGGTGAAACGCAGAGGAGAAGGACAACTGAATTCCCAGCTTGGAACAGAAAGTCCTCCAAAATCTAGACACAAACTGAACTCCTCTGTCAGATACAATGTTCTCAGGAATCCCGTGCAAGCGAACCACCTGTTGCAAAAACAAGGGCACCAACTCAGGGGAAGATGACAACTTAGGGAGTGGTACAAGATGGACCATCATAGAGAATCTATCACAAATCACCCAAATAACAGTCATTCTCTGAGAGACAGGCATATCAGAGATAAAATCCATTGAAATATGGGTCCATGGCCTCCTGGGCAGCGGCAAAGGCATCAACAAGCCACTAGAGCGAGAACAAGGTTTAGACCGGGAGCAAGTCCCACAGGACTGCACAAAATTCCTGACATCATGAGACAAGGCGGGCCACCAAAAAGACCGACTCACCAGATCTCTAGTACCAAAAATACCTGGATGACCAGCCAATGCAGAGCAATGAACTTCAGACATCACTCTCTTCCTCCACTGGTCAGGAACATACAACTTTTCACTGGGACAACGCTCAGGTTTGTCCTCCTGAAGCTCTTCCAGAGCACGTCTCAAATCGGGCGAGATGGCAGAAAGAACTACCACCTCGCCTAAGATGGTAGCAGGCTTAGTCACAACAGGAGAATCAGCAAGGAAACTCCTAGAGAGGGCGTCTGCCTTGACCTTCTTAGTGCCCGGAAGAAAAGAGACCACAAAATCAAAACGTGTGAAAAACAAGGCCCACCTAGCCTGTCTAGGATTCAAGCGCTTGGCCGACTCCAGGTAAATCAAATTCTTGTGGTCAGTAAGGACCACGACTTGGTGTTTGGCTCCCTCCAACCAATGTCTCCACTCCTCAAATGCCCATTTCATGGCCAACAGTTCCCGATTCCCCACATCATACTTACGTTCAGATGGAAAGAACTTTCGGGAAAAGAAAGCACAAGGATTCATTTTAGATGTCACAGGATCTTTTTGGGACAAAACCGCTCCTGCACCAATCTCAGAAGCGTCCACCTCCACCTGAAACGGGAGTGAGACATCAGGTTGCCGCAAAACCGGAGCAGAAGTGAATCTTCGCTTCAGCTCCTGAAAGGAAGAAACAGCCTCCGGAGACCAATTCAGCACATCAGCACCCTTCCTAGTCAAATCCGTCAATGGTTTGGCAATACCAGAAAAATTAGCTATAAATTTCCGATAAAAATTAGCAAAACCCAAAAACTTCTGGAGGGCCTTCAAAGAAGTGGGCTGAACCCAATCATAAATGGCCTATACCTTGGCCGGGTCCATTTCAATAGTTGACGGAGACAAAATAAATCCCAAAAATGAAATCCTCTGTACCCCAAAAAGGCATTTCGATCACTTGACATACAGGGAATTCTCCCTCAAAATCCGGAACACAGTCCGAACATGTTCCACATGAGAGTCCCAATTCTTGGAGAAGATCAAAATATCATCCAGATAGATAATCAAAAATTTATCCACAAAGTCTCGGAATATATCATTCATGAAGCACTGGAAGACAGAAGGGGCATTAGTGAGCCCAAAAGGCATCACCAGGTACTCAAAATGTCCCTCTGGAGTATTAAACGCTGTCTTCCATTAATCCCCATGCTTAATGCGAATAAGATTATACGCCCCCCTGAGGTCAAGCTTGGTAAACCAGCAAGCACCTTTAACTCTGGAGAATAGATCAGAAATCAGGGGTAACGGATACTGATATTTAACAGTAATTTTGTTGAGGGCACGATAGTCAATACAAGGCCTTAATGAACCATCCTTTTTAGCCACAAAAAAAAACCCAGCACCTAAGGGTGAAGAGGATGGTCTAATATGACCCTTCTCCAATGCCTCCTTAATATAGGATCGCATAGCCTCGTGCTCGGGTACAGATAAATTGAAAAGCCGACCCTTGGGGAATTTACACCCCGGGTTCAGCTCAATTGCACAGTCATAACTCCTATGAGGAGGCAAAGACGCAGACTCATTCTCACTAAATACATCATAAAAGTCAGCCAAATAGTCAGGAACATCATGCGACCGGGGAGAGGTGGAGAAAACAGGAGCATCACTAAGGGCACACCGACAACCCCAACTAACCACAGACAAAGATTTCCTGTCCAGAACTGGATTTTGGATTTGCAACCAGGGAAACCCCAGAACAATGGTATCATGCAAATTATGCAACACCAAAAATCTGCAATTTTCTTGATGGTCTGGGGCGACCCGCATTACCACCTGGGTCCAAAACTGAGGTTTATTCTTCGCCAAAGGAGTAGCATCAATACCCCTCAAAGGGATAGGCATCCGCAGAGGTGTCATAGGAAATCCACAACGTTTAGCAAAATTCAAGTCCATCAGGTTCAGAGCTGCTCCCGAATCCACAAAAGCCTTAGCGGAAAATGTGGACAGGGAGCAGATCAGAGTAATTGCCAGAAGAAACTTAGGTTGAACACCACCCACAGAAAACGTGTGAGCACAACGTTTCTCTCGTTTAGGGCAGACAGAAATAATATGCGAGGCATCTCCACAAAAAAAACACAGCTTATTACGCCTTCTGAACTCCTCACGTTGCGCCCTAGACAAAACTCTATCACATTGCATAGGTTCAGACATTTGTTCAACAGGTGGCAACATCTCTCGTGTAGTTTTGCGTTCACGTAAACGCCGATCTACCTGAATGGCTAATGAAATAGAATCGTCAAGACCAGAGGGAACAGGAAATCCCACCATAGTATCTTTTACAGTTTCTGACAAACCCTTCCGAAAGAGGGCTGCCAAGGCACCATCATTCCAGGTAGTAAGGACCGCCCACTTTCGGAATTTTTGACAGTACAACTCTGCCGAATCCCGACCCTGGCTTAATGCCAACAGGGTCTTTTCAGCCTGATCAATAGCATTAGGTTCATCATACAACAACCCCAAGGCTTGAAAAAATGCGTTCACATTATTCAGAATAGGATCATCAGGTTTCAAAGAAAACGCCCAATCCTGGGGATCGCTGCGCAGCAAAGAGATGACAATTTTAACCTGCTGCATGGAGTTCCCCGACGAGTTAGGCTTCAAGGCAAAAAATAATTTACAATTATTCTTGAAATTCAAGAATTTAGACCGATCCCCCAAAAATACATCAGGAGTAGGAATCTTTGGTTCAGCAGCATGTGAATGAGCAAGATAGGCGGAAATTCCCCGCACTTCAGCAGCGAGCTGCTCCACACGATCAGACAATTGCTTCATCTCCATTGAGAGAAAAATTCCCCCTACGGCCTCAGAGATATAGAGGAAAAAATTTGCACACAAAAAAAAAAAAATTCTGACACCCTTTTTTCTTTTTTTTCTTTCCTTCCTTACAATTCTCTCCTGCTATTGAGTACCCTAGGATCTGCGGTATGGCTTGTGATTCTGTTATGATGAGTCACCGAAGGAGGAAAAAACAAAATACCAGCTAAGTCCAGAAAAACCAGAGAGGTTGGCAGCTATCGGATTGCAGACCCCTGAACCTATCCACAACAACTAGCAGTAGCCGTGGGGGGTTCCTACGGTGCCCTAGACCCCTCGATCACAGCCGGAGAACTATATAGCCTAAAGACAGAAAGGGGAAAAACTAAACTGCCCCAGAGCAGACCCCAAAGCAATAGGCAGCCCCCAACATATAATGACGGTGAAGCAAGATGAAAACACTAACACAGATAGAAAGTAAGGTTGAGCAAATGATGAGGCCCAAGCTAACTACATAGGACAGGATAGGAAAGCTGCTGTCTGCCATTCGCAAAAACCCTATCAAAATGAGCCAACCGACTGATAGGAAAAACAGGCCCTGAAGTCGCTAGGCTTCAAAAGACTATATCAGCACTCAGGTATATTCTGAAGACAGAGCAAAATATCAACAGATCAGAGACAAAAATGGAGTTCAGCTCACCCCCCGCCGGGGATGGCAGAACTCCCAAAAAACAAGGCAAGACAAAAACAAAACTGAAGAGTACAAAGCAGAGCAGAAAAACTTAGCTTTGAGATGCAGGAATCAGACTGGTCTCCAAGAATCCAGCAGGAAAATCACCAGCCAGGAAGAAGGGCGTCGGCAGCCTTATATCCAGTCCTCAATTCCAGCCACCCAGTCATCATCTAGCTGCCCAGGTGTTTGGTAATCAGTCTCACTATCTTCCTTCACTAGAGGAGGGAGTTCAGCAGACCTCAATGGTGAAGAGAAAAATGAACTCACAACAGATCTGTACCAGGAGCAATGGGGACCACAGGGATCTGTGTGCTAGGACCAATTCTTTTTAGCGTCTTTATTAATGACCTTGTGAATGGGATTGAGAGTAAAGTGTCAGTCTGATTCTTATTCATAAATAAAAAAAAATATAAAATTGACCGACAAGTGAGTCCAAGGTCTGCTGGGAATCTTCAATGTTTGGAGAGCCCCCGATGGACGAGTATGAGAGGTCTTTGAACGCGCGCAGACACTGCAGGCAGCTACATACTCCCGGACATCCTGATGAACACCTGCTCAGCAAAAACGCTGAGTGAGAAGATCAGAGGTGGCTTTATTGCTAGGATGTCTGGCCAACACTGATTCATAAAATTCACTAAGCACTCTAAGACGAAAATTAACGGGAACAAATTGTTTACCCCTCACAGAACTGACTACGGAGCGTGGGTGTAGGGAGAAGGGCCCCCACAGAGTGTCCAGGTTGGAACCAAGGGGACCGCCATCTAGGTTCCTAAGGGAACTGTACCCGGGGAAAGGAGGAGGAGAGTGGACTGCTGGGAGTGACAGGACAGCAAGGGGAGGGGCGAGTTTAAAAGGGACAGGGAGCGTGCAGCGGAGTCAGTTGGTGGAACGGCAGACACGAAGCAAGAGACTGTGGGAGTTTGAGAGAGCCAGAGTGACAGATGGTGACCAGAGAGGAGACCAGCAGCAGAGGGGAGACTTACAGTGGCCTGCGGAGAGGAAGCACCGAACTTACCAGCAAGAGACTGCCGCTTCACTCCAATCCGGGGACACTACCTGCCCACGGTCGTCCGCAGCTGTTACTGCTGTGCTCCAGCCTGTTGCGGCCTGTTGCCGCCTCTCGCAGCTGCTGCCGCTTCACTCCAGCCCGCGGCTGCGGCCTGCCTGCTACCGCCCCGCTTCAGCCCGCGGCTGCGGCCTGTTCATCATCGCCCGCAGCTGACGTCACCCTGCTGCAGTCGGCAGTTGGGGCTTACTCCTCGCCTACAGAGAAACTCTTTGCCTAGGCCCAGGCTGTGCACGTGGCCTGCCAATAGCCACTCCTGGTAACTGCGACACAACCCTGCTTGGTCACTGGAGTCTCTTTGATCTCGCTAACGAACGGAACCCCGCTGTTTCTACAGGGGGTTACCTCATCAAAGGACTCCCTCAGGGCCTGTTGTGCCCCTACTCCTCCTGGGCGCTCGAAGACTACAACAGATCTTCAGCAGCTGGGCCCAGCGGCTGCGACACCAAAGCAGCTTCATCAGAGACGCCGAGGGACGTCAGGATGGATAAGTGACACTATAGGAAATAAGGACCCATAGTCGGCCATATCGCGGCCCTATAGCAACCGGCCTTTGCCGGGTTAGTCGTGTTCTCTTTGAAAGTGTTTGTTTGTGCCCCCGAGGACAATAGCTGTCATTGTGTTTTGGTTGCTTAGCATAGCCCTAGCGGCTTAAATTTAAAAAAGTTTTCTTCCCAAAGTTCATCTCAGTCTAGCGTCTCGTCACTGCATCCTGCGTACCTGCTGTTACCTACACGGGGTCATTCCACCCGGTATCTGTGGCCCACCTCCGGTGCTGAGGACAATATTCCTCTGCCGGCCTGTCTCCTTGCTGATGTTAGCGCAGTGTGGACACAGTCATGGAGAGGAGACCGGGGCCATCATATATAAGGCCCTGTGCCAGAAAAAATACCTCCACCGTCTGAAGTGACTGAGAAACGGGTGAGAAAGCACCCACGCTTGGGGGTCTCCCTGAAGGAGCGAGATTACTATCCCCACACGTTGCTCCTCTGTTCCTGAGGAAATCGGACGTAACCTGAAGTACAGTTTACATGCCTCAGTGAAAACGAGGACCTGTCAGGCAACGCAATCTTGGGCTCCACTACGGTTTGCTAGCTCTGACAAGGATTTGCATCAGAGTCCAGTTGCTAACCGAGCCCAGCTGCGAGCCGATTAACCCCTGTTCTGCCAAAAGAAATAAACAGCATTAAAACCCCTTTGCAACATATGCCGTACTAGTTCTGCGCATGTCGCATCTCCCCCTTTGATGTGGGATCCAGCGGTGAGCCCATCTCAAAGCCGGGACATGTCAGCTGTTTTGAATAGCTGACATGTGCCCGCAATAGCTGCGGGTGGAATCGCGATCTGCCCGTGGCTATTAACTAGTTAAATGCTGCTGTCAAACTCTAACAGCAGCACTTAACGCGCGCTTCCAGCCATTGGGCCGGAAATAAGCGCACTGGTGACTCACGTCACGTAATCAGTAGAGTTGAGCGACTTTTGGTTTTTTAGGGTCGCGTTTCATTTTGTGAAACCCGACTTTTCCAAAAGTCGGGTCGAGCAAGATCGTCCGATTATAGGGAAAAGTCAGGGTCGTACCGAAACACGAAATCCAATGTAAGTCAATGGGGAATAAAAGTCGGCAGTGAGAGGAGGACAGGAAACACACCTACAGTGCCCATTTGAATGCCAAAAGCATCAATTCTTCTTACTTAAGCTTGTCAACCTTAATTAACTTCATAATACAAGTTACGCACTGAAAAATGGGGGTTATTTGGCTAAAGTTGTGGGGGGGTAGGGCTGGCTCCAGGTTTTCAGGTGCCCTGGGCGAAAGAGCGCCCCTTTAACACATACCACAACTCATCATGCTCCGATACGGCAGAGAAATAGCGGTATAGTACAATGAAAAATACTCACTTTTTACATCTCATGACGAGGCCCATCTATTTCTCCATACAGAATCATTGGTCCCATATAATGTTTGAAACAGTATATGATGAGCTCCACATAATGCTACAGTATATGTTGGTCCCCATGGATGAAGCTCCACTGTCTTATGGGCCCAAATAATGCTCCAAACATAATGGGCCCCATTTCTAATGCTCTAGTGTATAATGGGCCCTGTAAATGCTGCTCCAGTGTCTGATGTCCACCTTTGGAATGTTCCAGTGTATGGTGGGCCCCATCTATCATTCTCCAGAGTATAGTGCTCCCCAAAAATTGCTGTCCCAACATTGAAAACAATCAAATAAGTCTCCTCGCTAGGGAATCCCTGTACTAGTCTGGACTCCTCGTCGTCCCCATCTTCCATCTCACTGCACAGTATTTCAACTTTGCAAGTGCTGTGATCCTGAGCAAGCAGGGGGGGCCCACTCGTTGGCGACGGCACTGGCACAGGGCCCCTGATAGTACGGTGGTGTGTCTGATGGCGGGTGGGCCGAACCTGCACTTTCATCTGCAGCTTCCTCTTTGTCACCGTGTAAGATGGAACTGTATATGGGAAGGGTAACCTGAGTTTCATCAGGGTCAGATTCAGGCCGTGTAGCATGCGAGGGGAATGTAGTGGTCTGGGTCAATGTACCAGCAGATTCATCGAGCAGTGGCTGGGCATCAGTGCACTTGTGTCGCCCCCAGGAGTACGGTCGCCACAGTGGCATTACCTTCCTCCTAGGGAGTGTGATGTCATGCTTGGGAGCAACGAAGGATCTCTCTAGCAGGTTAACTGATTGGGCGGCGTTATTCCCACGAGTCATGACCCTCCAAACAGCGTTCATGAAGGCAAAGTGTTTGTTTTACGTGGGCAGTATGGTTGCAAAGCTGAACCTTAAAGGAATGTCCAGAAGGGCACCACCAGGAGTGGAGCCTACGGTTAAATTCGACTCCACCTGGGAAACCTCAACCATGCCAGCTACAGAACAGATGCACACATTGCAAGTTTAATTCCGTTAACGAACGAGACTCCGTCATGCCCTGCGGTCCGAGTCCGGCTTTCTAGAGGGACACGTGAGGCTCTGGCACATGAGATTGGCCAATAACTGGTGTGTCATGCCCTTACATGTCCGTGGCTGCATGTGCGCTACACTGAAAAGGCCAGCGTTTGTTGCTTACAGGTGCAGATAACCCGCTGAACAACGTTACTGATGGGGATCACTGATTACAATTATTACCCGCGAACGATGATTTCCCAGTAAGTGCAGGTCAACCGCAGTTCCGGAATTAGGCCTAACCGTCATTCCTGAAAAAATGAAAAACTTACGTGTGCAAACCACAGGTGTTGTAGCTTGCTTAACAGCTCGCCAGCCATTCTCACGCCCAGTATGGATTACACGTGATTGCACAAAGGTGAGAAAGGGTACCGTATCCCCAGATAACATGTATGGATAGCGTACACATTCAAAATATATGTCTATACATCAGGAGGCAGGCTCAGACGGTGTTAGGCCCAGTATGGATTGCACGTGATTGCACAAAGGTTAGAAAGGGTACCGTATCCCCAGATAACATGTATGGATAGCGTACACATTCAAAATATATGTCTATACATCAGGAGGCAGGCTCAGACGGTGTTAGGCCCAGTATGGATTGCACGTGATTGCACAAAGGTTAGAAAGGGTACCGTATCCCCGGATAACATGTATGGATAGCGTACACATTCAAAATATATGTCTATACATCAGGAGGCAGGCACAGACGGTGCTAGGCCCAGTATGGATTGCACGTGATTGCACAAAGGTGAGAAAGGGTACCGTATCCCCAGATAACATGTATGGATAGCGTACACATTCAAAATATATGTCTATACATCAGGAGGCAAGCTCAAACGGTGTCAGGCACAGTATGGATTTGACGGCCCAGACTACACAGCGGAGGAGCAGGGAGAGGTAAAGATTGCAAATGCTGGGGCCCTGCCCAAGCAAGGGGGGCCCACTCGTGGGCGTCGGTACTGGCACTGGGCCCCTCATAGTACGGCGGTGTATCTGACGGCGGGTGTGCACCACCACCGTCAGAGACACTTGATTGCACTATGAGGGACCCTCTGCCAGTGCCCGCGCCCAAGAGTCGGCCTACCCACCTGTCCAGGGCAACGGCACTCGCACGGTGTCGTGCGCTAGGTGGTGACCCCGGCCATGGGGGGGGGGGGCAGCACAGTTAGGGAGTTTTAGAAAGTGGCATATGTTGATGTTGGACATTCAGCTGATGCAAAAGGTGAAATAGGTCAAGTCCCAGGAAGAGGTGGACCAAAGCAAGCCATTTTTCTGTCACCCTATGTGTCATCAGGGGAAGGTGGGACAAAATCCTTGGAAACCCATGCATGGTTCATTTTAATGAAGGTTAGATCATCCACATTTTGGGTTGACACAGACGGGTCCTTTTTTCTGTCAAGATTGATCCAGCTGCACTGAAGACTCTTTCCGATAGCACACTTGCAGCTGGGCAAGCGAGCTCCTGTAAGGCATATTGTGCCAATTCAGGCCAGGTGTCCAGTTTAGCGGCCCAATAGTCAAAGGGGAATGACCTGTGTGGGAGAACATCGATATGGGAGGAAAAGTAGTTTGTAACCATAGTTGACAACTGCTGTCTCCTGTCACTTTCCATCGATGCAGTATTACCAGTTGTGTGAGCGGTACTTGAAAAATCAGTCCACAACATTGTCATGAAACCCCTGTCTCCAACGTCACTTCTGCTGTGTGCACCACGAACACCTCTGCCAAGCTGCCCCCGGCCCGTACGGCTCGTGTGAGAACCATCACCGCTGCTGTGTGCTGGGAATGCCTCAAGCAACCGATTTACCAGAGTTGCTTGTTTATTAGCCAATATTAGGTCAAGGTTCTCCTGTGGCATGATGTTTTGTAATTTGCCTTTATAGCGTGGATCCAGGATGCTGGCCAACCAGTAGTCGTCATTGTTCATCATTTTGGCAATGCGGGGGTCCCTTTTTAGGATCTGCAAGGCATAATCTGACATGTGGGCCAATGTTCCCGGTGTCAATGATGCACTGCGAGTGCTGGGAGGAGGAGCACTTTCTGGCAAATCCACATCCCTCCAGTCACGCACAAACCCTGTACCAGACCTTGCCACGTCAACATTTTCACTTGCCCCACGAGATGCATCCTCCTCCCCTAAGTAATCATCCCCATCCTCCTCCTCCTCCTCCTCCTCTTCTTCCTCCACCTCGTCCAGGAGAGGTCCCTGAGCAGACAATGGCTGAATGTCATCAAGGATTCCCTCCTCCTCTTCCTCCTCATCAACATTGGCTGCAGAAGCCTGCTCCTTAAGGTGCGTCAAAGTTTGCATGAGCAGACGCATAAGTGGGATGCTCATGCTTAGGATGGCGTCGTCTGCGCTTACCAGCCGTGTGCATTCCTCAAAACACTGAAGGACTTTACAGAGGTCTTTCAGCTTCGACCACTGCACACCTGTCAACTCCATGTCTGCTCTCAAAGTGCCTGGCCGTGTATCCTCCCACAAATGCATTATGGCCTGCCTCTGCTCGCACAGCCGCTCCACCATGTGCAGGGTGGAGTTCCACCTTGTTGCAATGTCGATAATGAGGCGGTGGTTGGGAAGGTGGAGCAATCGCTGCAGCTTCTGCATACGAACGGAGTGTACAGGCGACCGGCGGATGTGCGCGCACAGTCTTCGCGCCTTCTGGAGCAGGGCTGTTAACTCCGGATAATTTTTGAGGAAGCACTGCACCACCAGGTTCAAGGTGTGAGCCAAGCAAGGTATGTGGCTGAGTTTTGAAAGGGCTATGGCTGCCACAAAATTACTGGCGTTATCACTAACTACCTTGCCTGCCTCAAAATGTACACTGCCCAGCCATGACTCAGTTTGTCGCTTCAAGTACTCGGCCAGCACCTCGGCGGTGTGTCTGTCGCCCAAACACATCATTTGCAACACAGCCTGCTGACGCTTTCCACTAGCTGCTCGATAGGGGGACACCTCGTGTGCAACAGTGGCACCTGCAGATGGAGTGCTCGTACGACTGCGCTCTGTGGACGAGCTTTCGCTTCTGGAGGAGGAGGAGGAGGGTCGAACGCCTACAGCCAACTGTTTCCTATACCGTGGGCTAGGCAGCACTGTCCCACCACCGCTGTCCCCTGTGGACCCTGCATCCACCACATTAACCCAGTGCGCAGTGATGGACACGTAACGGCCCTGGCCATGCCGACTGGACCATGCATCAGTTGTGAGGTGCACCTTTCCGCTCACTGACTGCTTGAGTGCATGGACAATGCGGTCTTTCACATGATGGTGGAGGGCTGGGATGGCTTTGCGAGAGAAGAAGTGGCGACTGGGTAGGTCATAGCGTGGTACTGCATAGGCCATGAGTTCGCGGAAAGCTGCGCTTTCCACCAACCGAAAGGGCATCATCTCAAACGAGATTAGTTTGGCAATGTGGGCGTTCAAACCCAGTGTACGCGGATGAGAGACTGAGTACTTTCTTGACCTACTCATAGTGTCTGGGAGGGTGAGCTGGACTTGAGAGCTGCATATGGTGGAAGTAGCGGTGGACAGGGCGGACTGAGAGAGGGTTGATGATGGTGATGGAGTTGGTGTTCTTTCTGATGGCCTAGAATCAGTCTTTCGTTGATATAACAGTGGTATTCCCTGACTGCTGTGGCCTTGCAACGACACCTCAACATTTGCTGCTGTGCTAACCGGTGGGCTTACAGTGGGGGAAACAATGTAGCGTTGCTGACTACCTTCGTTGTGATCAGTTGCACATGTGGCACTTGAGGTTTGGTGTTGTGTCCACGCTTGCAAGTGCATGCTGGTTAAATGTCTAAGCATGCAACTGGTATTCAAATTTTTCAGATTTTTCCCTCGGCTAAAGGTCTTTGCGCACTTATTACAGATAACCTTGGCCTGATCATGAGGATTTTGATCAAAAAAGTGCCACACTGCACTCTTCCTACTTTGGCAGACATTTTGCGGCCTAGCACGCTGTGATCTTTTGACCCTCTGGACAAGCTGTCCAGCAACTCTTTTGATGTTTGGAACCTGTCTTTGGAGTGCTCCGGGCCTGCCAGATAACAGCTGTTGCGATGTCGATGTCTGCTGTGGATGCTCCTCATCTGAGCTATTGGAAGCAGCACCCTCTTCCCCCAATGGATGCCAATCTGGGTCAACAACTGGGTCATCCATCACCTCCTCTTCAATGTCATGTGCAACTTCCTCTGTGTCACCGTGTATGGTGGTATAGTGTGCGGGAAGGGGCACCTGAGTCTCATCAGGGTCAGAATCTGGCTCTGTACACTGCGAGGACAATGTAGTGCTCTGAGTGAATGTACCAGCAGAATCATCTATCAGAGGCTGTGCATCAGTGCACTCCATGTCAGATTCATCTTGGCCTGGGTAATTCACCATTTGACTTGATAATCCAGGCATGGTATGTGAAAACAGCTCCATGGAGTAATCAGTAGTATGGCCTGCGTCATCCTTCAATCTTGGTTGGGGTGAAGGACACAAGGAAAGGTGTGGTTCATGAACATGAGCCTCCAATGACGACTCGGTGCTTTTACTTTTTACAACTGAAGAAGAGGAGGCGATAGAGCTGGAGGCTGAGTCAGCAATGTAAGACAAAACTTTTTCCTGATGCTCTGGCTTTAAAAGCGTTTGCCAACTCCTAGAAAACTAAGCCTTCGAAGCCTTATGGAGCCAGACGATGACGGAGGCTCAACACCTCCTGCATTCGGTCCTATTTTGCTCTTGCCACTACCATCAGATCCACCACCAACACCATCATTACCAGCTGCCAACCCCCGCCCAATTCCACGGCCTCTTCCACCAGCCTTCCTCATTTTTGTTAGAAATGTAGACAAAATCCAACAAACTATATAGTAATGTAAAACAAGGTACAAGGTGTCAATAGGACAGGGGAGATTTTGAATTTCTGCTCACACTAGTGGACACTGGACACTTTTGGATTGTGTGAGGCCCACTGAATATCTGAGCGCTATGTCACAGGCTCGATGGCACAGCTGTGACCAAAGTGACTAGAGGATAAGTGAGATTTTGAATTTCTGCTCACACTAGTGGACACTGGACACTTTTGGATTGTGTGAGGCCCACTGAATATCTGAGCGCTATGTCACAGGCTCGATGGCACAGCTGTGACCAAAGTGACTAGAGGATAAGTGAGATTTTGAATTTCTGCAGACACTTGTGGACACTGGACACTTTTGGATTTTGTGAGGCCCACTGAATATCTGAGCGCTATGTCACAGGCTCGATGGCACAGCTGTGACCAAAGTGACTAGAGGATAAGTGAGATTTTGAATTTCTGCAGACACTAGTGGACACTGGACACTTTTGGATTGTGTGAGGCCCACTGAATATCTGAGCGCTATGTCACAGGCTCGATGGCACAGCTGTGACCAAAGTGACTAGAGGATAAGTGAGATTTTGAATTTCTGCAGACACTTGTGGACACTGGACACTTTTGGATTGTGTGAGGCCCACTGAATATCTGAGCGCTATGTCACAGGCTCGATGGCACAGCTGTGACCAAAGTGACTAGAGGATAAGTGAGATTTTGAATTTCTGCAGACACTTGTGGACACTGGACACTTTTGGATTGTGTGAGGCCCACTGAATATCTGAGCGCTATGTCACAGGCTCGATGGCACAGCTGTGACCAAAGTGACTAGAGGATAAGTGAGATTTTGAAATTCTGCAGACACTTGTGGACACTGGACACTTTTGGATTGTGTGAGGCCCACTGAATATCTGAGCGCTATGTCACAGGCTCGATGGCACAGCTGTGACCAAAGTGACTAGAGGATAAGTGAGATTTTGAATTTCTGCAGACACTTGTGGACACTGGACACTTTTGGATTGTGTGAGGCCCACTGAATATCTGAGCGCTATGTCACAGGCTCGATGGCACAGCTGTGACCAAAGTGACTAGAGGATAAGTGAGATTTTGAATTTCTGCAGACACTTGTGGACACTGGACACTTTTGGATTGTGTGAGGCCCACTGAATATCTGAGCGCTATGTCACAGGCTCGATGGCACAGCTGTGACCAAAGTGACTAGAGGATAAGTGAGATTTTGAATTTCTGCAGACACTTGTGGACACTGGACACTTTTGGATTGTGTGAGGCCCACTGAATATCTGAGCGCTATGTCACAGGCTCGATGGCACAGCTGTGACCAAAGTGACTAGAGGATAAGTGAGATTTTGAATTTCTGCAGACACTTGTGGACACTGGACACTTTTGGATTGTGTGAGGCCCACTGAATATCTGAGCGCTATGTCACAGGCTCGATGGCACAGCTGTGACCAAAGTGACTAGAGGATAAGTGAGATTTTGAATTTCTGCTCACACTAGTGGACACTGGACACTTTTGGATTGTGTGAGGCCCACTGAATATCTGAGCGCTATGTCACAGGCTCGATGGCACAGCTGTGACCAAAGTGACTAGAGGATAAGTGAGATTTTGAATTTCTGCAGACACTAGTGGACACTGGACACTTTTGGATTGTGTGAGGCCCACTGAATATCTGAGCGCTATGTCACAGGCTCGATGGCACAGCTGTGACCAAAGTGACTAGAGGATAAGTGAGATTTTGAATTTCTGCAGACACTTGTGGACATTGGACACTTTTGGATTGTGTGAGGCCCACTGAATATCTGAGCGCTATGTCACAGGCTCGATGGCACAGCTGTGACCAAAGTGACTAGAGGATAAGTGAGATTTTGAATTTCTGCAGACACTTGTGGACACTGGACACTTTTGGATTGTGTGAGGCCCACTGAATATCTGAGCGCTATGTCACAGGCTCGATGGCACAGCTGTGACCAAAGTGACTAGAGGATAAGTGAGATTTTGAATTTCTGCAGACACTTGTGGACACTGGACACTTTTGGATTGTGTGAGGCCCACTGAATATCTGAGCGCTATGTCACAGGCTCGATGGCACAGCTGTGACCAAAGTGACTAGAGGATAAGTGAGATTTTGAATTTCTGCAGACACTTGTGGACACTGGACACTTTTGGATTGTGTGAGGCCCACTGAATATCTGAGCGCTATGTCACAGGCTCGATGGCACAGCTGTGACCAAAGTGACTAGAGGATAAGTGAGATTTTGAATTTCTGCAGACACTTGTGGACACTGGACACTTTTGGATTGTGTGAGGCCCACTGAATATCTGAGCGCTATGTCACAGGCTCGATGGCACAGCTGTGACCAAAGTGACTAGAGGATAAGTGAGATTTTGAATTTCTGCAGACACTTGTGGACACTGGACACTTTTGGATTGTGTGAGGCCCACTGAATATCTGAGCGCTATGTCACAGGCTCGATGGCACAGCTGTGACCAAAGTGACTAGAGGATAAGTGAGATTTTGAATTTCTGCAGACACTTGTGGACACTGGACACTTTTGGATTGTGTGAGGCCCACTGAATATCTGAGCGCTATGTCACAGGCTCGATGGCACAGCTGTGACCAAAGTGACTAGAGGATAAGTGAGATTTTGAATTTCTGCTCACACTAGTGGACACTGGACACTTTTGGATTGTGTGAGGCCCACTGAATATCTGAGCGCTATGTCACAGGCTCGATGGCACAGCTGTGACCAAAGTGACTAGAGGATAAGTGAGATTTTGAATTTCTGCAGACACTTGTGGACACTGGACACTTTTGGATTGTGTGAGGCCCACTGAATATCTGAGCGCTATGTCACAGGCTCGATGGCACAGCTGTGACCAAAGTGACTAGAGGATAAGTGAGATTTTGAATTTCTGCAGACACTTGTGGACACTGGACACTTTTGGATTGTGTGAGGCCCACTGAATATCTGAGCGCTATGTCACAGGCTCGATGGCACAGCTGTGACCAAAGTGACTAGAGGATAAGTGAGATTTTGAATTTCTGCAGACACTTGTGGACACTGGACACTTTTGGATTGTGTGAGGCCCACTGAATATCTGAGCGCTATGTCACAGGCTCGATGGCACAGCTGTGACCAAAGTGACTAGAGGATAAGTGAGATTTTGAATTTCTGCTCACACTAGTGGACACTGGACACTTTTGGATTGTGTGAGGCCCACTGAATATCTGAGCGCTATGTCACAGGCTCGATGGCACAGCTGTGACCAAAGTGACTAGAGGATAAGTGAGATTTTGAATTTCTGCAGACACTTGTGGACACTGGACACTTTTGGATTGTGTGAGGCCCACTGAATATCTGAGCGCTATGTCACAGGCTCGGTGGCACAGCTGTGACCAAAGTGACTAGAGGATAAGGGAGATTTTGAATTTCTGCAGACACTTGTGGACACTGGACACTTTTGGATTTTGTGAGGCCCACTGAATATCACAGCGCTATGTCACAGGCAGAAATTGGCTAGTGTATCACAAACTGCAAGGTGTATGTAGAATTGGGCAGAGTAGGAATCTCCCTAGAGTGCAGGGCTGTAAGAACGGAACATGTCCTCGACTTATTCTCACAGAGTGACACAGATAGCTTCACTGTGGCTGTGATAACAGCCGTTACCCGGTACTGTGTGAGGAGTGTACACCGCTGTATGGTGTGAAAATATGCACGCTCAGTACCTCAGCAGGACAAAAAAAAAAAATTGGGATTGCTTTTAAAAAAGCAGTTTGCAGAGCAGTGGGTAAACAGCAATGCAGGAATGTCAGGAAGCCTTAGAAGGCAGCCCAACAACCAACACCACTGATACACCACTATATAGCCTCCCCTTGCACTGCACACACAGTGACTGGTGTGTTGTACAGGCACAATCGCTAGCAGCAGAAGCAGTTTTTTTTTCTTCTTCCCTGCCTAACGCTCTCCCTACAGAATCAGCAGCAACCTCTCCCTATACTGAGATCAGCAGAAGTAAGATGGCGGTCGGCGTGCACGCCCTTTTATACCCCCTGTGACACCCACCAAAGCAAGCCAATCACTTGCATGCCCTTCTGAAAGATGGTGGTGACCCCTGCCTATGTCATCACGTTGCCCACAGTGTCCGTGGATCCTGATTGGCTGAAAAAGAGCGCAAAACAAACTTTTGAAACGCGACTTTGGCGCGTAACTCGCCGACCTCGTGGCCGACCTCATCCTAGGGTCGGGTTTCGTTTCATGAAACCCGACTTTGCCAAAAGTCGGCGACTTTTGAAATTTTTCGACCCGTTTCGCTCAACTCTAGTAATCAGTGGTCACCGGTTCATCAGCATAACAACCAGAGGTCTCCTTGAGACCTCTCCTTGAGACCTCTATGGTTGCTGATGCCGGATCGCTGTGAGTGCCACCCTGTGGTCGGCGCTCATAGCAATGCAGTAATTCTGCTACATAGGGCGATCTGAGCATAAACAAACATTGACGTATTTGGTATCGCCGTGTTCAGAGTCGCCCGATCTATGAATAAAAAAAGGATTAACCTGATCGCAAGAAAAAAATTGAAAATGCCAGAATTACGGTTTTTGGTCGTCTCGACATTGTGTTAAAATGCATTAACGGGCGATCAGAGGATCATATCTGCACATAAATGATATCATTAAAAACATCAGCTCAGCACGCAAAAAATAAGCCCTCACCCAACCTCAGATCACGATAAATGGAGACGCTACGGGTATCGGAAAATGGCGCAATTTGTTTTTAACAAAGCTTAGAATTATTTTTCACCACTTAGATAAGAGAACCCAGACATGTTTGGTGTCTGTGGACTCGTAATGGCCTGGAGAATCAGAATGGCAGCGCTAGCATTTAGTGAACATGGTGAAAAACAAAAAACAAGTGTGGGATTGCACTTTGTTTGCAATTTCAACACACTTGGAATGTTTTTCCCGTTTTTAAGTACAAGACATGGTAAAACCAATGAAGTCTTTCAAAAGTACAACTCGTCCCGCAAAAAATAAGCCCTCACAGGGCCATATTAAGGGAAAAATAGAAAAGTTATGGCTCTGGGAAGAAGGGGAGCGAAAAACGACAAACTGAAAATGGGCTCCGAAGCGAAGGGGTTAAAATGAAGACGTGCTTCTTCTCAGCGCAGGAGTGCGAGCAATTAGACGCTGCAGTCTTCTAGCTCTTCTCTGTTGCACAAACCCTGTGACAGCAGGAGAGAGTACCAAGGAATGAAAGAGAGAGAGCAGAAGAGAGAGCATAACAACACAAGAGAGTTCGTGAGCAGGAAAAAGGTTGAGAAAGCAACACAGGGTATAAAACTGCAGGGGAGAGCGCACAGAAGAGTGCAAGAGTGTGGAAGAGCATCAAAAAACTAAAGACTGCAGGAGAACGTAAAAGAGAGCTGCAGGAAGCACAAGTGAACAGCAGATAGCGCCAGAGAGCAGCAGAGAGCAGAAGAAAGTGAGGGAGAGCAGGAATGAGCACAGGAGGGCAGCACAGGGCGTGAGAGTGCAGGAAGGAGCTGCTGAGAGCATAGGAGATGAGGGAACATTAGAGAGCGCAAGAGAGCTGGAGAGAGCAGAAGAAAGTGAGGGAGAGCAGGAATGAGCACAGGAGGGCAGCACAGGGCGTGAGAGTGCAGGAAGGAGCTGCTGAGAGCATAGGAGATGAGGGAACATTAGAGAGCGCAAGAGAGCAGGAGAGAGCAGAAGAAAGTGAGGGAGAGCAGGAATGAGCACAGGAGGGCAGCAAAGGGCGTGAGAGTGTAGGAAGGAGCTGCTGAGAACATAGGAGATGAGGGAACATTAGAGAGCGCAAGAGAGCAGGAGAGAGCAGAAGAAAGTGAGGGAGAGCAGGAATGAGCACAGGAGGGCAGCAAAGGGCTTGAGAGTGTAGGAAGGAGCTGCTGAGAACATAGGAGATGAGGGAACATTAGAGAGCGCAAGAGAGCAGGAGAGAGCAGAAGAAAGTGAGGGAGAGCAGGAATGAGCACAGGAGGGCAGCAAAGGGCTTGAGGGTGTAGGAAGGAGCTGCTGAGAACATAGGAGATGAGGGAACATTAGAGAGCGCAAGAGAGCTGGAGAGAGCAGAAGAAAGTGAGGGAGAGCAGGAATGAGCACAGGAGGGCAGCACAGGGTGTGAGAGTGCAGTAAGGAGCTGCTGAGAGCATAGGAGATGAGGGAACATTAGAGAGTGCAAGAGAGCAGGAGAGAGCAGAAGAAAGTGAGGGAGAGCAGGAATGAGCACAGGAGGGCAGCACAGGGCGTGAGAGTGCAGGAAGGAGCTGCTGAGAGCATAGGAGATGAGGGAACATTAGAGAGCGCAAGAGAGCTGGAGAGAGCAGAAGAAAGTGAGGGAGAGCAGGAATGAGCACAGGAGGGCAGCACAGGGCGTGAGAGTGCAGGAAGGAGCTGCTGAGAGCATAGGAGATGAGGGAACATTAGAGAGCGAAAGAGAGCTGGAGAGAGCAGAAGAAAGTGAGGGAGAGCAGGAATGAGCACAGGAGGGCAGCACAGGGCGTGAGAGTGCAGGAAGGAGCTGCTGAGAACATAGGAGATGAGGGAACATTAGAGAGCGCAAGAGAGCAGGAGAGAGCAGAAGAAAGTGAGGGAGAGCAGGAATGAGCACAGGAGGGCAGCAAAGGGCTTGAGAGTGCAGGAAGGAGCTGCTGAGAACATAGGAGATGAGGGAACATTAGAGAGCGAAAGAGAGCTGGAGAGAGCAGAAGAAAGTGAGGGAGAGCAGGAATGAGCACAGGAGGGCAGCACAGGGCGTGATAGTGCAGGAAGGAGCTGCTGAGAGCATAGGAGATGAGGGAACATTAGAGAGCGCAAGAGAGCAGGAGAGAGCAGAAGAAAGTGAGGGAGAGCAGGAATGAGCACAGGAGGGCAGCAAAGGGCTTGAGAGTGTAGGAAGGAGCTGCTGAGAACATAGGACATGAGGGAACATTAGAGAGCGCAAGAGAGCAGGAGAGAGCGGAAGAAAGTGAGGGAAAGCAGGAATGAGCACAGGAGGGCAGCAAAGGGCTTGAGAGTGTAGGAAGGAGCTGCTGAGAACATAGGAGATGAGGGAACATTAGAGAGCGCAAGAGAGCAGGAGAGAGCAGAAGAAAGTGAGGGAGAGCAGGAATGAGCACAGGAGGGCAGCACAGGGTGTGAGAGTGCAGTAAGGAGCTGCTGAGAGCATAGGAGATGAGGGAACATTAGAGAGCGCAAGAGAGCAGGAGAGAGCAGAAGAAAGTGAGGGAGAGCAGGAATGAGCACAGGAGGGCAGCACAGGGCGTGAGAGTGCAGGAAGGAGCTGCTGAGAGCATAGGAGATGAGGGAACATTAGAGAGCGCAAGAGAGCTGGAGAGAGCTGAAGAAAGTGAGGGAGAGCAGGAATGAACACAGGAGGGCAGCACAGGGCGTGAGAGTGCAGGAAGGAGCTGCTGAGAGCATAGGAGATGAGGGAACATTAGAGAGCGCAAGAGAGCAGGAGAGAGCAGAAGAAAGTGAGGGAGAGCAGGAATGAGCACAGGAGGGCAGCAAAGGGCGTGAGAGTGCAGGAAGGAGCTGCTGAGAGCATAGGAGATGAGGGAACATTAGAGAGCGCAAAGGAGCAGGAGAGAGCAGAGGAACGTGAGGAAGAACAGGAATGAGCACAGGAGGGCAGCACAGGGCGTGAGAGTGCAGGAAGGAGCTGCTGAGAACATAGGCGATGAGGGAACATTAGAGAGCGCAAGAGAGCAGGAGAGAGCAGAAGAAAGTGAGGGAAAGCAGGAATGAGCAAAGGAGGGCAGCACAGGGCGTGAGAGTGTAGGAAAGAGCTGCTGAGAGCATAGGAGATGAGGGAACATTAGAGAGCGCAAGAGAGCAGGAGAGAGCAGAAGAAAGTGAGGGAAAGCAGGAATGAGCACAGGAGGGCAGCAAAGGGCTTGAGAGTGTAGGAAGGAGCTGCTGAGAACATAGGAGATGAGGGAACATTAGAGAGCGCAAGAGAGCTGGAGAGAGCAGAAGAAAGTGAGGGAGAGCTGGAATGAGCACAGGAGGGCAGCACAGGGCGTGAGAGTGCAGGAAGGAGCTGCTGAGAGCATAGGAGATGAGGGAACATTAGAGAGCGCAAGAGAGCAGGAGAGAGCAGAAGAAAGTGAGGGAGAGCAGGAATGAGCACAGGAGGGCAGCAAAGGGCGTGAGAGTGCAGGAAGGAGCTGCTGAGAGCATAGGAGATGAGGGAACATTAGAGAGCGCAAAGGAGCAGGAGAGAGCAGAGGAACGTGAGGAAGAACAGGAATGAGCACAGGAGGGCAGCACAGGGCGTGAGAGTGCAGGAAGGAGCTGCTGAGAACATAGGCGATGAGGAAACATTAGAGAGCGCAAGAGCGCAGGAGAGAGCAGAAGAAAGTGAGGGAAAGCAGGAATGAGCACAGGAGGGCAGCACAGGGCGTGAGAGTGTAGGAAAGAGCTGCTGAGAGCATAGGAGATGAGGGAACATTAGAGAGCGCAAGAGAGCAGGAGAGAGCAGAAGAAAGTGAGGGAAAGCAGGAATGAGCACAGGAGGGTAGCAAAGGGCATGAGAGTGTAGGAAAGAGCTGCTGAGAGCATAGGAGATGAGGGAACATTAAAGAGCGCAAGAGAGCAAGAGAGAGCAGAAGAAAGTGAGGGAAAGCAGGAATGAGCACAGGAGGGCAGCACAGGGCGTGAGAGTGTAGGAAGGAGCTGCTGAGAGCATAGGAGATGAGGGAACATTAGAGAGCGCAAGAGAGCAGGAGAGAGCAGAAGAAAGTGAGGGAAAGCAGGAATGAGCACAGGAGGGCAGCACAGGGCGTGAGAGTGCAGGAAGGAGCTGCTGAGAGCATAGGAGATGAGGGAACATTAGAGAGCGCAAGAGAGCAGGAGAGAGGAGAAGAAAGTGAGGGAGAGCAGGAATGAGCACAGGAGGGAAGCACAGGGTGTGAGAGTGCAGGAAGGAGCTGCTGAGAGCATAGGAGATGCGGGAACATTAGAGAGCGCAAGAGAGCAGGAGAGAGCAGAAGAAAGTGAGGGAGAACAGGAATGAGCACAGGAGGGAAGCACAGGGTGTGAGAGTGCAGGAAGGAGCTGCTGAGAGCATAGGAGATGAGGGAACATTAGAGAGCGCAAGAGAGCAGGAGAGAGCAGAAGAAAGTGAGGGAGAGCAGGAATATGCACAGGAGGGAAGTACAGGGTGTGAGAGTGCAGGAAGGAGCTGCTGAGAGCATAGGAGATGAGGGAACATTAGAGAGCGCAAGAGAGCAGGAGAGAGCAGAAGAAAGTGAGGGAGAACAGGAATGAGCACAGGAGGGAAGCACAGGGTGTGAGAGTGCAGGAAGGAGCTGCTGAGAGCATAGGAGATGAGGGAACATTAGAGAGCGCAAGAGAGCAGGAGAGAGCAGAAGAAAGTGAGGGAGAACAGGAATGAGCACAGGAGGGAAGCACAGGGTGTGAGAGTGCAGGAAGGAGATGCTGAGAGCATAGGAGATGAGGGAACATTAGAGAGCGCAAGAGTGCAGGAGAGAGCAGAAGAAAGTGAGGGAAAGCAGGAATGAGCACGGGAGGGAAGCACAGGGTGTGAGAGTGCAGGAAGGAGCTGCTGAGAGCATAGGAGATGAGGGAACATTAGAGAGCGCAAGAGAGCAGGAGAGAGCAGAAGAAAGTGAGGGAGAACAGGAATGAGCACAGGAGGGAAGCACAGGGTGTGAGAGTGCAGGAAGGAGCTGCTGAGAGCATAGGAGATGAGGGAACATTAGAGAGCACAAGAGAGCAGGAGAGAGCAGAAGATAGTGAGAGAGAGCAGGAATGAGCACAGGAGGGAAGCAAAGGGTGTGAGAGTGCAGGAAGGAGCTGCTGAGAGCATAGGAGATGAGGGAACATTAGAGAGCAGGAGAGAGCAGAAGATAGTGAGAGAGAGCAGGAATGAGCACAGGAGGGAAGCACAGGGCGTGAGAGTGAGGAAGGAGCTGCTGAGAGCATAGGAGATGAGGAAACATTAGAGAGCACAAGAGAGCAGTAGAGAGCAGAAGAAGGTGAGGGAGAACAGGAATGAGCACAGGAGGGCAGCAAAGGGCGTGAGAGTGCAGGAAGGAGCTGCTGAGAGCATAGGAGATGAGGGAACATTAGAGAGCGCAAGAGAGCAGGAGAGAGCAGAAGAAGGTGAGGGAGAACAGGAATGAGCATAGGAGGGCAGCAAAGGGCTTGAGAGAGCAGGAAGGAGCTGCTGAGAACATAGGAGATGAGGGAACATCAGAGAGCGCAAAGGAGCAGGAGAGAGCAGAGGAAGGTGAGGAAGAACAGGAATGAGCACAGGAGGGCAACACAGGGCGTGAGAGTGCAGGAAAGAGCTGCTGAGAGCATAGGAGATGACGGAACATTAGAGAGCGCAAGAGAGCAGGAGAGAGCAGAAGAAAGTGAGGGAGAACAGGAATGAGCACAAGAGAGCAGCACAGTGCGTGAGAGTGCAGGAAGGAGCTGCTGAGAGCATAGGAGATGAGGGAACATTAGAGAGCGCAAGAGAGCAGGAGAGAGCAGAAGAAAGTGAGGGAGAGCAGGAATAAACACAGGAGGGCAGCACAGGGCGTGAGAGTGCAGGAAGGAGCTGCTGAGAACATAGGAGATGAGGGAACATTAGAGAGCACAAGAGAGCAGGAGAGAGCAGAAGAAAGTGAGGGAGAGCAGGAATGAGCACAGGAGGGCAGCACAGGGCGTGAGAGTGCAGGAAGGAGCTGCTGAGAACATAGGAGATGAGGGAACATTAGAGAGCGCAAGAGAGCAGAAGGCGAGGGAGAGCAGGAATGAGCACAGGAGGGCAGCACAGGGCGTGAGAGTGCAGGAAGGAGCTGCTGAGAACATAGGAGATGAGGGAACATTAGAGAGCACAAGAGAGCAGGAGAGAGCAGAAGAAAGTGAGGGAGAGCAGGAATGAGCACAGGAGGGCAGCACAGGGTGTGAGAGTGCAGGAAGGATCATTAAGGAAGATCATTAAGGAAGGTGAAGAGTTCTTGGACAGAGCAGAATTATCTCTTCATGTTACAGAAAGAGAAGAAATTCGAAGTGCACCTGAAGAAACAGAGGATTGGAGACATGTGACCCAGAGAAGCAGGAGGATCAGGAGGCAGTCAGCACCCATACTGCTCAGAAACCAGTACCAGGCTCTCACGCAGGAAAACGATGAAGAAATACATCAGGATAAGACTTTGCCAACAAACAGCAACCTTGTACGCCTTCAGAGTCCTCCTGGATGGAGAAAGAAAAATGTTGTGAAGAAGAAACGGAGAGTGGTGGTCATGGGGGATTCCCTGTTGAGAGGAACAGAGGCCGCTATCTGCAGACCGGATATAACTTCAAGAGAAATGTGCTGTCTTCCAGGTGCAAAAATTAAAGATGTGTCTGACAGGATATCAGGACTCTTCAGACCTACAGATGACTACCCATTCCTGCTACTACATGTGGGGACAAATGACACCGCAAGAAACGACCTGGAAACCATCTGCAGAGACTTTGAAGACTTAGGCAAGAAAGTGAAAGAACTGGGAGCGCAGGTGGTCTTCTCTTCCATCCTCCCAGTGGATGGCCATGGAACAAGGAGGTGGAATAAGATTCTGCAGGTGAACAACTGGCTACGTCGATGGTGCCGTCAGCAACGATTTGGATTTCTGGATCACGGAGTGAACTACTTATACGATGGACTACTTGCTAGAGATGGGGTGCACCTTACGAAGACTGGAAAGCAGGTATTTGGAAGTCGCCTTGCTACACTTGTAAGGAGAGCTTTAAACTAGAACAACATGGGAAGGGAAGCAAAAGACCAGAAAAAGCCATACACCTGACAAATGCTACTGAGAACTCTGCTATTAGAAGTGGAAAGGAAGAACAAAGACGAAAGAATCTAATTAAAAAAAATATTGGAGAAAGAGAAACCAATCACAAACTAAAATGTTTCTATACTAATGCACAAAGCATGGGCAACAAACAAGGAGAATTGGAACTACTAACACAGGAAAAGAAATATGATGTCATTGGAATCACTGAAACTTGGTGGGACAATACACATGATTGGAATACAAGACTAGAAGGATACAACTTATTTGCAAGAAACAGACTTGATAAACGAGGAGGGGGTGTCGCATTGTATGTTAGAAATGCGTATATCTGCACAGAGATTGAAGCTTCAGAGACTGGGAGTTCTGTGGAAACTGTTTGGGTAAGAATACAAGGACAGAACAATGGAAAGGACACCATTGTAGGCATTTACTACAGGCCGCCTGTGCAAGCTGAAGATATGGATGAACTCTTTATGCATCAAATCGCCAAGTTCTCCAAAAAATATGACATAGTTGTCATGGGAGATTTCAACTATCCAGACATTTGTTGGGAATCTCTCTCAGGCAAAACTAACAGGTCAAGGAAATTCTTATCCTCTCTTGCTGACAACTTTATCTTCCAAAAGGTAAAGGAGAAAACAAGGGGAACTGCTACCTTGGATCTAATCCTTATAAACAGGGAGGAAATGGTTGAGGAGGTAAAAGTGGCTGGGACCCTAGGAGGTAGCGACCATGCTATTTTAGAATTTTGGATAACTAGAGGCGGAAGACCTGTGAAGACTCAGACGTCAAGGTTAGATTTCAGAAAGGCAGATTTTAAGGGATTCAGAAAGAGAATTGGAGGGATCCAATGGCTGGATATCCTTAAAGACAAAAATGTCCAGGAAGGATGGGAAATCTTGAAAAATGAAATTCTCAAAGCACAGTTGTTAACAATTCCGAAAAGAGGGAAGAATAGGAAGCATTTAAGGAAACCAGGATGGATGAACACAGAGCTTAAGCACATGCTAAAAAGGAAGCAAAAAATGTTTATAAAATGGAAAGAGGGAGGCATATCTAAAGAAGAATATAATGCTGTCTGCAGAACCTGCAAGGCACAAATCAGATTATCTAAAGCTGAAAATGAATTGAGGCTTGCAAGAGATGTCAAAAGCAATAATAAAGGATTTTGGGGATATGTCAAAAGTAAAAGAAAAGTCAAAGATGCTATAGGATTTTTACAGGATGAAAATGATGAAATGGTAAGACAGGATGTTGAGAAGGCTGAACTTTTAAATTCCTATTTTGCATCTGTTTTCTCTCAGAAAGGAAATGTAACATCAACTGTTATTCACTGTCCTATTAAGGGAATAGAAGAATCCAGGATATCTATAAACAGAAAGATAGTGAGGAAACACTTAGCTAACCTAAATGTATTCAAGTCTCCAGGTCCAGATGAATTACACCCCAGAGTACTGAAGGAGATAGCAGAAGAAATTTTTGAACCCCTCTCCATAATCTTTGAAAATTCTTGGAGAACAGGAGAAGTGCCAGAAGACTGGAGAAGAGCAAATGTTGTTCCTATTTTCAAAAAGGGGAAGAAGGTGGACCCAGGCAACTATAGGCCGGTGAGTCTGACTTCTATACCAGGAAAGATCTTTGAACAAATTATTAAACAACATGTATGTCAATACCTGGATAAGAATGAAGTGATTAAACAGAGTCAGCATGGGTTTGTAACTAATAAGTCATGTCAGACTAATTTAATTTCCTTCTATGATGGTATTACTGATTGGGTGGATCAAGGAAATGCTGTAGATATAGTATATCTTGACTTCAGCAAAGCATTTGACAAAGTCTCTCATACAATCCTTATTGAAAAAATGACTAAGTATGGAATGGACAAGGCAACTGTTAGGTGGATTCATAACTGGCTTAGTGATCGGACCCAAAGAGTGGTCGTAAATGGCTGCACATCCAGTTGGAAGAATGTCTCAAGTGGGGTACCACAGGGCTCTGTCCTGGGCCCTGTATTGTTCAACATCTTTATCAACGATTTAGATGAAGGAATTGAGGGTAAACTGATTAAATTTGCTGATGACACAAAGCTAGGAGGGATAGCTAATACTAGAGAAGAGAGAGAGAGGATTCAAAAAGATTTAAATAAACTGGAGAAGTGGGCAGCAACTAACAGAATGGCTTTTAACAGGGAGAAATGCAAAGTACTACATCTGGGCAATAAAAATGAAAAAAGCATATATAGAATGGGAGGAATAGGGCTAAGTGACAGCACATGTGAAAAAGACTTGGGTATACTAATAGATCACAGACTGAATATGAGTCAACAGTGTGATGCAGCAGCAAAAAAGGCAAATGCAATTCTAGGATGTATTAACAGAAGCATACAGTCTAGATCACGTGAAGTAATTATTTCCCTCTACTCCTCTTTGGTCAGACCTCATCTGGAATATTGTGTCCAATTTTGGGCACCACATTTTAAAAAAGACATCAACAAACTGGAGCAAGTTCAGAAAAGAGCGACCAGAATGGTGACCGGTCTGCAAACCCTGTCTTATGAGGAAAGGTTGCAGGATTTGGGAATGTTTAGTTTGCAAAAGAGAAGACTGAGAGGAGACTTAATAGCTGTCTACAAATATCTAAAGGGCTGTCACATTGTAGAAGGATCAACTTTATTCTCATTTGCACAAGGAAAGACTAGAAGCAATGGGATGAAGCTGAATGGGAGGAGACACAGATTAGATATTAGAAAAAACTTTTTGACAGTTAGAGTGATCAATGAGTGGAACAGGCTGCCACGAGAAATGGTGAGTTCTCCTTCAATGGAAGTCTTCAAACAGAGGCTGGACAGACATCTAACTGGGATGATTTAGCGAATCCTGCTTTGAGCAGGGGGTTGGACCAGATGGCCCAGGAGGTCCCTTCCAACTCTACGATTCTATGATTCTATGAAGGAGCTGCTGAGAGCATAGGAGATGAGGGAACATTAGAGAGCGCAAGAGAGCAGGAGAGAGCAGAAGAAGGTGAGGGAGAACAGGAATGAGCACAGTAGGGCAGCAAAGGGCGTTAGAGTGCAGGAAGGAGCTGCTGAGAGCATAGGAGATGAGGGAACATTAGAGAGCGCAAGAGAGCAGGAGAGAGCAGAAGAAGGTGAGGGAGAGCAGGAATGAGCACAGGAGGGCAGCACAGGGCGTGAGAGTGCAGGAAAGAGCTGCTGAGAGCATAGGAGATGAGGGAACATTAGAGAGCGCAAGAGAGCAGGAGAGAGCAGAAGAAAGTGAGGGAGAGCAGGAATGAGCACAAGAGAGCAGCACAGGGCGTGAGAGTGCAGGAAAGAGCTGCTGAGAACATAGGAGATGAGGGAACATTAGATAGCGCCAGAGAGCAGGAGAGAGCAGAAGAAAGTGAGGGAGAGCAGGAATGAGCACAGGAGGGCAGCAAAGGGCTTGAAAGTGCAGGAAGGAGCTGCTGAGAGCATAGGAGATGAGGGAACATTAGAGAGCACAAGAGAGCTGGAGAGAGCAGAAGATAGTGAGGGAGAGCAGGAATGAGCACAGGAGGGCAGCTCAGGGCGTGAGAGTGCAGGAAAGAGCTGCTGAGAGCATAGGAGCTGAGGGAACATTAGAGAGCACAAGAGAGCAGGAGAGAGCAGAAGAAAGTGAGGGAGAGCAGGAATGAGCACAGGAGGGCAGCACAGGGCGTGAGAGTGCAGGAAGGAGCTGCTGAGAGCATAGGAGATGAGGGAACATTAGAGAGCGCAAGAGAGCAGGAGAGAGCAGAAGAAAGTGAGGGAGAGCAGGAATGAGCACAGGAGAGAAGCACAGGGCGTGAGAGTGCAGGAAGGAGCTGCTGAGAGCATAGGAGATGAGTGAACATTAGAGAGCGCAAGAGAGCAGGAGAGAGCAGAAGAAGGTGAGGGAGAGCAGGAATGAGCACAGGAGGGCAGCAAAGGGCGTGAGAGTGCAGGAAGGAGCTGCTGGGAGCATAGGAGATGAGGGAACATTAGAGAGCGCAAGAGAGCAGGAGAGAGCAGAAGAAAGTGAGGGAGAGCAGGAATGAGCACAGGAGGGCAGCAAAGGGCGTGAGAGTGCAGGAAAGAGCTGCTGAGAGCATAGGAGATGAGGGAACATTAGAGAGCGCAAGAGAGCAGAAGAAGGTGAGGGAGAGCAGGAATGAGCACAGGAGGGCAGCAAAGGGCGTGAGAGTGCAGGAAGGAGCTGCTGAGAACATAGGAGATGAGGGAACATTAGAGAGCGCAAGAGAGCAGGAGAGAGGAGAAGAAAGTGAGGGAGAGCAGGAATGAGCACAGGAGGGAAGCAAAGGGCGTGAGAGTGCAGGAAGGAGCTGCTGAGAGCATAGGAGATGAGGGAACATTAGAGAGCGCAAGAGAGCAGGAGAGAGCAGAAGAAAGTGAGGGAGAGCAGGAATGAGCACAGGAGGGCAGCACAGGGCGTGAGAGTGCAGGAAGGAGCTGCTGGGAGCATAGGAGATGAGGGAACATTAGAGAGCGCAAGAGAGCAGGAGAGAGCAGAAGAAAGTGAGGGAGAGCAGGAATGAGCACAGGAGGGCAGCAAAGGGCTTGAGAGTGCAGGAATGAGCTGCTGAGAGCATAGGAGATGAGGGAACATTAGAGAGCACAAGAGAGCAGGAGAGAGCAGAAGATAGTGAGGGAGAGCAGGAATGAGCACAGGAGGGCAGCACAGGGCGTGAGAGTGCAGGAAAGAGCTGCTGAGAGCATAGGAGATGAGGGAACATTAGAGAGCACAAGAGAGCAGGAGAGAGCAGAAGAAAGTGAGGGAGAGCAGGAATGAGCACAGGAGGGCAGCACAGGGCGTGAGAGTGCAGGAAGGAGCTGCTGAGAGCATAGGAGATGAGGGAACATTAGAGAGCGCAAGAGAGCAGGAGAGAGGAGAAGAAAGTGAGGGAGAGCAGGAATGAGCACAGGAGGGAAGCACAGGGCGTGAGAGTGCAGGAAGGAGCTGCTGAGAGCATAGGAGATGAGTGAACATTAGAGAGCGCAAGAGAGCAGGAGAGAGCAGAAGAAGGTGAGGGAGAGCAGGAATGAGCACAGGAGGGCAGCAAAGGGTGTGAGAGTGCAGGAAGGAGCTGCTGGGAGCATAGGAGATGAGGGAACATTAGAGAGCGCAAGAGAGCAGGAGAGAGCAGAAGAAAGTGAGGGAGAGCAGGAATGAGCACAGGAGGGCAGCACAGGGCGTGAGAGTGCAGGAAAGAGCTGCTGAGAGCATAGGAGATAAGGGAACATTAGAGAGCGCAAGAGAGCAGAAGAAGGTGAGGGAGAGCAGGAATGAGCACAGGAGGGCAGCAAAGGGCGTGAGAGTGCAGGAAGGAGCTGCTGAGAACATAGGAGATGAGGGAACATTAGAGAGCGCAAGAGAGCAGGAGAGAGAAGAAAGTGAGGGAGAGCAGGAATGAGCACAGGAGGGAAGCAAAGGGCGTGAGAGTGCAGGAAGGAGCTGCTGAGAGCATAGGAGATGAGGGAACATTAGAGAGCACAAGAGAGCAGGAGAGAGCAGAAGAAAGTGAGGGAGAGCAGGAATGAACACAGGAGGGCAGCAAAGGGCGTGAGAGTGAAGGAAAGAGCTGCTGAGAGCATAGGAGATGAGGGAACATTAGAGAGCGCAAGAGAGCAGGAGAGAGCAGAAGAAAGTGAGGGAGAACAGGAATGAGCACAGGAGGGCAGCACAGGGCGTGAGAGTGCAGGAAGGAGCTGCTGAGAGCATAGGAGATGAGGGAACATTAGAGAGCGCAAGAGAGCAGAAGAAGGTGTGGGAGAGCAGGAATGAGCACAGGAGGGCAGCAAAGGGCGTGAGAGTGCAGGAAGGAGCTGCTGAGAACATAGGAGATGAGGGAACATTAGAGAGCGCAAGAGAGCAGGAGAGAGGAGAAGAAAGTGAGGGAGAGCAGGAATAAGCACAGGAGGGAAGCAAAGGGCGTGAGAGTGCAGGAAGGAGCTGCTGAGAGCATAGGAGATGAGGGAACATTAGAGAGCACAAGAGAGCAGGAGAGAGCAGAAGAAAGTGAGGGAGAGCAGGAATGAGCACAGGAGGGCAGCAAACGGCGTGAGAGTGCAGGAAAGAGCTGCTGAGAGCATAGGAGATGAGGGAACATTAGAGAGCGCAAGAGAGCAGGAGAGAGCAGAAGAAGGTGAGGGAGAGCAGGAATGAGCACAGGAGGGAAGCACAGGGCGTGAGAGTGCAGGAAGGAGCTGCTGAGAGCATAGGAGATGAGGGAACATTAGAGAGCGCAAGAGAGCAGGAGAGAGCAGAAGAAGGTGAGGGAGAACAGGAATCAGCACAAGAGGGCAGCACAGGGCGTGAGAGTGCAGGAAAGAGCTGCTGAGAGCATAGGAGATGAGGGAACATTAGAGAGCGCAAGAGAGCAACAAAAAGTGAAAGGAAAAAGGAGAGTCGAGAATGTATGCAAGCATAATAATAATAATAAATTTTATTTTTATAGCGCCGACATATTCCGCAGCACTTTACATTTCAGAGGGGATTTGTACAGACAATAGACATTACAGCATAACAATAATCACATACAGTAGATTATAACAGATACCAAGAGGAGTGAGGACCCTGCTCGCAAGCTTACAGTCTATGAGGAAAGAGGGAGACACGAAAGGTGGGTGGTATCATAGCATCATAGTGAGAGTGCAAGAGAGCGGCTGAGGGCTCAAAACACTGAGTGAAAGCCAGGAGAGAGCCATAGGATGATGACTGAGTGTTGATTATAACAGGGTTGGAGTGACCCAAGGGAGCGGTCCATTAGAAGATGAGGCATCATCAGCTTTCTGAGTGATGTCGGTTCCTCACCTCCTGGACAGTGGCGCTCAGCGCTCGCTGCCTGTCGCGGAGGATGTGCTGACTCTGCCGATCTCTGACCACATATGTACCAGCAGAATAATGGGAAGTCATGAGCGGCAGCAGAGTAAACATCTCTGATGCACAATATCCATCTCCAAATGTCAGGTGGGCTCCTGGGCCCAGACATGAGGTGTGCGGAATAAATCAGAAGCTCCCAGGGCACCGCCTCGTGCTGTGCGACGCTTGGCGCTGTGTACACCTTATTATAGCTGCTATTAAATCTCTGAAATGACTCCATTATTGAGTGCTGCGCAGAATGCGGCTACTTTCTTCTGACCGTCCCCGGGGACCCTCCGAACCAAGAGCGCCCCCCTCCAACTGGTGTAAGGTGAGGACCTGCGCTTGTTTCACGTGTTATCTGACTGAGTCCATCCAACGACAACGTCCGAGGGGAGCGCCACTCAATCCGTGCTCCGCGCAGAGCAAACAGCAGAGCCGACGACCCTCGCTACCGCCTGCGCCGACCTCCACCTGTAATGTAAACGGTGAGATGATTAATACGATGCCCCGACCCGGAACCCTAATCTAGGAGAGACCCTCGGCGACATTCCTGCACACGCCCCAAACTCTGCGGCTGACAATCACATGAGCGCGACAAGGGCACGATGGCGATGATGAGAGCGCACAGTGCCATCATCACAGGCAACCGATCACTGGCATGACTTTATCAGCATGGTCACAGGAGGGCACCACTTGTCCACAGAGCTCACACTCTCATCACAGAGACATTCAGACATCTCCCAGCTGCAGTGCAGGGGGCTTCGCTCCCTTGGGACCCCCACACACAAGATGAGGACATGAGTAGTGAATTAATAGCTTTCTTCCTTCAGAGCTGAGCTGAGAAGCCAGGGGTTAAGTGCGGCTGATTACTCATTTCCTGGAATTTTCACCAGGAGCTGGAGGAGAAGGCAGGTGAATCCAAGTTACCCCTGCGCCTCCCCCACTGACCAGATGTGAGGGGACGAGATATGGGGGCAGCATGAGTGGCGCTGAGAAATAACCCCATTACGCCAGCCAGATGCGGACACTGACAGCTTGGGGCCCCTGTGCAAGAAATGTGTCTGGGTCCCCCTCCTTTTATGGCAACAAAGCTACATATATATAGTATATATTGTAGGGATTCGCTCTGTTAGGTAACGGCAGGGCTGCAGTAATGAGGCAACACACAGGCTTCACGTCCAATTTCAGAGGTTTAATGTCACGTTGCAAACAGCAGATTAACAGAAAATAAGGAAAAACATAAATGTACTCCAGCTTGGAGAACCACTGGTCCCAAACTCACCCCTTGCACGGGACGGGCGTAACTAAGCGGCTGCCAGGTCCTGGCATCCGCCAGGTGCCATTGCCAGGGTTGTTGAGAGTCTGGCTGCTATAGTCCTGCAGCACGGGAATCCTGTATACAAGTTTAGGCTAAGTCCAGCCAAGTTCCTGTAACTTCCACACACACTCACCATGTGCCAAATACCAACCTCCATTACATAGCCCATAACCCCTCCCACAAGTGAGGTAAACATCACATGGGCTGATCACGTGACCACGACAACATCGCAGGTCCAGTCTTTAGGGAAAAACCCGGCCAAACATTAACCTGCTGGGAGAAATGTATCTCCCATCCAGTAAAACCTCTTTACTGTACCACATACCTCCCTCCTTTGTTCATCCCTAGGGGGGTGGACACATGACATACAGTGAACTCTGGACAGGGCATCTGCATTCCCTGTAGTCTGCCTGCCCGATGTTCTACTGAAAATTTAAAATTTTGCAAGGACAGAACCCACCTGGTGACTTGGGTATTCCTCTCCTTAGCTTGACTCATCCACGTAAGAGGGGACTGATCTCTCACCAACCAAAATGTTCTCCCCAGCAAATAGTAGCGCAATGACTCCAGTGCCCACTTGATGGCCAGGCACTCTCTCGCCACAATACTGTACTGTCACGCCGCTCCTCTCATCGCCGCGGCCGCCGCCGGCCTCGCCGCCACCGACCGACCCCGGCACTCTTTCCCATCCTCGACGTCCCTGCGCACTCCCACTCTGCCTCCTGCTTCCTCTCCTGCTCCCCGACGGGCGCACGGCCGCGCTGTGTTTAGGAGCGCACGCGCACTCCATTCTCCCTGAGGGTGGTCGCTCCTGTCACTCTGCTCTCTGCCCTTTGACGACCCTGACCCTGCACATTCTCCCTATCAGGCCACCTCTTCCTCCTGACGGTGCCTGATTGTCATATGTGCTCACAAGTGATCCTGGCCCCATGTCCCTCTGCGCTTGTCCCTGTCTGCAGCTCCTATTGCCTGTTCCTGAATCTCATTTTCCCTCTCCGTTTTCCTCTCTCCTAGAGCCTGCCTGCCCGTGGTTCCTTCTCGTCCTGTTCCTGTGTCTTGACCGTGTCTTCCAGTCCGTGCCTCTGCCTTGCTGTCTTCTCCGTATTGCTGCCGTGCCTGCCTCTGTTCCAGTCCTGCCCGTCTCCCATGTACCTGCCCTGTTGGTCCACCGCCAGCCTCTCCGGTCTCCCGCTGTTACCTCTGACTCCGTCCTCTAGGTACCAGCTGCCGTGGTGATAGTCTCTCTTGGGCCTGCCCCTAATGCTTCCTGTATAGGGGGTGGTTCCCCAGGTCAGCTCGCCCGAGGGAGGTTCATTGCCACGGTCCAGCGGGTCCACTCCAGGAGTTCCTCCAAAGTCCTCACAGTACAATCAGGCCATGGACCCCGCTGGTACCTCTGCCGCCGCCCAAAAGGAACTGACACTCAGATCTACCTCTCTGGTCCAGACGTCACCTCTCTACTGTCCAGAATCCCAGAGTGTCTATCAGCCATATCCTTCTTCTTCTCCTCTCGCTTCCTCAAACTCAATGTAGACAAATCTGAACTCATCCTCTTTCCTCCATCTCACAGATCTTCCTTACCTGACCTAGCTATAACAATTAATGACTAGTGTTGAGCATTCCGATACTGCAAGTATCGGGTATCGGCCGATATTCGCGGTATCGGAATTCCGATACTGAGTTCCGATACTTTTAGCATATTGAATACCAGAATCGGAAGTTCCCATAATGCTATGAGCCAGTTTGATTTGATTCAGCCAATGACAATCCTCAGAAGTGTGGGCACATCCTGTTAGGCATGTAGGCATGTTAACTATTGGCATGGCTATGATTAGCTGCTGAAATTATGTCATGATGCACTATAAAAGCCGCCGCCGCTATTTCTGGTCACTCTGCTGTGAATTCAGTTAGGGACAGGCTGCTGTTCAAGACTGTGAGGGACAGTTAGAGATAGCGATTTTCACAATCATAGTGTGCTTTACCCAGGCTACATAATCCACCACTGTAGCTTTCTTTTGCCTTGCAGCAGTTTTCACAGCTGTCTGCAAGGTCTGTGTGAGTTCAGCTCACGCTGAGTAGTGTGTCCTGCAGCCACGTCAGGTTGTAGGCCGCTCAGCGTGCGTCACTGCCTCACACATATTTTTCTTTTATTGCAGCTCATTTGTTATTCTCCTATTAGTGTGCATCCATCCGTATCCATATACGTTGGTTGCAAACACTATAGGAGTAGACAGCGGAGCCTCTCTGCAGCCTTTCAGTGCTAGTGCCCACTTATCTGCACTGTTCACGGCTGTCTGAGAGGTCTCTGTGTGTGAGTGCAGCTCACGCTGAGTAGTGTGTCCTGCAGCTACGTCTGGTTGTAGGCCGCTCAGCGTGCGTCACTGCCTCTCACATATTTTTCTTTTATTGCAGCTCATTTTTTATTCTCCTAGTAGTGTGCATCCATCCGTATCCATATACGGTGGTTACAAACACTCTAGGAGTACACAGCGGAGCCTTTCTGCAGCCTGTGAGTGCTAGTGCCCACTTATCTGCACTGTTCACGGCTGTCTGAGAGGTCTCTGACTGTGTGTGAGTGCAGCTCACGCTGAGTAGTGTGTCCTACAGCTACATCTGGTTGTAGGCCGCTCAGCATGCGTCACTGCCTCACACATATTTTTCTTTAATTGCAGCTCATTTTTCATTCTCCTATTAGTGTGCATCCATCCGTATCCATCTACATTGGTTGGTTGCAAACACTATATAGGAGTAGATAGAGGAGCCTTTTTTTCTGGCTTGTGCCCTTCAGCTGCAGCCAGAATAGTATTACCCTATTTTTTGGAGCCTCATCTTTTGCATTGTACCTTCCTGCATTGTAATAGCTCCAAAAAGTTTGTGATACTATCGCTTTAAAATCTTTGGTCACATCCTTTTAGTTTTTTTGAAAAAAAAACCAAAACAAAATAAAGTTTACCAAACACTCCATTTGACAGTTGTGTAGGCCACATTAGCATATATTAAAGTGTAGTCCACACACACTTCATAAAATTAGTGTTTCTTATACCTGTTACCAGCTGTTCAGGAATAAGCACACTAAGGCCCCCCGTTGTACTTTTCTGCCTATCTTTATCAGTCTACCAAGATGAAGAAGGCAGGGAGTAAGGCACGTTGGCGTGGGCGTGGAATTTCAGCAGGGAGAGGACGTGGGGATTCTGCAGGGAGAGGACGTAGGCACCCGTTAGGAGCATTCCTCTTCCAAAAGCCAAAACGGGCGCTCCCAAGACTTGCAGTGCGTGGTCCTTTTTTGACACAGTTGCAGATGACATTTGCTTTGTCAAATGCAAGCTGTGTCATCAGAAAGTCAAAAGAGGGAAAAATGTCAGCAACCTCAATACCACAAATATGTGGAAACATGTGCGGACCAAGCACGAGGTGGAGTTACACAGACACACTGAAGACGTAGGCCAACGTACAGCACCACCTACCACCTCTTCAGCTCGTGTTGGGGCCTCTTCCTCCAGCTCACACACAG
Source organism: Dendrobates tinctorius (assembly GCF_039654945.1). Taxonomy (NCBI): domain Eukaryota; kingdom Metazoa; phylum Chordata; class Amphibia; order Anura; family Dendrobatidae; genus Dendrobates; species Dendrobates tinctorius. The sequence goes on along the minus strand of NW_027361862.1, from coordinate 348,513 downwards.
CTGGTTCGGCTTCCTCACAGGATCGCCATGGAAGAACCTCTGGCACTGTTGTCCGGAGACCCAGTGACATTCCACCCACAGCACCACGTTCCCAGTCATTCTCACACTCCCAGGCCACTCGACAGCCATCGGTAGCACAGGCATGGGATAAAAGGCGGCCATACTCGGCAAACCATCCCCGAGCACAGGCTCTGAATGCTGGCATTGCCAAACTACTGGCCCTTGAAATGCTCTCATTCAGGCTGGTGGAGACTGACACCTTCCATAACTTCATGGCATTGGCAGTCCCACAATACACCGTGCCCAGCCGCTTTTATTTCAGCAGGCAAGCCGTCCCTGCCCTGCAAAAGCATGTGGAGGGAAAAATTAAACATGCACTACTAAACGCCATCAGTAGCAAGGTCTACCTGACCACCGATGCGTGGACCAGTAACCATGGACAGGGACGATACCTTTCCCTCACTGCCCATTGGGTCAATGTTGTGGAGCCGGGTACAGATCTGGAGAGTGGCGCTCTACGTGTTCTGTCAACTCCACGGATTGCAGGAATCCAGTCTGTACACATTGACTCCTCCTCATACTCCAGTTCCTCAGAATCAGCGCTGCAGGAGCCTGTTACGACCGATATGAGCACAGCTGTGGCCAAACGTCAACAGGCCGTACTGAAATTAATTTCTTTGGGGAATCGAAGCCACACAGCGCAGGAGCTCTGGAATGCCATCAAGCAGGAGAGCGAGGTGTGGTTTGTGCCAGCGAATCTCCAGCCAGGCTTGGTAGTGTGTGACAATGGCCGAATTCTGGAGGCAGCTCTGGGCCTAGGCAACCTCACTCACATCCCATGTCTGGCACATGTGCTCAACTTGGTCGTGCAGAGCTTTCTGAGGGACTGTCTGGATCTTGATGCACTGCTGCACAAGGTCCACATAGAGTGCGCTCACTTGCGGCGTTCCAGCATGGCAAGATAGCGCATTGCAGCTCTGCAGCGCCTATTCCGCCTTCCGGAACATCGCATCATATGTGACCTACCCACCAGGTGGAATTCAACGTTACATATGTTGGAGCGGTTGTGTGAGCAGCAGGCAGTAGTAATGGAGAACCAGCTGCATCAGGCGCAAACAAGTCGCACTGTGCATCGGTCACACTTCAGCACCACTGAGTGGGCCTCTATGAAGGACATCTGCCTCGTTTTGCATGCCTTCGATGATTCCACGCAGATGGCGAGTGCAGATGATGCACTAGTCAGCATGACTGTCCCCCTTATCTGCCTGCTTCAAAAAACACTGCAAGCACTAAGGGATGAGGTTTTGGAGGAGGTGGAGGATGAGGAGTCACAAATGCCATCTGCTTCTGGACAGTCTGCGCAACGTGGTTCCTCACAAAGGCCTAGGCAGGGGACACTTTGTGAGGAGGATGAGGAGGAGTCAATGGAGAAGGAAGACATCTCTCCAGAAGAGGGAGGTACACAATGCTCTAGTAGTCAGTATGTACAGTGAGGGTAGGGTGATGCAGAGCAGGCAGAGATGACGCCTCAAGCAGGGGACAGCGTTTCTTGGGCAGTTGGGAGTCTGCAGCACATGGTTGATTTCATGCTGCAGTGCCTGCGAAATGACGGCCGCATCGCCCACATTCTCAACACGGCTGATTATTGGGTGTACACCCTCCTAGATCCTCGCTACCGGGACAACTTACAAAGCCTCATAACACCGTTGAACCGGGAGCGTAAAATGCGGGAGTATCAAGACACACTGGTGCATTCCATCATGTTCTCCATTCCACCCGAGAGCAGTGCTGCTAGTGTGGTGCCCCTGAGGCTTCAGTCACCACAGAGGTACTGCACCTTCTCCTAAGGTGTAGTACCCCACCATCCAGGTAGGCTGGGAACTCCTGACCACGCTCCACACCTGCATTCCATACACAGGATAGTTCAGTGGGGCCACCTAACAGCTTCAGGCTGGGGGTTAGCAGAGCACCCCTCGTGGAACCCTGCTTCGTAACACGAGATGTGCTGGGAGGCGGGTGGAGAGAGATGATGCAAAAGAGTGGGAAGAGTGAAAGTTGGTAGTTGGTTAGAGGAGAGAGAAGAGAGAAGATGGGTGTCTGAGGGACGTGCTGCAGCAGGTCCCAGTGATCTGGGCTGCTGGCACGAGAAAGACCAGAGAAAGAGACTGATAAGATTGATAACCTAACCTTCCATAAGAGAGAGAGAGAACAGATCGGAACAAAGGAGAATAGAAGGACGGTGGGAAGCAGGTTGAGAAAGAGAGAGAACCCTTCCAATCCAGAGAGCGCAAAGGCCGGGGCCCGGTCCCCGAGGTTGATTGGATCTTTATGTCCGGCAACAGACAACGGAGGAGTAGTAAGCCGCTAACGCCTTGCTCCCATCATAGACTTGGGACACAACAGCAACTGAATAGAGAGCCGGGACGCAGTGAGGAGTCCCCGAAGCAGGCTACAGCTGTCTGTCATACAAGTAAAGACTAGGAACACCTAGAGAGAGACATTCCAGGGTAACTATGTACTGGAGTGCTTCGCACCTAAAGGAGCATTGGAGGAGTCGTTCAGTAAGGTACATGTTGGCGGAGTATGGCAGGGAGAATCCTATCCTGCCTGAAGGTTGGCTGGAGCCCTGACCTGGAGAACACGGTACGGAGGCAGGCAGTTGAGTGAACTTCAAACAGTGAGTAAAGCTTTGGAACCGCATACTCTGGTGTCCTCCAGTTATTCCCGCACCACTACACCTGGGCACCAACCTCCATACCATTCTGCGCCTCTCCTCACCCATTGCACCTACACTGCCCTGGGACTACAGCTCCACCTGTGGGGAGCTATACCATCTCTGCTGCACCACACCATCAGTCCCAGCAGATCTGCATGCATAGTTGGCTCAACACCTTACTTGCCAAACACCACGGGTGGCGTCACAAACTATTCTACCATCAACTACATCACCGCCATTGATATTGGGCGCCCAGGGCCACGGACCGGGTGGCCGCTGCTGTGACACTTTCCCGCCTGACACCGGCCCGGTACCGAGTACCCCGCTGCCCTGGGTGTGCGAGGGTGACCCACTAGTGCTTTACAAAGTAGCTCTGTGCGTCGAGGCAGTGGAGGAAGCGCTGCACAAAGAGGGAGCAGAGGCAGCGCCTCAGCACAAGGCAAGACCAGTATGGCCCAAAAGTTTTGTGTGCCCGCCACAAATGTCTACACCATCACAGATGGCTCCAGTCAGCAGGAGGCAACGTTTCTGTCAGATGGTGACAGACTACATGTCTTGCCCTGTCAGTGTACTCCCAGACGGCTCTTCCCCCTTCAAGTTTTGGGTCTCTAAGCTGGATACAAGGCCAGAGTTTAGCCAGTATGCTTTGGAGGTGCTGGCTTGCCCTGCTGCTAGTGTATTATCGGAACGCGCCTTTAGTGCCGCAGGTGGTGTACTAACAGACCGTCGCACGCGACTATCCTCCGATAACGTTGACCAGCTTACTTTTCTGAAAATGAACAAGGCCTGGATCTCGACCGGAATTTGCCAGTCCTCTTCCAGAATAAATAATTGGTTGGCAACAGTATCCAGGTCTCCTGTTGTGTTCATGTTTCTACCACCTGAACTGTAATCCCTGGGCTCCAACACCGCCAGTTGTTGCTCAGAAGTGCCGTCTACACAGAAAAAAAGCTGCTCTCCTGCTGTGTGTCCGGCAATATCTCCTGCTCCCTCCACATTCAAACTACATCACATTTTACACTTGCTCCAAGTAGGCCTCAGCCTACACCATGATTGATCCTGGGCTCCAACATCGCCAGTTGTTGCTCAGAAGTGCCGTCTGCACAGAAAAAAACACTAGCTCCTGTGTTAGTGGGGTTCAGTAACACCAGCTGCTCCCCTGCTGTGTGTACGGTAATATCTCCTGCTCCCTCCAAAATCACACTACATCAGATTTTAAACTTGCTCCAAATAGGCCTCAGCCTACACCATGATTGATCCTGGGCTCCAACATCGCCAGTTGCTCAGAAGTGCTGTCTGCGCAGAAAAAAAAACTAGCTCCTGTGTTAGTGGGGTTCAGTAACGCCAGCTGCTCCCCTGCTGTGTGGACGGCAATATCTCCTGCTCCCTCCACATTCAAACTACATCACATTTTACATTTGCTCCAAGTAGGCCTGAGCCTACACCATGATTGATCCTGGGCTCCAACATCGCCAGTTGTTGCTCAGAAGTGCTGTCTGCACAGAAAAAACACTAGCTCCTGTGTTAGTGGGGTTCAGTAACGCCAGCTGCTCCCTTGCTGTTTGTACAGCAATATCTCCTGCTCCCTACAAAATCACACTACATCACATTTTACACTTGCTCCAAGTAGGCCTCAGCCTACACCATGATTGATCCTGGGCTCCAACATCGCCAGTTGTTGCTCAGAAGTGCCGTCTGCACAGAAAAAAACACTATCTCCTGTGTTAGTGGGGTTCAGTAACGCCAGCTGCTCCCTTGCTGTTTGTACAGCAATATCTCCTGCTCCCTCCAAAATCACACTACATCAGATTTTAAACTTGCTCCAAATAGGCCTCAGCCTACACCATGATTGATCCTGGGCTTCAACATCGCCAGTTGTTGCGCAGAAGTGCCATCTGCACAGAAAAAAACACTAGCTCCTGTGTCAGTGGGGTTCAGTAACGTCAGCTGCTCCCCTGCTGTGTGTCCGGCAATATCTCGTGCTCCCTTCAAAATCACACTACATCAGATTTTAAACTTGCTCCATGTAGACCTCAGCCTATACCATGATTGATCCTGGGCTCAAACATCGCCAGTTGTTGCTCAGAAGTGCTGTCTGCACAGAAAAAAACACTAGCTCCTGTGTTAGTGGGGTTCAGTAACGCCAGCTGCTCCCCTGCTGTGTGTACGGCAATATCTCCTGCTCCCTCCACATTCACCCCGCATCAGATATTAAACTTGCTCCAAGTAGGCCTCAGCCTACACCATGGTTGATCCTGGGCTCCAACATCGCCAGTTGTTGCTCAGAAGTGCCGTCTGCACAGAAAAAAACACATGCTCCTGTGTTAGTGGGGTTCAGTAACACCAGCTGCTCCCCTGCTGTGTGTCCGGCAATATCTCCTGCTCCCTCCACATTCAAACTACATCACATTTTACACTTGCTCCAAGTAGGCCTCAGCCTACACCATGCTAGATCCTGGGCTCCGACACTGCCAGTTGTTGCTCAGAAGTGCCATCTGCACAGAAAAAAACACTAGCTCCTGTGTTAGTGGGGTTCAGTAATGTCAGCTACTCCCCTGCTGTGTGTCCGGCAATATCTCCTGCTCCCTCCAAAATCACACTACATCAGATTTTACACTTGCTCCAAGTAGGCCTCAGCCTACACCATGATTGATCCTGGGCTCCAACATCACCAGTTGTTGCTCAGAAGTGCCATCTGCACAGAAAAAAACACTAGCTCCTGTGTTAGTGGGGTTCACTAACGCCAGCTGCTCCCCTGCTGTGTGTCCGGCAATATCTCCTGCTCCCTCCACATTCAAACTACATCACATTTTACACTTGCTCCAAGTAGGCCTCAGCCTACACCATGATTGATCCTGGGCTCCAACATTGGCAGTTGTTGCTCAGAAGTGCCGTCTGCACAGAAAAAAATGCTAGCTCCTATGTTAGTGGGGTTTAGTAACGCCAGCTGCTCCCCTGCTGTGTGTCCGGCAATATCTCCTGTTCCCTTCAAAATCACACTACATCAGATTTTAAACTTGCTCCAAGTAGGCCTCAGCCTACACCATGATTGATCCTGGGCTCCAACATCACCAGTTGTTGCTCAGAAGTGCCGTCTGCACAGAAAAAAACACATGCTCCTGTGTTAGTGGGGTTCAGTAACACCAGCTGCTCCCCTGCTGTGTGTCCGGCAATATCTCCTGCTCCCTCCACATTCAAACTACATCACATTTTACACTTGCTCCAAGTAGGCCTCAGCCTACACCATGCTAGATCCTGGGCTCCAACACTGCCAGTTGTTGCTCTGAAGTGCCGTCTGCACAGAAAATAACACTAGCTCCTGTGTTAGTGGGGTTCAGTAGCACCAGCTGCTCCCCTGCTGTGTGTCCGGCAATATCTCCTGCTCCCTCCACATTCAGACTACATCACATTTTACACTTGCTCCAAGTAGGCCTCAGCCTACACCATGATTGATCCTGGGCTCCAACATCGCCAGTTGTTGCTCAGAAGTGCCGTCCGCACAGAAAAAAAACACATGCTCCTCTGTTAGTGGGGTTCAGTAATGCCAGCTGCTCCCCTGCTGAGTGTCCGGCAAAGTCTCCTGCTGCTTCCACATTCAAACTACATCAGATATAAAACTTGCTCCAAGTAGTCCTCAGCCTACTCCATGATTGACCCTGGGCTCCAACACTGCTAGTTGCTGCTCAAAAATGCCATCTGCACAGAGAAAAACACATGCTCCAGTGTTAGTGGGGTTCAGTAATACCAGCTGCTCCCCTGCTGTGTGTCCGGCAAAGTCTCCTGCTGCTTCCACATTCAAACTGCATCAGATATAAAACTTGCTCCAAGTAGGCCTCAACCTACTCCATGATTGACCCTGGGCTCCAACACTGCCAGTTGCTGCTCAGAAGTGCCGTCTGCACAGAGAAAAACACATGCTCCAGTGTTAGTGGGGTTCAGTAACACCAGCTGCTCCCCTGCTGTGTGTCTGGCAATGTTTACTGCTGCCTCCACATTCACACTACTACTGATTTCAAACTTGCTCCAAGTAGGCCTCAGCCTACACCATGATTGATCCTGGGCTCCAACATTGCCAGTTCATAGAATCATAGAATCACAGAATCATAGAATCGTAGAGTTGGAAGGGACCTCCTGGGCCATCTGGTCCAACCCCCTGCTCAAAGCAGGATTCGCTAAATCATCCCAGTCAGATGTCTGTCCAGCCTCTGTTTGAAGACTTCCATTGAAGGAGAACTCACCACTTCTCGTGGCAGCCTGTTCCACTCATTGATCACTCTAACTGTCAAAAAGTTTTTTCTAATATCTAATCTGTGTCTCCTCCCATTCAGTTTCATCCCATTGCTTCTAGTCTTTCCTTGTGCAAATGAGAATAAAGTTGATCCTTCTACAATGTGACAGCCCTTTAGATATTTGTAGACAGCTATTAAGTCTCCTCTCAGTCTTCTCTTTTGCAAACTAAACATTCCCAATCCTGCAACCTTTCCTCATAAGACAGGGTTTGCAGACCGGTCACCATTCTGGTTGCTCTTTTCTGAACTTGCTCCAGTTTGTTGATGTCTTTTTTAAAATGTGGTGCCCAAAACTGGACACAATATTCCAGATGAGGTCTGACCAAAGAGGAGTAGAGGGAAATAATGACTTCACGTGATCTAGACTGTATGCTTCTGTTAATACATCCTAGAATTGCATTTGCCTTTTTTGCTGCTGCATCACACTGTTGACTCATATTCAGTCTGTGATCTATTAGTATACCCAAGTCTTTTTCACATGTGCTGTCACTTAGCCCTATTCCTCCCATTCTATATATGCTTTTTTCATTTTTATTGCCCAGATGTAGTACTTTGCATTTCTCCCTGTTAAAAACCATTCTGTTAGTTGCTGCCCACTTCTCCAGTTTATTTAAATCTTTTTGAATCCTCTCTCTCTCTTCTCTAGTATTAGCTATCCCTCCTAGCTTTGTGTCATCAGCAAATTTAATCAGTTTACCCTCAATTCCTTCATCTAAATCGTTGATAAAGATGTTGAACAATACAGGGCCCAGGACAGAGCCCTGTGGTACCCCACTTGAGACATTCTTCCAACTGGATGTGCAGCCATTTATGACCACTCTTTGGGTCCGATCACTAAGCCAGTTATGAATCCACCTAACAGTTGCCTTGTCCATTCCATACTTAATCATTTTTTCAATAAGGATTGTATGAGAGACTTTGTCAAATGCTTTGCTGAAGTCAAGATATACTATATCTACAGCATTTCCTTGATCCACCCAATCAGTGATACTGTCATAGAAGGAAATTAAGTTTGTCTGACATGACTTATTAGTTACAAACCCATGCTGACTCTGTTTAATCACTTCATTCTTATCCAGGTATTGACATACATGTTGTTTAATAATTTGTTCAAAGATCTTTCCTGGTATAGAAGTCAGACTCACCGGCCTATAGTTGCCTGGGTCCACCTTCTTCCCCTTTTTGAAGATAGGAACAACATTTGCTCTTCTCCAGTCTTCTGGCACTTCTCCTGTTCTCCAAGAATTTTCAAAGATTATGGAGAGGGGTTCAAAAATTTCTTCTGCTATCTCCTTCAGTACTCTGGGGTGTAATTCATCTGGACCTGGAGACTTGAATTCATTTAGGTTAGCTAAGTGTTTCCTCACTATCTTTCTGTTTATAGATATCTTGGATTCTTCTATTCCCTTAATAGGACAGTGAATAACAGTTGATGTTACATTTCCTTTCTGAGAGAAAACAGATGCAAAATAGGAATTTAAAAGTTCAGCCTTCTCAACATCCTGTCTTACCATTTCATCATTTTCATCCTGTAAAAATCCTATAGCATCTTTGACTTTTCTTTTACTTTTGACATATCCCCAAAATCCGTTATTATTGCTTTTGACATCTCTTGCAAGCCTCAATTCATTTTCAGCTTTAGATAGTCTGATTTGTACCCTACAGGTTCTGAAGACAGCATTATATTCTTCTTTAGCTATGCCTCCCTCTTTCCATTTTATAAACATTTTTTTCTTCCTTTTTAGCATGTGCTTAAGTTCTGTGTTCATCCATCCTGGTTTCCTTAAATGCTTCCTATTCTTCCCTCTTTTCGGAATTGTTAACAACCGTGCTTTGAGAATTTCATTTTTCAAGATTTCCCATCCTTCCTGGACATTTTTGTCTTTAAGGATATCCAGCCATTGGATCCCTCCAATTCTCTTTCTGAATCCCTTAAAATCTGCCTTTCTGAAATCTAACCTTGACGTCTGAGTCTTCACAGGTCTTCCGCCTCTAGTTATCCAAAATTCTAAAATAGCATGGTCGCTACCTCCTAGAGTCCCAGCCACTTTTACCTCCTCAACCATTTCCTCCCTATTTATAAGGATTAGATCCCCTTGTTTTCTCTCCTACCTTTTGGAAGTTAAAGTTGTCAGCAAGAGAGGATAAGAATTTCCTTGACCTGTTAGTTTTGCCTGAGAGAGATTCCCAACAAATGTCTGGATAGTTGAAATCTCCCATGACAACTATGTCATATTTTTTGGAGAACTTGGCCATTTGATGCATAAAGAGTTCATCCATATCTTCGGCTTGCACAGGCGGCCTGTAGTAAATGCCTACAATGGTGTCCTTTCCATTGTTCTGTCCTTGTATTCTTACCCAAACAGTTTCCACAGAACTCCCAGTCTCTGAAGCTTCAATCTCTGTGCAGATATACGCGTTTCTAACATACAATGCGACACCTCCTCCTCGTTTATCAAGTCTGTTTCTTGCAAATAAGTTGTAACCTTCTAGTCTTGTATTCCAATCATGTGTATTGTCCCACCAAGTTTCAGTGATTCCAATGACATCATATTTCTTTTCCTGTGTTAGTAGTTCCAGTTCTCCTTGTTTGTTGCCCATGCTTTGTGCATTAGTATAGAAACATTTTAGTTTGTGATTGGTTTCTCTTTCTCCAATATTTTTATTAATTAGATTCTTTCGTCTTTGTTCTTCCTTTCCACTTCTAATAGCAGAGTTCTCAATAGCATTTGTCAGGTGTATGGCTTTTTCTGGTCTTTTGCTTCCCTTCCCATGTTGTTCTAGTTTAAAGCTCTCCTTACAAGTGTAGCAAGGCGACTTCCAAATACATGTTTTCCAGTCTTCGTAAGGTGCACCCATCTCTAGCAAGTAGTCCATCGTATAAGTAGTTCACTCCGTGATCCAGAAATCCAAATCGTTGCTGACGGCACCATCGACGTAGCCAGTTGTTCACCTGCAGAATCTTATTCCACCTCCTTGTTCCATGGCCATCCACTGGGAGGAGGGAAGAGAAGACCACCTGCGCTCCCAGTTCTTTCACTTTCTTGCCTAAGTCTTCAAAGTCTCTGCAGATGGTTTCCAGGTCATTTCTTGCAGTGTCATTTGTCCCCAAATGTAGTAGCAGGAATGGGTAGTCATCTGTAGGTCTGAAGAGTCCTGATATCCTGTCAGACACATCTTTAATTTTTGCACCTGGAAGACAGCACATTTCTCTTGAAGTTATATCCGGTCTGCAGATAGCGACCTCTGTTCCTCTCAGCAGGGAATCCCCCATGACCACCACTCTCCGTTTCTTCTTCACAACATTCTTCTTTCTCCATCCAGGAGGACTCTGAAGGCGTACAAGGTTGCTGTTTGTTGGCAAAGTCTTATCCTGATGTATTTCTTCATCGTTTTCCTGCGTGAGAGCCTGGTACTGGTTCCTGAGCAGTATGGGTGCTGACTGCCTCCTGATCCTCCTGCTTCTCTGGGTCACATGTCTCCATTCCTCTGTTTCTTCAGGTGCACTTCGAATTTCTTCTCTTTCTGTAACATGAAGAGATAATTCTGCTCTGTCCAAGAACTCTTCACCTTCCTTAATGATCTTCAACGTAGCTAACCTCTCTTCGAGATTTTGCAACTTTTCCTCCAACAGGGACACAAGCTTGCATTTGTGGCATGTGAAGTTTGGCTTTTCCACTGGTAAATCTGTGAACATGTAGCAAGAAATGCAGCTCACCAAATGGTTCCTGGCCTCTTCCATCTTGAGATTTCTTAAAAGCGATGAAAGATGAGCCAAGATTCGGCACACGGTTTTTCCGATTTCTTTTCAGCTGCAACGGCCAAAACCCAGTGATCATTGAGCTCGCGGAGACTCTTCACTTATCCCAGAAGGCACTGGCAATATGCAAATGATCTCCTCAAGACTCTTCCCCTGGTTTTCCAATTTCCTCTTTTCAGCTGCAACGGCCAAAACCCAGTGATCGTTGAGCTCACGGAGACTCTTCACTTATCCCAGAATGCACTGGGAATATGCAAATGATCTCCTCAAGACTCTTCCCCTGGTTTTCCGATTTCCTCTTTTCAGCTGCAACGGCCAAAACCCAGTGATCGTTGAGCTCGCGGAGACTCTTCACTTATCCCAGAAGGCACTGGGAATATGCAAATGATCTCCTCAAGCTCTTCCTGATCTTGTTCCCCATTTGGTAAGTTGGGCATTCTGGACAGCGCATCATCATTGGCATTCTTATGCCCCGCCCAGTACTTGATGGTAAACTCGTAGTTGGACATCACTGCTCCAGCGCACCTAGCTTGGCGTTTTCCAAGTGAGTCAGTGGATTGTTGCCCGTGAAAATGGTAAACTTCGCCGAAGCCAGGTAGTGTTTGAATCGCTCGGTCACAGACCAGACTATGGCGAGAAACTCTAGTTTAACACTAGGGCTACTGGACTCGTGACCCCGCCTAGAACTACTGAAAGGAGTCATTTTGACTCCTTGCTTGTTTTCGTTTATTTTTAGAGTTTCATTTGTGGTTATTTATTAATAATTATATTTTTTGTAATGTATTATTATTGTGAGATCCAACAGTAATGCTTTTGATTGTTTTTTTTCTGCTTTTCTTATTTTTCTACAGAAAATAACAATAATTATAATAGACGTTTTTCAAACATTTTTTTTTATTCAAGTGCACACATATAAACAACAACTGAAGAACAAAAAGCAAAGAAAATGTAGGTGGAGGAGCATAAAAATGAAAATATGGCGCAGAATTCACCTTCTAAACATTTGGTGTTTCGCATTTTAGGCATTGCCTTTGATTTATGGCAGTACATTGCCCACACAAAGACTTACCACAAGTCTTACAATTGCCGACAGATCTATTTTTCTTGCACTTTTCTTTGATCTGGCAAAATTTTGTTTGAACCATCACTTCTGAGCATGTAGAAACTTGGGACGTGGAACCCTTTTCCCTATCTGTGACATAAGGACCACTCAACTCTCTCACAAGCGTTTGCAAAAATGCCTTGTGTGACATTTTTTGGTACAGGTACAGAGCGGAGTTTCATACCTGAAGCTCCGCTCCGAACCCCGGGCTGGAGCCGCTGTCTGGGACGGAGCCGTGCTCGCGCGTAAGCAAGCGCTGCTCTGTCCCTGACAGCGGCTCCAGCCCGGGGTTCGGAGCGGAGCTTCAGGCATGAGCGGGCAGGTACGGCCTGTATTGCGGCAAGAATATCCAGATGGCTATTCAGCCAGAATTCTGCTAGTGTGCACAGGCCCTAACTCAGTGTGTGGAAGAACAAATAAATACACATAACTACTTACCTTCTGGATTTGTTCCTTCTGAGTCTTCAGATTCACTTGATATGTTCTGAGGAATGAAATCTTCATCACTGTCAGAATCAAATACATGTTCCTGCAATTCGGATTCGGATTCATCCTCCGGTATGGATTGCAAAGTAGCCAGAATATCCTGAGGCTTTATCAAACATCTTCTCTCCATATTCCTCACAAATTCCATAATTCTACATAGTTCCCTGCTGAAAAATAGAAATGAAATGAAAACTAAAAGAAATAACTGTTCTGCCACCTTCAAAAGTAGGTGGGCTGAATCAGTTGACAGACAGCTAAACTATTTCATAACAATTCATACCTGTAACAGTCTGCGTCTGTTCTCTTTGTCTCTTCAGCTGAACTGAAAGTAAAGTTACTATCCAGAATACTGTCTCCTGCTAGGACCTTAGAAAAACACCACCCTTCATTAGCATAAGATAAGAGCCTAGAGTAAACAAGCTATTTTGTTCAGCATTACACAGTAATACAAGCAGGTAAAACACAAGGAAAATGTGAAAAGTTGACATGTAAATTGAACTACATCTATATGAACATCAGGGTAAATAAGACAGAGTGAAAAAATTATGCACAAAACTTTATAGCAACATTTAGTGACAAAAGGACCTCAAAATATAGTAGGGAGTCAAAATGACTCCCTTCAGTAGTTCTTGGTAAATTTTGAAAAAAACGCGCACATTTTTCACCAAAATTATTTATTCTTACAAAATCTTTTTTCACATCATATTTGAGGAAAAGTCACCGAGTTTCAAGCCGGAATTCTGAAAAATGTAGTCACAGAAGAGAAATAAAAAATGAAAGGAGTCAAAATGACTCCATCAGTAGTTCTAGTGTTAAAGGAGCTCTAGTTGTCAGGGTTCCTTTCAGTGGGACGAAGCTTCCGGCTGGCGTAGGCGATTACTCTTTCTCTGCCTTTCTGCACTTGGGACAGCACTGCTCTCAATCCTATGTTGCTGGCATCGGTATACAGTATAAAGGGTTGGTCATACTCTGGGTAGGCCAGGACTTCATCTCCCGTATGAGCCAACTTCAACTGGGTGAAGGATTTTTCTAGTTCGTCATTCCAGTCAAACGTAGGACTCTTCTTCTTGGCCTTCTTGGGCTGACCCACGAGAAGGTTTTGCAGGGGTGAGGCTATTTCAGTGAAGCCCTTGATGAACCTTTGGTAGTAGCCTACCAACCCGAGGAACTGACTTATTTCATGAATGTTGATGGGCCTCTGCCAGTCCTGGATAACAGTGACTTTGTCGGGGTCTGGTGACACGCTTTTTGCACTCACTACGTGGCCTAGGTACTACACCTTGGGCTTCAGGAGGTGGCATTTGGATGGTTTCACTTTCAGGCCAAAGTTGGACAGGGCCTTGAACACCTCGGCCAGATGCTCCAAATGGTCTTCGTAGGTCTTGAAGAAGACAATGACGTCATCTAGGTACAACAGAACTGTCTCAAAGTTCTTGTGTCCGAGGCAACAATCCATCAACCTCTAGAACGTTCCTGGTGCATTGCAAAGCCAGAATAGCATATAGTTGAATTCTGAGAGGCCCATCAGTGTTGCGAAGGCGGTCTTCTCTTAGTCTGCCTCTGCCATGGCAACCTGCCAATACCCACTGGTGAGATTTAAGGTCGAGAAATAGTTAGTGGTTCACAGTGCAGAGAGTGATTCTTCTATCCTAGGTAACAGATAGGCATCCTTGTGGGTATTGCTGTTAATTCACCTGTAGTCAACAAACATCCTCATTGTTCCATCTTTCTTTCTAATGAGGACTAACGGAGCTGCCCAGGAGCTACAACTATCTCTGATTACCCCAGCCCCCTTCATCTCCCGTAACATACTCTTGGCACATTGATAGTATGCTGGGGGTACAGCCCGGTACCTCTCTTTAGTGGGTGGATGATTTCCAGTGGGGATATGATGTTGGACCCCTTTTACCTGCCCAAAGTCTAAAGGGTGTTTGCTGAATACCCGTTCATACTCTTGAACCACCCAGTAAGCCCCATTCCTTTGGTGTGAATGGGTTGAGTCAGTGTCTATGGGTCGCCCTCCCAGAGCTGTGGGGTACTCGGTACCGGTGTTAGTGGGATGTGGAGTCACAGTGGCGGTGACCCAGTCCGTGGCCCGGGGCGCCCAAACCTAGGGTGGTTTGTAGTTAATGAAGTGGAATAGTTCGTGACGCCACCTGTGGTGTTTGGCAAGCAAGATGTTAAGCCATCGCTGCGTGCGGATCCTCTTGGGCTGATGGTGTGTTGCAGCAAAGATGGTGTAGCTCCCCACAGGGGAAGCTGTAACCCCAGGGCATTGTAATTGATATAGATGAGGATAGGCGCAGGCGGTGTGAGGAATGCTGGTACACAGATGCAGCGGTGCTGACGGTGTTAGCGCACAAATGAATGGAAGACACCAGGGCTTGCAGTTCCAAAGCTTTACTCACAGTCCATGGTATACACTGGTGCCTGCCTCTGTGCCGCATCCTCCGGGGCAGAGACTCAATCAACCTCCCGGGCAAGTCAGGATTCTCCTCTCCAACACTCCGCCAACATGTACCTTTCCTGAACGACTCCTCTATTGCACCTTAAGGTGTGAAGAGCTCCAGTACCGTGGTACTCTGAAGTTCCTCCTGTCAGATTTTCCTAACATCTCTGCTTGTATGGCAGACAGCTGTAGCCTCTCTCGGGACTCCCTTCTCCAGAGTCCTGGCTCTCTATTCAGTTGCTGTTGTGCCTCAAGTCTTAGGTGGGAGTAGTGCATTTACAGCCAACAACTCCACCAGTGTCTGCTGCAGAACCATAAGTGTTCATACAACCTCAGGGACTGGGCCCCGGCCTTGCGCTGAGAACCTATAGGCAGGGTTCCTCTTCCAACCCACAACTCCTCTCTGTTCTTCTACTCCTTCGTTCTGCACTGTTCTTTCTCTCTCTTATGGAAGCTTAGGTTGCAGTTCTACGTCTTTCTCCTTCTGTTCCTTTCCCGTGCCAGCTGGCTCAGATCACTTAGGCAGCTGCAGCACTCCTTCTTCTCTCCCTCTTCTAGGGATCTCCTTCCTCTCGGACCCGTCCTCAGACTTTCCTGACTGACTGTCCTTCTCCCGCCTGACCTCCGGTCAGACTGACCTGTAATTCTAAACCTTCCCAACCTTTTATATGGATCTCAACTCCACCCACCTCCCAGCACATCCAGTGTTCCATGCAGGGAACCACCAGAGGTGCTCTGCTACTCTCTAAGCACTGAGCCGCAATGTGGTTGTGCAGAACTACCCTGTTGTGCTGCCATTATCATTTTCATATGATGTTTTATATTTCCGCGTTATGTTTCTTGGTGCTACCAAGTTCTTTAAACTTCTATTTGTTCTTTAAATAATATTTGGTTTATTGGGAATCATTGGGGCCAAAAGAGGATCTCCTTGTAGGATGAACCAGTGTTTCTCCAGCAATTTACGTACAATTGATCTTGAATGACAGAAGGTGGTTATCAAACTTCATTTATTCCTCTCCAAATTCACCCCAGGTGTCCTATTTTTTTCCTCCTTTTTTTTTAAACACAAATCTTTTGTGAAATTGCATGTCCTCTTATAAGCATCTTTTAAAAGATTTTTTGGGTATCCTTTCTCTACAAACCTCTTCCTTAGTATTCTAGATTCAGTTTGGAAGTCTTGGTCAGAAGTGCAATTTTTCCTTATTCTCCAGTATTGGCCATAGGGTACATTATTCACCCACCCGGGGAGGTACCTACTTTCAAACCTAAGGAAGCTGTTGACATCAACCGGTTTGAAATGTGTTGCAGTGGACACCATCCTGTTATGAATGAGTCACCGAGGAGGAAAAAACAAAAAGCAAGCTAAGCCCAGAAAACCGGAGAGGTTGGTAACTAGCGGATTGCAGACCCCTGATCCTATCCACAACAACTAGCAGTAGCCGTGGAGCGTGCCTACGGTGGTCCTAGATGCCTCGTCACGGCCGGAGAACTAAATAAGCCTAAAGAAAGAAAGGGAAAATCTAAACTGCCCCAGAGCAGACCCCAAAGCAATAGACAGCCCCCAACATGTATTGTCGGTGAAACAAGATGAAAACACAAACACAGGTAGAAAGATAGGCTGAGCAAATGATGGGGCCCTCGCTAACTAGAAAGGACAGAGAAGCTGCTGTCTGCAATCAAGCAAAAACCCCTGCCAAAAAGAATGTCCAACACGTCTGATAGAAAAAGGCCCTGAAGTCGCTAGACTTCAAATCACTATATCAGCACTCAGGTATATTCTGAAGACAGAGCAAAAGAGATCAACTGATCAGAGACAAAAAGGGGATTCAGCCCAGTCCCAGCCAGAGCTGGCTGAACACAAAAACCAGACAAGTAAACCAGACAAAAACTCATATGAACAATAGCAGAGAAAACTTAGCTTTAGGAAGGCAGGAACCAAACTGGAAACCAGGAGCCACAGTCAGGAAAAATCACCAGCAAGAAACTAGGGAGTCGGCTGCCTTAAATCCAATCAGAAACTCCTGATGCCCAATCGCAGTCCTCTTCCTCAGGTGGCCGGTCTCTGCCATTTAGATCAGCTTCATTAACTCCCTTCACCAACAGAGGGAGTCCAGATAGAGAACTCACTACTCCTCTGTCAGCACAGCCAGCTCCATAACCCTCATCAGAAGCCAGAGGCAAACCCGAAAATGAGCTCACGACACCATCCCCAGGCTGTCAAGCCGCATCCATAAGTCCAAATACTGGATGGAATTGGTGGAAATAGTAGCCGTAAAAGTTAGTCCCCAATCATTCATATTGAGATTGTTAGCAAATGTTTCTGCCTCTTCAACCGACCCCCTCTATAGGATAAACAAATCATCAATAAACCTTCGGTAAAAGGCCACCCCTTCTTTTTCAAGACTGGGATGCACAATGAGGACGGACTCCACTGCACCCATGAATAAATTGGCATAACTGGGTGCGAATCTCGTCCCCATTGTGCATCCCTTTAACTGGTGGTAGAGTTCTCCCTCAAAAGAGAACACATTATTACTCAGGATGAACGAGATGGCTTTCAGTATAAATTCCCTTTGCTCAACTGGCATAGTAGTATCATTCATTAAGCAGTCATTAACCACTTTAAGGCCTAGTTCATGCGATATATTGTTATAAAGGGCTGTAACATCCAATGTTATCAGGATGCATCCCTTCATTGGGGGTAAATCAATCAGCTCACTGATAAGTTACGATGAGTCCCGCAAGAAGGATTTTAACTGTTTTACATGTTTCTGTAAGAATAAATTTACGTAGTGAGATAACTTGCATGTTAGGGACCCACAAAATCCACAAATCTGGAAATCCAGGAACACCAATTATTACATGTGTGGGCACCCTCACTGAGCAGGTATCTGAATGGGTAGAGGGTATTCTTAAACCACTGGTGAAGGATACAACTAGCTACATTCAGGACACAACTGACCTATTGAATAAACTAGCAGCAATAGGTCCTCTACCAGAAGGAACCATCCTGGCCACCATGGATGTGGAATCTTTGTACTCCAATATCCCACACCAAGATGGATTAAATGCCTGCAAATTCTTCGTGGAAAACACAGGGACTGATGCTGATGCTGTGGTGGAACTTATAAAATTCATCCTCACTCACAATTACTTTGAATTTGACAACAAGATCTATCTACAGGAGATTGACACAGCTATGGGAAGTAAAATGGCTCCACAGTATGCAAATCTTTTCATGGCCAAGCTTGAAAGCGACTTTGTGTCCTCATGCCCCATCAGGCCCCTGGCCTACTACCGCTTCATTGATGATATTTTAATCATCTGGACGGTGTCTGAACAACAGCTAAAGACGTTCCACGAACAGTTTAATCAATTTCATCCCACCATCAACTTAACACTCAACTACTCCTGCACTGAGATTAACTTTTTGGACACCATCATTAAGATAAAAAACAATGAAATAGAGACATCCCTGTATCAGAAGCCAATCGACCGTCCAACATACCTTAAATGGGACAGTTTCCATCCAAAACACATAAAGAACTCTATTATCTATAGCCAAGCCATCAGATACAATCGTATATGTTCCATGGATAGAGACAAACACCTTGGTCGCCTCAAAAAGACCTTTTTGAATCAGGGCTACAATCCAAGAACAATTGAAAATCAAATTACAAGAGCCACCAGAATGTCAAGGAATCACCTGCTACATTACAAAGCTAAAGAAGAAAATAACCGGGTGCCTCTAGCAGTCACCTACAACCCAAATCTGGAAGTGCTAAGGGGAGCTGCATGGAAATTACAACCTTTACTACGAAAAGATGCCCGATTACAATCCATATTTCCAGACCCCCCAGCAGCCCTGAACCTGATGGATTTTTGACTTTGCCAAACATTGTGGATTCCTCATGGTGCCACTGCGGACCCCTATTCCCTTGAGGGGGATTGATGCTACCCCTTTGGCAGAGAATAAGCCCCAGTTTTGGACCCAGGTGATAATGCGGGTCGCCCCGGACCACCAAGAGAATTGTAAATTTTTGGTGTTGCACAATTTGCATGATACTATTGTTCTGGGTTTTCCTTTGTTGCAGACCCATAATCCTGTTCTGGATTGGAAATCTGGGACTGTGGTGAGTTGGGGCTGTCAATGTGTTCTTAGTGACACTCCGGTTTTCTCCACCTCTCCCCAGTCTCATGATGTTCCTGACTATTTGGCTGATTTTTCTGATGTATTTAGTGAGAGTAAGTCTGCGTCTTTGCCTCCTTATAGGAGTTATGACTGTGCAATCAAGTTAGTGCCCGGTTGTAAATTTCCCAATGGTCGGCTTTTCAACTTATCGGTACCTGAACATGATGCTATGCGATCTTATATCAAGGAGTCGTTGGAGAAGGATCATATCAGACCATCCTCGTCACATTTAGGTGCCGGCTTTTTCTTTGTGGCCAAGAAAGATGGCACATTGAGGCCATGCATTGACTATCTTCTCCTTAATAAAATCACTGTTAAATATCAGTACCCGTTAACCCTGATTTCTGATTTATTCTCCAGCGTAAAAGGTGCTAGTTGGTTTACCAAGCTTGACCTCAGGGGGCGTATAATCTTATTCGCATCAAGCATGGTGATGAACGGAAGATGGAGTTTAATACTCCTGAGGGGCATTTTGAGTACCTGGTGATGCCTTTTGGGCTCACTAATGCCCCTTCCGTCTTCCAATCTTTCATGAACGATATTTTCCGTGACTTTGTGGATACATTTTTGATCATTTATCTGGATGACATTTTGATTTTTTCCAATGATTGGGATTCTCATGTGGAACATGTTTGGACTGCATTCCGGATTTTGAGAGAAAATGCTCTGTATGTTAAGGGATCGAAATGTCTCTTTGGCATACAAAAAATTTCGTTTTTGGGATTCATTTTGTCCCTGTCTGCTATTGAAATGGACCTGGTCAAGGTCCAGGCCATTTATGATTGGGTTCAGCCCACTTCCTTGAAGGCTATCCAGAAATTTTTGGGTTTTGCTAATTTCTACCGTAAATTCATAAGTAATTTTTTTGGTATTGTTAAACCACTGACGGATCTGAACAAAAAGGGCGCTGATGTGCTGAATTGGCCTCCACAGGCAGTCTCGGCGTTTCGGGAGCTTAAGCGGAGATTCACTTCTGCTCCTGTTCTACGGCAACCTGATGTTTCTCTCCCATTTCAGGTGGAGATAGATGCTTCTGATTTTGGTGCAGGAGCCGTTTTGTCTCAAAGACATCCGGTAACCTCAAAGATGAATCCTTGTGCCTTCTTTTCTCGAAAATTTTCCCCATCTGAACGTAATTATGATGTGGGGAATCGAGAGTTGTTGGCTATGAAGTGGGCGTTTGAAGAGTGGAGACATTGGTTGGAGGGGGCCAGACATCAAGTTGTGGTCCTGACCAACCACAAGAATTTGATTTATCTTGAATCAGCCAAACGCTTGAATCCTAGACAGGCTAGGTGGGCCTTGTTTTTCACGTGTTTTAATTTTGTGGTCTCCTTTCTTCCGGGCACTAAGAATATTAAGGCGGATGCCCTCTCTAGGAGTTTCTTTGCGGATTCTCTTGCGGTGACAGAGCCTACTAACATTCTAAATGAGGGTGTGGTTCTTTCTGCTATTTCACCCGATTTGAGACTTGCCCTGGAAGAATTTCAGGAGGATAAACCTGAACGATGCCCTATGGGGAAATTGTATGTCCCCGACCAGTGGAGGAAAAGAGTAATGTCTGAAATTCATTGCACCCCGTTAGCTGTACATCCTGGTATTTTTGGTACCAGAGATTTAGTGAGTCGATCTTTTTGGTGGCTTGCTTTATCTCGTGATGTCAGGAATTTTGTGCAGTCCTGTGGGACTTGTTCTCGGGCCAAACCCTGTTCTCGTTCTAGTGGATTGTTAGTGCCACTGCTGGTGCCGAGGAGGCCATGGACCCATATATCAATGTATTTTATTTCCGACCTCCCTGTCTCTCAGAGAATTACTGTTATCTAGGTGATCTGTGATAGATTTTCCAAGATGGTCCATCTTGTACCACTGCCGAAGTTGCCATCTTCTTTTGAGGTAGTGCCCTTGTTTTTACAGCAGGTGGTTCGTTTGCATGGTATTCCGGAGAACATTGTATCTGACAGAGGAGTCCAGTTTGTTTCCAGATTTTGGAGAGCTTTTTGTTCTAAACTGGGAATTCAGTTGTCTTTCTCCTCTGCGTTTCACCCTCAGACCAATGGGCAGGGCCGGCTCTAGGTTTTCATGGGCCCCGGGCGAAAGAGTCTCAGTGGGCCCCTTAGCACTTCCCACATTCATGATGCACAGGTATGGTAGAGAAATATACAGTAAGTATAGTACAATGCCAGATATTTCACTTCTTACATTACATGAGTGATATCTATTGTAAATTCTACAATATCTCAGAAACCGGCGAATCCTCAAAGCGCACAGTGTGTGATGTGGGGGGATTCAAAAATTTTCATTTTAGACCAGCCAGTATAATCCTCCGTACAGTTTTATGGGCACCACATAGTCCTCCATACAGTATAATGAGCGCCATACATTGTTTATACAGAATAATGGACCCCATATAAAATAATGGATCCCATATAAGGCTGCATACAGAATAATGGACTCCATATAATACCCCATACAGGACGGGCCCCATATATTGCTCTATACATAAAAAACCTCTCCTCGCTGGCCGCAGGTCCGGACTCCTCAGCACTGCCATCTTCCGGCTCTCTGCACTGTGACTGCTCAGAGCAGAGGGCGCACTGTTGTCATGTCATCGCATCCTCTGCCCTGAGACGTCACAGAGTCAGGAGTCGGCAAAGACACCGGAGCTGGCAGGTGCGCATTCCAAGTGCCAGGGCCCTCAGCAATTGGGGTGCCCACTTGCGAGCACTGGCACTGGGTTCCCCCGACTCACGGACCCCATAGCATGCCGGTGTCCCCAACGACGAGGGGGCCCCCTGCTTACTCAGGGTCCCGGGACTTGCCCGGGCGCAGCGGGTTGTGACGCCGGCCTGTGTTCACATGTACAGCAATCATCCGTTAGACGAGATCCTGCAGTAATCCGCTGGCAAAAAGGTTGCGCAAACACAACTTTAGTCCGTTTGTAAGTAACTGATCTTTGCTGGGTCCCTTTATATAAAACCGGATCTGTTAATTGGCATTTTTCTTTTTCTTTTGTAACGGATCCAGTTTTTGCTTAGTGGATCACATGACCACTCGCTCCCGCCACAGGAGAATCCTGACAGTGCACACTATGCACCATGTGAGGCTTCACAGGTTACATAGAGTGATTGCAGACTTTCATTCCAAACCTGGACAAGTGCTTTAGACTTGGAAAATGCCTGCAAATCGACCCAATAAATGTATACGAAATTACCAACAAACTATTTCAGGAAAAGGTCGAAAAAAAAGTGTAGACGCTTCAGGAAAAAAAATATGATGCAAAATGCCAGCGTTTTCTGAGGCGGCTTCCACATCACTCAATTTCACCTCCCTGTAAAAAACATGGTGTGAACATCCCCTGAGGTGGAAGCTAGGACTTGTCAGCACTGTATAATGCGCACATAGACGTGCCTCATATGCGGACAGAGCAGACACAGCAGCTCAGACTGTAGGTGCTGTGGGAGCCGGCAATAATGGAGGTGAGGCGCGGGGCTTCTTGTCAGTGAGGCATAGAATTGTAGAGTTGGAAGGGACCTCCTGGGCCATCTGGTCCAACCCCCTGCTCAAAGCAGGATTCGCTAAATCATCCCAGACAGATGTCTGTCCAGCCTCTGTTTGAAGACTTCCATTGAAGGAGAACTCACCACTTCTCGTGGCAGCCTGTTCCACTTATTGATCACTCTAACTGTCAAAAAGTTTTTTCTAATATCTAATCTGTGTCTCCTCCCATTCAGTTTCATCCTATTGCTTCTAGTCTTTCCTTGTGCAGATGAGAATAAAGTTGATCCTTCTACAATGTGACAGCCCTTTAGATATTTGTAGACAGCTATTAAGTCTCCTCTCAGTCTTCTCTTTTGGAAACTAAACATTCCCATGATGTGTAGTAGTTGTTGTCAGGAGCAGTGTGCCTGCGCAGTCCGGGCGCAGCCTCCGCTCCTCTCCAGTGAGCGCCGTGCGAGCTGCTGGCGGCTGCAGTGGGACCAGTTGTTGGATTTAGCCGGAGCCGCAGCTGTGAGGGGCACTTCCGGCCTTCTTCTGCACCTTAATGCCCCATCCCCAGCTGCCCTCCTCACCAGCTCCCATCCTGCTACTAGCACCTAGCCCTCTTCCCACCCCATCCTCCATACAACAAGGAAGTGATGGGCAGGGCGGGAGCGCTGCAAAGATGGGCCCACCCCATGGGACCCCTATACATCACGGTGCAAGGGGGACGAGTGGGGACCCCTATACAACATGGTGCAAGGGGGAGGGGACCCCTATATATCACGGTGCAAGGGGCAGGAGGGGGACCCCTATATATCACAGTGCAAGGGGCAGGAAGGGGACCCCTATAAACCAGAGTATGGAGGGAGTAGAAGGCCCCCTACATACCACAGTGCAGGAGAGGGGTAGGAGTATACACCACAATACTAGGTAAGGAAAAAGACCCCTATATATAGGAAAATCAATAAGGGGCTACGGCGTGCTGTAGGAGACAGCGTGAGTGGCCCCCCGTCTCGCCAGGGCCTCGGCACTTGCCCGGGTGCGCCAGGTGCTGACGCCGGCCCTTCCAATGGGCAAACTGAAAGAGCAAACCAGACCTTGGAAACCTATTGTCAGGATCCTGTCAGCGCCGGCGTGCAGCCTCTGCTGACCAGGGACTCACCTGCACTGTAGGGGGGCCCGGGGTCAGGTAAAGATACACAGGACCTGTGGACGCTGAAGTTTAGCAAGCAGTCAAAACCAAACAGACATAGAAGGTACCAAGTAGAATCCAAAGCAATATCCAGAGAACAGACCGAGTCATACACAGAGAATCAAGCAACCAGAACACAGCACAAACACACTCAGGGGTCACCACACAATGCCAAGGGCGAAAGTATAACTGACGGGGATGGGAGGGTCCTGAGGCTATAAGAAGCCTCTCCCAGAACCAGAGAGAGGACACAATCATAGCCCCAGGTGTGCAGGTAAGCCTGCACTGGGATCACAACCTTTAACCCCAGAAATGCCAGTCGTCAGCACTGGTTCCAGACATTAACCCCACGTGTGCGAGTCAAACCCGCACTGAGATCATGACACCTATTAGAGATGTTTTGTGTCTGCTGATCAAGATGACTGGGTCTCTTTTTTGCCCTTGGCTGAATTTGCTCTAAATAATAGGGCTAGTTCTGCCACTTTGATGTTTCCTTTTTTCTGCAACTTAGGGTTTCATCCTCGGTTTTCTTCAGGTCAGGTGGAGGCTTCAGCCTGTCCAGGTGTTGATTCTGTGGTAGAGAGAATGCAGCAGATTTGGGATCAAGTAGTGGATAAGTTGTCTCACTCTCAGGAGAAGGCCCAACGGTTTGCCAACCGGCATAGGACTGTTGGTCCCCGGTTTAAAGTGGGTGATATGGTTTGGTTGTCCTCAAAAAATATTCCTATGAAAGTTGCGTCTCCAAAATTTAAGCCAAGGTCCATTGGACCTTATAAGATTTTGGAAATCCTTAATCCCATTTCTTTCCATTTGGCTCTTCCAGGAACGTTCAAGATTCACAACGTCTTTCATAAATCTTTGTTGAAAAGGTTTGTGGAGCCAGTAGTTCCCATGGCTGCTCCCCCTGATCCTGCATTGGTTAAGACTAATCTGGAGTATGAAGTAGAGAAGGTATTGGATTCTTGTCTGGCTAGACGGGGACTCCAGTACTTGGTCAAGTGGAAAGGTTATGGTCAGGAGGATAATTACTGGGTCTTTGCTTCAGACATTCATGCCAAGAGATTGGTTCGCGCCTTTCACTGGGCCCATCCTGATCGGCCTGGTGGCGTGGGTGAGGGATCGGTGACCCCTCCCCAAGGGGGGGGACTGTTGTGAACACGTTTGACCTGGCCTCTGAGTTTGGGCTCCCTCTAGTGGTTGCTGCTGGTAATGGAGCTGGTCTAGCTGACAGAAGTCAATCACCTGAGCAGGATGATTGGAGGTCAGGTGTTACAGACTGGGGAGATTTAAGTGAACAAACTTCCCTCAGCTCTTGCCGGTGATTTGGTTTGCTTCCTGGGTTAGTTAATTAGTTAGTTAATTCTGTGGCTGTGCCGAGGTGTCTAGGGCATCGTAGGTACGTCCCACTGCTATTTCTAGTTGTGTTGTCAGTTTAGGGGTCTGCAATCTGCTAGCTGCCAACCTCTCTGGCAATCTGGTTGCTTAGTCTATTCCCCGTTATCCTCCTCGGTTACCTAATCATAACAGGAAGCATACCATTTGGATTCTTTGCTGGCACAACCTCCAAGGGACTTATTTCTTGTGTATAAGAATGGTGTGTGGATTTAGGGGCAACGCCTGTATATACCTGAACCGGTCAGATCGAGAGTATTGCAACTCACCAAGATTCTAAGATAGCTGGGCATAGAGGAGTTCTAAAGACACAAGAATTTCTTTCTCATTTCTTTTGGTGGCCACTTACAGATAGGACGTTCTAAATTATGTCACTTCATGCAAAGTCTGTGCAAAATGCAAAACACCACGCTCCTCACCAACGGGTCTATTGCAACCCCTACCCACCCCGTCCCGCCCATGGGAATCCATTTCTATGGACTTCATTGTGGAGTTACCAACCTCTCAAGGGAAGAACACCATTCTAGTGGTGGTGGATCGGTTAACAAAAGCAGCTCATTTTATTCCCTGTGTCGGCTTACCCACTGCAAAACAGACATCAGATTTAATTATTCAAAATTTGTTTTTCTTTCATGGAGTACCGGATGAGGTCATTTCAGATCGAGGGGTGCAATTCACTTCAAGGTTTTGGCAGAATTTCTGTGCTGCATTGGACATTAAAGTAAACCTTTCTTCTGTTTGTCATCCCCAGACTAATGGACAGACAGAACGGACCAAATCAGACCCTGGAGTAGTATCTCCGCTGCTTTATCTGCCACCTACAGGATGTTTGGATGGATCTACTTCCATTTTCTGAGTTCTTCTATAACAACTCTCAGAGCGCTTCCACTAAGCAGTCTCCTTATTACGCCAGTCTAGGTTATCATCCTATCATCTTCCTCGATTTCCCGCAGATACACCCTTGCCGGCTGTGGATGAGAGAATCACGTCTTTACAACAGAATATTGATCTTCTAAAGGAATATCTGGAAATGGCTCAGGAAAGGTACAAGAAAGCAGTAGATAAGTTTCGTAAACCTGCACCAGCTTTCAAGGTAGGAGACTTGGCCTGGCTGTCAACCAGAAATCTTAAATTGAGAATCCCATCATCCAAATTGGGACATAAGTACATTGGACCCTATTAGATCAGTAAGATTATGTGTGGGAAGAAGGGCCCCCGCCGAGTGTCCGGGCTGGAACCAAGGGGACCGTCACCTAGGTTCCGGGGGAGACTATTCCCGGGGGACAGAGTTCAGGGACGGACCGTGGAGATGGACAGATGGGCTAGGGGAGGAGCCAGTATAAAAGTGGTGGGGAACGCTAGTCACGGTGACTCAGCAGGCCAGGACCGAAGCAGCAGGAGACCGTGGGAGCGACTGAAAGCCAAAGTGACTGACCAGGGCCAGGAGAGACATTCACCTTGGACACCAGAGGGACGGTGCCCAGACAACCATCCGAGAGCCACTGCCCCGCTTCAACCCGCGGCAGCCTCTCCCCAGCCCACGGCTGCGGCCTGCCCGCGGTCGCTCGTGGCCGTCGCCGCCTCGCTCCAGCCCACAGCTGCAGCCTGTTTCCCGCCACCCACAACCGCCCTGCTCTCACCTGTGGCCGCGGCAAGTCCAGTGCCATTGGTGGCCACCACTGTCCCTCTCCGGTCCGCAGCAGGGGCTGGGCCGTTGCTCGCCGCAAATTCCCCATTGCAGCTGTTAGCTGCACAGGTGGCCTGCCAATTGCCACCCCGCATCGCTGCCGCTTGCCCCAGTCTGGGGACTGCAGCCCATCCGTTCAAGGACTCCTCCAGGGCCTATGGTGCCCCGGTGTCACCGGAGCGTCGGAATGCTCGGAAACTTCGTCAACTCTTCAGCAGCTGGGCGCAGCGGCTGCTATGCCAAAGAACCCACTTCCAGAACGCCGAGGGATGTCAGGATGGCTAAGATGACTATATAGTTAAGGACCCGTAGTCGGCCATACCGCGGCCCTATAGTGACTGGCTTTTGCTGGACGTAGTCGTGTTCTACCTGTTTGTGTTTGCTTGTATAGAGCCCCTGCGAGGGCAACTCTTGTTACCCCTGTGATTGGTCAGGCTACGACTGAGGACAGCTACCTCTAAGGCCTATAAACGTTAGTACTAAAAGCACCAAACCGTCTCGCGCCTCGTCACTGCGTCCTGCGTACCTGCTAGTACCACATTTGGCGTAGTCGGCAGGATGCAGTCTCTGAGCGCAGACGGCGGTGCACCCAACTAGAGTGGGACTGCGGGTGGTGCCGATAATGGGGGCCCCCGCTCCAGCATCTCTCTGGGGGCTATGCTAAGTAACCTGCCCCGGTTTTCTGGCTCCAATACACTGCTGTGGAGCTGGACAGAGCGCATGCGGGGCCTCTTCCGCATGCATCCGATGACCCCCTATTTAGAGGCTGAGGTGGCCCTCATCGCGTTAGATGGGGAAGCCCGGAAGTCAGTGATGTTGAGACCCCCGGGACACCGCAACACCTTTGCCATGGTCTTGCAGATTCTGAAAGAAACCCACGGGGATCCAACAAACGTGGGAGAGTTGAGGACCCGGTTCAGTCGGATGCAGGGGGAAGGAGAGACCATCACCCAGTATATGAACGCCCTCCAGGAGCTATACACAGCCATAGAGCAGAAGGACGGAGTAGGGGTAGGGCCCATCGACATTACCCTGCGCGACCAGTTAGTGACTGGACTCCAGGACCCGTTAATCAAGCAGGCATTGCAGGAGCAGATCTGAGTGAACCCATGTATAGCTTTCTCTGAGGAGGGGAGTCAGGCCTGGGTGCGGGAGCAGGAGCAGGGGGTGACGGTTCCCGTGGGGAAGGCCCAGAGCATGGAGGCATCTGTAAGGCTGGTTTCACATTTGCGGTTTTTTTCGCGGTAATTTAGCGCTAAATAGCGCATGCGTTTTTTTCCTATACTTTGCATGGGATGCGCTTATGTGCGCATACACATGCGTTTGTACGCGTTTTACCGCGCATGCGTTTTTTTGCGGTATGCGCTCGGGCGCACAAAATGCAACTTGTTGCATTTTTTGTGCGTCCGATTTGCCTCAAAAAAACGCATGCGCGCAATGCGTTTTTTTACAGCAAGACACCCATTATAAGTCTATGGTGAGCATATGTGCGCATTGGCATGCTTATGTATGCGTTTTTTTGCACATGCGTTTTTTTTTTACCATTAGTTTAGACAATGGAATTTAGGGGTTTGGGTAAAGTTAGGGTTAGTTAAGGGGGTTTAGGGTTAGGGTTAGGGTCAGGGTTAGGGTTAGGGTCAGGGTTAAGGTTAAGTATGGTTTGGTTAAGGGTTAGGGTCAGGGTTAGGGTTAGGGTTAGGGTCAGGGTTAGGGTTAAGTATGGTTTGGTTAAGGGTTAGGGTCAGGGTTAGGGTTAGGGTCAGGGTCAGGGTTAAGTATGGTTTGGTTAAGGGTTAGGGTCAGGGTTAGGGTTAAGTATGGTTTGGTTAAGGGTTAGGGTCAGGGTTAGGGTTAGGGTTAGGGTCAGGGTCAGGGTTAGGGTTAAGTATGGTTTGGTTAAGGGTTAGGGTCAGGGTTAGGGTTAGGGTTAGGATCAGGGTTAGGGTTAGGGTTAAGTATGGTTTGGTTAAGGGTTAGGGTCAGGGTTAGGGTTAAGTATGGTTTGGTTAAGGGTTAGGGTTAGGGTTAGGGTCAGGGTTAGGGTTAGGGTTATGGTCAGGGTTAGGGTCAGGGTTAGGGTTAAGTATGGTTTGGTTAAGGGTTAGGGTCAGGGTTAGGGTCAGGGTTAGGGTTAAGTATGGTTTGGTTAAGGGTTAGGGTCAGGGTTAGGGTCAGGGTTAGGGTTAAGTATGGTTTGGTTAAGGGTTAGGGTCAGGGTTAGGGTTAGGGTTAGGGTTAGGGTCAGGGTTAGGGTTAGGGTTAAGGTTAGTTAGGGTTTGGGTTAGGGTTAAGTATGGTTTGGTTAAGGGTTAGGGTCAGGGTTAGGGTTAAGTATGGTTTGGTTAAGGGTTAGGGTTAGGGTTAGGGTCAGGGTTAGGGTTAGGGTTAGGGTCAGGGTTATGGTTAGTAAAGTCATGGTTTGGGTTAGTGTGAGGGGCCACCTAATGTTGGAAAAAAACGCAAACGCGGTAAAAACGCACTAAAAACGCATACAAACGCATAAAAACGCTGCGTTTTTTTCATGCATGCTCATAAAAATGCTTGAAAAAAACGCAGCAGTTGTATGCTTTTGTATGCGTTTTTCAATGCGTTTTTTTGAGGGAAAAACGCGCTGCAAAAAAAAGCAAGTGTGAAACAGGCCTAAATGTTGTCGGAGAGCCTTAGTGGATTGAGGAAATGAGACAAGAGCTGAAGAGTATCCGGGGTGAGCTGGCCGAAGTGAAGAAGAGAATGGAGCCCGCGCCCGGCCGGCCTGGCTACAATCCCGGGCCCTGGGGGGTCTCGCAATACCCGGGTGGCCGGGCCTCACCACCCCGGTGTTATGAGTGTGGAGAACTGGGCCACTTCGTAAGAGAGTGTCCGCGGTGTGGGAGATACCCACCCCGGCGGGCATTAAACTAGAGTGCTCCAAGCATGGGGGACGCCGCTCGGAGCCGGAAGCCACAACAAGGGGTGGTGGAAGTCCCAAAGATCTGGTCGCTAAGTGCCCAATAGTGTGGGCCGAAGTCGAGGGTCGTGCTGTACGGTGCCTAGTGGATACGGAGTCGCAAGTAACGACCATGCCTGCAACTTACTTCCGGCAGCAGTTCCCGGAAGCGGCAAGGCCCCATTGGGGCCCATGATACGACTAGTAGCCGCAAACCAACTGCCGATACCTGTTGCTGGAATGCTGTGGCTCCAGACGCTGTGTGGTAAATCCCTCGGCCGTCGGGGAGTGGTCCTGACCCAAGGGGAAGCTAACGACCAACATCCAGTTATCTTGGGCATGAACGTACTACGGGAGTTTGGCAATCTACTCCTCAACGATCCCACACAGGAGACTCAGAGCCAGTGGGGTTCTCGCACGGCCCAAGGGCAGGTCTTCCAGCGGTTGGTGTGGGAGGCGCGAGTGCTCCTGGAGTGCCAAGAGGGTGAGGTGCTGGGTAAAGTCGTCACGCCGGTGGCTACCTGCTCGTGCTTCCTCCGGGGCAGATGGTGGTGGCCCTGCCGATCCGCGCCCCGATGCCACTGGAGGGTGTGGAGGTGCAGGTGGAACCATGCTATTAGGAGTGCCTACACCCTGGCATACTGGTAGCCTGCTCCCTGGCCACGTTGTGGAAGTGACCGTCCTGGTGCGATGTGTCAACCTGGAAGACCAAATTATCACCTTGAAGCCCCGGGCTGAAATGGCTAAACTAGTAAGGCCTTTGGAGGAGATGCTGCCGGACCCCGCGGTCCAGTTGAAGGTGCAGCCCGAACATCCTTGGGCAGTAACGGTACAAACCCTACAGACTGCCGTGTCCTCGACCAAGGAGAAAGGTCGAGCCATCCTGGAGAGAATGCGGGCCGAACTTTCTGGCCTAACGCCAGCCCAACTTCTCCAGGTAGAGACACTTCTTGGACAATATTACAGTGTCTTTGCCAGTCATGAGGATGACTTCGGATGTACCACGGCCATCACGCATGGGATCCCCACAGCAGGAGCGGCCCCCATCCGGGAGCAATATCGGCAAATACCACCGCAGCTATACCAAGAAGTGAAAACCCTATTGGCTCAAATGCTTCGGAAGGGGGTCATACGAGAAAGCCAGAGCCGCTGGGCGGCCCCCACTGTACTGGTTCTCAAAAAAGATGGCACTGCGCTTTTGTGGATTACCGAAAGTTGAACGCCTACACCATCAAGGACTCATATCCGCTGCCCCGCATAGAAGAGTCTCTGTCCGCCATGGGGAACGCAACGTACTTCTCGACTCTAGACCTGGCCAGTGGGTACTGGCAGGTGCCGATGTCGGAGGAAGACAGAGCCAAGACGGCATTTATCCTTCCCATGGGACTGTTCGAGTTTAATCGGATGCCGTTCAGGCTGACCAATGCCCTAGGAACCTTCCAGCGGTTGATGGAGCGGTGTCTGGGGGACCTCAACTTTGAAGCCACGTTGATATACCTGGACGATATCATTATCTATTCCGCCACGTTCGAGGACCACCTGCGGCGGTTGGGGCAGGTACTCAGCCGGCTGCAGAAGTACGGTTTAAAGGTAAAGCCCCAGAAATGCCACCTGTTCCGCACCCAGATCAAATATCTGGGGCATACCGTCTCGGCGGAGGATGTCAGAACATCCCTGGAAAAGGTTGCTGCCATCCAGGGGTGGCCTACTCCTGAGACGGTGAAAGTCGTGCGGACCTTCCTGGGGTTGGCCGGCTACTACTGTCGGTTCGTGAAGAATTTTGCATGCCGAGCCCAAGCCCTGCAGGACCTGCTGAAGGGGACTCCAGCCAGGGTGAATGGACGGAAGGTCCAGTGGCAGCAACCGCAAGAGGATGCATTTCAAGATCTCAAAGCTGCACTCTCGGAAGCCCCGGTATTGGCGTATGCGGATTTCTCGCAACCATTCATCCTGCATACCGACGGGAGCCTCCAGGGACTAGGAGCTGTGTTGTAACAGGTGCAGGACGGCCGAGATAAAGTGATCACCTATGGTAGCCGGTCGCTGACTCCGAACGCAACCCGGACAATTATAGCTCCTTTAAGCTTGAGCTCCTCGCGGTAGTGTGGGCAATGACGGAGCGGTTCGCAGAGTACCTGGCGGGCTCCGAGGTGGTAGTGCGGACTGACAACAACCCACTAGCCCATTTGGAGAATGCCAAACTGGGGGCCCTGGAGCAGCGGTGGGTGGCTCAGATGGCCAAGTTCAACTACAAGATCATCTACAAAAGAGGGGCTGAAAACGTGCACGCTGACGCACTCTCCAGAATCTGACACACCGCCCCAGGGAGGAATCGAGACGACGAATTAGAAGAAGAGACGCCTTTCGCCCTCACCACCGCCGCGCCTACCGCCAACGCGCAAGAAGCGCCTCATCAAGGACCCTTAGGAGGAATGCCGGAACAACCACGCGACAAGTGGATCCAGCAGCAACAGGAAGATGGAGAAATCGGACTCCTGCGCCGATGGATGGTCACTGGCAAATTGCCCACTGGCTCACAGAGACAGACTTTAACCCAGGACATGTTGCTGATGTTGCGCCAGTGGGAGAAACTAGCCATCAAAAAGGGACTTCTATATCGGAAAGCCGTGTCATGAACAACGTCTGCTTCAATATGGCAGGTGATCGTGCCCAGAACACATCTCAGCCAACTGGTTCGGGAAGCCCACGAAAAGGGGGCTCACTTCGGTGCCCAAAAGACTTTGCAATGGTTGCAGCAGATAGTGTACTATCCATGCCTGCACGCTGCTGTGGAGGAAAGTTTGCCAAACCTGCCGCCCGTGCGAGCTCGCTAAACCTCCCGCGCAACGAGCCCCGTTGCAGACTATTGTAACCTCAGCTCCCCTCGAGCTCCTCATGGTGGACTATCTGACCATACGTCCCGTCAACCAGGGGTATGAACATTGTCTCGTTATGGTGGATCATTTCACCAAGTTCGCCGTGGTCACCCGCACCCAAGACCAGACAGCGGAGTCAGCCGTCGATTCGATTTGTAAAAACTTTATCCAAGTATACGGCTGCTTGCAACGAATACATTCGGACCAAGGAGCGTGCTTCCTAGGAAGGGTCATGGAAGAACTAAATCATCTCTACGGTATCGAGAAGTCGCGAACTACACAATACCACCTGCAGGGAAACGGAGCCTGCGAACGATTCAATCGGACACTAATCCAAATGTTGCGTACCCTGAAAAGTGACCGAAAGGCCCGCTGGCCTGAATACATTCCTGAGCTGGTGTGGGTGTATAATAACCGGGTGCACCGGGTGACTGGTTACACCCCCTACTCATTGCTGTTCGGACGGGAAGGCAAAGGAATTACAGAAGTGGAATTAAACCCGGAGGAACCCCAACCCTGGATTGGAGTATCCTCTTCGGTCCGAAACCACCGGCACCGGCTGCAGACCCTCCACCGAATCGTTCATACAAAGCTTCAGGATCTAGAGCACCTGGGAGGAGCGCTGCCCCCACCAATTGACTTCCAGACTGGGGATTGGGTATTTGTACTAGATCAACGCCCCCAAAACAAGTTAGAACCACAGTGGGAGGAGAACCCATATCGAGTGTTGCGCCGAATAAGCCCCAATGGGCCTGTTTATGAAATACAATCCGAAGGAAACGACGCACCTCTCACTCGTGTTGTGCACCGTAACATGTTACGGCCTTGTGCGTCCACTGATCCCATGCGACCCGAACCGATCACTCAAGTCCTCCATCCTCCGCCCACGGTCTGGGACTTGGACGATGAAGAGGACTCCCCAACTGCATTCACGGGTCACCCAAGTAGTGACACTACAGTGGACCCGGGCATCCCACCAGAATCGGCTATCCTACCACCATCCACCACCATACCCGAACTCCGAGGCTCCGAGCGATCAACAGCTTGCAAACCCCCTGAACGTTACGAACAGGAGCAGTTTGTTTGGCGACAAGGACTGTCGTCTCAAAAGACTAACCCGAGCCTACCGAAACCCTCGCCCGAGGACTGGCGAGCATACAGGACGGGGGAGTGTGGGAAGAAGGGCTCCCACTGAGTGTCTGGGCCGGAACCAAGGGGACCGTCACCTAGGTTCCGGGGAGACTGTTCCCGGGGACAGAGTTCAGGGATGGACCGTGGAGCTAGACAGCTGGGCTAGGGGAGGAGCCAGTACAAAAGGGGCGAGGAACGCTAGTCACGGTGACTCAGCAGACCGGGACAGAAGCAGCAGGAGACTGTGGGAGCGACTGAGAGCCAAAGTGGCTGACGAGGGCCAGGAGAGACGTTCACCTAGGACACCAGAGGGACGGCGCCCAGACGACAGTCCGAGAGCCTCTGCCCCACTTCAACCCGCGGCTGCTGCCGCCTCTCCCCAGCCCGCGGCTGCAGCCTGCCCTCAGTCGCTCACGGCCGTTGCCGCCTCACTCCAGCCCACGGCTGCAGCCTGTCTCCCGCCACCTGCAGCCGCCCTGCTCTCACCTGTGGCCGCGGCAAGTCCTGTGCTGTTGGCGGCCACCACTGTCCCGCTCCGGTCCGCAGCAGGGTCTGGGCCGTTGCTCGCCACGGATTCCCTGTCGCAGCTGTTAGGTGCACAGGTGGCCTGCCAATCGCCACCCTGCATCTCTGCCGCTTGCCCCAGTCCGGGGACTGCGGCCCATCTGTTCAAGGACTCTCCAGGGCCTGTGGTGCCCCGGTGCCACTGGAGCGCCGGAACGCTCAGAGACTTTGTCAACTCTTCAGCAGCTGGGCCCAGCGGCTGCTATGCCGAAGAACCCCCATCCAGAATGCCGAGGGACGTCAGGACGGCTAAGTTGACTATATAGTTAAGACCCGTAGTCGGCCATACCACGGCCCTATAGTAACCGGCTTTCGCCGGACGTAGTCGTGTTCTACCTGTTTGTGTTTGCTTGTATAGCGCCCCTGCGAGGGCAACTCTTGTTACCCCTGTGACTGGTCAGGCTACAACTGAGGACAGTTACCTCTAGGCCTATAAACGTTATTACTAAAAGCACCAAACCGTCTCGCGCCTCGTCACTGCGTCCTGCGTACCTGCTAGAACCACATAAGTGCCATTGCTTGTCGTGTTCAACTGCTCAGAACTATGAGAATTCAACCTGTCTTTCACGTTTCCCTACTAAAGGCAGCAACACCCAATACGTTTCCTGGACGTTCTTCTCCTCATCCTGACCCAGTGCTAGTCGATGGTCAGGATGAATTTGTGGTAGAAAGGATTCCGGATTCCAGGTTGTATAGAAATCAGCTACAATATCTGATTAAATGGCAGGGCTACCCTGTTGAAGACAACTCATGGCCCCCAAATCTAAGAAGCACCATTGTCAGAAGCTCCCTGTCCTCTCCAACAGCTGGAGGAACCTTTCCTTGCAACCAGAAAAAATGTAAAACCTGTCCATCTATAATGACCACGGACAAGATAAAGATCCCCAATTCACATCAGGACTACAAGATCCCAGGTACTTCCAGCTGCATTACATCTAATGTGGTGTACTTAATTATTTGTACTAAATGTCCAACTGGGAGTCTGTATGTGGGGGAGACAGGGCAAAAGCTTAGAACAAGGATGAATGCTCATCGTCACACAATAAGAGAAAAAAGAATGGATCTACCTGTGGCAAAACATTTTTGCATGATGGACCACAACACCAGGGATATGAAATTACTGGTATTGAAAGGTAACTTCACATCTCAGAGAGAGAGAAGAGTCTGTGAGTATAAATTTATGACGACCTTTGACACTCTCAGTGCTGGAATGAATGTGTCGCATGGATTTATGTCTTTTTACATCAATTAAGGAATTTGCTCCTAAGACCTTGTGTGGGCATCACAACACATTAGGAGACCCCAATCAGAGGACAATAAAACATCCGGACTCCTTATCTATGAACTGGTCCAATATTTATGTTTCTTCCTCTCCCATAATCATAATTCTGCTTCACGTCACTTGTCTCATCTATTGCATTTTTTCTGTGCTGCATTGTGCATAAATATGTGACTCTTCAGATGTTGTATTATTCTATGCCTGATGAAGAGACCTGAGGAGTCTCGAAAGCTGCAATGTGTTACCATCTTTTCAGTTAGCCATTAAAAGGCATCAACCACTGAGGACTCTCAATCCTGAATATTTTTCTATCTACTGGCTAACACGGTACAAAGATATACATCTTAATAATATAAAGGCCCCTCACTTACTCCGTCTGTTCCATCAGAGGTACCCAGACAAGCCTGGTCTGAGGTCACCCGGAGGCTGTCCCTAAGGGGGAGTAATGTAAGGTTCTCAGTCTCTTTTGCCATGTCTGAGGTTATTGAAACCTAGTTTTTCCGTCGGCCATTTTGCTTTCTGTCCTGCCGCAGCTCTGCTGCCCTCAGTCAGGATGGAGTTTGTAGCTTCTATGTGTCCTCCCTGTTCTCTGCCTCTTGCTTTCTTAAGCAGCCTCAGCTGAGTAATCTGTGCTTCTGAATCGTGTCTGCAGTTAGCCTGTGACCTGGCTCCTGGGAGTCTTGGACTAGTATTCCAGCCATCTCCTACTGTGGATCTCTGGGACACTTGTGGACCCTGGAAACCTGCTGCTTGCCAAATCAACATTTGCAAGGGAAGTAACAGAGACAGAGCCTGTTGTTGTGGTTTATGCTGAACTTACAGTTTACTCTGGCCTGCTGTGTCTCCTGCCTCTGTACCTGCAATCTGTGTGAAGCCTTTTCCCTGCGGCATACTTGTGTGAAGTAATACAAGCACTTTCACACATCAGGTTTTTTCTGACAGGATCCGGCGTCGCGCTGGAGCGACGGATCCAGCTTAAATGGTTTGACACCTCTACAATGGAGTAGGTGTAAAACCGCTGCGGATTCCGCACAAAGAAGTGACATGCTGCGGTTTTGAAACCGCAGCAAATCCGCGCGGAAAATTCCACACCGCGTGCGCTGCGGTTTTTGTTTTCCATTGATTATAATGGTACTGCTGCGGATCCGCAGCGTGTGCACACACCCTAATGTGGATTTTACTCTTGAGGCGAATCGTTTGAGAGTGATTGTTCTAGAGAAGGA
This sequence comes from Dendrobates tinctorius, assembly GCF_039654945.1. NCBI lineage: Eukaryota > Metazoa > Chordata > Amphibia > Anura > Dendrobatidae > Dendrobates > Dendrobates tinctorius. Next base: position 311,769 of record NW_027361862.1, on the reverse strand, counting down.
GCGCGAGAGACAGCAGTGCATCATGCGTCTGTGCTGACGACGTTTGTGGATCCACCCCATCACAGCCAAGAGAATGATGCGTGGGGTCTATTCTACACCATACATGGAGCTGCGAGGAAACCCGGAGAAATTTTTCTCAATGTTCGGATGCAAATGGAGACCTTTGATTTATTGGTGGAGCGAATTGGACACCTCATCAGAAGAAGTGACACCTATTGCCGCTTCTCCATTTCACCGGCGGAGCGTCTGATGGTGACTCTTTGGTAAGCCATTTTTATTGTATCTCCTACTGTTTTAAGCTGACTTATAACTGTAATGTTATTTCTGTTATCTTGTACTCATTTTCCCCTTTTTTGTCACAGATTCCTTGCAACTGGGGAATCCTTTTCGTCACTCCATTTCCAGTTCAGACTTGGGATTTCCACCATCTCTGGAATTGTGAAGCACACATGCCGTGCACTGTGGGACTCTTTACATGACGAGTTTATACCACATCCCACAACGGAGCTTGGAAATTGCAGATAAATTCCAGCAAATCTGTCAGTTTCCCAATTGCTTGGGTGCAGTGGATGGGAAACATATCCGCATCGTCAAACCTGCTGGATCTAGATCATAATATTTTAACAAAAACTATTTCTCCATTGTGCTCATGGCCATCGCTGACACTGAATACAAGTTTATAGCGGTTGATATTGGGGCCTATGGCCGCTCCAATGATTCCCAAGTTTTCAAATTGTCTGCAATGGGGCGTCATCTCTATGGAAACACCTTCCAATTTCCACCCCCAAGATCGCTGCCTGAAACCTCTGGGCCACAAATGCCATTTGTTTGTGTTGGAGATGAAGCCTTTCAACTATCGGAACACCTGCTGAAACCATACTCCAGTAGTGGACTGACGCCAACTAAAAGAATTTTTAATTACCACCTCACACGAGCACGAAGAATGGTGGAGTGCGTTTTTGGGATTCTGACAGCCAAATTGCGAGTTCTAGTGACCGCTATCAACCTGAAGACTGAAACTGTGGATGAGGTGGTGAAAGCTTGTGTGGTTCTGCACAATTTTGTTATATGCAAGGAACAGATTCCCACTGATGGCCACCCTGAAGAAACCACCTTGCATGATTATCACCACACTACGTATAGAAGTTTTGTGTCAGTGTCCAGAATGAGGGACAAATTTGCTGAATACTTTATTTCACCTCAAGGAAGAGTAGACTGGCAGGATGAGAGAGTTTGACAAATTTCTCTTGGACCTTGTAACCAAAAGTCATTGACCTTCTTTACCCAAGTTGTGTACCTGGTTGTGTATTGCCCAAATTATTTTACCTTCTTTACCCAAAGTTGTGCACATTGTTGTTTTTTCCCCAAAGAATTTTAGCTTCTTTAACCACAGTATTTTACCCTGTTTTACCAAACTTTTTTTTTTACCTTAAAAACCTTATAACTAAATAAAAGACAAATTTTAAACAAAAACTTTTTTTATTAACAATAAGACAAAAAAATTTATAAATCTACATAGTGGGGGGTGAAGATAATGCTGGAGGGTCTGTCAGATTGGGAAACTTCGACATTGGGAGTGTGGAGAGAGGAAAGTGAAGGATCAGTAGGTAAAACAGGTGAAGGGGTGGAGAAAGAAATAGAACGGGTGGACATGAAACCGGGAGTAGTATTGGGAATTTGGAAGGTTAGAGGGGTGGAGTGAATGTGTGGCGCCCCCAGGAGTATGGCCGCCACAGTGGCTTTGCCTTTCTCCAGGGAGGGTGATGTCAGGCTTGGAAGCAGTAAAGGGTCTCTCTCGCAGTAAACCTATACATGCAACACAGTTCGACTCCAGGCCAGCAGGGGGGACTCTGAACCGGAATTGAAGGGAGGAGTGCTCTCTGAGGGTTAAGAGGAAGGAGTGGTCAGTTAGTGTGAGGAGGTCCATGTGTGCAGACATGTGGAGAGAAACTGGAGGTTGAGCTGAGGAAAGAGAGCTCCCTCCCAGTGAGAGCGCATGAACTGGAGCCTGGTCTCCACGGGTGTATGGATACTGATGGTCCTGCACCAGAAACCAGAGGAGTAGGAGGCTGTAAATGCCCTACTCTCATCTAAGACTCGGAGGCACAACAGCACGGAGTGAGCCAAGAGAGGAATAGCGGCTACAGCAGTCTGCCATACGAGGAGTGCTAGTAGAAGAGAATTAGGAGGAACTTCATTGTAACTCAGTACTAGGAGTACTTCACTCAAATAAGCTCTAGGAAGGAGAATGCACAGCCCATCTGCTGAGAGAGAATCCTGATCTGCTTCCAGGCTAGTCTGCTCCGGTACCATCTGTAATCAGGACTCTGGACTGCATTTATCAAGTAAAGGTACAGAAACTGCACCCCGCTGTGTCTTGTCTGCTTCCTACCCTTCCGGCACTTCTGGATCCCCGTGCCAACCACTTCTGCACTGCCCTCGGATTACAGCTTCACCTGTGGGGAGCTTTTACATCTTTGCTGCACCATACCACCAGTCCCAGTGGTTCTGCATGCAGCGTCGGCTTAGCACCTCCCTTGCCGAGCACCACAGGTGGCGTCACGAACTATTCCATTAACTATAATCCACCATTTCCATTCCCCCATTACTTGGGCGCCCAGGCCCATGGACCGGGTCACTGCTGCTGTGACACATCCCGCCGACACCGGCCTGGTACCGAATACCCCACAGCCCTGGGAGGGCGACCCAGATGGATAGGGAGGCAGAAGAGGGTTGTGTTTGGGGCATGATGGGTGTTGAAGGAGACTGGTGGTAGTGGGTAGGGAGTGGAGGCACGGATGATGTGGTTGGGAAGTGGTATGGGGCGGTATGTTGGTACGGGGCAGGATGCTGGTAAGGGGCATGATGCTGGTATTGCATAGGAGGGGGAGGAGGGACAGTGGCTGGAGGGGGAGCAGGTGTGGGAGGAAGTACCGGGGTGGGTGGAGGGGCTTGGAAGCTAACTTGCACTAGAGAAGACTGGCACGATTGCATTACAGGTCAGGAGATAGCTTATCCATGCGCTCGAGTACAAACTGGGAAAATGTGTGGTTGGGAGATTTTCTTGCATCTGAATGCATCCTAACCAGGAGTGTGCGCAACTCAAGAATCCTGTTGTTGAGCAAATTAAATCCTGCGGTCATTTGCTCAGACAACAGTTTTGGAAGGATGCACTCAGATGTAAGAACTTGGGCGCATAGCTCTTTTCCTGACTCCTCTGGCGCTGCCACCTAGAACTCACAGGTGTATTAGAGGTGGCAGCAGCAGAGGGGTGGGTAAAGGAAAAACTATACCCTCACCAGCAGATTCATACAACGCAGCTGGCCACGACGCTCCAGCACAAGGGGGTGGGACCGAGGGACCAGATGTGAAGGAAGGCAGGGAAGGTGCAGATGGGCCAGGACTTTCGAAGTGTCCCTCAGTGGCGGACTCCTGAGGGATCGCCCCAGAAGGGTTCAACTCTGCAGGCTCCGGAGTGCTGCACATGGTGCCGTGGAATAAAGAGAAAAAAATATAATTAATATATTGATATTGCATGGCCCTGGCTGGAAGCAAAAAAAAAAGGGGTTAGACATGTAAACATTTTTTATTAAATGGGTGGGTAATATTTACCTTCTGCTCACCATCGTTGACCGGAGGAATGACAGGGCGTTGACATATTTGTACTTGCTCCTGTGTCCTCCAGATCCACTCGGGGCCCACATCTCTTTGTTGAACTCCTTCTTGAAACGATCCCTGATTGACCGCCACCGCTTGATAACCCTGTCCCCTGTAAAGTGAAAGCACAAATTGGTTAGTGTACAACACTTTACATCCAGCAACATGACTGAACTGTGTATACTTTTACGCTTGATTCTGGGCCTGAACATCGAGGCCCTCCCAATTGGGCAAAAGTTGCTGGCAGACTTGCTCCCAGAGCCAACGGGTCACATTGAGATCGACGTGGCTGCAGTCTCCCATATTCCACAGTTGCTCTGTGGCGCCCTGCTTCTTTGCCGCCACAAAATGGTCAAATATGTACTCAGCTATATGTGTTTTGTAAATGATGGGTGTCATGCTTTCTCTGCTGGGACACAAACACACACAATTTTACCTCACTCCCTTACTTGTCTGAAGCTTAGAGCTTTGCAGACATGCCCTAACTGGGAGGGGGAGGAGTCGAGTTGTTGTTCTGTGAAGAAGACGGTGAAACAAGATGGAGATTGTTCAGGGGAGCAGTGACATGCGCTCTCCCCAGGAACAAGGCTGAGGAGAATCAGGGCTTCAGCCCCTAGGCCATCTATGCTTTTAGAGCCAGATGGTAAGCTAAGAGACTGTGAGGTTCATACAACCAACAGCAGAGTGTCCTCTCCCAGGAAGACTATATGGCGCCCCTGAGGGTTCAGTCACCACAGAGGTACTGTACCTCCTCCTGAGGTGTGGTACCCCACTATCCAGGTAAGGTGGAGACACCTGACCACAATCCAACACCTGCACCCCACACCACAAAGAAGTGTAGCAAAGCACCTTCCGCAGCTCCCTCCTTGGAGTGTAGCATAGCACCCCTTGGTGGCTCCCTGCTTGGAACACGAAACGTGCTGGGAGGTGGGTGGAGCTGGGTTTTGCACTAAAAGAGCGGGAAGAGTTTAGGAGTCAGTCAGTCTGACAGAGAGAGAGAGTTTGAGAGATCCCCAGGAGAGGGATGGAGGGATGGAAGTGCTGCAGCAGACCTCAGTGACCTGGGTCTGCTGGCACAGGAAAGAGACATTTTAGAAAGCCTGATTCTCCACAAGACGGACAGGATTAGTACGGAACGTGAGGAGAATAAGAGAACAAGAACCAGAGTTAGAGGAGAACCCTTCCCAAGTTCTAAGCGCAAGGCCAGGGCCCGGTCCCCGAGGTTGTATGGATGCTAATGGTCCTGCAGCAGACACCGGAGGAATAGAAGTAGTGACCACTTTATTCCCACACAAGACTTGGGGGCACAACAGCAACGTGTGTGAGCCGGGACTAGGTAGAAGGAGTCCCCGAAGTAGGCTACAGCTGTCTGCCGTACAAGTAGAGTTCATAAGAACATCTGACAGGAGGAACTCCAGTGTAACTCAGTACTGTGAGTACTTCACTAAAGGCGCTAAGAGGGAGACGTTCAGAAAAGGCACATATGTTGGAGGAGTGTTGGAAAGGAGTACTTCATCCTGCCTGGAAGTTGGCTGAGCTCCTGACCCGGAGGACACGGCATGGATGCGGGCACATGTACAACAGACTGTGAGTAAAGCTTTGGAACTACATGCCCTGGTGTCCTCCACTTATTCCGGTGCCAACCCGTCCAGCACTGCTACATCTCTTGCACCCGACACTACACCATCTAAGTGTCACTTCACCTACTCTGCCCTGGGACTATAGCCCTGCCTGTGGAGGGCTATAACATCATTGCTGCACCACACCATCTGTCCCAGAGGATCTGTCTGCAGCGTTGGCTTACATCTTCATTGCCGAACACCACAGGTGGCATCACAAATCACTTATAAACTTTCTCCACCATAAGCACACTGAAACAACCCCCTTTGGTAATGGAGCCCCAGGGCCACGGACCGGGTCACTGCTGCCGTGACAACCCCCCGTTGAGAAGATCAACCGGCCCAGTACCGAGTACCTCACAGCCCTGGTGAGTGAGGGCGCTCCATCTACAGCAACCGAGGATCAGTAAAGGATTGTGCAAGAAGAAACTTGGGCTTCACACAGGATCCAAGCTGCAAGTTGCCAAGGGGAGAAAACACAGTGAGTAGGTGGCTATACTGGAAGTTCCAAACTCCGGGAAGCCTTGGTCCCTGAAGGGATTAGAACAGCAGGAAGTTTACACCGAGTCTCAGCAGAGAGAAGGATAACTCCCATCTTGTAGAGTAGACTGTAAACCTGGTGAGAGTTGTAATGTCTCCTCTTAACTGCACCTGAACGACAGTAAATGATAAAGTGACTTTCCTTGTCTCCTGCCTCATTACTCCGTGCCATCTACTTCCATCACAATCCCTGGGGGTCAGCCCTGGTTGGAGGGGGTTAAACTTCTCCACTGCCATTACCATCTATCCCCCCAGGGATCATCTGCAGTGCCGGCTATCCTACAGTCAAATACTCCAACTGGCGTCACGTACTTTTTTTCAAATTTCTTTTATTTTTACTTTATTTTTCAACCCCCATTTCACTGTCCCTGGAGCACAGGCACTGGGCACGGCTGCCACCCCGTGACCTCCTGAATCTAACGCTGCCCGGCGACCTGAGTACCCCGCTGTGGGCAAGACAGCTCCCGCTCTCGGATCAGATCAATGAGGAGGTCAATATCTAGCCCGCCTTCTCCTCACTGTCCGAGTCAGTAGCTGTTAGGCTACTTTCACATTTGTGTTTTTTGCTGTGCATTTTTTGCGCACACAAACGCATGAAAAAAAGCATCATGCGTTTGTGTGCGTTTTTTTGCAGGTTTTGGTGCTTTTTTTGCTCATACGTGCGTATTACAATGCGCACGCATGTGCACCCATAGACTATAATGGGTGTTTTGCTGTAAAAAAACGCATTGCGTGCGCATGCTTTTTTTGGGGCAAGTCGGACGCACAAAAAATGCAACAGGATGCATTTTGTGCGCCCGAGCGCACACTACAAAAAACGCATGCGCATACAAACATGTACAATCGCATGTGTATGCGCACCCATGTTAAAGTATGGGGAAAAAAACGTGTGAAACCAGCCTTAGAAGGCTGTTAAAAAAAAATACAAAAAAAAATACATTAGACTCAAAACAACAACATAAACTAGGAAAAAAAAATAATAAAGCAAATAAAAGTGCTTACCTGATGTCAACCACCCGGCCGCTCACGCCGACCACCCTGGGGATATTATTAAATATTAAGTGGGGCCATTAAGAAGCATTATTGTTATAAGAGCACTTAGTGTATTGTGATCATCAAAAGAATACACAGGGCATTATTACTTTCTAGGGGGAAAATCTGGTCACTGTTTTCTAGTGAACTTGCACAGGGCATTAACATTTTCTAGGGGGCAATTTTACCATCTAGTGAGCACGAATATGTGTGACAGCAAATGGAGCACTGTTATTGTATCAAATAGCCGGTGCAGTAAAAGGGACAACGGGCTCGGAGACAGCATATCAGAGATGGAGTGTGATAAAATGTAAAGGCTTTTGGATTATTGTTCAGAATAAAAATACTAATATATACAATAACACATAAATAAAAACAAAACCCCCAAAAAATGTCTTACCTTTAAGCACTGATGACGTGAGGGAGGGATCCTAGAAGAAGACATGTCTGCCGCTGGATGGCTGTAGCTGTCTGGCTGGCTGGCCTGGATCTGCGGCTGCTGGCTGCTCTGCAGTTGCTGGTTGATCTGTGGCTGGCCCCGCTCTGTGGCTGCCTGCTCTGCTGCTGGCCATGCTCTCTCACTGGCCCCGCTCTGTAGCTGGCTGCTCTGTGGCTGGCTGCTCTGTGGCTGCCCGCTCTGTGGCTGCCCATGCTCTCTCACTGGCCCCGCTCTGAGGCTTGCTCCTCTGTGGCTGGCTCCTCTGTGGCTGGCTCCTCTGTGGCTGGCTCCTCTGTGGCTAGTTGCTCTGTGGCTGCCCGCTCTGTGGCTGCCCATGCTCTCTCACTGGCCCCGCTCTGAGGCTGGCTGCTCTGTGACTGGCTCCTCTGAGGCTGGCTCCTCTGTGGCTGGCTCCTCTGTGGCTGGCTGCTCTACGGCTGGCTGCTCTGTGGCTGCAAATGCTCTCTCACTGGCCCCGCTCTGAGGCTGGCTGCTCTGTGGCTGGCTCCTCTGTGGCTGGCTCCTCTGTGGCTGCCCATGCTCTCTCACTGGCCCCGCTCTGAGGCTGGCTGCTCTGTGGCTGGCTCCTCTGTGGCTGGCTGCTCTGTGGCTGGCAGCTCTGTGGCTGGATGCCCATGCTCTCTCACTGGCCCCGCTCTGTGGCTGGATGCTCTGCAGCTGGCCGCTCTGTGGCTGGATGCCTCCTCTGTGGCTGCCCGCTCTGTGGCTGCCCGCTCTGCGGCTGGCCATGCTCTCTCACTGGCTGTGCTCTGTGGCTGGCTCCTCTGCGGCTGTCCGCTCTGTGGCTGGCTCCTCTGTGGCCGGATGCCTCCTCTGTGGCTGGCTGCTCTACGGCTGGCCTCTCTGTGGCTGGCTCCTCTGTGGCTGGATGCCTTCTCTGTGGCTGGCTGCTCTGCGGCTGGCTCCTCTGTGGCTGGCTGCTCTGTGGCTGGCCTATCTGTGGCTGGCTCCTCTGTGGCTGGATGACTCCTCTGTGGCTGGCCGCTCTGTGGCTGGAAGACTCCTCTGTGGCTGGCCGCTCTGCGGCTGGCCTCTCTGTGGCTGGATGACTCCTCTGTGGCTGGCTGCTCTGCGGCTGGATGACTCCTCTGTGGCTGGCTGCTCTGTGGCTGGCTGCTCTGCGGCTGGCCTCTCTGTGGCTGGCCGCTCTGTGGCTGGATGACTCCTCTGTGGCTGGCCGCTCTGTGGCTGGCCTCTCTGTGGCTGGCTCCTCTGTGGCTGGATGACTCCTCTGTGGCTGGGTGACTCCTCTGTGGCTGGCCGCTCTGCGGCTGGCCTCTCTGTGGCTGGCTCCTCTGTGGCTGGCTGCTCTGCGGCTGGCCTCTCTGTGGCTGGCTCCTCTGTGGCTGGATGACTTCTCTGTGGCTGGCCGCTCTGCGGCTGGCCTCTCTGTGGCTGGCTCCTCTGTGGCTGGATGACTCCTCTGTGGCTGGCTGCTCTGCGGCTGGCCTCTCTGTGGCTGGCTCCTCTGTGGCTGGATGCCTTCTCTGTGGCTGGCCTCTCTGTGGCTGGCTCCTCTGTGGCTGGATGACTCCTCTGTGGCTGGCCGCTCTGCGGCTGGCCTCTCTGTGGCTGGCTCCTCTGTGGCTGGATGCCTTCTCTGTGGCTGGCCTCTCTGTGGCTGGCTCCTCTGTGGCTGGATGACTCCTCTGTGGCTGGCCGCTCTGCGGCTAGCCTCTCTGTGGCTGGCTGGCTCCTCTGTGGCTGGATGCCTTCTCTGTGGCTGGCTGCTCTGCGGCTGGCTCCTCTGTGGCTGGATGACTCCTCTGTGGCTGGCTGCTGTGGCTGGCTCCTCTGTGGCTGGATGACTCCTCTGTGGCTGGCTGCTGTGGCTGGCTCCTCTGTGGCTGGATGACTCCTCTGTGGCTGGCTGCTCTGCGGCTGGCCTCTCTGTGGCTGGCTCCTCTGTGGCTGGATGCCTTCTCTGTGGCTGGATGCCTTCTCTGTGGCTGGATGCCTTCTCTGTGGCTGGCTCCTCTGTGGCTGGATGACTCCTCTGTGGCTGGCCGCTCTGCGGCTGGCCTCTCTGTGGCTGGCTGCTCTGCGGCTGGCTCCTCTGTGGCTGGATGCCTTCTCTGTGGCTGGCTGCTCTGCGGCTGGCTCCTCTGTGGCTGGATGACTCCTCTGTGGCTGGCTGCTGTGGCTGGCTCCTCTGTGGCTGGATGACTCCTCTGTGGCTGGCTGCTCTGCGGCTGGCCTATCTGTGGCTGGCTCCTCTGTGGCTGGATGACTCCTCTGTGGCTGGCCGCTCTGTGGCTGGAAGACTCCTCTGTGGCTGGCCGCTCTGCGGCTGGATGACTCCTCTGTGGCTGGCTGCTCTGTGGCTGGCTGCTCTGCGGCTGGCCTCTCTGTGGCTGGCCGCTCTGTGGCTGGATGACTCCTCTGTGGCTGGCCGCTCTGTGGCTGGCCTCTCTGTGGCTGGCTCCTCTGTGGCTGGATGACTCCTCTGTGGCTGGATGACTCCTCTGTGGCTGGCTGCTGTGGCTGGCTCCTCTGTGGCTGGATGACTCCTCTGTGGCTGGCTGCTCTGCGGCTGGCCGCTCTTTGGCTGGCTCCTCTGTGGCTGGATGCCTTCTCTGTGGCTGGCTGCATGGATGGATGAGTGCCTCACTGGCATTGTTTATATCTGTTTCCTGGGGGCTGGCCAATTGCATCTGGGCATGCTCAGGCTGAAACACCGGATCCCTAGCCGGATCAGTCTTTTTCCGGATCCGGCACATTCCCGTGCCCATAGACTACTATTGTAGCAGAAAGCCGGAAGCGCCGCAGACAAAAAACATTACAAGAAACGTTTTTTCCAGATGCCGGAATCAAAAATGAAGCCAGATCCGGCGAAAACCGGAATAAACGGAAGGCCATGAGGCGCGATTCAACGCTAATACAATTCAATGAGAGAAAACCGGTTCTAGCGGCAGACTTCGCCGGATCCGGTTTTTCTCAAAATAGCTGATGTGTGAAAGTAGCCTAACCAAACCTGTGTCTCCTGTGTTTTCCTCGCACTTAAGCACAAGACTCTATATAGACTGGATACATTACATCACAGATTCACTGCACCTGCGCGAATAAGTGCTTGCATATGTGTAGATCAGCGATTTGTTATTTCAGTGGAAAATTCAGAATATACTGTTTCAGAAAAAGTTCATAAGAGTTTTTATAATTATAAACAGAATATTATAATGTTTCGTATTATTTCTCAAAAATCTTACGTGATAGGAAAAATCTGAAGTCATTTCTGAAATCAGCATAAAAACTATCAGGAACACTCAAAATTATCCAAGGGACAAAACCTTGGTAACACATTGTAGTCGGACATGTTGGGGCAAAGAATTCCAGAGGATGGGGGCTATTTGGGAGAAGTCTTGGAGGTGGTTGGGTGAGGAGCGAATAAGTGTGGAGAGGAGGCGGTCTTGGGAGGACCGGAGATTACGTGAGGGAAGGTATAGGGAGATTAGTTCAGAGATATATGGAGGAGACAGGTTGTAGATGGCCTAGTAGGTCAGTATTAGTAATTTGAACTGGATACACTGAGGGAATGGAAGCTAGGGAAGAGATTTGCAGAGGAGAGAAGCGGAGGAGTAGCGAGGAGAGAGATGAATTAGTCGGGCAGCAGGGTCAAGGATGGACTGGAGAGGTGTTAGCAGGGAGACCACAGAAAAGGATGTTGCAGTAGTCGAGGCGGGAGATGATGAGGGCATGCACAAGCATTTTAAGAGAGGGTTGAGGAAAGGACGGATTCTGGAAATATTTTTGAGCTGGAGTCGACAGGAGGTGGAGAGAGTTTGGATGTGCGGTTTGAAGGACAGGGCAGAGTCAAGGGTTACTCCGAGGCAGCGGACTTCTGGTATGGGGGAAAGCGTAATGTCGTTAATTGTGATAGATAGGTCAGGTAAGGAAGATCTGTGAGATGGAGGAAAGATGATGAGTTCAGATTTGTTCACATTGAATTTGAGGAAGCGAGAGGAGAAGAAGGAGGATATGGCTGATAGACTCTCCGAGATTCTGGACAGCAGAGAGGTGACGTCTGGGCCAGAGAGGTAGATCTGAGTGTCATCAACATATAGATGGTAATGGAAGCCATGGAATAATGGTACCCAGTGTACGGCGTGGTCAGTGTCCGTCACTGAGGAGGAGCTGGACCCGCGTTTCATCCATCACTTGTCGTCTGTTGCCTGACAGTTTATTTTCCTTCTCGTTTCACAGCTGAAGCCGTCGTTGCTTTGAAACCTGACAAGCAGAGCAATTTGGTAAGATGATGGGATCCCAGGAGCTTTTCCACAGCTGACAATTATACTTGGGGTATAATGAGCTGGAGACTGACACCTGTCACTGCTGCTTCACCGCCCTCCATCACATAGGTATAAGGTTACCTGTGGGCGGGGGGCTTTGGGAGCATCAGAGGCTGTGGGGGTCTGACCTCCATTGACTCTACATTCCCAGTCCTAGATGAGAAAGTCAACCAAGAACAGTGAAATATAGCAAAAACTGGCGAGAAACACTGATATCATCGTACGTGTATCCCAACCTACATATCACCCTATGTGTATCCCAACCTACATATCACCCTACGTGTATCCCATCACCATACCACCCTACGTGAATCCCATCCAACATGTCACCCTACGTGTATCCCATCCTACGTATCACACTATGTGTATCCCATCCTGTGTATCACTCTAATGTCTCCCACCCTACGTATCACCCTAGTGTCTCATCCTACATATCGCCCTATGTGTATCACCCTTCGTGTATCCCATCCTGCGTATCACCCTACATGTGTCCCATCCTGCGTATCACCCTACGTGTATCACATCCTTCATATCACCCTATGTGTCCCATCCTGCGTATCACCCTACGTGTTGTAAGATGGCCACCGGAAAAGTCCTTGATGGGAGATATGTGTCATCACGGCTATTTGCTGCGGTGATGTGAGCTTGGAGGTATCCTCCAGCACGTATAGTCCTGAGAGAATTGTTTGGGCGGCTCCAGGGCCGGTGTCATGAACCAGGGGTGTTTGGTTGCCCCCACTTCATCAGGGATTTATTATATTTCACGTTCCAGTTCCGGTTTGGAATTTGCAGCTCTCTGGCACCCCCTTACCCTCAGGTCAGTCAGAGAACTACACCTAAGATATGTAGTCACCAAAAGGGCTGCCTTGCTGTGTACTGGCTATTGGCACTCTGCAGTGAGGGCAGTATGTATATTCCCAGTCCCAGGCAGGAAATACACACATGACACCTCTGTTCTGTCCCTGCCAGAATCTACCAAATACCCCAGAACACACTTTGCTGCAAACAGCTCCTAGTTCTGATATTAAAATCAGTATCAGGTAAGGAGCCAACCCACAAGTAGCGTGAATGTTGCACGGAGACGTAGCCATAAGATTTTAGAAGGAAAATGGAACTAATAAATAATATAGATTTTACTCCAAAAAGAAGTGTTTACAAAAGCACAAAAGATGTTACAAAGAGAGACAGATACACTATATACAACAATTTTAAAATAAAAATGGATTAAGATATGAACTTACAGTGATCAGTCAATGGCATTGCATGTGGAAATGGGGGAGGGGCGCCTTCCCCAAGGGAAAGTTATTCATCAGCACAGCTCCTTGCTGGCACCTGGGGCAAAATGGCCCCCACCTAATTGGGCTTCATAACTTTGTACACTCTGGTGGGTGACATCACTGGGTGGGCGGAGCTATGGCATGTACTCCTCTTTTGAAAGTTCTAAAAAGCTTATGAGTGCCATATCTCTGGGTGAGAACCTCGGACAGAAATGACAGAAATATCACAGGTTTGCCTTCGAGTTTTCCTTCCATTTGACACTAAACATCATAGCTCTAGGTATTACGGGGAAACAAATACCCATTTCTCAGTTCCTAGCGAGCAAGGAGATCCATGAACGCTGTGGTGAATAGCTCTAATGATGTAGATCTCAAAAATATAGGTATCTTGTATATATGAATAATCTGTGCCATTATATTTGATCTGGGATACACAATGGAGCCATGTGCTTCTAAACAATGGGTGGTTTGGCTGATACCAAACCACATTCCCGAGGGATCGGGAAAGAGTGGTATAGAATCATAGAATCATAGAATCGTAGAGTTGGAAGGGACCTCCTGGGCCATCTGGTCCAACCCCCTGCTCAAAGCAGGATTCGCTAAATCATCCCAGTCAGATGTCTGTCCAGCCTCTGTTTGAAGACTTCCATTGAAGGAGAACTCACCACTTCTCGTGGCAGCCTGTTCCACTCATTGATCACTCTAACTGTCAAAAAGTTTTTTCTAATATCTAATCTGTGTCTCCTCCCATTCAGTTTCATCCCATTGCTTCTAGTCTTTCCTTGTGCAAATGAGAATAAAGTTGATCCTTCTACAATGTGACAGCCCTTTAGATATTTGTAGACAGCTATTAAGTCTCCTCTCAGTCTTCTCTTTTGCAAACTAAACATTCCCAAATCCTGCAACCTTTCCTCATAAGACAGGGTTTGCAGACCGGTCACCATTCTGGTCGCTCTTTTCTGAACTTGCTCCAGTTTGTTGATGTCTTTTTTAAAATGTGGTGCCCAAAACTGGACACAATATTCCAGATGAGGTCTGACCAAAGAGGAGTAGAGGGAAATAATGACTTCACGTGATCTAGACTGTATGCTTCTGTTAATACATCCTAGAATTGCATTTGCCTTTTTTGCTGCTGCATCACACTGTTGACTCATATTCAGTCTGTGATCTATTAGTATACCCAAGTCTTTTTCACATGTGCTGTCACTTAGCCCTATTCCTCCCATTCTATATATGCTTTTTCCATTTTTATTGCCCAGATGTAGTACTTTGCATTTCTCCCTGTTAAAAACCATTCTGTTTGTTGCTGCCCACTTCTCCAGTTTATTTAAATCTTTTTGAATCCTCTCTCTCTCTTCTCTAGTATTAGCTATCCCTCCTAGCTTTGTGTCATCAGCAAATTTAATCAGTTTACCCTCAATGCCTTCATCTAAATCGTTGATAAAGATGTTGAACAATACAGGGCCCAGGACAGAGCCCTGTGGTACCCCACTTGAGACATTCTTCCAACTGGATGTGCAGCCATTTACGACCACTCTTTGGGTCCGATCACTAAGCCAGTTATGAATCCACCTAACAGTTGCCTTGTCCATTCCATACTTAATCATTTTTTCAATAAGGATTGTATGAGAGACTTTGTCAAATGCTTTGCTGAAGTCAAGATATACTATATCTACAGCATTTCCTTGATCCACCCAATCAGTGATACCGTCATAGAAGGAAATTAAGTTAGTCTGACATGACTTATTAGTTACAAACCCATGCTGACTCTGTTTAATCACTTCATTCTTATCCAGGTATTGACATACATGTTGTTTAATAATTTGTTCAAAGATCTTTCCTGGTATAGAAGTCAGACTCACCGGCCTATAGTTACCTGGGTCCACCTTCTTCCCCTTTTTGAAGATAGGAACAACATTTGCTCTTCTCCAGTCTTCTGGCACTTCTCCTGTTCTCCAAGAATTTTCAAAGATTATAGAGAGGGGTTCAAAAATTTCTTCTGCTATCTCCTTCAGTACTCTGGGGTGTAATTCATCTGGACCTGGAGACTTGAATTCATTTAGGCTAGCTAAGTGTTTCCTCACTATCTTTCTGTTTATAGATATCCTGGATTCTTCTATTCCCTTAATAGGACAGTGAATAACAGTTGATGTTACATTTCCTTTCTGAGAGAAAACAGATGCAAAATAGGAATTTAAAAGTTCAGCCTTCTCAACATCCTGTCTTACCATTTCATCATTTTCATCCTGTAAAAATCCTATAGCATCTTTGACTTTTCTTTTACTTTTGACATATCCCCAAAATCCTTTATTATTGCTTTTGACATCTCTTGCAAGCCTCAATTCATTTTCAGCTTTAGTTAATCTGATTTGTGCCCTGCAGGTTCTGCAGACAGCATTATATTCTTCTTTAGATATGCCTCCCTCTTTCCATTTTATAAACATTTCATTTTTTTCTTCCTTTTTAGCATGTGCTTAAGTTCTGTGTTCATCCATCCTGGTTTCCTTAACTGCTTCCTATTCTTCCCTCTTTTCGGAATTGTTAACAACTGTGCTTTGAGAATTTCATTTTTCAAGATTTCCCATCCTTCCTGGACATTTTTGTCTTTAAGGATATCCAGCCATTGGATCCCTCCAATTCTCTTTCTGAATCCCTTAAAATCTGCCTTTCTGAAATCTAACCTTGACGTCTGAGTCTTCACAGGTCTTCCGCCTCTAGTTATCCAAAATTCTAAAATAGCATGGTCGCTACCTCCTAGGGTCCCAGCCACTTTTACCTCCTCAACCATTTCCTCCCTGTTTATAAGGATTAGATCCAAGGTAGCAGTTCCCCTTGTTTTCTCCCCTACCTTTTGGAAGATAAAGTTGTCAGCAAGAAAGGATAAGAATTTCCTTGACCTGTTAGTTTTGCCTGAGAGAGATTCCCAACAAATGTCTGGATAGTTGAAATCTCCCATGACAACTATGTCATACTGTATTTTTTGGAGAACTTGGCCATTTGATGCATAAAGAGTTCATCCATAGCTTCAGCTTGCACAGGCGGCCTGTAGTAAATGCCTACAATGGTGTCCTTTCCATTGTTCTGTCCTTGTATTCTTACCCAAACAGTTTCCACAGAACTCCCAGTCTCTGAAGCTTCAATCTCTGTGCAGATATACGCGTTTCTAACATACAATGCGACACCTCCTCCTCGTTTATCAAGTCTGTTTCTTGCAAATAAGTTGTATCCTTCTAGCCTTGTATTCCAATCATGTGTATCGTCCCACCAAGTTTCAGTGATTCCAATGACATCATATTTCTTTTCCTGTGTTAGTAGTTCCAATTCTCCTTGTTTGTTGCCCATGCTTTGTGCATTAGTATAAAAACATTTTAGTTTGTGATTGGTTTCTCTTTCTCCAATATTTTTATAAATTAGATTCTTTCGTCTTTGTTCTTCCTTTCCACTTCTAATAGCAGAGTTCTCAATAGCATTTGTCAGGTGTATGGCTTTTTCTGGTCTTTTGCTTCCCTTCCCATGTTGTTCTAGTTTAAAGCTCTCCTTACAAGTGTAGCAAGGCGACTTCCAAATACCTGCTTACCAGTCTTCGTAAGGTGCACCCCATCTCTAGCAAGTAGTCCATCGTATAAGTAGTTCACTCCGTGATCCAGAAATCCAAATCGTTGCTGACGGCACCATCGACGTAGCCAGTTGTTCACCTGCAGAATCTTATTCCACCTCCTTGTTCCATGGCCATCCACTGGGAGGATGGAAGAGAAGACCACCTGCGCTCCCAGTTCTTTCACTTTCTTACCTAAGTCTTCAAAGTCTCTACAGATGGTTTCCAGGTCGTTTCTTGCAGTGTCATTTGTCCCCACATGTAGTAGCAGGAATGGGTAGTCATCTGTAGGTCTGAAGAGTCCTGATCTCCTGTCAGACACATCTTTAATTTTTGCACCTGGAAGACAACACATCTCTCTTGAAGTTATATCCGGTCTGCAGATAGCGGCCTCTGTTCCTCTCAACAGGGAATCCCCCATGACCACCACTCTCCGTTTCTTCTTCACAACATTTTTCTTTCTCCATCCAGGAGGACTCTGAAGGCGTACAAGGTTGCTGTTTGTTGGCAAAGTCTTCTCCTGATGTATTTCTTCATCGTTTTCCTGCGTGAGAGCCTGGTACTGGTTCCTGAGCAGTATGGGTGCTGACTGCCTCCTGATCCTCCTGCTTCTCTGGGTCACATGTCTCCATTCCTCTGTTTCTTCAGGTGCACTTCGAATTTCTTCTCTTTCTGTAACATGAAGAGATAATTCTGCTCTGTCCAAGAACTCTTCACCTTCCTTAATGATCTTCAACGTAGCTAACCTCTCTTCGAGATTTTGCAAATTTTCCTCCAACAGGGACACAAGCTTGCATTTGTGGCATGTGAAGTTTGGCTTTTCCACTGGTAAGTCTGTGAACATGTAGCAAGAAATGCAGCTCACCAAATGGCTCCTGGCCTCTTCCATCTTGAGATTTCTTAAAAACGATGAAAGATGAGCCCAAATTCGGCGCGCGGTTTTTCCAATTTCCTCTTTTCAGCTGCAACGGCCAAAACCCAGTGATCGTTGAGCTCGCGGAGACTCTTCACTTATCCCAGAAGGCACTGGGAATATGCAAATGATCTCAAGACTATTCCCCTGGTTTTCCGATTTCCTCTTTTCAGCTGCAACGGCCAAAACCCAGTGATCGTTGAGCTCGCGGAGACTCTTCACTTATCCCAGAAGGCACTGGGAATATGCAAATGATCTCAAGACTCTTCCCCTGGTTTTCCAATTTCCTCTTTTCAGCTGCAACAGCCAAAACCCAGTGATCGTTGAGCTCGCGGAGACTCTTCACTTATCCCAGAAGGCACTGGGAATATGCAAATGATCTCCTCAAGACTCTTCCCCTGGTTTTTGAACAGGGAATTAAACAGGCACACTGAGGGGGTATGCAGCTGTGAAGAGGGATGTTTGTGAGCGAAGTGTACTTCACAAACCAATGGGGGGAAGGGCAGCGTGTCATTTAAAGCCCAAAAATATGTAGGAGAGCACTGTATGTGTGACTAGAACACTAAGAAATTACATGATATTCCTGACACCTCCCGTTTTGGACTGCGCTACGGAGGCAGGACCTCTCGGTACTCCTCCATGCGCACCTCGGCAGGCTCGCCCCGCCGGGGGGCCAACCTATCTGCATTGCCATATGCGCTGCCCTTTTTGAGTATCACAGTAAAGTCGTACTGCTGGAGGGCCAGGCTCTAGCTTAGCAAGCTTCCATTAGTACCAGACACAGTGTTCAGACAGCTCAGAGGATTGTGGTCGGTCACCACGGTGAAGGTGAATCCGTAAAGGTATGGCTGCAAATGTTGCAGGGCCCAAACCATGGCCAGGCACTCCTTCTCTATGGTGGAATAGGCCACTTCCCTTGGCAGAAGTTTCTGGCTCAGGTACAATATGGGGTGCTCTTGGTTCCCCGAGTCGACATGGCTGCGCACAGCACCGAAGCGAAACTCACTGGCATCAGTTTGTACTAAGAACGGCTGACTGCTGTTGACTGCACTTAGCACAGGAGAGCTGCTTAGGGCTGTTTAATCACCTGCTTCTTGGTCCTGTGGGTGGGCCAGGATGTAATAGCGTCCACTTTCCCAGGCTCTGGCTCCATAGAACACCCGCCTACCCAGTGCCCCAGGTAGTTGACCTCGCTCATGCCCATCTGGCACTTTCCCTGCTTGATGATCAAGCCAGCTTGGTCGATGCGCCTGAGCACCTACTGGAGATGCTGAAGGTGTTCCTCCCAGGAGGGACTGAAGACGGCATGTCATCAAGGTACGCCACCGCGCACCTCTCCAGTCCCTGAAGCAGGTGGTTGACCATCTGCTGGAATGTGGCAGAGGCATTCCTCATGCTGAAAGGTATGACCGTGGACTCGTATAGTCCAAAGGGGGTGATAAAGGTGGTCCTCCCCTGCACCTCGGGGGGGGCGATCTGCCAATTTCCCCGGCTTAGATCCATAATGGATACATAGTGGGCTCCAGGTAACCGCTCAAGCAGCTCCTCAATGCACGGCATTGGGTGCGCATCAGAGGCTGTTATGGCGCTGAGCCCCCTGTAGTCCACACAGAACCGGGTGGTCCGATCCTTTATTGCACCACGACTACAGGTGAGACCCACACGCTGTTGGACTATTGAATCACCCCCATCTGCATCATCTCATCGATCTCCTGGCGCATAACACGCTGCACCTCATCAGAGATCCGATAGGGTGTCTGCCGTAGTGGGGCATGATTCCCGGTGTCCACTTCGGGGACCACTATCTCAGTCCTTCTGGGTCGGTTGGTAAACACAGCCCGGTAGTGTTCCAGCATGGCTCGCAGCTGCAACCGCTGGGATGCGGATAGCAAGGTGCTTACCTCCACGTCCTCTATGGACCCACTGGCCTCGGTTTGGGCCAGCATGTCCAGGAGGGGGTCTTCCTCCCCGTCCTCAGGCAGGTTGCAAACCGGTATGACACAGGCTCCACGTTCTTGAGCCTTCATCATACTGACATGGAAGGCCTTCCGCCTACCCTGAGCGTGGTCAAGAGTGACCACGTAGGTGACTGGGTTTAGCTGTTGGTGTTCGATGTACGGGCCTTCCAAGGCCACCTGAAACTTATCTTTTGGTATGGGGACCAGCACCCATACCTTCTGACCCACCTGGTAGGTTCGCTCCAGAAGCACTGGTATGACCAGAATGCCCAGGTCAGCCTGAGCCTGCGCCACATTGTCATGCACCAACTGCGTCAAGGTCTGCATCTTGTCACGGAAGCGCATGACATAATCCATGATAGACACTTCTGAAGGGCTCGGCTCTTGGGTCGCCCTCCCAGGGCTGTGGGGTACTCGGTACCGGGCCGGTGTCAGGGGGATGTGTCACAGAAGCAGTGACCCGGTCCGTGGCCCTGGGCACCCAAATCATTGGTGGTTTGTAGTTAATGGAATGGAATAGTTCGTGACGCCACCTGTGGTGTTAAGCCGACGCTGCAGACAGCTCCGCTGGGACAGATGGTGTGGTCCAGCAGTGATGGTATAGCCCTCCACAGGCAGGGCTAGTGTCCCAGGGCAGTCTAGCGGTGGTTGGCACGGTGATGTAGCAGTGCCGTAAAGGTAGGAAGCAGACAAGACACAGCGGGGTGCAATTTCTGTACCTTTACTTGATAACTGCAGTCCAGGGTCCTGATTACAGATGGTAATGGAGCAGGCTAGCCTTGAAGCAACTCAGGGATTCTCTCTCACAGATGAGCTGTGCAGTCTCCTTCCTAGCACCTTGTGGTGTGAAGCACTCCAGTACTAAGTTACTCTAGAGTTCCTCCTGTCAGATGTTCCCAAGAACCACACTTGCACGGCAGACAGCTGTAGCCTCTCTCGGGGACTCCTCTCTAGTTCTGGCTCTCTATTCAAGCTGCTGTTGTGCCTCAAGTCTTAGATGGGAGTAGGGCATTTACAGCCTCCTACTCCTCTGGTATCTGCTGTAGGACCTTTAGTATCCATACAGCCATGGAGACCAGGCTCCAGTTCGTGCGCTCTCAGCTGAGGGAGCTCTCCTTCCTCGCTCATCCTACATTATCTGCACACTTCACCCTCCGCAGACAATCTGACCACTCCTTCCTCTTGGCCCTCAGAGGGCACCCCTCCCCTTAATCCTGGTTCAGAGTTCCCTCTGCTGGCCTGGAGTGGAACTGTGTTGTGTTATGATTGAGCCACCGAGGAGGAAAAAACAAAACACAAGCTCAGCCCAGAAAATCAGAGAGGTTGGAAACTAGCGGATTGCAGACCCCTAATCCTATTACACAACTAGCAGTAGCCGTGGAGTGTTCCTACGGTGATCCTAGACACCTCGTCACAGCCGGAGATATAAATAAGCCTAAAGAGAGAAAAGAGAAAAACTGACTGCCCCAGAGCAGACCCCAAAGCAATAGGCAGCCCCCAACATATAATGTCGGTGAAACAAGATGAAAACACTAACACAGATAGAAAGATAGGCTGAGCAAACGATGGGGCCCTCACTAACTAAAAAGGACAGGAAAGAAAAGCTGCTGTCTGCAATCCGAGAAAACCCTGCTAAAAAATATTACCAACACAACTGATAAGCAAAAAGGACCCTGAAGTCACTAGACTTCAAACCCTATATCAGCACTCAGAATATTCTGAAAGCAGAGCAAAAGAGAACACTGATCAAGGAATAAGAATCCAGCACACCCCCGGCCGGGGATGGCTGAACTCAAAAAAACAAGGTAAACAAAACCAAAACTAATAAGTTCAATAGCAGAGCAAAAACTTATCTTTGGGAAGCAGGAATCAGACTGGTCTCCAAGAATCCAGCAGAGAAATCACCAGCACCTCAGAAGGGCGTCGGCTGCCTTATATCCAGTCTGAAGTTCCTGTTACCCAGTCACAATCCACCTGATCAGGTGTTTGGTTTCTTTCATCCAAATCAGCCTCACTACCTTCCTTCACCAGAAGAGGGAGATCCTCGGACACAAAAGGTGAATGAACAGATGAGCTCACAACAGCGTTGCATGTATGGATTGACTGCGAGAGAGACCCATCATTGCCTCCAAGCCTGGCATTACCCTCCCCTGGAGGAAGGCAAAGCCACTGTGGCGACCATACTCCTGGGGGCGCCACATTCCCCCCTAATGCAAGTCAGCACTCCTGGGCTGAACAAAAGAAAACAATTGAACAATAATAATTTGTACAAGATTTTAAAAAGGGAAAAATTGTACAAAAACTAAGAGCTCAAAAATGGTCCTATGATGATAAGTCCAGCATCAATGTCCATGGTCCATTCCTGGGTAAATGGTAAAAGTTTTTGACCACACACAAGTCCTGTGGTTCAGTGTCCATAAAGAAAACAAGAAAACTCCAAGGGAACTCTTACAGGTTACCTGTAGGCACAAAAGCTTGAAAAACAGTTACATATTTACACAATTTCAACAATTACATTACTTTATATATGTTATCTAACTGGTAGTATGCCTTGTGTGGTGCGGGTAGACCTGCGTACTACTGTTGTGTTGGGTAATGTACTGGATACACTACTGGGGGTTCTTTGTAACACAGGGATACTGGACTGATGGTGACATCTTAGACTCACCAAAGGTACAACAGGTTCACCACTGGCAGGGCGAGGGTTCTCTGGCTCCACTGCTGATGTGGCATCTGCTACCTGATTTTCCTGATTCTCTTGAGTCACATCTTCCTGTGCTACCAATTGGGGGAACAGCAATACTGGCACCACTATAGTATCGTACACTCTAGTCCAATTCGCAGGGAATTCTCCAAGCACTGTGCTGACCTTCTCTTCTTCCACTCTGGGTTGGATGTTATCTGGTTCTTCTTTCCTTTCCTTCAACTGGTCAGGACACAACTTCAAATGATCTCTCGATACCGCTGCTGAGGTCTCTCCTCCATCTTTACTAACAAGGCATACATTCGTGTTATCAAAGTTCGAGGGCAGAATGGTATAGGGTTCAGCTTCCCATTGATCATCCAATTTGTGAAATCTTCTCTTTCTTTTCAAGACCTGTTCTCCAGGCAACAAAGGAGCGGCAGGTCCATTTTGATTGTAAAGCTTCTCCTGCTTCTGCCTTGCCTGGGCCAGACTCTTCTCCACACATTCTTGAACCCTCCTGTACTGTTGCTGCCTCTCCGTGTCCCAGTCAGCATCTGGTGACGTCACTTCTGGCGTCAGGACTCCCATGTCCAAGTCAATAGGCAGCTTACCAGGTCTTGCTCTCATTAAGTAGGCTGGGGTACAGTTGGTGGAGTTCACTGGAATATGGTTGCAAAGATCTACCAGGTCGGGCAACTTCTCTGGCCACAGATTCCTCTCCTCCAAGGGCAAAGTCTTCAGGATGTCAATCACCACCTGGTTCATCTTCTCGCACATGCCATTGGTCTGTGGGTGATATGGTGTTGTCCTGATCTTCTTCCAAGAATTCTGTAACCTGTATGGTTGTAACACTTCTGCCTCGAAAGCTGGACCTTGATCTGTCAGCACTCTTTCAGGATACCCATGTGGTCTACAGAAGTGCTGTTGGAATGCTCTGGCTGCTGTCCTGGCAGTTTGATCTTTGACAGGCACAACTACCAGGAATCTTGAGTAGTGGTCCACAATGGTAAGTGCATAGATGTAGCCTGACCGGCTTGGAACCAGCTTCACATGGTCCAGGGCTACCAGCTCAAGGGCTGTTTGGTGATGACTGGCTGTAGGGGAGCTCTCTGGTTGTCTCGATCCTTTCTGCGCAGGTTACATTGTCCACACTCCCGGCACCACCTCTCAATGGCTTTCCTCATACCAGTCCAGTAGAACCTCTCTCGGAGCAATACTTCCAACTTCGTCCATCCGAAGTGTCCAGCTCCATTGTGATATGCTTCCAGGACCATTGATGCCTCTCTCTTTGGGACTATCACCTGCCAAACCTAGCACTGATATCTACAGACCCACATACACTCCCTACCTACCTAGCACTGATATCTACAGACCCACATACACTCCCTACCTACTTAGCACTGATATCTACAGACCCACATACACTCCCTGCCTACCTAGCACTGATATCTACAGACACACATACACTCCTTGCCTACCTAGCACTGATATCTACAGACCCACATACACTCCCTGCCTACCTAGCACTGATATCTACAGACCCACAAAAACTCCCTGCCTACCTAGCACTGATATCTACAGACCCACATACACTCCCTGCCTACCTAGCACTGATATCTACAGACCCACATACACTCCCTGCCTACCTAGCACTGATATCTACAGACCCACATACACTCCCTGCCTACCTAGCACTGATATCTACAGACACACATACACTCCCTGCCTACCTAACACTGATATCTACAGACCCACATACACTCCTTGCCTACCTAGCACTGATATCTACAGACCCACATACACTCCCTGCCTACCTAGCACTGATATCTACAGACCCACATACACTCCCTGCCTACCTAGCACTGATACCTACAGACCCACATACACTCCCTGCCTACCTAGCACTGATATCTACAGACCCACATACACTCCCTGCCTACCTAACACTGATATCTACAGACCCACATACACTCCCTGCCTACCTAACACTGATATCTACAGACCCACATACACTCCCTGCCTACCTAACACTGATATCTACAGACACACATACACTCCCTGCCTACCTAGCACTGATATCTACAGACCCACATACACTCCCTGCCTACCTAGCACTGATACCTACAGACCCACATACACTCCCTGCCTACCTAACACTGATATCTACAGACCCACATACACTCCCTGCCTACCTAGCACTGATATCTACAGACACACATACACTCCCTGCCTACCTAACACTGATATCTACAGACCCACATACACTCCTTGCCTACCTAGCACTGATATCTACAGACCCACATACACTCCCTGCCTACCTAGCACTGATATCTACAGACCCACATACACTCCCTGCCTACCTAGCACTGATACCTACAGACCCACATACACTCCCTGCCTACCTAGCACTGATATCTACAGACCCACATACACTCCCTGCCTACCTAACACTGATATCTACAGACACACATACACTCCCTGCCTACCTAACACTGATATCTACAGACCCACATACACTCCTTGTCTACTTAGCACTGATATCTACAGACACACATACACTCCCTGCCTACCTAGCACTGATATCTACAGACCCACATACACTCCCTGCCTACCTAGCACTGATACCTACAGACCCACATACACTCCCTGCCTACCTAGCACTGATACCTACAGACCCACATACA
Organism: Dendrobates tinctorius; assembly: GCF_039654945.1. Lineage (NCBI taxonomy): Eukaryota > Metazoa > Chordata > Amphibia > Anura > Dendrobatidae > Dendrobates > Dendrobates tinctorius. Next base: position 287,062 of record NW_027361862.1, on the reverse strand, counting down.
CTCCCTGCCTACCTAACACTGATATCTACAGACCCACATACACTCCTTGTCTACTTAGCACTGATAGCTACAGACCCACATACACTCCCTGCCTACCTAACACTGATATCTACAGACCCACATACACTCCTTGTCTACTTAGCACTGATATCTACAGACCCACATACACTCCCTGCCTACCTAACACTGATATCTACAGACCCACATACACTCCCTGCCTACCTAGCACTGATATCTACAGACCCACATACACTCCCTGCCTACCTAGCACTGATACCTACAGACCCACATACACTCCCTGCCTACCTAGCACTGATATCTACAGACCCACATACACTCCCTGCCTACCTAACACTGATATCTACAGACCCACATACACTCCCTGCCTACCTAGCACTGATATCTACAGACCCACATACACTCCCTGCCTACCTAGCACTGATACCTACAGACCCACATACACTCCCTGCCTACCTAGCACTGATATCTACAGACACACATACACTCCCTGCCTACCTAGCACTGATATCTACAGACCCACATACACTCCCTGCCTACCTAGCACTGATACCTACAGACCCTCATACACTCCCTGCCTACCTAACACTGATCTACAGACCCACATACACTCCCTGCCTACCTAGCACTGATATCTACAGACCCACATACACTCTCTGCCTACCTAGCACTGATACCTACAGACCCTCATACACTTCCTGCCTACCTAACACTGATACCTACAGACCCACATACACTCCCTGCCTACCTAACACTGATACCTACAGACCCACATACACTCCCTGCCTACCTAGCACTGATATCTACAGACCCACATACACTCCCTGCCTACCTAGCACTGATACCTACAGACCCTCATACACTCCCTGCCTACCTAACACTGATACCTACAGACCCACATACACTCCCTGCCTACCTAACACTGATATCTACAGACCCACATACACTCCCTGCCTACCTAGCACTGATACCTACAGACCCTCATACACTCCCTGCCTACCTAACACTGATACCTACAGACCCACATACACTCCCTGCCTACCTAACACTGATACCTACAGACCCTCATACACTCCCTGCCTACCTAACACTGATATCTACAGACCCACATACACTCCCTGCCTACCTAACACTGATACCTACAGACCCACATACACTCCCTGCCTACCTAGCACTGATATCTACAGACCCACATACACTCCCTGCCTACCTAGCACTGATATCTACAGACCCACATACACTCCCTGCCTACCTAGCACTGATACCTACAGACCCACATACACTTCCTGCCTACCTAGCACTGATACCTACAGACCCACATACACTCCCTGCCTACCTAACACTGATACCTACAGACCCACATACACTCCCTGCCTACCTAGCACTGATACCTACAGACCCACATACACTCCTTGCCTACCTAACACTGATATATACAGACCCACATACACTCCCTGCCTACCTAACACTGATATCTACAGACCCACATACACTCCCTGCCTACCTAGCACTGATACCTACAGACCCACATACACTCCCTGCCTACCTAACACTGATATCTACAGACCCACATACACTCCCTGCCTACCTAACACTGATATCTACAGACCCACATACACTCCCTGCCTACCTAACACTGATATCTACAGACACACATACACTCCCTGCCTACCTAGCACTGATACCTACATACCCTCATACACTCCCTGCCTACCTAGCACTGATACCTACAGACCCACATACACTCCCTGCCTACCTAACACTGATATCTACAGACCCTCATACACTCCCTGCCTACCTAGCACTGATATCTACAGACCCACATACACTCCCTGCCTACCTAGCACTGATACCTACAGACCCACATACACTCCCTGCCTACCTAGCACTGATATCTACAGACCCACATACACTCCCTGCCTACCTAGCACTGATATCTACAGACCCACATACACTCCCTGCCTACCTAGCACTGATACCTACATACCCTCATACACTCCCTGCCTACCTAGCACTGATATCTACAGACCCACATACACTCCCTGCCTACCTAGCACTGATACCTACATACCCTCATACACTCCCTGCCTACCTAGCACTGATACCTACAGACCCTCATACACTCCCTGCCTACCTAACACTGATATCTACAGACCCACATACACTCCCTGCCTACCTAGCACTGATATCTACAGACCCACATACACTCCCTGCCTACCTAGCACTGATATCTACAGACCCACATACACTCCCTGCCTACCTACCACTGATATCTACAGACCCACATACACTCCCTGCCTACCTAACACTGATATCTACAGACCCACATACACTCTCTGCCTACCTAACACTGATATCTACAGACCCACATACACTCCCTGCTTACCTAGCACTGATATCTACAGACCCACATACACTCCCTGCCTACCTAACACTGATATCTACAGACCCACATACACTCCCTGCCTACCTAACACTGATATCTACAGACCCACATACACTCCCTGCCTACCTAACACTGATATCTACAGACCCACATACACTCCCTGCCTACCTAGCACTGATACCTACAGACCCACATACACTCCCTGCCTACCTAGCACTGATATCTACAGACCCACATACACTCCCTGCCTACCTAGCACTGATATCTACAGACCCACATACACTCCCTGCCTACCTAGCACTGATATCTACAGACCCACATACACTCCCTGCCTACCTAACACTGATATCTACAGACCCACATACACTCCCTGCCTACCTAACACTGATATCTACAGACCCACATACACTCCCTGCCTACCTAACACTGATATCTACAGACCCACATACACTCCCTGCCTACCTAGCACTGATACCTACAGACCCACATACACTCCCTGCCTACCTAGCACTGATATCTACAGACCCACATACACTCCCTGCCTACCTAGCACTGATATCTACAGACCCACATACACTCCCTGCCTACCTAGCACTGATATCTACAGACCCACATACACTCCCTGCCTACCTAACACTGATATCTACAGACCCACATACACTCCCTGCCTACCTAGCACTGATACCTACAGACCCACATACACTCCCTGCCTACCTAGCACTGATTCCTACAGACCCACATACACTCCCTGCCTACCTAGCACTGATATCTACAGACCCACATACACTCCCTGCCTACCTAGCACTGATATCTACAGACACACATACACTCCCTGCCTACCTAGCACTGATATCTACAGACCCACATACACTCCTTGCCTACCTAGCACTGATATCTACAGACCCACATACACTCCCTGCCTACCTAGCACTGATATCTACAGACCCACATACACTCCCTGCCTACCTAACACTGATATCTACAGACCCACATACACTCCCTGCCTACCTAACACTGATATCTACAGACCCACATACACTCCCTGCCTACCTAGCACTGATACCTACAGACCCACATACACTCCCTGCCTACCTAGCACTGATTCCTACAGACCCACATACACTCCCTGCCTACCTAGCACTGATATCTACAGACCCACATACACTCCCTGCCTACCTAACACTGATATCTACAGACCCACATACACTCCCTGCCTACCTAGCACTGATACCTACAGACCCACATACACTCCCTGCCTACCTAGCACTGATATCTACAGACCCACATACACTCCCTGCCTACCTAAGACTGATATCTACAGACCCACATACACTCCTTGCCTACCTAGCACTGATATCTACAGACCCTCATACACTCCCTGCCTACCTAACACTGATATCTACAGACCCACATACACTCCCTGCCTACCTAGCACTGATACCTACAGACCCACATACACTCCCTGCCTACCTAGCACTGATACCTACAGACCCACATACACTCCCTGCCTACCTAGCACTGATATCTACAGACCCACATACACTCCCTGCCTACCTAGCACTGATATCTACAGACCCACATACACTCCCTGCCTACCTAGCACTGATATCTACAGACCCACATACACTCCCTGCCTACCTAGCACTGATATCTACAGACACACATACACTCCCTGCCTACCTAGCACTGATATCTACAGACCCACATACACTCCCTGCCTACCTAGCACTGATATCTACAGACCCATATACACTCCCTGCCTACCTAACACTGATATCTACAGACCCACATACACTCCCTGCCTACTTAGCACTGATATCTACAGACCCACATACACTCCCTGCCTACCTAGCACTGATATCTACAGACCCACATACACTCCTTGCCTACCTAGCACTGATATCTACAGACACACATACACTCCCTGCCTACCTAGCACTGATATCTACAGACCCACATACACTCCCTGCCTACCTAACACTGATACCTACAGACCCACATACACTCCCTGCCTACCTAGCACTGATATCTACAGACACACATACACTCCCTGCCTACCTAGCACTGATATCTACAGACCCACATACACTCCTTGCCTACCTAGCACTGATATCTACAGACCCACATACACTCCCTGCCTACCTAGCACTGATATCTACAGACCCACATACACTCCCTGCCTACCTAACACTGATATCTACAGACCCACATACACTCCCTGCCTACCTAGCACTGATACCTACAGACCCACATACACTCCCTGCCTACCTAGCACTGATTCCTACAGACCCACATACACTCCCTGCCTACCTAGCACTGATTCCTACAGACCCACATACACTCCCTGCCTACCTAGCACTGATATCTACAGACCCACATACACTCCCTGCCTACCTAACACTGATATCTACAGACCCACATACACTCCCTGCCTACCTAGCACTGATACCTACAGACCCACATACACTCCCTGCCTACCTAGCACTGATATCTACAGACCCACATACACTCCCTGCCTACCTAAGACTGATATCTACAGACCCACATACACTCCTTGCCTACCTAGCACTGATATCTACAGACCCTCATACACTCCCTGCCTACCTAACACTGATATCTACAGACCCACATACACTCCCTGCCTACCTAGCACTGATACCTACAGACCCACATACACTCCCTGCCTACCTAGCACTGATACCTACAGACCCACATACACTCCCTGCCTACCTAGCACTGATATCTACAGACCCACATACACTCCCTGCCTACCTAGCACTGATATCTACAGACCCACATACACTCCCTGCCTACCTAGCACTGATATCTACAGACCCACATACACTCCCTGCCTACCTAGCACTGATATCTACAGACACACATACACTCCCTGCCTACCTAGCACTGATATCTACAGACCCACATACACTCCCTGCCTACCTAGCACTGATATCTACAGACCCATATACACTCCCTGCCTACCTAACACTGATATCTACAGACCCACATACACTCCCTGCCTACTTAGCACTGATATCTACAGACCCACATACACTCCCTGCCTACCTAGCACTGATATCTACAGACCCACATACACTCCTTGCCTACCTAGCACTGATATCTACAGACACACATACACTCCCTGCCTACCTAGCACTGATATCTACAGACCCACATACACTCTCTGCCTACCTAACACTGATACCTACAGACCCACATACACTCCCTGCCTACCTAGCACTGATATCTACAGACCCACATACACTCCCTGCCTACCTAGCACTGATATCTACAGACCCACATACACTCCCTGCCTACCTAGCACTGATATCTACAGACCCACATACACTCCCTGCCTACCTAACACTGATACCTACAGACCCTCATACACTCCCTGCCTACCTAGCACTGATATCTACAGACCCACATACACTCCCTGCCTACCTAGCACTGATATCTACAGACCCACATACACTCCCTGCCTACCTAACACTGATATCTACAGACCCACATACACTCCCTGCCTACCTAACACTGATACCTACAGACCCACATACACTCCCTGCCTACCTAGCACTGATACCTACAGACCCACATACACTCCCTGCCTACTTAGCACTGATATCTACAGACCCACATACACTCCCTGCCTACTTAGCACTGATATCTACAGACCCACATACACTCCCTGCCTACCTAGCACTGATATCTACAGACCCACATACACTCCCTGCCTACCTAACACTGATATCTACAGACCCATATACACTCCCTGCCTACCTAGCACTGATATCTACAGACCCACATACACTCCCTGCCTACCTAACACTGATATCTACAGACCCACATACACTCCCTGCCTACCTAACACTGATATCTACAGACCCACATACACTCCCTGCCTACTTAGCACTGATATCTACAGACCCACATACACTCCCTGCCTACCTAGCACTGATATCTACAGACCCACATACACTCCCTGCCTACCTAACACTGATATCTACAGACCCATATACACTCCCTGCCTACCTAGCACTGATATCTACAGACCCACATACACTCCCTGCCTACCTAGCACTGATATCTACAGACCCACATACACTCCCTGCCTACCTAGCACTGATATCTACAGACCCACATACACTCCCTGCCTACCTAACACTGATATCTACAGACACACATACACTCCCTGCCTACCTAACACTGATACCTACAGACCCTCATACACTCCCTGCCTACCTAACACTGATACCTACAGACCCTCATACACTCCCTGCCTACCTAACACTGATATCTACAGACCCACATACACTCCCTGCCTACCTAACACTGATATCTACAGACCCACATACACTCCCTGCCTACCTAACACTGATACCTACAGACCCACATACACTCCCTGCCTACCTAACACTGATATCTACAGACCCACATACACTCCCTGCCTACCTAACACTGATACCTACAGACCTACATACACTCCCTGCCTACCTAGCACTGATATCTACAGACCCACATACACTCCCTGCCTACCTAGCACTGATATCTACAGACCCACATACACTCCCTGCCTACCTAACACTGATATCTACAGACCCATATACACTCCCTGCCTACCTAGCACTGATATCTACAGACCCACATACACTCCCTGCCTACCTAGCACTGATATCTACAGACCCACATACACTCCCTGCCTACCTAGCACTGATATCTACAGACCCACATACACTCCCTGCCTACCTAACACTGATACCTACAGACCCACATACACTCCCTGCCTACCTAGCACTGATATCTACAGACCCACATACACTCCCTGCCTACCTAACACTGATACCTACAGACCCTCATACACTCCCTGCCTACCTAACACTGATACCTACAGACCCTCATACACTCCCTGCCTACCTAGCACTGATATCTACAGACCCACATACACTCCCTGCCTACCTAGCACTGATACCTACATACCCTGCCTGCCTCTATCTGGCACTGCAATCTATATTCCCCGTAATTAGTCCTTAGAAGGACTGTTGATTTAGCTGGATTTGTGTATTCAATTACGGTATTGTAAGGAGGAAGACCAGGCTGCAGGTGCCTGCATCATGCTGGGTCCGGAACTGTTGAGGCTGTGTCCCATGTTGTCTGGGGAAAGAATAGGGGACAGGACTCGCCATCGACCAGGTCACCTTCCTTTGTGGCACTGGTCAGTCGCACGGCATCATCTTCTTCATGGTTCCCATGCCTCTCCCCATTTCCCTTAGCACCGACGCTTGCTCCTGTTAGGAGTTCCTCAGCCATATCATGGCTGAGTACTCCTGTACCCCCAGATACATCATCATTATCAGGTAAAGCATGCACAGTCACATCATTAACAGTAACATTCTCAACAGTACCCAATCGGGGAGGGGCGTCAGGGACATAATACGCAAACATCCTGGTCAAATCGGTTCCCAAAAATACGTCAGTGGGCAAATTTTCGGACACCCCCACTTCCTTCACCCGACTCCTGGCACCCCAATCTATGAAAACCCGGGCCATCGGCAAGGGACAGCGGACGCCCCTAATTCCGGTGACAGTCAGGGTTTTCCCAGGGATAATCTCTTCAAGGGGCACCAATTCGGGTAGGATGAGGGTTCGTTCGGCTCCGGTGTCCTTGAGGTCTATAGTGACAGTGTCCCCACGGTGACTCTCTGCAAATTTTCACAGGCCCTCCCAACCGCCCCACCCACAAAAAGAACTGCTGCATTAGGCCCTGGGGCCTTGGCTGGGGGGTTCTTCTGCTTCTCCGGGCAAGTGGCATTGAGATGTCCAGTCTGACTGCAGAAATAACACTTGCGGGGGGATCAGATGTGGGCCTGCCAGAGGCAAAGGGAACAAGGCCTCTGGAGGGTCGACTGGCATGGGCAGGGCTGCTGGTTGATAGCTTACCCCCTTTTCCAGCTGGCGGTGACCGGCTTCCGTGCCTCCGGTTTACGATTGGACTCGTAGATGTCGGCAATCTGCGCTACTTTGTCCGCGTCTTTTGGCTCCCGATCCATCACGAACTGTCGCACCTCAGCTGAGCAAAGATATAGGAACTGGTCTTTTATCATCAGGTCTCTCAGCTGTTCACTGACAGTCCTTGTACCCACTGCTCAAACTGAGTTCTGAGTCCATGCACCACATCACTGTAGCTGTCATGTGGGCCACGTTGGAGGTTCCGGAACTTTTTACGGTAGACCTCAGGAGTCAGTTGGCACTTTTTTATGAGGGTCTGCTTGATGGCCTAATAATCTCCATCTTGGTCTCGAGGGAGAGAAGCAAACACCTCTAGAGCTTTTCCTCTGAGCCATGGAGTTAAATATTGGGCCCATTGCATAGCTCCCAAGCGTCCCGATTCCCGCGGGACAGTCCCGTTTTTGACACACCCCTCCTGCGTCCCGCCCGGGATGCTATTTTTCCCGCATTGCACTGAGTCACCACGCCCCCCCCATGCACCAACCGCAGCCTGCAATAATGTAGCTGGGCTGTGCTTTGTGCGCACAGGACCTGTGAGAGGGGAGGAGTCAGAGGTCACATGATCAGGGGCCTCTGTCTGTCTGCAGTGCACTCTGCATGACTCTGCTGTGCTGGTTGGCATGGTGCTGGATGAGGTGACATTTCTGTGTGGGGTCAGGAGGGGTTTACAGGGTGGATGTAGCAGAGCCGTGTGTGTACAAGGTGTACGGAGCGGAGCTGTGTGTGTACGAGGTGTATGGAGCGGAGCTGTGTGTGTACGAGGTGTACGGAGCAGAGCCACGGGTGTATGGAGTGGAGCCGCGGGTGTACGGAGCGGAGCCATGTGTGTATGAGGTGTACGGAGCAGAGCCACGGGTGTATGGAGTGGAGCCACGGGTGTATGGAGTGGAGCCGCGGGTGTACGGAGCGGAGCCATGTGTGTATGAGGTGTACGGAGCAGAGCCGCGGGTGTTTGGAGCGGAGCCGCGGGTGTACGGAGCGGAGCCGTGTGTGTATGAGGTGTATGGAGCAGAGCCGTGTGTGTTCGAGGTGTACGGAGCAGAGCCACGGGTGTTTGGAGCGGAGCCGCGGGTGTACGGAGCGGAGCCATGTGTGTATGAGGTGTACGGAGCAGAGCCGCGGGTGTATGGAGTGGAGCCGCGGGTGTACGGAGCGGAGCCATGTGTGTATGAGGTGTACGGAGCAGAGCCGCGGGTGTATGGAGTGGAGCCGCGGGTGTATGGAGCAGAGCCGTGTGTGTATGAGGTGTATGGAGCAGAGCCGTGTGTGTTCAAGGTGTACGGAGCGGAGCCGCGTGTGTACGAGGTGTACGGAGCGGAGCCGCATGTGTACGAGGTGTACGGAGCGGAGCCGCGTGTGTGTACGGGGCGTACGGAGCGGAGCCGCGTGTGTACGAGGTGTACGGAGCGGAGCCGCGTGTGTACGAGGTGTACGGAGCGGAGCCGCGTGTGTACGGAGCGGAGCCGCGTGTGTGTACGGGGCGTACGGAGCGGAGCCGCGTGTGTGTACGGGGCGTACGGAGCGGAGCCGTGTGTGTTCGAGGTGTACGGAGCCACGTGTGTATGAGGTGATAGGAACTGAAGGAGTTAAATTGAGTTCTGTCTATGTTGCATTCTCTTGTTTAAAACCTTATCTGTTCTTCGAGGAGATGTCTCAGACATCTCCCTTGTGAACCAAGGTCAAATACCTCTGCTTTTTCGCCTAAATGACTTTCTTTGTCTAAAACAAGTTGTAAAATCATTTGTACTGCGCATGTCTGTAAAATGTTTAAATTCTTTACTATAAAAGACGGAAGCCTAACTGATAAGCCAGAGGCGTCTTGGAGGCATCCTGAGTTGTACCATACAGCTGGTGTCTGTGTAGTTCTTCTCCACGGAGCTGATTTAATTAGAGACATATGATGCTTCACACCCAAGAACATCGGTCCTTCAGATGAAAGAGTAATCTGAGGGATCCCGACAGTTTCCTGGCGCCCGAAACAGGGACCTGATATAGGCACCTCTCCAAGACTACCCGATCTACAGACCACACCAGTTACTGATGAAATTGTGAACAGCAGACCTAAACACCTGGCCAGGTAAGAGATCAATTTTTCTCTTCTCTGCTCTTCATAATCTATCATTATAACTAAGGTCCGTATAAAGGGGAATCTAGTAGAGGAGGGGGCCGTAAAATCAGGTCCATATAAGAACTCTGAGGAAATCGGGTGTGACACGCATATGTAATTTCTGCTCGAATGAGAGGTTACTGTAGGTTCTGTGTGTGCACAGCTATTTTTAGAAAAAGAGCTGATGCAAATCAAAATGGGAGAGGTCTGACATTATGGAATATAAGGCTGGGTGAACAGTTCATACTGCGCAGCCCGGACGGACAAGTTTTTCACAATAGACGGTTCCGCACTAGGAATAGAGGAGGTTGTTGAATGGCTACTTTGATTTGAAAGGTTGTGGAAAGTAGAAAAATAAGCTGCACAGTAGGTATTCGTTCAAAGAGTGGTGATATTGCCTAACTGGGTCATGTGACAGCGTCCTTTCGGGGAGGTCACCGCCTAAGCTTAAATCAACACCCTTTACGAATAAACCTTGTGACAGATAAGAGTGTGACCGAATGAGCACAGGACCGTGAAATGAGCCTGTGACAGGATATGACTGAAGAACCCCAGTAGATGGACACTTTATTTACAATCCTGTGTGTTGTGGGAGTATTTCTGTTCGGATGCTACATAGCATATAAGTACACGAAACACGTAGTACACCGAGGAACAGACACTCCATTTAGCCTGTTAGCACCTTAGGAAGAAGGTAACGAGGTATAGTAGAGCCTAGTCTTGAGCTTACCCAATACACCACCTAAGGCAGGGGACTAACAGGAAGACAACAAGAGAGACAGGATAAGAATAAAAGATAAGATGGGGAACAGTCAGGGAAAGATACCTGAAGAAGGAAATCGGTTATGTGATATAATTGAGGATAGATATGGAAGTAGTGCAGCAAAGAACCTGGAAAAAGTATTAATCAAATCCAAAGTGCAAGATAGGCAGGCTGTGTGAATCCTTGTATATATGTCTATGAGAACCTCTGAATAAGATGAGAGATGAGTAATTGAGTATAAAAAAAAAAAAAAAATCAGTGAATGAGCACGTATGAATGAATCATCACACATCGTTTTTGTGTCAAGAGATTTGTGACCTTTCTAGTTGTGGTGGAATCCCGGACAGATGCGTTATAGATATTTCAAATCTACATCTGAGACTGAATGAATTGAGTAATGATATAGTTCGTGTTATATGTGGCATTACATTGTAAAGTTTCCTGAATGCATTTGGCCAGAAAAAGGGCAAGGCATGGTTAATCTCATTATACAGTTATCTGCCCTTACAGTGAAATCCCGTGATTTTGAGTTTCTTTGTAGAAATTGATTTTGATAAGTCTAAAGAACTACAGAATTCTGTGAAGGATGACGCTGCATTCTGATGGGAGGGGTGAAGGATGGTGCTGCGCAGTTTCTTCTCCCTTCGCTCTTATCTCTGCTGAGTGTGAGCTGTGCTCAAAATTCTCTGTAATTCTATCCGTAAGGTACACGCTGAAAGATTTGTGCATTTTAAAGCAACAGTACTTAATTGAAGATTGGAAGTTAAAAGTAAGATATGGTGCCTAATTTAGAAGGGAATTGTAAGTGATTGCTTGGTCATTAATGTGTTTGAACCTGCTTCTAGTTGTGTGATTGATTTGTATAGCAAATTGTGTCAAATTACAAGAGACAGAGAAGGAAGGAAGCAGTAAAACAAGTGGGACAAATATTGAAAAAGGCAAAAATACCAGAGTGTGAATGTTTGGATGTACAAAAAGGCACAGACAAGGGAAGAAAATAGCAAGTGAATAAATGATGCTTGAGAATGTGCAGCAGTGTGGAAGGTGTATTATGAATGTTTGATTGACAAAGTGTAACCAGAGACCCAGACAAAACAGATGGACTTGTAAACACTGTGGTCAGACTCAGACAAATCCAGACTGAATAGCTACTTGTGTGACCTGTGCTACTGACCTAAGAGAATTGCACTAAATCCTATCCAGACAAGATCATAAGAAGCTGACATAATAGTGTGGATAGTGGGTAGTGGGACATTGGCCCTTGAGGAGTAAGCTGACAGTAGGCATCAGACGGCCAACCCCAGCAGGACCTAGAAGTGTGACTAGAATAAGAAAGATACAGGTGTATTATCCCTGGAGCCCCTCTGACCAGCTAGCTTTGTTGAAGCAGCTGCCTGCCCCTGAAGACCAACCATTCCCGTTTTACAGACACATAAAGGAAGTACAGCAGACATATAAGTGTACCTGGGCAGACCTAGAGAGGTTGGTGAGTTTAAAGGCAGGTGACGCACTAGATCATATAATTAAGACACACACAGATGTGACAAAGAATCAGGCTTGGGGCATGGATGATAAATCTGCACGATCTGGGGAGACGTACTGTGAGTCACTAAGACAATGGGCTGCAGTGGAACAATCAGAGCAGTCTGTACTCCTGACTAATGTGACACAGCAAAGAGGAGAGAGTGTAGAGATGTACTTTGGACGGTTACAGCTGAAATTGGCAGACATGGGGTACATTTGCATAAACCCACTTGATGTTAGAATACTGGTGAATGCATTCATTGACGGTATGAACAAAGACTTACGAGACGCAGTACAGACAGCCAGACCTGAATGGAGACATGTAGATCCGAAAGACCTCCTTAAGGTAGCTAAAGAAATTGAGCAAACAAGGACAATAAAACGACCTGTCATGTATGCTGGAGCACAAGGAAAAAAGTGGAGACGTAATAGGAAAGGCATGTGAGATGACACTGACGATCCATGCCATACTCCTACAAGTTTAACCAAAACATCTGTCTATGGCCAGACAGCTCCGACTTGAGTGTGCTCTACTAATTCCTGAGTATGTCACTCCTCAAAAGATGTAACGTTCTGAATCCAGCCACCCTCCTGCCTGTGGATTCAGAAAAGGGGGAATTGGTGACCGTATTAGCGCGTGAGGAAGGATACTTTGACATGACGCATGAACATGTCTGCATAGAACTGATGAGTCAGGAGACAGTTGGGTTTGCACACATTCATGAAAAACCTGTTCCTAATGCAGACTTTGAGTTTCTTTTTTGTAGATGGCCCCAGATACCACCAGGATGGACGATTCTACACTGGATATGCAGTAGTATCCTCACATGAGGTAATCCGAGCGGAACCACTCTCTCCTCACATGTCGGCGCAGGAGGCAGAGTTGAAGGCACTCACTGAGGCGTGTAGAGCCGCTGCAGGTAAAGTCGCTAATATTTTCACAGATTCGAAGCCCATTAAAAATGCAGAGCTGGTGAAACAATTGATGGAGGCATTGATGTTACCAGTCCAGGTTGGCATTGTCAAGGTAAAAGCACACACAAAGGTGACTCCGTGGAGGTAGAGGGCAATAGAAGGGCGAACGAGGCTGCTAAAATAGCACAAGGCGGCCTAGAGAGAGCAGTGGACGGTGGCGGGGAGTCAGCGTATTCCAGCCACATTGGGTCTAGATGTCCTGAAATCCCTCCAGCAAAAGGCTGCCCAAACAGAGAAGGTACACCGGGGGAGACTGGGAGCTGAGCTGAACTCAAATGGAGTATGGGAGAATAAGGATAAAATGTGCCCACCAAAGTCCCTGTTCCCAATCATGGCGCAAGCAGCACATGGCCCCAATCACACCTCAAAAAGTCACATGTGTGCCATGGTAGATGCCTTCTGGATCGCTCCTGGCTTCAGTTACGCAGCCGCGAAACTTGTACAATCATGCCTCATCTGTGCACAGCACAACCCAGGTAAAACAGTAAAAGTCCCTAAGAAAGCGACACCTAGGCCTCTCTACCCGTTTCAGAGACGGCAGATTGACGACATACAGCTACCAAGGTAGGAGTGTATGCAAATATCCTAGTATGTGTAGATCTCTTCTCTGGATGGCCAGAGGCCTACCCGGTGAAAACGGCTACAGCTCGAGCCACTGCAAAGAAACTGGTGATGGAACTAGTACCACGATTCGGTGTCCCTGAAACAATTGAATCAGACAGAGATCCAGATAGTGTGGAAGGAACTCACTGTCTACAACCTGGTGATTACGTATATGTCAAGAAACACTCCAGAAAGACCCTTGAACCCCGATATCAAGGACCTTACCAAGTACTCCTAACAACGCCTACTTCTGTTAAGTTGGAAGGACGACCAACCTGGATCCACGCATCGCATTGCAAACTAGCCACAGGAATTAACAAAGCATAAGAGTGCATAATGTTTTGGTTTGGTTTTGTTGCATTATCTGTAATAATGGTAGCTGCGTGGGACAATCTAAATTCTCCAATGTCCTTGAATAATAAGTTTATACAACATCATGAAAAAATACTAAATGATTGGTCAAATCATTTGCTGGATCTGCACACATTCACCAGTATCAGCCACTAGTATTCCGTTCCTTGTTATTCCTGTGCCACCCGAGGAATTATTTGCCTGGACCAGTTGTTCTGATACACTTGCTAATAATGCCACAAATAATGTGAAGTTATGGAACACAACTGTTGGAATACCTATTGTGGGATGGGTAGGATACCCTTGGTGGCAGGGTAATCTTTCAGGAAGTAACACATATCTTCAATATCTGGCATATAAAGGGGGGGCTTGGGCACCCAGGAATAGAACTCGATTAACCTACCTGGGGCAAATTCCAATGTATGGCCTACAAGTTAGTTTTAATGTAACTTCCCACTCTACTGATGCCTTCAAACCAATACTGCTAGAAAGAAGGTTGCATAACACGTCCTGGGAGTATTCCAATTTATTTCCCCAGGGCAATAATGAAACTTGTTTTAATATTTCAGGTAATATACCTTGCAACGAGTCATCTGGATATGAGAAAGGAACTCCCACCTGTGGAAATCCCGATGTAGGGTATTGTAGCCCTTTAGGACAACTTCCAAATTGGTGTATGCTTCAGAATGTATCTGCGTTCATAGATTTAGTTCATTGACTGGTATTACAACATTCAGCCCTATGGGACCTACCTAGTGACATGTTCTGGGTATGTGGAGACAATGCATATAAATGGTTGCCAGTAGGGGTAAAAGGTGCTTGTACTCTGGGTCGTTTGACTCCAGCTACCTTTGTTATTCCGAATGACCAGTTGAGTACTCAGAGCATACCTAAACACACGTTGTACAAAAGAGCTGCTGACAATACACCTCGCCTCTCTGGGAGACCACATATAGTGCAGATGAGTGTGGCCAATAAAATTGTCAGCTCTATTTTTATTTATCCTATGATCACTCAAATGTGGGATAAATTAGTCAGGGCTACAGATTACTTAGATGACCAAATATGGGATATATTGGAGATATTGAACACCACCGTTGCTGTCCAAAATCATTGTTGTCTGTATCTTCGTAATATATGTGCTATTGAAACTTGTTTTTTGGTGTATCTCTGTATGCAAGAAAAGATGTAGAAATAGATAAGGAAGTTTGACTGTAAACAACAAGAATTTAACTATTATTCCTTTGAGTCCTAGATTGACATCTCATTTCTGGCATGAAGGAGCGTACTCTTGCAATGATGGACGTGGCTTCAGTATCTGGGGGATGGAGAAGGTAGAAGACCTGTCTCCCTCAGGCAACCCGTCGGCCTGGGATAGTACCTGGTGAATAGGGCACTATCAGCTGTTGTTGCAGGATCCAGTGTTCCAGATTGTGGAAAATGAAGATGTCAAAGGGGGGAATGATAGGAACTGAAGGAGTTAAATTGAGTTCTGTCTATGTTGCATTCTCTTGTTTAAAACCTTATCTGTTCTTCGAGGAGATGTCTCAGACATCTCCCTTGTGAACCAAGGTCAAATACCTCTGCTTTTTCGCCTAAATGACTTTCTTTGTCTAAAACAAGTTGTAAAATCATTTGTACTGCGCATGTCTGTAAATGTCTAAATTCTTTACTATAAAAGACGGAAGCCTAACTGATAAGCCAGAGGCGTCTTGGAGGCATCCTGAGTTGTACCATACAGCTGGTGTCTGTGTAGTTCTTCTCCACGGAGCTGATTTAATTAGAGACATATGATGCTTCACACCCAAGAACATCGGTCCTTCAGATGAAAGAGTAATCTGAGGGATCCCGACAGAGGTGTATGGAGTGGAGCCGCGTGTGTGTACGGGGCGTACGGAGCGGAGCCGCGTGTGTTCGAGGTGTACGGAGCCACGTGTGTATGAGGTGTATGGAGTGGAGCCGCGTGTGTGTACGGGGCGTACGGAGCAGAGTTGTGTGTGTATAGAGCGGAACCGCGCGTGTACGAGGTGTACGGAGCGGAGCCACGTGTGTATGGGGTATACGGAGCGGAGCTGTGTGTGTACGGAGTGGAGCCATATGTGTACTGGATGTACAGAGCGGAGCCAAGTGTGTACGAGGCATACAAAGTGGGCTTTTCCCACGGACAGGCTCGGACTGGCCCACCGAGGTACCGTTGGATCCCTCGGTGGGCCCCGCCCCCGCCTGACCATGAATATCACTGAACAAGCCCGCTTGCTGCCGGCTGTACCTGTGAATCAGATCATCCAAGTAGTGCAATTACATACTCACCACCACTCCTAGAATGTCTCTTGCAGCCCCCTGTGCTTATTCCATCTTCAATCTCAGCGATGTTCTATCTTCCTGTATTCAGCGGCCGCTCATTACCTATGCGCATAAGTAAAGAGCGGCTCATTACATATGTGCATATGTAATGAGCGGCTCAGCGGAACCACGTGGACGCTGAAAGCAGGAAGAAGAACAGCGGTGAGATTGAAGATGGAATAAGCATCGGCCGGGGGCTGCCAGAGACATGCTAGGAGAGGTGGTGAGTGCCTCTGTCCTGTCCCTGCGCTCTGCCCTGTCCTGTCCCTGTGCTGTGCCCTGTCCACTCAGCTGCACTCTGCCCTGTCCCTGCGCTCTGCCCTGTCCCCTCAGCTGCACTCTGCCCTGTCCCTGCACTCTGCCCTGTCCCCTCAGCTGCGCTCTGCCCTGTCCCCTCAGCTGCGCTCTGCCCTATCCCCTCAGCTGCGCTCTGCCCTGTCCCTGCGCTCTGCCCTGTCCCCTCAGCTGCGCTCTGCCCTGTCCCTGCGCTCTGCCCTGTCCCCTCAGCTGCACTCTGCCCTGTCACTGCGCTCTGCCCTGTCCCTGCACTCTGCCCTGTCCCCTCAGCTGCGCTCTGCCCTGTCACTGCGCTCTGCCCTGTCCCATCAGCTGTGCTCTGCCCTATCACTGCGCTCTGCCCTGTCTCCTCAGCTGCGCTCTGCCCTGTCCCTGCGCTCTGCCCTGTCCCCTCAGCTGCACTCTGCCCTGTCACTGTGCTCTGCCCTGTCCCTGCACTCTGCCCTGTCCCCTCAGCTGCGCTCTGCCCTGTCCCCTCAGCTGCGCTCTGCCCTGTCCCCTCAGCTGCACTCTGCCCTGTCCCTGCGCTCTGCCCTGTCCCTGCGCTCTGCCCTGTCCCCTCAGCTGCGCTTTGCCCTGTCCCTGCGCTCTGCCCTGTCCCCTCAGCTGCACTCTGCCCTGTCACTGCGCTCTGCCCTGTCCCCTCAGCTGCGCTCTGCCCTATCACTGCGCTCTGCCCTGTCCCCTCAGCTGCGCTCTGCCCTGTCCCTGCGCTCTGCCCTGTCCCCTCAGCTGCGCTCTGCCCTGTCCCTGCACTCTGCCCTGTCCCCTCAGCTACACTCTGTCCTGTCACTGCGCTCTGCCCTGTCACTGCACTCTGCCCTGTCCCTGCGCTCTACCCTGTCCCCTCAGCTGCGCTCTGCCCTATCACTGCGTTCTGCCCTGTCCCCTCAGCTGCGCTCTGCCCTATCACTGCGCTCTTCCCTGTCCCCTCAGCTGCGCTCTGCCCTGTCCCCTCAGCTGCGCTCTGCCCTGTCACTGCGCTCTGCCCTGTCCCCTCAGCTGCGCTCTGCCCTGTCCCTGCGCTCTGCCTTGTCCCTGCACTCTGCCCTGTCCCCTCAGCTGCGCTCTGCCCTGTCCCTGCGCTCTGCCCTGTCCCCTCAGCTGCGCTCTGCCCTGTCCCCTCAGCTGCGCTCTGCCCTGTCACTGCGCTCTGCCCTGTCCCATCAGCTGCGCTCTGCCCTATCACTGCGCTCTGCCCTGTCCCCTCAGCTGCACTCTGCCCTGTCACTGCGCTCTGCCCTGTCACTGCTCTCTGCCCTGTCCCCTCAGCTGCACCTATGCCCTGTCCCTGCACTCTGCCCTGTCACTGCGCTCTGCCCTGTCCCCTCAGCTGCGCTCTGCCCTATAACTGCGCTCTGCCCTGTCCCCTCAGCTGCGCTCTGCCCTGTCCCTGCGCTCTGCCCTGTCCCCTCAGCTGCGCTCTGCCCTGTCCCTGCACTCTGCCCTGTCCCCTCAGCTACACTCTGTCCTGTCACTGCGCTCTGCCCTGTCACTGCGCTCTGCCCTGTCCCTGCACTCTGCCCTGTCCCCTCAGCTGCGCTCTGCCCTATCACTGTGCTCTGCCCTGTCCCCTCAGCTGCGCTCTGCCCTATCACTGCGCTCTTCCCTGTCCCCTCAGCTGTGCTCTGCCCTGTCCCCTCAGCTGCGCTCTGCCCTGTCCCTGCGCTCTGCCCTGTCCCCTCAGCTGCGCTCTGCCCTGTCCCTGCGCTCTGCCCTGTCCCCTCAGCTGCACTCTGCCCTGTCACTGCGCTCTGCCCTGTCCCTGCACTCTGCCCTGTCCCCTCAGCTGCGCTCTGCCCTGTCACTGCGCTCTGCCCTGTCCCATCAGCTGCGCTCTGCCCTATCACTGCGCTCTGCCCTGTCCCTGCGCTCTGCCCTGTCCCCTCAGCTGCACTCTGCCCTGTCACTGTGCTCTGCCCTGTCCCTGCACTCTGCCCTGTCCCCTCAGCTGCGCTCTGCCCTGTCCCCTCAGCTGCGCTCTGCCCTGTCCCCTCAGCTGCACTCTGCCCTGTCCCTGCGCTCTGCCCTGTCCCTGCGCTCTGCCCTGTCCCCTCAGCTGCGCTTTGCCCTGTCCCTGCGCTCTGCCCTGTCCCCTCAGCTGCACTCTGCCCTGTCACTGCGCTCTGCCCTGTCCCCTCAGCTGCGCTCTGCCCTATCACTGCGCTCTGCCCTGTCCCCTCAGCTGCGCTCTGCCCTGTCCCTGCGCTCTGCCCAGTCCCCTCAGCTGCGCTCTGCCCTGTCCCTGCACTCTGCCTTGTCCCCTCAGCTACACTCTGTCCTGTCACTGCGCTCTGCCCTGTCACTGCACTCTGCCCTGTCCCTGCGCTCTACCCTGTCCCCTCAGCTGCGCTCTGCCCTATCACTGCGCTCTGCCCTGTCCCCTCAGCTGCGCTCTGCCCTATCACTGCGCTCTTCCCTGTCCCCTCAGCTGCGCTCTGCCCTGTCACTGCGCTCTGCCCTGTCCCCTCAGCTGCGCTCTGCCCTGTCCCTGCGCTCTGCCTTGTCCCTGCACTCTGCCCTGTCCCCTCAGCTGCGCTCTGCCCTGTCCCTGCGCTCTGCCCTGTCCCCTCAGCTGCACTCTGCCCTGTCCCCTCAGCTGCGCTCTGCCCTGTCACTGCGCTCTGCCCTGTCCCATCAGCTGCGCTCTGCCCTGTCCCCTCAGCTGCGCTCTGCCCTGTCCCTGCACTCTGCCCTGTCCCCTCAGCTACACTCTGTCCTGTCACTGCGCTCTGCCCTGTCACTGCACTCTGCCCTGTCCCTGCGCTCTACCCTGTCCCCTCAGCTGCGCTCTGCCCTATCACTGCGCTCTGCCCTGTCCCCTCAGCTGCGCTCTGCCCTGTCACTGCGCTCTGCCCTGTCCCCTCAGCTGCGCTCTGCCCTGTCCCTGCGCTCTGCCTTGTCCCTGCACTCTGCCCTGTCCCCTCAGCTGCGCTCTGCCCTGTCCCTGCGCTCTGCCCTGTCCCCTCAGCTGCGCTCTGCCCTGTCCCCTCAGCTGCGCTCTGCCCTGTCACTGCGCTCTGCCCTGTCCCATCAGCTGCGCTCTGCCCTGTCCCCTCAGCTGCGCTCTGCCCTGTCACTGCTCTCTGCCCTGTCCCCTCAGCTGCGCTCTGCCCTGTCACTGCGCTCTGCCCTGTCCCCTCAGCTGCGCTCTGCCCTGTCCCCTCAGCTGCGCTCTGCCCTTTCCCTGCCGCCGCTCTCTTCTGTTTGGGTATGTGCACACGTTGTGGATTGTGCTGCGGATTTGGCTGAATCCGCAGGTAAAATGACCGGTGCTTTACCTGCAGATTTAGTGCAGATTTTGTGCGGATTTCGCCTGCGTTTTTACACCTGCGTATTCCTATAACGGAATTGGTGTAAAAACGCTGCGGATTCCGTACAAAGAAGTGACATGCTGCAGAAAATAAACCGCAGCAAATCTGCGTAGAATTTTCCGCAGCATGTGCACAGCGGATTTGGTTTTCCATGGGATAACATGGTACTGTACACCGCATGGAAAACTGCTGCGGATTCGCAGCCAAATCTGCAACGTGTGCACATACCCTTCCTCTGCCTGTGCCAACGCTCTCTTCTCTTCCTCTGCCTGTGCCAACGCTCTCTTCTCTTCCTCTGCCTGTGCCAACGCTCTCTTCTCTGTGCCGCTACGCTCTGCATGCACCTGAGTTTTGTACAGGCCACAATATGTTTTGCGATCTACACAAGAAATGGCCGTCAGTGTCAGTAAAACTTCAAGGAAATCTATCAGCAGAATTCACATTCCAATCTGCCTGCATTAGCGGACCTGATGAGGCTGGTCAACTGACTGCAAATCCATGTCTGGTTGGCTGGATAATCCTGCATGAAGGTTTCGCTGCCTGAATCTCCGCTGGGCGTTTTCTGAGCGCTAGTCGGGTTGTGAAATTCTCATCTTATAAGGTCCCAGGATTATACAATCATTCCTACAAGCCGTGCACCAACCGGAGGAGCACAGGAGGGAGCGCTGAGTAATTACAGGGGGTGGGTGGGTGAATGCCCAGGTTACACAGCCTGGAGCTGTAATACTCCTATGTCACTGGGAGCGCTGCTCCTGCAGCTGTACATTCTATCATCCCACAAGGGAGAGACGGATGTGAACTACAGCTCTGGAATGTAATACAGCAGGTAGCTCAGGATCAGTAATGAAATGTTATAATTCTGTATGGAGGCCTATGTGGTGCCTATAATACTGTATGGAGGACTATGTGGTGTCCATATTTCTGTATGGAGGTCTATGTGGTGCCTATAATACTGTATGGAGGACTATGCGGTGCCCATAATACTGTATGGAGGACTATGTGGTGCCCATAATACAGTAATGTATGGAGGACTATGTGGTGCCCGTAATACTCTATGGAGGACTATGTGGTGCCCATAATACTGTATGGAGGACTATGTGGTGCCCATAATTCTGTATGGAGGACTATGTGGTGCCCGTAATACTCTATGGAGGACTATGTGGTGTCCATATTTCTGTATGGAGGTCTATGTGGTACCTATAATACTGTATGGAGGACTATGCGGTGCCCATAATACAGTAATGTATGGAGGACTATGTGGTGCCCGTAATACTCTATGGAGGACTATGTGGTGCCCATAATACTGTATGGAGGACTATGTGGTGCCCATAATTCTGTATGGAGGACTATGTGGTGCCCGTAATACTCTATGGAGGACTATGTGGTGTCCATATTTCTGTATGGAGGTCTATGTGGTACCTATAATACTGTATGGAGGACTATGCGGTGCCCATAATACAGTAATGTATGGAGGACTATGTGGTGCCCGTAATACTCTATGGAGGACTATGTGGTGCCCATAATACTGTATGGAGGACTATGTGGTGCCCATAATTCTGTATGGAGAGATATGTGGTGCCCATAATTTTGTATGGAGAGATATGTGGTGTCCCATAATACTGTATGGAGGCCTATGTGGTGCCCATAATTCTGTATGGAGGCCTATGTGGTGCCCATAATTCTGTATGGAGGACTACATGCTGTCCCATAATTCTGTATGGAGGACTATGTGGTGCCCATAATTTTGTTTGGAGAGATACGTGGTGCCCCATAATTCTGTATGGAGGACTACATGGTGCCCCATTATTCTTTATGAAGGACTATGCGGTGCCCATAATACTGTATGTAGGGATATGTGGTGTACTGTATGCTATGCCAGGCCTGCCATTGCCATTAAAGATCCCTCTTCTGGATTCTTCTGTTTGGTTCTTGTATGTGCGGTGATGGCGCTGACATCCTTGTGTTCAGACATCTTTTCTCCAAGTCTCTAAATTAAAATGTCCACTATTGTACTAATGTACGGCGAGGGGTTCCGTCGGTCCCCGCAGCTAATCGCATGGGTACCGGGAGGCTTTCGCCGCTAAGACCGGCAGGAAGCAATGCTGCCTGGCTGGTCCGGGTGAATTTTAGCCCCCCCTGCAGATACGAACGCTTCGATTGGCTGGGCTGTGTAGCATCTACCATGGAACGCTTGTTGGGACAAAGTGATCACTATACCCCCTACGTCAATCCTTGGGGGTGTAGATTCCAAAATGCGGTCACTTTTTAACTTCAAAGTAACACAGGTCAGATTTGCAAAACATGGCCTGGGCATTAAGGTGAAAACAGGCCTGCGGCCCTAAAGGATTAAATGGATCGTAGTGCGGAAAGATCTGCAGCATATGAACAACGGTGCAGCTTTTAGTAGAATTAGGATGCTGAAATGATGCAGATTTGGCGTGGGATATACGGCAAAAGAACCCATGGTGTAATTTCGCGGTCTCAAAGCCTAAATGTTGAGTTGTACATTACTGTAGGTGGGCCCCTAAAATTAATTCCCTTGGTGGGCCCTAGACACACCAGTCCGACCCTGCCCACGGACACAGGAGGACACGGCGGGGCACCGAGAAGCACTTTAAAACTTGCACATGATGTTCCACCGGAAGTGATGTGCTGGAAGCTTACCGTAAATGAGGTAATTTCAGGAGATTGTGACGGAACCAGGAATGCTTCAGATCCATCACCATGTCCTCCTCCGACAACGCAGACAGTAGGATTGCCTTGGAATCAGGGATGCCGGCCATGTGAGCGGATCATGATATGTCCTGCACTGGGAGGCTCAGGTGGGCACTACAATGGGAGCCGAGCTGCTAAAGTATCTTTATAGAATCTTTCTTTATGTCTTTCTTTCTTTCTCTCTCTCTGTTTCTTTCTTTCTCTGTTCTTTCTTTCTCTCTGTTTCTTTCTCATTCTCTGTTCTGTCTTTCCCTCTCTTTTTCTTTCTCTCTCTCTCTGTTCTTTCTTTCTCTCTAATCTTTCTTTTTTTCTTTCTCTCTTTCTGTTCTTTCTTTCTCTCTCTGTTCTTTCGTTCCCCTCTTTCTTTTCTCTCTGTTCTTTCTTTCTTTCCTTCTTTCTCTCTCTCTCTGTTCTTTCACTGTCTGTCTCTCTCTGTTCTTTCTTTCTTTTTTTCTCTTTCTTTATCTCTCTCTCTGTTCTTTCTTCCCCTCTTTCTTTCTCTCTATCGCTCTTTTCTTTCTTTCCCCTCTTTCTTTCTTTTGCTCTCCCTCTGTTCTTTTTTCTGTCCCCTCTTTCTTTCTCTCTCTGTTCTTTCTTTCCCCTCTTTCTTTCTATCTCTTTTCTTTCTTTCTCTCTCTTTTTTCTTTCCCCTTTTTCTTTCTCTCTGTTCTTTCTTTCCCCTTTTTTCTCTCTCTGTTCTTTCTTTCTATCTGTTCTCTCTCTGTTCTTTCTTTCCCCTCTTTCTCTCTCTGTTCTTTTTTTCTGTCCCCTCTTTCTTTATCTCTGTGTTCTTTCTCTTTCTTTCTCTCTGTTCTTTCTTTATTTCCCCTCTTTATTTTTCTCTGTTCTTTCTTTCCCCTTTTTTCTCTCTCTGTTCTTTCTTTCCCCTCATTCTTTCTCTGTTCTTCTCTATGTTTTCTCTCTCTGTTCATTCTTTCTCTCTCGCTCTCCTTTCTTTCTTGCTTTCTCTCTCTCTATTTTCTTTTTTTCTCTCTCTGTTTTCTTTGTTTCTTTTCCTTAGTACCAGTCAGTGTGCCAGCCACTGTGCCCCCAGTACCACTCATTGTGATCAGCAGTGCTAAATGGGTGAGGTTGGGTGTGGACATGGGTGTGACTAGTCACAAAATGGGTGTGGTCGGAGCATGGACTAAAATTTGCGTGCACCGCTGCCTTTGTCCCTCTTTCACTTCTTCAAACCTTGGGAGGTATGCCATTGGCCCTCAGGCAGCTGGTACTTTCTGCAGGCTTCTAGAACCCCCACAGGAATATGTCCAAGTCCCCATCCTTTTCCATCACTGGAAAGTGCTCGGGCTGGGGTTTAAAAGTTATGGCATTATTGGACTCACAACTCCATGGAGTAGATGGTGCTACCCCGAGTCGGGCCATCTCCAGCTGGTACTGTCTCTTCCCACTCCGGCTTGGCCTGTCATTCTTCCCACTCCCGCTCTCAGAATTGCAGAATCAGCTTTAGACATCCCTCACAATAGTCTGCATTAATTTTTCTCCAGGGACATCAGCAGAATGGGGTTTACACCACTTTGGTTGCTGATATGGCTTGCATCTACAGGTGGGAACCCTGTAGCAGTACTGTCCATTCTTGAGCTGACCCCTGTCTCCGCTGAGCTCTGGGGATGGGCTTGATCTACTGAAAGCCGTGCCAGTTGAGAGATCATTTGGTCTTTGCTTTTGCCAAGGGAGTCAATGCCTCTGGTCGAACATATCCCAGTGGGCATACCAGAACTCTTCCATCATAGCCATAATTGCCAAATAAAAGCTAGGACAGAAAAATACAAGAGAAGGGGAGGGGGTAACTACTACACGCACAGTATTGCCTCAGATCTAATAAACACTGAGTTCATTCTCCAAAACTTTTTGCGCAGGGTCCTCACAAGAACCGTGCAAGTTTTTATTGAGAGGAATGATTGCTCAAACCCGATCACTAATGTTCTATGATCCCACCACTGCCACCAATTTGTCAGGGATATAACCCAACTTTTGTTTCCACTTTCAGTTCTGGTTAGGAACTTGCAGCTCTTTGGCACCTCAGTTACCCTCAGGTCAATCAGGAAAATGCAACTAGGGAAAGGCTGATTTGTCACGTACTGGTTATCAGGCACTATGCAGTGATGGCGGTATGTATATCACCAGTCCCAGGCCGGGAATACACACATAAACCACTGATCCGTCACTGCCAGGGTTCCCCGATACCATCACGACACTATGCTGCCACCAGTTCCTGTTTGACACTAAACATATATCCTGTCAGGAACCAACCCAGATGGTAGTGTGTTTTGGCATGGAGTACGTATCGGTTCAATCATAGAGCAAAAAGAACTAAACTAGTAAATGTATAAGTTTACTGCAGAAAATATAGGCAGTGTTTACAAAAATGCAAAAGATATTACAAAAGGAGACAAAATGCAATATGTACAGACAGTTACAAATAAAAGGGATTAAAATAAGAAACTTACTCTATCTCAGTCACTGGTATGAAATGTCGATAAGGGGAGGAGAGAATCCCACAGAAAAGATTCAGTCCACAGCCTGGTGTCTGGCTTTCTCTCTGGGGGATCTGAACTCGTCTCAAGATGGTCGTTTTCCTGTTATATTTTGCCCATAAACTTAGGAACTCCCACCTTTGTTGACCTCACATATGGACTGTTTCCGGGGGAAAAAAAACATTTTGAAAAGTTATTAAAAGCTTCTCCTTCCATATCTTTGGCTGGGGAGGTTGATGGTAGGGGCATTATATTTTCATCTGTGAATTTACCTTTCTTTTGAGACTGATCACAGCGTGTCTGCGTGTTACTGGGGGGCAGAAACTCATTTCCCCGGTCTCTGATGGCCATATAGGACATAAAGTGCTGCCTGGCTTAGTTACGTGCCCAGCTCCTGGGATCCCAAGTTTCACGTTTCTAGGTCCACCGCGAGCTATTAAATTGAGTTTGAGCATTTTAGGATTAGGACAATGGAAAGTTTTGGAGGGAAAAAGTAAAAAAAAACACTGATCTCAGCAATTAAAGTGACCATTTGCTGAAGAGAGTGGAAAGAATTTCACAGAAGCAGACCATCGGGGAAATGGGGGGAGGGCAACAGTCAGCTCTGGATGTGTACCTGCGATATTAGGACGTAACCACAAACACTGATCAGATGATGACCTGTCTGTACACACTGTACTGTCACTATCCCCATACACTAATCAGATGATGACCTGTCTGTACTGTAAGGTAGCGCTGTCATTCAAGGTGGAGGACACTCGCTTGGCAGCCAAATAATCACGTCCGGCATGGGTTTTCCATAAAACAATAACAATCCATGTGGTTTATTCAGGCATCATAAACCCACAGCAGCAACATAAAGTTCATATAATCAGCATAGCGTTCATGACAGAGCTTCCCTAAGTTTGTGGTCACACAGGTTACGCAATGTCCAGTACTCAGGCTCTTCAGCCTCACAAATATCTCACTCCGTCAGGGATACCTCATGGCTGCTTCAGCTCACTGCAGATGTTCATTCCCTCCCCTGGGAACTGTCAGACACTTGCAGCCATTACTCACAGCATTCACCTGCTGTCAGGCCGGAAGCCCCATCTCCCAGCGGGACCTTCCACAACGGACCAACCGGGTCCCAGCATTCACTCTGTGACCTACCCTGGCCACCTTATATGGTCCGTAGCCACGCCTGTGCTGTTCCGTCTAAGGTTATTCTTATATGCTTTATACAGATTGTGTTATATTACCATTCTTTGTGTACAGTCGTGCATGTGGTCTGCTGCCACCTGCTGTCCTTTTTCTGTATGGCAGCCTGCAGCTAATTAATTCTAGTACATGCCTTCCACTTCCGGGTCAGTCACTCCTTCTCTTCGTGCTTGCGGCCATTCTTAGTTTCATCTTTACCCGGGAGAGATGTGTGGCGCCCCTGCGGGCTCAGTCGCCACACAGGTACTGCACCTCCTCCTGAGGTGTGGTGCCCCACTATCCAGGTAAGGTGGAGACACCTGACCACACTCCAACACCTGCATCCCACACAACATAGTAGTGTAGCAAAGCACCCTTTGGTGGCTCCCTGCTTGGAACACGAAGCGTGCTGGGAGGCAGGTGGCGTTTAGGTTGCACTAAAAGAGCGGGAAGAGGATAGGATTTATGACGAGGTCAGTCTGTGAAAGGGGATCCCCCGAGTGGGATGGATGAAGGAAGTGCTGCAGCCGACCTCAGTGATCTAGGTCCGCTGGTACAAGAAAGGAACATTGATAGAAAGCCTGACTCTCAATAAGAATGAAAGGATTGATACGGAACGTGAGGAGAATAAGAGAACAAGGACCGGGGTTAGAGGAGAACCCTTCCCAAGTTCTAAGCGCAAGGCCGGGGTCTGGTCCCCGAGGTTGTATGGATACTAATGGTCCTGCAGCAGACACCGGAGGAATAGAAGTAGTGACCACTTTATTCCCACACCAGACTTGGGGGCACAACAGCAACGTGTGTGAGCTGGGACTAGGTAGAAGGAGTCCCCGAAGTAGGCTACAGCTGTCTGCCATACAAGTAGAGTTCATAGGAACATCTGACAGGAGGAATTCCAGTGTAACTCAGTACTGTCAGTACCTCACTCAAAGGTGCTAAGAGGGAGACGTTCAGAAAAGGCACAGATGTTGGCGGAGTGTTGGAAAGGAGTACTTCATCTTGCCTGGAAGTTGGTTGAGCTCCTGACCTGGAGGACACGGCACGGATGCGGGCACCTGTACTACAACAGACTGTGAGTAAAGCTTTGGAACTACATGCCCTGGTGTCCTCCACTTGTTCCTGCGCCAACCTGCCCGACACCGCTACATCCCTCCTGCGCCCGACAGTACACCATCTAAGTGTCACTTCACCTACACTGCACTGGGACTACAGCCCTGCCTGTGGAGGGCTATAACATCATTGCTACACTAA
Source organism: Dendrobates tinctorius (assembly GCF_039654945.1). NCBI lineage: Eukaryota > Metazoa > Chordata > Amphibia > Anura > Dendrobatidae > Dendrobates > Dendrobates tinctorius. The sequence continues at coordinate 258,732 of NW_027361862.1, read as the reverse complement.
ACCATCTGTCCCAGAGAATCTGTCTGCAGTGTCGGCTTAACATCTTCCTTGCCGAACACCACAGGTGGCGTCACGAATCACTTATAAACTTTCACCACCATAAGCACACTTAAACAACCCCTTTTGCAATGGAGCCCCAGGGCCACGGACCGGGTCACTGCTGCCATGACAACTCCCGGTGAGAAGATCAACCGGCCCAGTACCGATTAACCCACGGCCCTGGCAAATGTGCACGCTCCAATTTGGCTTCACAAACAGGATGACGAGACCCGGTGCCACCGGGTTCTGTGTGCCTACGATTTATTGGACTTAACAGCTTGGGAAAATGCGCAGAATAACCAATTTGATAGACTGTGAAATGAACGCTAAAAATGGCCGCCAGCGCGGAGAAGGGCGTGACAACATGGGTGGTCCTAAGAAAAGACCGCAAACTGTCCTGGGCCTCCCCTGTCTGAACTTCTATGCGACAGCAACATGGCCCACCCCCCGAGGGGTTTGTATACTGGCATGGTATGGAGGAGTAGGAAGAAGACGCCACCCCCCAGAAGGAGGAGCGAAAGCCGGTGGCGGGAAAAGAGTCCAAACAGGAAGAGAAAGGAGAGAACGCCATGATGGAAGGAGGGAGGAGGCCTGAAGAGCAAAGGGAGGTTAAGCTGAACCTCCCCGGCGCAATGGCTGAAGGCTCCGATCTGGCTTCCCATCTTGACCGTCAACAGCTGGAGGATGAGATTACCCGGCTGACTCACGAACTGCAGCTGAAGCAGGAGGCGCTCTGAAGAAATGGCAGCACGCCCGGGAATGGCCACCATCTGCGGTACCCTAGTCACCGGTACCCGCCACTGCTGTACCGGATCTCCTCCAGGCAAACCCTGTGGAGCTTGCGGCCGCTGCCAAACCACCGGTAGTATCTGTCACCGCCGCCTCGCTGTCACCATCACTGGGAGAGGACTGCCAGGAGGAGTTTTCCGAAGGCCTGGGAGCGGAAGTGGAGGAAGAAGTAGAGCTCCCGCCTGGACCTGACACGGCTGCGCAGGTCCCACCGGAGACGCCTGTCCACCGTGGGTAGTGCAGGCCCCGGGAAGAGGAAGATGAGACATGGGCTTATTGCCAGGAGACCATCCGCCAGCTGGCAGCGGAACAGAAAGAGAGAGAACAGAGACTGGCTGTGCTAGGCCCAGATCTGGACCAGAAAGAAAGGGTCCGTACCGGTCACTTTGGTTCCCGGGACTCGGCAGGATGGAGACAGGTACTGAATGTGAACCAAGAATGGGGATTCGGTTTCATCGCCGACCCCAAACGGATCTCCGACCTTTTCTTTAACCGGCGGGATGTGGAGTCACACCTGAGGAAGGGACACCCTGCTAGAGATCTGCAACCGGGGAAATATGTAACCTTCACCCGGCATGAGGGGTTAAGAGGTTGGTACGCCATGAACATCCGCTGCATCCCTGAGGATTTTATTGCAGCCTATAAGAAGGAGAAGGCGTATGTACACCCAGCAGGAATGCCTCCTACGGTAGTGGTTGCACCTACCAGCACCAGACAGGCTATATCCACCTCCGTCATTCACCCCATGGTACAGGTAGCTACACCCGCTGTACCCCAGGCAGCAATCCACCCAGCTGCTACCACCTCATCCTATGTGAACCCACAAGCAGGAAGAGGATGCCCTGAAGCGCTCCCCTGGAAGCAGCCAAAGAAACCAGCTTCCAACACCCCAGGAGGGGACCACCAACATTAAAGAAAATACCAAAAACTAACTTTGTTACCCATGAGGGTATTTGCACCGTTGTGCCTTAAAGTTATTTTTGTTTATTCATCATGTTTTTCCAGTTTTGTTGCCCAGTTTTATTGGCAGCGTTTTTCTTACTGAACTGTGGAGATCATGGACACTGAATGATCCAGAACTTTAATGTATATAGTTGCACCTCCTTAGGTGCCCTCTCTTGGTTTTACATAGCCCTTTTATGGATAAGAACTACCTCATCATGGAGCATGGCTCCTATCAAAAGGACACTGCAAGAGATCCCGGCTGGGAGCGGTGTCCAGCGCTTACAAGAATTATTGTGAAGTATTTTATAATGTGCCTTATGAAAGTATTAATAGAGAATAGCTTTTGTATAGAATCTGGTTAATAGCAATAACTTTTAGGAATGTTTTAATAAAGAGATGAAGGATTTGAATAAAGACAAAGATTTGAAAAATGCAGGTGACAAACCAGGCATCAACGGTTGTCACTTAAGGTTAATAATAAAGAAAGTAGAAAATGTGAAAGAGGAGATGATGAAGAAATATGATAATGATAACACTTGAAAGTAGTAGTGTGTTTACTGCAAATAGCACTTTGAATTAGGAATCGTAGTAAGAGATAGATAGATAGTTAAAATGTTTGTAACGCTCAAGACTCAGTGCTTCCCACATTGGGATGTTTAGATAAGAACTGTTTATTAGCATTATAAAAATTTTGTATGTTCCTGTATTTGTCAACCTTTGTTTTCTTGCAGCCCGCGGATGTGCTGTGTTTAATGGGGGGTATGTGGCGCCCCTGAGGGTTCAGTCACCACAGAGGTACTGCACCTCCTCCTGAGGTGTGGTGCCCCACTATCCAGGTAAGGTGGAGACACCTGACCACACTCCAACACCTGCATCCCACACAACTTAGTAGTGTAGCAAAGCACCCTTTGGTTGCTCCCTGCTTGGAACACGAAGCGTGCTGTGTGGCGGGTGGAGGTTAGGTTGCACTAAAATAGTGGGAAGAGGATAGGATTTAGTCAGTTAGTCACAGGAGTCTGACGAGGTCAGTCTGTGAAAGGAGATCCCCTGAGTGGGATGGATGAATGAAGTGCTGCAGCCGACCTCAGTGATCTAGGTCCGCTGGTACAAGAAAGGAACATTGATAGAAAGCCTGACTCTCAATAAGAAGGAAAGGATTGATACGGAACATGAGGAGAATAAGAGAACAAGGACCGGGGTTAGAGGAGAACCCTTCCCAAGTTCTAAGCGCAAGGCCGGGGTCTGGTCCCCGAGGTTGTATGGATACTAATGGTCCTGCAGCAGACACTGGAGGAATAGAAGTAGTGACCACTTTATTCCCACACTAGACTTGGGGGCACAACAACAAAGTGTGTGAGCCGGGACTAGGTAGAAGGAGTCCCCGAAGTAGGCTACAACTGTCTGCCGTAGAAGTAGAATTCATAGCAACATCTGACAGGAGGAACTCCAGTGTAACTCAGTACTGTGAGTACTTCACTCAAAGGCGCTAAGAGGGAGACGTTCAGAAAAGGCACATATGTTGGCGGAGTGTTGGAAAGGAGTACTTCATCTTGCCTGGAAGTTGGCTGAGCTCCTGACCTGGAGGACACGGCACGGATGCAGGCACCTGTACTACAACAGACTGTGAGTAAAGCTTTGGAACTACATGCCCTGGTGTCCTCCACTTATTCCTGCACCAACCTGCCCGACACCGCTACATCCCTCCTGCACCCAACACTACACCATCTAAGTGTCACTTCACCCACACTGCCCTGGGACTACAGCCCTGCCTGTGGAGGGCTATAACATCATTGCTGCACTACACCATCTGTCCCAGAGGATCTGTCTGCAGCGTCGGCTTAACATCTTCCCTGCCGAACACCACAGGTGGCGTCACAAATCACTTATAAACTTTCACCACCATAAGCACACTGAAACAACCCCTTTTGCAATGGAGCCCCAGGGCCACGGACCGGGTCACTGCTGCCGTGACACTCCCGGTCACTCCCGGTGAGAAGATCAACCGGCCCGGTACCGAGTACCCCACGGCCCTGGCGAGTGAGGGCACTCCAGACTCGCCTGTACCGGGCTGTGAAAGGCATCAGCTTTTTGACCAACTTGCTACCAACTTGCTGCACACACTTTGCTGAATCACATTAGCTGCACAACTTGCTTCACAATTTGCTGTACCACATTGGTTGTTACACCTGCATTTCTGGAAAAGTACTGTGGGTCGCCCTCCCAGGGCCGTGGGGTACTCGGTACCGGTCCGGTGTCAAGGGGATGTGTCACAGCAGCGGTGACCCGGTCCGTGGCCCTGGGCGCCCAAGTAATGGGGGAATGGAAATGGTGGAATGTAGTTGATGGAATAGCTTGTGACGCCACCTGTGGTGTTCAGCAAGTGAGATGTTAAGCCGACGCCGCTTGCAGATCCTCTGGGGCTGGTGGTGTGTTGCAGCCAAGATGGTGAAGCTCCCCACAGGTGAAGCTGTAGCCCCAGGACAGTGTAGATGTGGAGTTAGAGGAGAGACACAAGCGGTGTGGAAGTGGGTACCCAGATGTAGCAGTGCTGGGTGTGTGGACGCAGGAATCAATGGGGACACCAGGGCTTGTAGTTCCAAAGCTTTACTCACAATCTGTAGTACACACAGGTGCCTGCCTTCGTCCCGGGGCCTCCGGGTCAGAGGCTCAATCAACCTCCAGGTCAGATGGAATGCTCCCTTCCAACGTTCCGCCAACATGTACCTTTCTGAACGTCTCCTCTGATAGCGTCTTTAAGTGTGACGTACTCCCAGTACTGAGTTACACTGGAGTGCCTCCTGACTGATGTTCCCAAGAACTCTTCTTGTACGGCAGACAGCTGTAGCCTGCTTCGGGGACTCCTCACTCCTGAGTCCCGGCTCACTATCCAAGTTGCTGTTGTGCCCCCAAGTCTTCAAGTCTTAGATAGGAGTAGTGCATTTACAGCCCACTACTCCACCGGTGTCTGCTGCAGGACTATTAGCATCCATACAACCTCGGGGACCGGGCCCCGGCCTTGCGCTTAGAACTTCTAGGCAGGGTTCTCTCCTAACCCACGTCTCCTCTCTGTTCCCTTTTACGTTCCGTACTAATCTCTCCTTCTCCTGGAAGATCAGGATTCAGCTCAATGTCTTTCTCCTTCTTTCCTTTCCCGTGCCAGCAAACCCAGGTCACTGAGGTCTGCTGCAGCACCTCCTTCCTCCATCCCTCTCTCAGGGATCTCCTTTCCTCACTCCTCTCTGAGTGGCTTCCTCTCTCAGACTCCCCTACTGTCTGACTGACCTGTAATTCTAAACCTTCCCACTCTTTTATGTATTTTCAACTCCACTTGCCTCCCAGCATGTTTAGTGTTCCAAGCAGGGAGCCACCGAAGGTGCTCTGCTACACTTCAAGCAGGGAGCCGCAATGTGGCTTTGCTGAACTACTCTGTTGTGTGGGGTGTGAGTGTTGGAGCGTGGTCAGGAGTCTTCAACCTACCTGGATGGTGGGGCACCACACCTCAGGAGGAGGTGCAGTACCTCTGTGGCGACTGAGCCTCAGGGGCGCCACATACCCCCCCTTTAAACACAGCACGTCCGCGGGCTGCAAGGCAAACAAAGTTGACAACACAGGATCATGCAACATTTTTGTAATGCTAAACAAACATTTCTTATACTAAACTTCCCAATGTGGGAGGCACTCATTCTTGATCGCTGGAAACAATTCTTAATTAACTTTCTAAAATCTTAAGTCAAAAGTGCAATTTTCGATGCAATACGTAATTCAAAGTGCTATTGTCTGCTACTCACTCACTTCAGTATTCTTCATCAACACATTTCTTTCCATCTTTAGTGCACATCTTCTACTTTCTTTTATTTCTGAGTGACAACCGTGGTGTCTAGTTCATCACCTACATTTTCAATTCTTTATTCTTTATTCAAATCTCTCATCTCTCTATCAAAACATTCTTAATTCTATATAAAAGCAATTTCCTAGTTACCAATACTCTCATAAGACACATCATTATCAATTACTTCACATTAAAACTTTCAACAATTCTTGTAAACGCTGGACACCGCTCCCAGCCGGGATGTCTTGCAGTGTCCTTTGATTGGAGTCATACTCCAGATGAGGTAGACCTTATCTTCACAAAGTGTCTATGTAAAACCAAGAGAGGGCACCTAAAGAGATGCAAACTATTTATAATGGCAGTTCTGGACCATTCAGCGTTCATGATCTTCTTAGTTCAATGGAAAGGCTGCGAACAAAACAGGGCAACACTGGGAAAATAAACTAGGACATGATAACCAAAATTAGGAAAACTGGTGCAAAAATAGAAAACAATGGCACAACTGGGTAACAAGATTTACTAATGGTTGTTGTTCCCTCTTGGGGTTTCTGGACTGGAACCGCTACCAGATGTGATACTTTGGGTGTCTTCATCTTGTTGCTGGTTGCTTGCCAAAGGGTAGGGTTGTGGCAGCTGATGTGATGCTGCCTAGGGTCTTGTAGCTGTGGTAAAGGGAACCCATGGTGCATATCGATACCCATCAACTGTTCCTCGTGGGTAACATAACATAGTTTTGAAGGCTGAAGGAAGACCTTATGTTCATCTAGTTCAGCCTATTTTTATATTTTTAGTGCAGCTGTTCTGCATTGTTAATCCTGGGGAAGGCAAGAAACCCACAGAGTGGAAGCCAATTTTCTCCATAGGGAAACAAATTCCTTCCCCCAAGCTGGGTCAACCATCTACCTATAATATTCTGTTATTCGTAACCTTCTATACTGTTACTCACAAGAAAAGCATCCATTCCTTTCTTACATTCATTCAGTGAGTTGGCCATCACCACTTCCTCAGGAAGAGAATTCCAGAGCCTCACTGCTCTTACCGTGAAGAACCCTCTTCTATGCTGGTGCAGAAACTGTCTTTCCTCCAAACGAAGAGAATGCCCCCTTGTTCTTATCACAGTCCTTGGTACAAACAGTTCATTGGAGAGATCTCTGTATTGCCCTCTGATATACTTGTGCATATATATTAAGTCTCCCCTAAGTCTTCTCTTTTCTAGAGTAAATAGACCTAATTTTGATTACCTTTCTGGGTATTGTAGTGAACCAACTCCATTTATCATTTTAATAGCCCGCCTTTGAACCCATTCAAGTTCAGTAATGTCTTTCTTGAGCACCGGCGTCCAAAATTGCACACAATACTCCAAGTGGGTCTGACGAGTGATTTGTACAGAGGGAGAATTATGTTTTCATCTCGTGTCTAGAGTTGAGCGAAACGGGTCGAAAAAATTCAAAAGTCGCCGACTTTCACCAAAGTCGGGTTTCATGAAACGAAACCCGACCTTAGCGTGAGGTCGGCCACGAGGTCGGCGACTTTAGCGCCTAAGTCACGTCTCAAAAGATGCTTCAGCACCCTTTTTCAGCCAATGAGGAAGAACGGACACTGTGGGCAACGTGATGACATAGGCAGGGGTTACCACCATCTTTGAGAAGGGTATGCAAGTGATTGGCTTGCTTTGTGGGGCGTCACAGGGGGTATAAAAGGGCGTGCACGCCGACCGCATCTTACTTCTGCTGATCTCAGAATAGGGAGAGGTTGCTGCTGCAGATTCTGTAGGGAGAGCGTTAGGCAGGGAAGAAGAACAAAAAAATTGCTTCTGCTGCTAGCGCATTTGCCTGTACAACACACCAGTCACTGTGCAGTGCAAGGGGAGGCTATATTTTGGTGCATCAGCTCTGTTGGTTATTAGGCTGCCTTATAAGGCTCCCTGATAGCTGCATTGCTGTTTGCACACTGCTGTGCAAACTGCTTTTTTAAAAGCAAAAATATTTTTCATCCTCTTTTTTGCCCAGATACCAAGCAGTCGTTTTTCTACACTTTTGTGTGCAGCAGTCCTGCTTATTAGGCTGCCTGCTGCCATACTTGGGACTGAGAGGATCATTGTCAGCTTGCTAAAATCTCTAGGGACAATCCAATTCTCCCCAGTCCTCTACAGACATTTTTTACACCATCCAAAATCAGCCTGTTACATTGTGGTGTAACATACACAGGGCCTGAGAGAATACTTCAGTATCCAGAAGTGTGTAAGGAGATTCAAATTCTCCCCACTACTATATACACCTTGTACCTTGTTTTACAGTACCATATAGTCGGTGGAATTTTGGGTACATTTTCCCCAAAAATGAGGAAGTGTGGTGGAAGAGGCCGTGGAAGTGGGCGGGGGTTGCCAGATGGTAATGATGGTGGTGGTGGTGGATCTGTTGGTAATGGCAAAAGCAAAATAGCACCTAATGCAGGAGGTGTTGAGCCTGTGTCATCGTCTGGCTCCACAAGGCCTCGAAGGCTCCCTTTTCTGGGAGTAGGTAAACGGCTTTTAAAGCCGGAGCTTCAGGAACAAGTTTTGGCTTACATTGCTGACTCAGCCTCCAGCTCTATCGCCTCCTCTTCTGAAGTTTTAAAAAATAAAAGCACTGAGTCGTCATTGGAGGCTCATGGTCATGAACCACACCTTTCCTTGTGTCCTTCACCCGTACCAAAATTGAAGGATGCGGCAGGCCACGCTACAGATTACTCCATGGAGCTGTTTTCACATACCATGCCTGGGTTATCAAGTCAAATCGTGAATTACCCAGGCCAAGATGAATCTGACATGGAGTGCACTGATGCACAGCCACTGCTAGATTTATCTGCTGGTACATTCACTCAGAGCACTACATTGTCCTCGCAGTGTACTGAGGCAGAATCTGACCCTGATGAAACTCAGGTGCCCCCTCCCGCATACTATACCACCATACATGGTGACACAGAGGAAGGTGCACATGACATTGAAGAGGAGGTGATGGATGACCCAGTTGTTGACTCAGATTGGCATCCATTGGGGGTAGAGTGTGCCGCTGGCAATATCTCAGAAGAGGAGGAGGAGCATCCACAGCAGACATCGACATCGCAACAGCTGTTATCTGGCAGGCCCGGAGCAGTCCAAAAACGGGTTACAAAAACCAAAAGCGTTGCAGGACAGCTTGGCCAGAAGGTCAAATTAGCACAGCGTGCAAGGCCTCAAAATGTCTTCCCTAGTAGGAAGAGAGCAGTGTGGCACTTTTTTGAACAAAATCCTAATGATCAGGCAAAGGTTATCTGTAAGAAGTGCGCAAAGACCTTTAGCCGAGGGAAAAATCTGAGAAATTTGAATACCAGTTGCATGCTTAGACATTTAACCACCATGCACTTGCAAGCGTGGACGGACTACCAAACCTCACGTACCACATGTGCAACTGCTCCCAATGAAGGTAGTCAGCAACGCTACATCGCTTCCCCCACTGTAAGCCCACCGGTTAGCACACCACCAGCGGCAAATGAGGTGTCGTCGCAAGGCCAAAGCAGTCAGGGTATCACAATGTTATTGCTACGAAAGACTGAATCTAGGCCATCAGAAAGAACACCAACTCCATCACCATCATCAACTCTCTCTCAGTCCGCCATGTCCACCGCTAGTTCCACCATATGCAGCTCTCAAGTCCAGCTCACCCTACCAGAGACTATGAGTAGGACAAGAAAGTACTCATCCTCTCATCCGCGTACACTGTGTTTGAACGCCCACATTGCCAAACTAATCTCGTTAGAGATGATGCCCTACTGGTTGGTTGAAAGCGCAGCTTTCCGTGAACTCATGGCCTACGCAGTACCACGCTATGACCTACCCAGTCAGCACTACTTTTCTCGCAAAACCATCCCAGCCCTCCACCTTCATGTGAAAGACCGCATTGTCCATGCACTCAAGCAATCAGTGAGTGGAAAGGTGCACCTCACAACTGATGCATGGTCCAGGGCTGTTACGTGTCCTTCACTGCGCACTGGGTTAATGTGGTGGATGCAGGGTCCACAGGGGACAGCGGTGGTGGGACAGTGCTGCCTAGCCCATGGTATAGGAAACAGTTGGCTGTAGGCATTCGACCCTCCTCCTCCTTCTCCAGAAGCAAAAGCTCGTCCACAGAGCACAGTCGCACGAGCACTGCATCCGCAGCTGCCAGTGTTGCACACGAGGTGTCCCACTACCGATCAGCTAGTGGAAAGCATCAGCAGGCTGTGTTGAAGATGATGTGTTTGGGCGACAGACACACCGCGGAGGTACTGGCCGACAACTTTCAGCGACAAACTGAGTCATGGCTGGGCAGTCTACATCTTGAGGCAGGCAAGGTAGTTAATGATAACAGCCGGAATTTTGTGGCAGCCATAGCCCTTTCAAAACTCAGACACATACCTGTTGTGAGTTCATTTTCCCCTTCGTCACTGAGGTCTGGTGAACTCCCTATTCTGGTGAGGGAAGGTAGTGAGCCTGATTATCATGCACCTGAGCCTAATGATGATGACTGGCTGAGTGGAGTCACTGACTGGATATAAGGCTGCCGACGCCCTTCTGCCCTGCGGGTGATTTCTCTGTGGACTTCTAGGACACCAGTCTGATTCCTGCTCCTCTAAAGCTAAGTTTTCTGCTTTGCCTTTTTGCATTTGTGTTTTGTTTTTTGCCTTGCTTTTCTGGATTCTGCCATTCCCTGCTGGGGTGAGCTGAATCTCCTTTTGCCGGTTGCTCTGTCTTCAGAATATTCCTGAGTACTGACATAGTCTTTTTGAAGCCTAGCGTCTTCAGGGCCTTTTTCACTGTCAGTCTGTTGGCTCTTATTTTCATAGGGTTTTTCACGGATTGCAGACAGCAGCCTTCCTGTCCTTTCCTATCTAGTTAGCTTGGGCCCCGTCTTTGCTCAGTCTATCTTTCTTCTTGCTTCACCGTCATTATATGTGGGGGGCTGCCTTTTGCTTTGGGGTCTGCTCTGGGGCAGTTTAGATTTCCCTTTCTGTCTTTAGGCTATCTAGTTCTCCGGCTGTGATCGAGGGGTCTAGGGCATCGTAGGAACCCCCCACGGCTACTGCTAGTTGTGTTGATAGGTTCAGGGGTCTGCAATCCGATAGCTGCCAACCTCTCTGGTTTTCTGGACTTAGCTTGCATTTCTGTTTTTGCCTCCTGCGGTGACTCAATCATAACAGAATCACCCGCCATACCGCAGATCCTAGGGTACTCAATAGCAGGAAAGAATTGTGTTAAAAAAAAAAAAAAAAAAAGGTGTGTTTATTCTTTCCTCTATATCTCTGAGGCCGTAGGGGGAATTTTTTTTCTCTCAATGGAGATAAAGCAATTATCTGATCGTGTGGAGCAGCTCGCTGCGGAAGTGCGGGGAATTTCCGCCTATCTTGGTCGTTCGCATGCTGTTGAACCAAAGATCCCTATACCTGATGTATTTTTTGGGGATCGATCTAAATTTTTGAGTTTCAAAAATAATTGTAAATTATTTTTTGCCTTGAAGCCTAACTCGTCAGGGAGCTCCGCGCAGCAGGTTAAAATTGTCATCTCTTTGTTGCATGGCGATCCCCAGGATTGGGCGTTTTCTTTGAAACCAGATGATCCTATTCTGACTAATGTGAACGCATTCTTTCAAGCCTTGGGGGTTGTTGTATGACGAACCTAATGCTATTGATCAGGCTGAAAAGACCCTGTTGGCATTGAACCAGGGTCGAGATTCTGCAGAGTTGTACTGTTAAAAGTTCCGAAAGTGGGCGGTCCTTACTACCTGGAATGATAATGCCTTGGCTGCTCTCTTTCGGAAGGGTTTATCAGAAGCTGTAAAAGATACTATGGTGGGATTTCCTGTTCCCTCTGGTCTGGACGATTCTATGTCATTAGCCATTCAGGTTGATCGGCGTTTACGTGAACGCAGGATTGCACGAGAGGTGTTGCCACCGGTTGAACAGACGTCTGAACCTATGCAATGTGAAAGAGTTTTGTCTGAGGCGCAACGTCAGGAGTTCAGAAGGCGTAATAAGTTGTGTTTTTTCTGTGGAGATGCCTCGCATATTATTTCTGTTTGTCCTAAACGAGAGAAACGCTTTGCACACACGTTTTCTGTTGGGGGTGTTCAACCTAAGTTTCTTCTGGCAATTACTCTGATCTGCTCCCTGTCCACATTTTCCGCCAAGGTTTTTGTGGATTCGGGAGCAGCGCTAAACCTAATGGACTTGCATTTTGCTAAACGTTGTGGATTTCCAAAGACACCTCTGCAGACGCCTATCCCTTTGAGGGGGATTGATGCTACTCCTTTGGCGAAAAATAAACCTCAGTTTTGGACCCAGGTGGTCATGCGGGTCGCCCCAGACCATCAAGAAAATTGCAGATTTTTGGTGTTGCATAATTTGCATGATGCCGTTGTTCTGGGGTTTCCCTGGTTGCAAATTCATAATCCAGTTTTGGATTGGAAATCTGTGTCTGTGGTGAGTTGGGGTTGTCGGTGTGCCTTTAGTGAGGCTCCGGTTTTTTCCACCTCTCCTCAGTCGCATGATGTTCCTGACTATTTGGCGGACTTTTATGATGTATTTAGTGAGAATGAGTCTGCGTCCTTGCCTCCTCATAGGAGTTATGACTGTGCAATTGAACTGAGCCCGGGGTGTAAATTTCCCAAGGGTCGGCTCTTCAATTTATCTGTACCCGAGCACGAGGCTATGCGGTCCTATATTAAGGAGGCGTTGGAGAAGGGTCACATTAGACCATCCTCTTCACCCTTAGGTGCCGTTTTTTTTTTGTGGCCAAAAAGGATGGTTCTTTAAGGCCTTGTATTGATTATCATGCCCTCAACAAAATTACTATTAAATATCAGTATCCGTTACCCCTGATTTCGGATCTATTCTCCAGAGTTAAAGGTGCTTGCTGGTTTACCAAGCTTGACCTCAGGGGGCGTATAATCTTATCCGCATTAAGCAGGGGGAAGAATGGAAGACGGCGTTTAATACTCCGGAGGGACATTTTGAGTACCTGGTGATGCCTTTTGGGCTCACTAATGCCCCTTCTGTCTTCCAGTACTTCATGAATGATATTTTCCGAGACTTTGTCGATAAATTTTTGATTATCTATCTGGATGATATTTTGATCTTCTCCAAGGATTGGGATTCTCATGTGGAACATATTCGGACTGTGTTCCGGATCTTGAGGGAGAATTCCCTGTATGTCAAAGGATCGAAATGCCTTTTTGGAGTACAGAGGATTTCATTTTTGGGATTTATTTTGTCTCCGTCAACTACTGAAATGGACCCGGCCAAGGTACAGGCCATTTACGATTGGGTTCAGCCCACTTCTTTGAAGGCCCTCCAGAAGTTTTTGGGTTTTGCTAATTTTTATCGGAAATTTATAGCAAAATTTTCTAGTATTGCCAAGCCATTGACTGATTTGACTAAGAAGGGTGCTGATGTGTTGAATTGGTCTCCGGAGGCTGTTGCTTCCTTTCAGGAGCTGAAGCGGAGATTTACCTCCGCCCCGGTTTTGCCGCAACCTGATGTCTCACTCCCGTTCCAGGTAGAGGTGGATGCTTCTGAGATTGGTGCAGGAGCTGTTTTGTCCCAAAAGGATCCTGTAACATCTAAAATGAATCCCTGTGCTTTCTTTTCCCGAAAGTTCTCTCCATCTGAACGTAACTATGATGTGGGGAATCGGGAACTGTTGGCCATGAAATGGGCATTTGAGGAGTGGAGACATTGGTTGGAGGGAGCTAAACATCAAGTTGTGGTCCTCACTGACCACAAGAATTTGATTTACCTAGAGTCGGCTAAACGCTTGAACCCTAGACAGGCTAGGCGGGCCTTGTTTTTTACACGTTTTGATTTTGTGGTCTCTTTTCTTCCTGGAACTAAGAATGTCAAGGCAGATGCCCTCTCTAGGAGCTTCTTTGCTGATTATCCTGTGGTGACCAAGCCTGCTACCATCTTAGGCGAAGGGCTAGTTCTTTCTGCCATCTCGCCCGATTTGAGACTTGCTCTGCAAGAGTTCCAGGAGGACAAACCTGAGCGTTGTCCCAGTGGAAAGTTGTATGTTCCAGACCAGTGGAAGAAGAGAGTGATGTCTGAAGTTCATTGCTCTGCATTGGCTGGTCATCCAGGTATTTTTGGTACTAGAGATCTGGTGAGTCGCTCTTTTTGGTGGCCCACCTTGTCTCATGATGTCAGGAATCTTGTGCAGTCCTGTGGGACTTGCTCCCGGTCTAAATCTTGTTCTCACTCTAGTGGGTTGTTGATGCCTTTGCCGGTCCCCAGGAGGCCATGGACCCATATTTCAATGGATTTCATCTCTGATATGCCGGTCTCTCAAAGAATGACTGTTATTTGGGTGATTTGTGATAGGTTCTCTAAGATGGTTCATCTTGTACCACTCCCTAAGTTGCCGTCTTCCTCTGAGTTGGTGCCCCTGTTTTTGCAACAGGTGGTTCGCTTGCATGGGATTCCTGAGAACATTGTATCTGACAGAGGAGTTCAGTTTGTGTCTAGATTTTGGAGGACTTTCTGTTCCAAGCTGGGAATTCAGTTGTCCTTCTCCTCTGCTTTTCACCCTCAGACCAATGGGCAGACAGAGAGAACAAACCAGACCTTGGAGTCGTATTTGAGATGTTATATTTCCGCTGATCAGGATGATTGGGTTTCATTTTTGCCCTTGGCCGAATTTGCTTTAAATAATAGAGCTAGTTCTGCCACTTTGATGTCACCTTTTTTTTGTAACTTTGGGTTTCATCCTCGATTTTCTTCAGGGCAGGTGGAGCCTTCTGCCTGCCCAGGTGTTGACACTGTGGTGGAGAGAATGCACCAGATCTGGGACCAAGTGGTGGATAAGTTATCTCTCTCCCAGGAAAAGGCCCAGCGGTTTTCCAATCGACATAGGACCATTGGTCCCCAGTTTAAGATATGGTGTGGTTATCATCAAAAAATATTGCTATGAAGGTGGCTTCTCCTAAGTTTAAGCCTAGATTTATTGGACCTTACAAGATTTTGGAGATTATTAATCCGGTCTCTTTTCGTTTGGCTCTTCCTGTCACATTTAAAATCCATAATGTGTTCCATAAGTCCTTGTTGAAGAGGTTTGTTGAACCAGTTGTTCCTGGGGTGGCACCTCCGGACCCTGTATTGGTTGAAGGTAACATGGAATATGAGTTAGAGAAAATACTGGATTCCCGTCTGGCTAGACGGAGACTCCAGTATTTGGTTAAGTGGAAGGGTTATGGTCAGGAGGATAATTCCTGGGTCTCTGCCTCTGATATTCATGCCAAAAGATTGGAGCGTGCCTTTCATCGGGCTCACCCTGATCGCCCTGGTGGCGTGGTTGAGGGTTCGGTGACCCCTCCTCAAGGGGGAGGTACTGTTGTGAGTTCATTTTCCCCTTCGTTACTGAGGTCTGGTGAACTCCCTATTCTGGTGAGGGAAGGTAGTGAGCCTGATTATCAGACACCTGAGCCTAATGATGATGACTGGCTGAGTGGAGTCACTGACTGGATATAAGGCTGCCGACGCCCTTCTGCCCTGCGGGTGATTTCTCTGTGGACTTCTAGGACACCAGTCTGATTCCTGCTCCTCTAAAGCTAAGTTTTCTGCTTTGCCTTTTTGCATTTGTGTTTTGTTTTTTGCCTTGCTTTTCTGGATTCTGCCATTCCCTGCTGGGGTGAGCTGAATCTCCTTTTGCCGGTTGCTCTGTCTTCAGAATATTCCTGAGTACTGACATAGTCTTTTTGAAGCCTAGCGTCTTCAGGGCCTTTTTCACTGTCAGTCTGTTGGCTCTTATTTTCATAGGGTTTTTCACGGATTGCAGACAGCAGCCTTCCTGTCCTTTCCTATCTAGTTAGCTTGGGCCCCGTCTTTGCTCAGTCTATCTTTCTGTCTGTGTTGTGTTCTTTCTTCTTGCATTCACTGTCATTATATGTGGGGGGCTGCCTTTTGCTTTGGGGTCTGCTCTGGGGCAGTTTAGATTTCCCTTTCTGTCTTTAGGCTATCTAGTTCTCCGGCTGTGATAGAGGGGTCTAGGGCATCGTAGGAACCCCCCACGGCTACTGCTAGTTGTGTTGATAGGTTCAGGGGTCTGCAATCCGATAGCTGCCAACCTCTCTGGTTTTCTGGACTTAGCTTGCATTTCTGTTTTTGGCTCCTGCGGTGACTCAATCATAACACATACCTTGCCTGGCTCACACCTTGTACCTGGTGGTACAGTGCTTCCTCAATAATTATCCGGAGTTAACAGGCCTGCTCCATAAGGTTCGAAGACTGTGCTCGCACATCCGCCGGTCACTGGTACACTCCGTTCGTATGCAGAAGCTGCAGCGATTGCTCCACCTTCCCAACCACCGCCTCATTATCGAAATTGCAACAAGGTGGAACTCCACCCTGCACATGGTTGAGCGGCTGTGTGAATAGAGGCATGCAGTAATGCATTTATGGGAGGATACACGGGCAGGCACTTCGAGGGCAGACATGGAGTTTACAGAGGTCTTTCAGCTTCGACGACTGCACACCTGTTAAGTCCTTCAGTGGTTTGAGGAATGCACACGGCTGGTAAGCGCAGACGACGCCATCCTAAGCATGAGCATCCCACTCAGAGGCGTATCTAGGCTTTCTGGCACCCGGGGCAAGAATTTGGTTCGGCGCCCCCCCCCCCCCAAAAAAAAAGTACATATGTGACTTGCACACTTAGCCATGTACCCACGAGCTGCTCTCCCTAATGCTCTCAATGTTCAGTAAAAAACTGAAAGCAGGAAGAGAAGCTCGTTGTCACAAGACCATATCTATGAAAATCGCATATGAGTGAAGTGTCCATGTGATGACTACTGGAACCTGCAGAGCTGAATCCTGACATTGCAGCTTCTGAATTCTCACAACGAATGCACTGCACACTTTTAGGATTCTCCCTTGCCGATGTACAGTCATGTCAGCACAAGTATGTGATTTGTATACTTCTGGCCACATTCCGACTAGACGTGCCCGGCCTCGCTCTGTTCATTTTCATTGAGTGAGGCCACACATGTCTAGTCAGCATGTGACCGTATGTATGTAAATTACCGGCATGAGAGAATCCTGACAGTGTTCAGTGAGCACTGTGAGAATTCAGAAGTCTGCAGTCACATAGAATGTTTGCAGACTCAGCACAAACCTGGACAACCCCTGTAATGTTCCTAACAAATAAAAACATGAGAATTAGTCAGTATAACTAATAATATTTACATCCAGGTACCTTATAGATGACGTCGTCTCTGCAGTCGTTCTCCTTTTCTTCTTCTTGTCCAGACCCCATGATGAGTTTTCTCATCCACATCTCGTCTCTGCAGACTTCCATCTTCTCCGGTCTTCTGCAGCAAATCTTCACACGATGCCCTTAAAGATAGAAGTGTCATTATAATGCTCCTAAATAAAAATGTCTGCAATATACTGTCGCCTCACACTATTCCCCTCCCTCCTCATTCTGTCTCCTCTATCATCCTCCTGTTCACCATACTGTCTCCTCATATATTTACCCCCTCACTCTCTATACTGTCTGCTCACACATATCCTCGACTCCCCATACTGTGTCTGCACACATCCCATCACCCTCACTCCCCATACTGTGCCCACATAAATTCATCTGTTCGCACCCCTTACTGTCTGCACCCATCCCCCATACTGCTTCCTCATATATGCCCTCATACATACTCTTCATTTTGTGTCCTCAAATCTCCCCACACACGTTAAATACCATCCCCACTCCAAATCCACCACACACATTAAGTACCCCCCATCCCCACTCCAAATCCCCCCACACATTAAGTACCCCCCATCCCCACTCCAAATCCCCCCACACATTAAGTATCCCCCATCCCCACTCAATAATCCCTTGTCCCTACTCCCAAATCCCCCCACACATTAAGTATCCCCCATCCCCACTCCCAAATCCCCCCACACATTATGTACCCCCACTCATTAACCCCCATCCCCACTAATTAACCCCATCTCCACTCATTAAACCCCATACATTAACCCCCTACACATTAACCCCCCCACTTATTAACCCCCATCCCCACATTAACCCCCATCGCCACTCATTAACCCCCACACTCATTAACGCCCCACTCATTAACCCCCATACTTTAACCCCCACACATTAACCCCCCCACTCATTAACCCCATCCCCACATTAACCCCCACACTTTAACCCCCATCTCTACTCATTAACCCCCATCCCCACATTAACCCCCATCTCCACTCATTAACCCCCCACTCATTAACCCCCATCTTCACTCATTAACCCCCCCCACTCATTAACCCCCATCTCCACATTAACCCCCTCACTTTAACCCCCATCCCCACATTAACCCCCATCTCCACTCAATAACCCCCCACTCATTAACCCCCATCCCCACATTAACCCCCATCTCCACTCATTAACCCCCCACTCATTAACCCCCATCTTTTCTCATTAACCCCCATCTCCACATTAACCCCCTCACTTTAACCCCCATCCCCACATTAACCCCCATCTCCACTCAATAACCCCCCACTCATTAACACCCATCCCCACATTAAACCCCATCTCCACTCATTAACCCCCCACACTTTAACCCCCACTCATTAACCCCCATCCCCACTCAATAACCCCCCCACCTCCCATCTTCGGTGGTTCTTCAGCTCCACAGAGGAGCACACTTACCACCAGCGTTTGCTCTGGGCGCCGGGGAGTGACGTCATCAGCGTGATCACATGACATGATCACGCTGCTGACGTCGCTCTGACCCGGCGGTCAGAGCTAATTGTACAGGCGTCTGTATAGACGCCAGTACAATTGCTGCCTGGGAGCCGGCGCGGCCTCCTTCTCTGCGTCGGCTGTCAGCTTGACAGCCGTCACAGAGAACAGCCGGCTCACAGGATGGGGGGCGGAAGAGCGCAGCCGCCGGGGGGGAGACACTGCGGACCACTGCATTAGGCGGCCCGACTGCGCCCCCCTGCTGGCTGCGCCCGGGGCAACTGCCAAGGCTGCCCCCCCCTGGATACGCCACTGATCCCACTTATGCGTCTGCTCATGCAAACTTTGACGCACATTAAGGAGCAGGCGTCTGCAGCCGAGGATGATGAGGAAGAGGAGGAGGGAATCCTTGATGACAGTCAGCCATTGTCTGCTCCGGGACCTCTCCTGGACGAGGTGGAGGAAGAAGAGGAAGAGGAGGAGGATGATGATGATGGGGATGATTATTTAGGGGAGGAGGATGCTTCTCGTGGGGCAAGAGAAAATGTTGGCGTAGCAAGGTCTGGTATAGGCTTTGTGCGTGACTGGAGGGATATGGATTTGCTTGAAAGTGCTCCTCCACTCAGCACTCGCAGTGCATCATTGACACCGGGAACATTGGCCCATATGTCAGATTATGCCTTGCAGATCCTAAAAAGGGACCCCCGTATTGCCAAAATGATGAACGATGACGACTACTGGTTGGCCAGCATCCTGGATCCACGCTATAAAGGCAAATTCCAAAACATCATGCCACAGGAGAACCTTGACCTAATATTGGCTAACAAACAAGCAACTCTGGTAAACCGGTTGGTTGAGGCATTCCCAGCACACAGCAGCGGTGATGGTTCTCACACGAGCCGTACGGGCCAGGGGCAGCTTGGCAGAGGTGTTCGTGATGCACACAGCAGAAGTGGCGTTGGAGACAGGGGATTCCTGACCATGTTGTGGACTGACTTTTCAAGTACCGCTCACATGACAGGTAATACTGCATCGATGGAAAGTGACAGGAGACAGCAGTTGTCAACTATGGTTACAAACTACTTTTCCTCCCATATCGATGTTCTCCCTCACAGGTTATTCCCCTTTGACTATTGGGCTGCTAAACTGGACTCCTGGCCTGAATTGGCACAATATGCCTTACAGGAGCTCGCTTGCCCAGCTGCAAGTGTGCTATCGGAAAGAATCTTTAGTGCAGCTGGGTCAATCCTGACTGAAAAAAGGACCCGTCTGTCAACCCAAAATGTGGATGATCTAACCTTCATTAAAATGAACCATGCATGGGTTTCCAAGGATTTTGTCCCACCTTCCCCTGCTGACACATAGGTTGCCAGAAAAATGGCTTGCTTTGGTCCTCCTCTTCCTCGCACTTGCCCAATTTCGCCTTTTGTAGCAGCTGAATGTCCAACATCAACAAATGCCATTTTGTAAACCTCCCTAACTGTGCTGCCTCCCCCCCCCCATGGCCGGGGTCACCACATAGCGCACGCAACCATGCGAGTGCCGTTGCCCTGGACAGGTGGGTGGGCCAACTCTTGGGCGCGGGCACTGGCACAGGGTCCCTCATAGTGCAATCAAGTGTCTCTGACGGTGGGGGTGCACACCCGCCATCAGACACACCGCCATACTATGTGGGGCCCAGGGCCAGTACCGATGCCCACGAGTGTGCCCCCTTGCTTGGGCAGGGCCCCAGCATTTGCAATGTTTATCTCTCCCTGATCCTCCGCTGTGTAGTCTGGGCTGTCAAATCCTTCACTGGGACTGCCACTACAAATTGATTGAACTGAAAGATGATGGTTAAGATGTAGCTATGCCCTGTCCTACTGGCCGGGATCTAGCTTCAGATGATCAATAGCTTCCATTTCTTATGGACGTCGACTCACAATGAGATTCAGTGGTGGTTTATCATCAGCTTTCACAGTTTTCCTACTTACAGACGTGTGACATTCCGGCGCACATTTTTAAATGTGCCCTCTCATGCCAATCCACTAGAATCGCCTACGGCCTGTGGCTTCTGTCTTTTGCACTCCAAAGTTACATGACAGAGCATGATAGGCAGTGAGCACCATGTTTACATCTCTCCCTGTGATCAAAATTTGATGGAGATGAGTAACGGTGATGGGATCAACGGTACTGTGATACAGCAACCCTTTCTTCACAAAGAAATGTTTTCGCTGGCTCCACACACAAAGTAATTGAGGGTCAGCATCGCCTCAGAGAATTGTGACGGAAGTTTTTCCCGTGATTAGTAATTCCTACATTTCTGCAATCACTAGACTTTATGTCTGCACTTTTATGCATCTCATTTTCCTATTGCGGAGAGGCTGGACTGTCTTACTGAGACAGAAATATATATGAAGATTTAAAAATACCACTAAAAGTGTATACTGGTGTACGCTTCAAATACATTTCCTTTTTCCTACTTTTTAGATTGCTGTGTAATCCATACTGAGAACACGGAGATTTTAAATGTTTAAACTATGCTCTATATAGCTGCTATCCAGTGATAATGTACCCTTTCTCAACTTTGTACTATCTGGTCAAATACATACTGGGCCTGAGACCATCTGAGCCTGCCTCCTGATCTATAGAAATATATTTGTAATGTGTAAACTATGCTATATATACCTGTAATCCGGTGATACTGTACCCTTTCTCTACTTTCTGCAATCTTGTCGAATCCATACTGTGCCTGAGACCGTCTGAGTCTGCCTCCTGATTACAGCTGAGTGGTGTTTGAGTGAAACTGTTAGCCAAGTTCAAATTCTAGCTTTTTTGGGCGGTGTTAGATCTGTTCGTCGAACAACAAAACTTTGATTACAATTCGGCTGTTTGAGTTTCCGTTCCAGAAAGTTTCATCAAACAAACGCGTAACTATATTTTCACATTATTATCTTTGAAAACCATTATTAGACAGTTTCAGGCCATAGTAGAGGTGTCTGGTAGCCAGCGGTGTAGTACACCTGTGAAGGAGCTACACCGTGTGTGCTCCTAATAATTTTATAGCGCATATTGTCATGAAAATCCTTTTTGGCCTAGTAACTGTGTCTGCTACTCAGCAGAGGAGCCCAGCTGTTAAGCAAGCTACAGCACCTCTGGTTTGGACACTTAATTTTTTCCTTATTTCTGGAATTCTGGTTGACCTGCACTTACTGGGAAATCCTCGTTCGCGGGGAAGAATTGTAATCACAGATCCCCATCACTAACAGTGTTCAGCGGGTTATCAACACCTGTAAGCGACACACGCTGGTCCTTTCAGTGTAGCGCGCATGCAGCCACGGACAGGTAAAGGCATGACAGACCTGTTATTGGCCGATCTTGCGTGCCAGAGCCTCTCATGTCCCTCTAGTAAGCTGGACGCGGACCGCGGGAGCATGACAGAGTCTCGTTCTTTAACGGAATTAAGCTTGCAATGTGGGCATCTTTTCTGTGGCTGGATGGTTGAGGTTGCCCGTGTTGAGTCAAATTACGCCGTAGGCTCCACTCCTGGTGGTGCCCTTCTGGACATTCCTTTAAGGTTCAGCTTTGCAACCATATTGCCCCCGGAAAACAAACACTTTGCCTTCATGGACGCTGTTTGGAGGGTCGTGACTTGTGGGAATAGCGCCGCCCAATCGGTTTACCTGCAAGAGAGATCCTTCGTTGCTCCCAAGCATGACATCACACTCCCTAGGAGGAAGATAATGCCACTGTGGCGACCGTACTCCTGGGGGCGCCACAAGCGCACCGATGCCCAGCCAATGCTAGATGATTCTGCTGGTACATTGACCCAGACCACTACATTCCCCTCGCACTCTACACAGTCAGAATCTGACCCTGATGAAACTCAGGTTACCCTTCCCACATACTATACCACCTTACACGGTGACAAAGAGGAAGGTGCAGATGAAAGTGCAGGTTCAGCCCATCCGCCGTCAGACACACTACCGTCCTATGAGGGACCCTGTGCCAGTGCCGTCGCCAACAAGTGGGCCCCCCCTGCTTGGTAAGGATCACAGCACTTACAAAGTTGAAATACTTACCTCTCCTTGCTCCTCCGCCGTGACGTCTTGCGCGTTTCCTGACAGTGACATTCTGGTCAAAGAGCGCGATGACATCACATTTGTATGCCCTCTGCCTGAACAGTCCAAGTGCAGAGAGAGGGAAGATGGGGACGACGAGGAGTCCAGACTAGTACAGGGATTCCCTAGCAAGGAGACTCATTTTATTGTTTTAAAGGTTGGGAGCAATTTTTGGGGAGCATGATACTCTGGAGAATGATATCTGGGGCCCACCATACACTGGAACATTCCAAAGGTGGACATCAGTCACTGGAGCTGCATTGACAGGGCCCATTATACACTAGAGCATTAGATATGGGGCCCATTATATATGGAGCATTATTTGGGCACATAAGACAGTGGAGCTTCATCCATGGGGACCAACATATACTGTAGCATTATGTGGAGCTCATCATATACTGAGATTCAGATTCAAAGATTCAAAGAAGCTTTATTGGCAGGACTAAATACACATTAGTTTTGCCAAAGCAAGTGTACAAAAGGGAATAGGGATAGGGACTGTAGGGATGTTGAGAAGGGGCTGTAGGAAAGGTGGTGTGGGCATATCCAGGATTGGGCTATAGAAGTCCATGGCATAGGGAAGGTGGATGGGGGCATGGGGAAGATCCAGGGTGGGGGCCATAGAGGTCCATGGCATAGGGAAGGTGGATGGGGGCATGGGGCAGATCCAGGGTGGGGGCCATAGAAGTCCTTGGCATATCATAGTTCTCTTTCTCGCAGTCTATGGCATGCGCTCACATATTGCGCCGCTATCTCCACTGCTCTCTCTTCTTCCCCCAGCAGGATATGTTTTCTCTTCCTCCTTCATGGTGATGAAATCCGGGAAGAGATGTGAGAGTCTCCTGAAGTGAGTGTCCCTCACTGCTGAGTATTTGGGGCAGTGTAGCAGGAAATGGGTCTCATCCTCCAGGGCCTCCTGGTCACAGTGTTGGCACAGTCTTTCCTCCCTGGGCTCGTAGCTCTGCCTGTGTCGGCCGACCTCGATGGCCAGACTGTGGGCACTGAGTCTATATCGGCTCAGGGGTCCGGGAGTTTCTCCAGATATGGGGCCAGTCTGTAGTCTCTCTGTAGACTCTGGTACATGGTCAGTTTCTGTGAGCTGATGATGTTGTTCTTCCACTCACTTACGTACCTCTCCTGGCCTTTGTCTACCATCTTCCTGATTCCGGCTTTTGTCAGGTTGTTGTGATTGGTGTTCTGGTCAGCTTGGGTTTGGGTGAGCTGTTCCGAGGGTCCTGGTTTTTCTGTTTCCCCTACATGTGTCAGGGCTTTATGGTGATGGGAGCTTGGATTGCTCCTACGTAGGTGAGCCCGGAATGACAGTGCCCTCTTTAGAACCGTTGGGTGTAGAGGGAATATGCCCGGCAAGCACAGTTGGAGGTGCTCTGATGGACTTGGAGAAGGTGCTTGCAGAATTCTAGGTGGAATTGTCATGATCCAGGATGGGATTTCGCTTTGACCCGTCCTGGTTAGACTATGGGTTAATTGTGCTGCCTCTCTCTGGCAGCAGGAGGCTATTTAGTGCTCACTGGACCTGGGTCCGGTGTCAGTTATACTCCTGCCCCCGGCTGAGTTAAGTGACCTCTTGTATACATGTGCCTTGTGCCTGATATCTTGCTTGCTTGTTCGGTTGTGATCTGGTTCTGTCCCTGTTACGAGTTCTGCCTGACCCTCTTGTACTGCGCTACCTCTCGTGTATGACTCTCTGCTTGTGACCCGACTTCTCTCTGCTTGTCCCCTTGATACCACGTCGCCCTCTTGTGTATGACCTTTGGCTTTGTCTGACTACCCGTCTGTTTGTCCCTCCTGTACCTCATTTGCCCGTACTGCTGTGACCTCTGTTTTGCCTGACTCTGAGTTGTTGTATGGTGTCCTGTCCTATCTGAAAACAAGATGCTAAGCCCCACCCCCTTGCAGTCACATGACCATAGGTCCTGTGCAAGCTTGCTCATTTTCAGTGTCTGCAGGTCCCATGCCTCTTTACTTTCCAGCGCTGACTGGACCCTGACACTATTAGCTTGAAGCACGCATGGTCACCTCTGCTGCCCTTCTCCACAGGTATCTTTTAGTACTGCTTCTGTACTCAGGACACATGCACTGGCTCTATGAGCAAGTGCAGTGCGGTGTCTCTGACAGGAATATTTCTGTTGGGCTGGAATCCCACCTTGACCAGTCTGGGTAGGTGTGAGGGCCCCAGACTTCGCTGCCATACAGGAGGATTGGGGCGATTATAGAGTCAAAGATTTTTAACCAGACCCTCACTGGTGGCTTCAGATGGTAGAGTTTCCCTCGGATGGCATAGAAGGTTTTGCTGGCCTTGTCTTTCAGGGTCTCTATGGCTCGTTTGAAGCTCCCTGACCGGTGAATCTCTAGGCCCAGGTAGGTATATTTGTCCGTTCCTGTAAGGGCGCAGTTGTTGAGGACAAATGAAGGGTGCTTGTTAGGCGTCGGATTCCTGGTACTGCACAGCGGGAATCCAGAGCCAGACATCCTGCGGTCTCCCATTCTTCCTCGACCGCTCCGGGTGTTGTTCAGCAAACACGGCGAGCCAGGCTTGCTGCTCAGACTCGCTCTGGCAGCCTGGATGTCGCTGCCACCTCTGGTGCAGCAATGGCAGTGCAACCTGCTTTGCAGGGAACCGCTCCTGAGGCTAAGTCCTCATACCGTGCTACTGGGCATGCCCGCAACTTGACCTCTCACTGGAGAGCAGGGGTCACATGCTCAGGTCCTGCGTCGGATCTGATTGGTCCTTCCCAAGCTAATGGAAGGTTCCGGAAGCGCATCGCTATAAAAAGCCCGCAGGGCGGCTCGGCGATGCACTAGTGTAGACTTATCTTGCTATGTGTGTGAATGGTGACGGATGCATGGACTGGTGGCTGACTCATTATGAAACCCCTTCCCTCGGATAATACGATTGGTGACAGAGTGTGTTCTTAGGTCAGCACCAGGTAGAGGCAAGCTACGCCACAGTGCTCCTTCGCCTACACTAGCGTCCGTCGGTGCCCGGTCCTCGGCGCCGACGCTTGCGGCTATAGTTGCCGCTGCGCTGCATTAACAGCAGCTATTGGTGTTCGCTGCTGCGACGCCACACGCTGACTCCTGTGACTATAACAGGGCCAGCACCTTTGTATATATTTCTGGCAAGCGACTCTGTGTCTGAACAGAGCCGCTCCTAGCGTTCGGGTGACGTTAACCCGTGCGCACTACTTCACCTTCTTGTGCATCTGCCATTGCCCAGCAGCGGTCTTACCAACTACCGCACGGTGGACCCCGGGCGGCGAACACACCTCTTATTATTTTATATCTGGTGCGTTCCGCCGACCATAACAGTGCTGGTCTGATTTTCTCTTTCTCTTCTGGAACACCATGATGTTGGTTTTCTTTAGGTTGACCGGAAGTGCCCAGGTGGAGCAGAATTTCTCTAAGAATTTCAGGTTTTCTTGGAGTCCTTTCTCGGTTGGTGACAGAAGCAGCAGGTCATACTGTATCGAACATTATATGAGACCAATGATTCTGTATGGAGAAATAGATGGGCCTCATTACTCTGTATAGCGCACTATGCGGTGGCCATAATACTGTATGGAGGAATATATTGTCTGTTTTTGGAACTATTGGAGAATTTAAGATGGATATCAGTCATGAGATGTAAGAAGTGAAGTATTTTTCATTGTACTATACCGCTATTTCTCTGCCGTATCAGAGGATCATGAATTGTGTCACGTGTTAAAGGAGCCCAGTGACACTCTTTGGCCCTGGACCCACGAAAATCTGGAGCCAGCCCTACCCCCCCACAACTTTAGCCAAATAACCCCCAGTTTTCAATGCCTAACTATTATTAGGAAGTAAATTAAGGTTGCCAAGCTTAAGTAATAAGAATTGATGTTTTTGGCATTAAAATGGGCACTGTAGGTGTGTTTCCTGTCCTCCTCTCACTGCCGACTTTTATTCCCCATTGACTTGCATTGGATTTCGTGTTTCAGTCGGCCTTCGACTTTTCACGATAATCGGCCGATTTCGTTCAACCCAACTTTTGCGAAAGTCGGGTTTCATGAAACCCGACTCGACCCGAAAAAAGGCAAAGTCGCTCATCTCTACTCGTGTCCCCAGACCTCAGGGTGGCTCTGTTGCTCTGGTGCGTGGCCTAGCACCGATGGATGCCGCAGCTTGTTGGCGCTGATAAGCGACTACATGGGGACTTGGCAGTCAAGGGATCCCGAGGTCACTATCCCAAAGCGACCTAGATTCCTCCAATCCCCAAAGATGCCAAATCGTGCGCGCCTGTTCCAGCCATACCCTTCTCAGTAAGGACCTCTTCCACCTCCCCATTTCCGACAGTCTAGTGCCCCCAGCCGACTCTTCCAACTGCCCCATTTTGAGTTCCCGCAAGCCAGCCTCTGACAACGTGAATTCGGGGGGCAACCCATTAGGGGGGCTGGGGTATATACCTAGTGCCTCCCGGCGGTGTGGTCTCTGCTCCGGTGCTGGTGTAGTGGCAGTGGATGCCGGTTGGTGCAATACCGGGGATGGCGGTGGAGCTAATGGCGGCTCCGGATCCGCGGGGGCCTCTGTAGGGACCTGCACGGCCACATCAGGTCCAGGCGGGAGCTCCTCTTCCTCCGCTTCGGCTCCCGGGGCCTCATACAATTCTTCCTGTGGCGGCAGCCAGGGGGCTCCGGATGCTGCCAGTGCTGTGATGGAGGCGGCAGGCTCCACGGAATCTGCCTGGGGAAGCTCCGGTGCAGCAGCGGCGGTTACCGCAGGTGTAGGTCCATCCTGGGTGCGCTGCAGGTTCAAGGTCTCAGTTGCAGGCTGCGCGTCAGCTGGGCTATTTCTTCCTCCAGCTGCTGGCGATTCATCTCGGACACTGGGTTGGAGCCTTCAGCCATGGCGCCAAGGAGATCCGGCATGACCTCCCTGCGCTCCGCAGGCCTCCTCCCGTCTCTCTCCAAAATGGCGTTCTGGAGTTCTTCTTCCTGTCTCGACTCTTTTCCCGCCACTGGCTTCTGCCCCTCCTTCTTGGGGCGGCGTCTTCTTCCAGTGCCTCCATACCAAGCCAGTATACGAACCCCTCGGGGGGTGGGCCATGTTGCTGTCACATAGTAATTCAGGCAGGGGAGGCCCAAGACTGTTCGCGGTGTTTTCCTAGGACCTCCCATATCATCACGCCCTTCTTCTCTGTGCCAGCGGCCATTTTTAATGTTCATTTTACAGTCTATTAAATTGGGTCTTCTGCACAAGTTCCAAGTCCAACAAATCTTAGGCACACAGAACCTGATGGCATCGGGTCTCATCATCCTGTTCGTGACGCCAAGTTGGGTTGCCCTCCCAGGGCCGTGGGGTACTCGGTACTGGGCCGGTGTCAGGGGGATGTGTCACAGCAACGGTGACCCGATCCGTGGCCCTGGGCGCCCAAGTAATGGTGGAATGTAGTAAATGGAATAGCTCATGACGCCACCTGTGGTGTTCGGCAAGTGAGATGTTAAGCCGACGCTGCTTGCAGATCCTCTGGGGCTGGTGGTGTGTTGCAGCCAAGATGGTGAAGCTCCCCACAGGTGAAGCTGTAGCCCCAGGGCAGTGTAGATGTGGAGTTAGAGGAGAGGCACAAGCGGTGTGGAATTGGGTACCCAGATGTAGCGGTGCTGGGTGTGTGGACGCAGGAATCAATGGAGGATACCAGGGCTTGTAGTTCCAAAGCTTTACTCACAATCTGTAGTACACACAGGTGCCTGCCTCCGTACCGTGTCCTCCGGGTCAGAGGCTCAATCACCTCCAGGTCAGATGGAATGCTCCCTTCCAACGCTCCGCCAGCATGTACCTTTCTGAACGTCTCCTATTATAGTGCCTTTAAGTGAAGTACTCCTAGTACTGAGTTACACTGTAGTGCCTCCTGACTGATATTCCCAAGAACTCTACTTGCACAGCAGACAGCTGCAGCCTGCTTCGGGGACTCTCTGCTCCTGAGTCCCGGCTCACTATCCAAGTTGCTGTTGTGCCCCCAAGTCTTAGATGGGAGTAATGCATTTACAGCCCACTTCTCCACCGGTGTCTACTGCAGAACCATTAGTGTCCATACAACCTTGGGGACCGGGCCCCGGCCTTGCGCTTAGAACTTCTAGGCAGGGTTCTCTCCTAACCCACGTCCTCTCTGTTCCCTTTTACTCCTTCGTTCCGTACTAATCTCTCCTTCTCCTGGAAGATCAGGATTCAGTTCAATGTCTTTCTCCTTCTTTCCTTTCCCGTGCCAGCAGATCCAGGTCACTGAGGTTTGCTCCAGAACCTCCTTCCTCCATCCCTCTCTCAGGGATCTTCTTTCCCCAGTCCTCTCTGAGTGTCTTCCTCTCTCAGACTCCCCTACTGTCTGACTGACCTGTAACTCTAAACCTTCCCGCTTTTTATGTATTCTCAACTCCACCCGCCTCCCAGCACGTTTAGTGTTCCAAGCAGGGAGCCACCAAAGGTGCTCTGCTACACTCCAAGCAGGGAGCCGCAATGTGGTTTTGCTGAACTACTCTATTATGTGGGGTGCGAGTGTTGGAGCGTGGTCAGGAGCCTCCAACCTACCTGGATGGTGGGGCACCACACCTCAGGAGGAGGTGCAGTACCTCTGTGGCGACTGAGCCTCAGGGGCGCCACAACTGCATTACCAATCATACGCTGTATGTCCAGATTTCCAATAAACAAGTCTGGACTTCACAATCCTTGGGGTGTATAATCTCTCCGAACACTGAACAGCAACAATGGTCCTGTCTGCTCTGCATTGAGGAAACAGAAGGTAGGAATCTCAACTACACCTCCATTCGCCTCATGTGGGGACAGAACAATGCCCACCGGGTCACATGGTTATGACCTCATCACAGGTCCTTCACACTCACATAGTCTTTTACTACCAGCATTTTCAGACACACCCCTGGGCGGACTTGTAGGTAGGTGGTCCTGCCCGTCTCTCCAGCTACCTGAAGACTTCCATAAGACATTGACATGGAACCTCAGCAGCATCACTGCTGATCAACACATACACAAGTCTTCATGTCAAGGCCATCCACCTTGAGATGCATTACGATCATTCAGCATCCTACTCCTATCAAGACACTGGAAATGCTTATATGCCTGTCCTGGACCACCCACACAGAGCCCCTAGCGGACACAGTGGTCACTACACTACAGTACATAATGTACTGTCACTATCCCCCATACACTGATCAGACGATGACCTGTCTGTACACTCTGTACTATCACTATCCCCCATACACTGATCAGACGATGACCTGTCTGTACACTCTGTACCGTCGCTATCCCCATACACTGATCAGATAATGACCTGTCTGTACGCACTGTACCGTCACTATCCCCCATAAACTGATCAGACGATGACCTGTCTGTACACACTGTACTATCACTATCCCCCATACACTGATCAGACGATGACCTGTCTGTACACACTGTACCATCACTATCCCCCATACACTGATCAGACGATGACCTGTCTGTACGCACTGTACTATCACTATCCCCATACACTGATCAGACGATGACCTGTCTGTACACACTGTACCGTCACTATCCCCCATACACTGATCAGATGATGACCTGTCTGTACGCACTGTACCGTCACTATCCTCCATACACTAATCAGATGATGACCTGTCTGTACACACTGTACCATCACTATCCCCCATACACTAATCAGACGATGACCTGTCTGTACACTCTGTACTATCACTATCCCCCATACACTGATCAGACGATGACCTGTCTGTACACTCTGTACCGTCGCTATCCCCATACACTGATCAGATAATGACCTGTCTGTACGCACTGTACCGTCACTATCCCCCATAAACTGATCAGACGATGACCTGTCTGTACACACTGTACTATCACTATCCCCCATACACTGATCAGACGATGACCTGTCTGTACACACTGTACCGTCACTATCCCCCATACACTGATCAGACGATGACCTGTCTGTACGCACTGTACTATCACTATCCCCATACACTGATCAGACGATGACCTGTCTGTACACACTGTACCGTCACTATCCCCCATACACTGATCAGATGATGACCTGTCTGTACGCACTGTACCGTCACTATCCTCCATACACTAATCAGATGATGACCTGTCTGTACACACTGTACCATCACTATCCCCCATACACTAATCAGACGATGACCTGTCTGTACACACTGTACCGTCACTATCCCCCATACACTGATCAGACGATGACCTGTCTGTACGCACTGTACTATCACTATCCCCCATACACTGATCAGACGATGACCTGTCTCTACACTCTGTACCGTCACTATCCTCCATACACTGATCAGACGATGACCTGTCTGTACGCACTGTACTATCACTATCCCCCATACACTGATCAGACGATGACCTGTCTCTACACTCTGTACCGTCACTATCCTCCATACACTAATCAGACGATGACCTGTCTGTACACTCTGTACCATCACTATCCCCATACACTGATCAGACGATGACCTGTCTCTACACTCTGTACCGTCACTATCCTCCATACACTGATCAGACGATGACCTGTCTGTACACTCTGTACTGTCACTATCCCCATACACTGATCAGACGATGACCTGTCTGTACACTCTGTACCATCACTATCCCCATACACTGATCAGACGATGACCTGTCTGTACACTGTACCGTCACTATCCCCATACACTGATCAGACGATGACCTGTCTGTACACTCTGTACTATCACTATCCCCCATACACTGATCAGACGATGACCTGTCTGTACACACTGTACCATCACTATCCCCATACACTGATCAGACGATGACCTGTCTCTACACTCTGTACCGTCACTATCCCCCATACACTGATCAGACGATGACCTGTCTCTACACTCTGTACCGTCACTATCCCCCATACACTGATCAGACGATGACCTGTCTGTACACACTGTACCGTCACTATCCTCCATACACTGATCAGACGATGACCTGTCTGTACACACTGTACCATCACTATCCTCCATACACTGATCAGATGATGACCTGTCTGTACACACTGTACCATCACTATCCCCCATACACTAATCAGACGATGACCTGTCTGTACGCACTGTACCGTCACTATCCTCCATACACTAATCAGACGATGACCTGTCTGTACACACTGTACCGTCACTATCCTCCATACACTGATCAGATGATGACCTGTCTGTACGCACTGTACCGTCACTATCCTCCATACACTAATCAGATGATGACCTGTCTGTACACACTGTACCGTCACTATCCCCCATACACTAATCAGACGATGACCTGTCTGTACACACTGTACCGTCACTATCCTCCATACACTGATCAGATGATGACCTGTCTGTACGCACTGTACCGTCACTATCCTCCATACACTAATCAGATGATGACCTGTCTGTACACACTGTACCGTCACTATCCCCCATACACTAATCAGACGATGACCTGTCTGTACACACTGTACCGTCACTATCCCCCATACACTAATCAGACGATGACCTGTCTGTACACACTGTACCGTCACTATCCTCCATACACTAATCAGATGATGACCTGTCTGTACGCACTGTACTATCACTATCCCCCATACACTGATCAGACGATGACCTGTCTGTACGCACTGTACTATCACTATCCCCATACACTGATCAGATGATGACCTGTCTGTACACACTGTACTATCACTATCCCCATACACTGATCAGACGATGACCTGTCTGTACACACTGTACTATCACTATCCCCATACACTGATCAGACGATGACCTGTCTGTACACACTGTACTATCACTATCCCCCATACACTGATCAGACGATGACCTGTCTCTACACACTGTACTATCACTATCCCCCATACACTGATCAGACGATGACCTGTCTGTACACACTGTACTATCACTATCCCCCATACACTGATCAGACGATGACCTGTCTGTACGCACTGTACCATCACTATCCCCCATACACTAATCAGATGATGACCTGTCTGTACACTCTGTACCATCACTATCCCCCATACACTGATCAGATGATGACCTGTCTGTACACACTGTACTATCACTATCCCCCATACACTGATCAGACGATGACCTGTCTGTACGCACTGTACCATCACTATCCCCCATACACTAATCAGATGATGACCTGTCTGTACACACTGTACTATCACTATCCCCCATACACTGATCAGATGATGACCTGTCTGTACGCACTGTACCATCACTATCCCCCATACACTGATCAGATGATGACCTGTCTGTACACACTGTACTATCACTATCCCCCATACACTGATCAGATGATGACCTGTCTGTACGCACTGTACCGTCACTATCCTCCATACACTAATCAGACGATGACCTGTCTGTACACACTGTACTATCACTATCCCCATACACTGATCAGACGATGACCTGTCTGTACACACTGTACTATCACTATCCCCCATACACTGATCAGACGATGACCTGTCTGTACGCACTGTACCGTCACTATCCTCCATACACTGATCAGACGATGACCTGTCTGTACACACTGTACTATCACTATCCCCATACACTGATCAGACGATGACCTGTCTGTACACTCTGTACTATCACTATCCCCATACACTGATCAGACGATGACCTGTCTGTACACACTGTACTATCACTATCCCCCATACACTGATCAGATGATGACCTGTCTGTACACACTGTACTATCACTATCCCCATACACTGATCAGACGATGACCTGTCTGTACACACTGTACTATCACTATCCCCATACACTGATCAGACGATGACCTGTCTGTACGCACTGTACCGTCACTATCCCCCATACACTGATCAGATGATGACCTGTCTGTACGCACTGTACCGTCACTATCCCCCATACACTGATCAGATGATGACCTGTCTGTACGCACTGTACTATCACTATCCCCCATACACTGATCAGACGATGACCTGTCTGTACGCACTGTACCGTCACTATCCCCCATACACTGATCAGATGATGACCTGTCTGTACGCACTGTACCGTCACTATCCCCCATACACTGATCAGACGATGACCTGTCTGTACGCACTGTACTATCACTATCCCCCATACACTGATCAGACGATGACCTGTCTGTACGCACTGTACCGTCACTATCCCCCATACACTGATCAGATGATGACCTGTCTGTACACTCTGTACTATCACTATCCCCATACACTGATCAGACGATGACCTGTCTGTACACACTGTACTATCACTATCCCCCATACACTGATCAGATGATGACCTGTCTGTACACACTGTACCATCACTATCCCCCATACACTGATCAGACGATGACCTGTCTGTACGCACTGTACTATCACTATCCCCCATACACTGATCAGACGATGACCTGTCTGTACGCACTGTACCGTCACTATCCCCCATACACTGATCAGATGATGACCTGTCTGTACACTCTGTACTATCACTATCCCCATACACTGATCAGACGATGACCTGTCTGTACGCACTGTACCGTCACTATCCCCCATACACTGATCAGACGATGACCTGTCTGTACGCACTGTACTATCACTATCCCCCATACACTGATCAGACGATGACCTGTCTGTACGCACTGTACCGTCACTATCCCCCATACACTGATCAGATGATGACCTGTCTGTACACTCTGTACTATCACTATCCCCATACACTGATCAGACGATGACCTGTCTGTACACACTGTACTATCACTATCCCCCATACACTGATCAGACGATGACCTGTCTGTACGCACTGTACCATCACTATCCCCATACACTGATCAGATGATGACCTGTCTGTACACACTGTACCATCACTATCCCCCATACACTGATCAGACGATGACCTGTCTGTACGCACTGTACCATCACTATCCCCCATACACTAATCAGATGATGACCTGTCTGTACACTCTGTACTATCACTATCCCCCATACACTGATCAGACGATGACCTGTCTGTACGCACTGTACCATCACTATCCCCATACACTGATCAGATGATGACCTGTCTGTACACTCTGTACCATCACTATCCCCCATACACTGATCAGACGATGACCTGTCTGTACGCACTGTACCATCACTATCCCCCATACACTAATCAGATGATGACCTGTCTGTACACTCTGTACTATCACTATCCCCCATACACTGATCAGACGATGACCTGTCTGTACGCACTGTACCATCACTATCCCCATACACTGATCAGATGATGACCTGTCTGTACACACTGTACTATCACTATCCCCCATACACTGATCAGACGATGACCTGTCTGTACACACTGTACTATCACTATCCCCCATACACTGATCAGATGATGACCTGTCTGTACGCACTGTACCATCACTATCCCCCATACACTGATCAGATGATGACCTGTCTGTACACACTGTACCATCACTATCCCCCATACACTGATCAGACGATGACCTGTCTGTACACACTGTACTATCACTATCCCCCATACACTGATCAGACGATGACCTGTCTGTACGCACTGTACCGTCACTATCCCCCATACACTGATCAGACGATGACCTGTCTGTACGCACTGTACCGTCACTATCCTCCATACACTAATCAGATGATGACCTGTCTGTACACTCTGTACTATCACTATCCCCCATACACTGATCAGACGATGACCTGTCTGTACACTCTGTACCGTCACTATCCTCCATACACTAATCAGATGATGACCTGTCTGTACACACTGTACTATCACTATCCCCCATACACTGATCAGACGATGACCTGTCTGTATGCACTGTACCGTCACTATCCCCCATACATTAATCAGATGATGACCTGTCTGTACGCACTGTACTATCACTATCCCCCATACACTGATCAGACGATGACCTGTCTGTACACTCTGTACCGTCACTATCCTCCATACACTGATCAGATGATGACCTGTCTGTACACACTGTACCATCACTATCCCCCATACACTAATCAGATGATGACCTGTCTGTACACACTGTACCGTCACTATCCTCCATACACTGATCAGATGATGACCTGTCTGTACACACTGTACTATCACTATCCCCCATACACTGATCAGACGATGACCTGTCTGTACACACTGTACTATCACTATCCCCCATACACTGATCAGATGATGACCTGTCTGTACGCACTGTACCATCACTATCCCCCATACACTGATCAGATGATGACCTGTCTGTACACACTGTACCATCACTATCCCCCATACACTGATCAGACGATGACCTGTCTGTACACACTGTACTATCACTATCCCCCATACACTGATCAGACGATGACCTGTCTGTACGCACTGTACCGTCACTATCCCCCATACACTGATCAGACGATGACCTGTCTGTACGCACTGTACCGTCACTATCCTCCATACACTAATCAGATGATGACCTGTCTGTACACTCTGTACTATCACTATCCCCCATACACTGATCAGACGATGACCTGTCTGTACA
Organism: Dendrobates tinctorius; assembly: GCF_039654945.1. Classification (NCBI taxonomy): domain Eukaryota; kingdom Metazoa; phylum Chordata; class Amphibia; order Anura; family Dendrobatidae; genus Dendrobates; species Dendrobates tinctorius. The sequence continues at coordinate 222,797 of NW_027361862.1, read as the reverse complement.
CTCTGTACCGTCACTATCCTCCATACACTAATCAGATGATGACCTGTCTGTACACACTGTACTATCACTATCCCCCATACACTGATCAGACGATGACCTGTCTGTATGCACTGTACCGTCACTATCCCCCATACATTAATCAGATGATGACCTGTCTGTACGCACTGTACTATCACTATCCCCCATACACTGATCAGACGATGACCTGTCTGTACACTCTGTACCGTCACTATCCTCCATACACTGATCAGATGATGACCTGTCTGTACACACTGTACCATCACTATCCCCCATACACTAATCAGATGATGACCTGTCTGTACACTCTGTACCGTCACTATCCTCCATACACTGATCAGATGATGACCTGTCTGTACACTCTGTACTATCACTATCCCCCATACACTGATCAGACGATGACCTGTCTGTACACTCTGTACCGTCACTATCCTCCATACACTAATCAGATGATGACCTGTCTGTACACACTGTACTATCACTATCCCCCATACACTGATCAGACGATGACCTGTCTGTATGCACTGTACCGTCACTATCCCCCATACATTAATCAGATGATGACCTGTCTGTACGCACTGTACTATCACTATCCCCCATACACTGATCAGACGATGACCTGTCTGTACACTCTGTACCGTCACTATCCTCCATACACTAATCAGATGATGACCTGTCTGTACACACTGTACTATCACTATCCCCCATACACTGATCAGACGATGACCTGTCTGTATGCACTGTACCGTCACTATCCCCCATACATTAATCAGATGATGACCTGTCTGTACGCACTGTACTATCACTATCCCCCATACACTGATCAGACGATGACCTGTCTGTACACTCTGTACCGTCACTATCCCCCATACACTGATCAGACGATGACCTGTCTGTACACTCTGTACTGTCACTATCCTCCATACACTAATCAGATGATGACCTGTCTGTACACTCTGTACCATCACTATCCCCATACACTGATCAGACGATGACCTGTCTGTACACACTGTACTGTCACTATCCTCCATACACTGATCAGACGATGACCTGTCTGTACACACTGTACCGTCACTATCCCCATACACTGATCAGACGATGACCTGTCTGTACGCACTGTACTGTCACTATCCTCCATACACTAATCAGATGATGACCTGTCTGTACACACTGTACTATCACTATCCCCCATACACTGATCAGACGATGACCTGTCTGTACGCACTGTACCGTCACTATCCTCCATACACTAATCAGATGATGACCTGTCTGTACACTCTGTACTGTCACTATCCTCCATACACTGATCAGACGATGACCTGTCTGTACACACTGTACCGTCACTATTATTATTATTATTATTATTATTTATTGTTATAGCGCCATTTATTCCATGGCGCTTTACATGTGAGGAGGGGTATACATAAAAACAAGTACAATAATCTTAAACAATACAAGTCATAACTGGTACAGGAGGAGAGAGGACCCTGCCCGCGAGGGCTCACAATCTACAAGGGATGGGTGATAATACAGTAGGCGAGGGTAGGGCTGGTCGTGCAGCGGTTTGGTCGATCGGTGGTTACTGCAGGTTGTAGGCTTGTCGGAAGAGGTGGGTCTTCAGGCTCTTTTTGAAGGTTTCGATGGTAGGTGAGAGTCTGATATGTTGTGGTAGAGAGTTCCAGGGTAGGGTGATGCGCGAGAGAAATCTTGTATGCGATTGTGGGAAGAGGAGATAAGAGGGGAGTAGAGAAGGAGATCTTGTGAGGATCGGAGGTTGCGTGCAGGAAAGTACCGGGAGACGAGGTCACAGATGTATGGAGGAGACAAGTTGTGGATGGCTTTGTATGTCATGGTTAGGGTTTTGTAATGGAGTCTCTGGGCAATTGGGAGCCAGTGAAGGGATTGACAGAGGGGAGAAGCTGGGGAATAGCGGGGGGACAGGTGGATTAGTCGGGCAGCAGAGTTTAGAATAGATTGGAGGGGTGCGAGAGTGTTTGAGGGGAGGCCGCAGAGCATGAGGTTGCAGTAGTCAAGGCGAGAGATGATGAGGGCATGGACTAGGGTTTTTGCAGATTCTTGGGTGAGGAATGAACGGATGCGTGAAATATTTTTGAGTTGAAGTCGGCAGGAAGTGGAAAGGGTTTGGATATGTGGTTTGAAGGAGAGATCAGCATCAAGGATTACTCCGAGGCAGCGAGCTTGTGGGACTGGGGAGAGTGGGCAGCCATTTACTGTAATTGATAGGTTCGTAGGGGGGGTCACGTGAGATGGGGGAAAGATGATGAATTCTGTTTTGTCCATGTTGAGTTTCAGATATCTAGTGGAGAAGAAGGATGAGATAGTGGACAGACATTGAGGGATTCTGGTTAGTAGGGAGGTGATATCTGGTCCAGAGATGTAGATCTGTGTGTCATCAGCATAAAGATGATACTGAAAGCCATGAGATTCTATGAGCTGTCCGAGGCCAAAGGTGTAAATAGAGAACAGCAGGGGCCCAAGGACTGAACCTTGTGGGACTCCGACAGATAGGGGGCGAGGTGAGGAGGTGGTGTGTGAGTGGGAGACGCTGAATGTCCGGTCTGTTAGGTATGATGAGATCCAGGAGAGGGCCAAGTCTGTGATGCCGAGGGATGAGAGGGTCTGTAATAATAGGGAATGGTCCACTGTGTCAAAGGCAGCCGACAGGTCCAGGAGGAGGAGGACAGAGTAGTGTCGCTTGCTCTTGGCAGTTAAGAGGTCATTGGTGACCTTAGTAAGGGCAGTTTCAGTGGAGTGGTGTGACCGGAAGCCAGATTGTAAGCGGTCGAAGAGGGAGCAAGAAGAGAGATGGGAGGACAGTTCAAGGTAGACGTGTTGTTCCAGTAGCTTGGAGGCGTATGGGAGAAGTGATATAGGGCGATAGCTAGATACAGAGGATGGGTCAAGAGAGGGCTTTTTGAGGATAGGTGTGATGGAGGCATGTTTAAAGCTTGAGGGGAAAACACCAGTTGTTAGTGATAGGTTGAAGAGATGGGTTAGGGTTGGGATGAAGACTGTGGTGAGGTTTGGGATGAAGTGGGATGGGATCGGGTCGAGTGCACAGGTGGTGAGATGTGATCTTGAGAGTAGAGTGGAGAGTCGATCTTCTGTAATGGTGGAGAAGTTGGTTTTGAAGGTGGAGGGCTGGGAAGTCGGGAGGAAGGGCTCTGGGGGTTGTTGACCAAAACTGTCCCTGATGTTATCAATTTTCTGCTTGAAAAATGAGGCAAAGTCTTCAGCTGAGATGAGTGGGGAGGGAGGAGGTGCTGGGGGGCGGAGGAGAGAATTGAAGGTGTTGAATAACTGTTTAGGGTTGTGAGACAGGGAGGATATGAGAGATGAGAAGTAGGTTTGTTTAGCTGTGGCGAGTGTGGTCTTGAAAGTAGTGAGGGACTGTTTGAATGCGATGAAATGCTCGTTGGAGTGGGATCTTTTCCATCTGCGCTCAGCAGCCCTGGAAGCTCGCCTCAGCTCTTTGGTCAGGCTGGTGTGCCAGGGCTGTCTGTTGATTTTGCGAGTTTTGGTATGTGTAAGTGGGGCAGCGGATTCCAAAGCTACAGCTATTGTGGTGTTATATAGAGCGGCAGCGTCATCCGCATTGTGTAAGGAACTTATATCTGTAAGAGGGAGGAGGGATTCGGAGAATGAGTGTAGGTCAAGGTGTTTAAGATTCCTGCGAGGGTGTGAAAGTGTGTGGGGTGGGGATTGTAGACATGGAGTGAAGAGGGAGGAGAATGTGAGCAGGTTGTGGTCAGAGAGAGGAAGAGGTGAGTTAGAGAGGTTAGATAGGGAGCAGAGGCGGGTGAAGATGAGGTCCAGTGTGTGGCCATCTTTGTGGGTGGCTGTAGAAGACCATTGAGTGAGGCCGAAGGAGGAAGTGAGAGATAGAAGTTTAGTGGCAGCTGAGAGGGAAGTGTCAATGGGGATGTTGAAGTCGCCCATGATGATAGTAGGGATGTCCGCGGAAAGGAAATGAAGTAACCAGGTGGTGAAGTGGTCAAAGAAGGTGGTGGCTGGCCCTGGGGGGCGGTAGATGACAGCCAGTTGGAGGTTGGAGGGGGAGTAGATGCGCACAGAGTGCACCTCAAAGGAAGGGAGGGTAACAGAGGGTGGCAGTGGGATTGGGGTGAAGGAGCAGGTATCTGACAGGAGAAAACCAACTCCTCCACCATGTTTGCTGCTGGGGCGGGGGGTGTGAGAAAGGTGGAAGCCGCCATACGAAAGTGCAGCAGGAGAGGCTGTGTCAGAAGGGGTGAGCCAGGTTTCGGTGATGGCGAGGAAGGAGAGTTTGGTAGTAACAAAAAGATCATGGATGTAGGAAAGCTTGTTGCAGACAGAGCGAGCGTTCCACAGAGCTCCTGTTAGTGGGACTGGGGAAGCGGGGGCTGGGTGAATGGGTATAAGGTTGGAGAGGTTACGGAAGGTTGTGATAGAGCGTGGATGGGAGGTAGAAATGACTGTGGGAATGTGGTGAGGAGGACCAGGATTTGGAGAGATATCGCCAGCAGTGAGAAGGAGCAGAGAAAGTGTTAGCAGGTGGGAGCAGGAGAGGGCATGAGGGGGCTGTCTGTGTTTGGAGACAGAGGATTGTATGTTAAGGAACAGTTTTGAGGCGGAGGTGAGGTGGATGGGGAGGATTGAAGAAGAGATGAACAGTTCCTTACTAGGAGTAGGGATTAGGGGAATTAGCAGAAAGTGAAAGATTATTGGGGTGAAAGTGAAAACAAACAGAAACATTGTTTACAGTGACTGTGTCCAGTTACCTTCAGTTCCCTTCTGGTTCACTTCTGGTTTTAATTCTTAAATTAATCTTCACACTTCTAGCACACACTTATAGCAATCACAATGCAGACTGAAGTCTACGCAGACTTGTGCTCTGCAATATATGTACAACTAAGTGCAGTCAGGTGTGAAGCAGAGAGGAGTGGTCTCTGCTCATCTTGGCCAGACAATTAAGAGTGGACCAGATGTATATGATCAAGCCAGAGTAAACAAGGTCATAAATAACACTGGGGTAAGCTGGGGTTAGCTGAAAGGCATACCATGTGAATGCTAGGTGCAGAGGCAAGTCTATGTGCAAAGCTGGGTGACGCACTGTGTGTCCTTCATAGACAGACAGCAGGAGAGCAGGAGAGCTGGGTGGATGGACATACCATGTGAATGCTAGGTGCAGAGGCAAGTCTATGTGCAAAGCTGGGTGACGCACTGTGTGTCCTTCATAGACAGACAGCAGGAGAGCAGGAGAGCTGGGTGGATGGACATACCATGTGAATGCTAGGTGCAGAGGCAAGTCTATGTGCAAAGCTGGGTGACGCACTGTGTGTCCTTCATAGACAGACAGCAGGAGAGCAGGAGAGCTGGGTGGATGGACATACCTGTCGGAAGAATAGAGATGCTTGTTAGAGTGCGATGGTGGCAGGTAGCAGGGCACAGTCTGTATTCATCCTTCTGGTTTTAATTCTTAAATTAATCTTCACACTTCTAGCACACACTTATAGCAATCACAATGCAGACACTATCCTCCATACACTAATCAGATGATGACCTGTCTGTACACACTGTACTATCACTATCCCCCATACACTGATCAGACGATGACCTGTCTGTACACTCTGTACCGTCACTATCCTCCATACACTAATCAGATGATGACCTGTCTGTACACACTGTACTATCACTATCCCCCATACACTGATCAGATGATGACCTGTCTGTACACACTGTACTATCACTATCCCCCATACACTGATCAGATGATGACCTGTCTGTACACTCTGTACCGTCACTATCCTCCATACACTAATCAGATGATGACCTGTCTGTACACACTGTACTATCACTATCCCCCATACACTGATCAGATGATGACCTGTCTGTACACACTGTACTATCACTATCCCCCATACACTGATCAGACGATGACCTGTCTGTACACTCTGTACCGTCACTATCCTCCATACACTAATCAGATGATGACCTGTCTGTACACTCTGTACTATCACTATCCTCCATACACTAATCAGATGATGACCTGTCTGTACACACTGTACTATCACTATCCCCCATACACTGATCAGACGATGACCTGTCTGTACACTCTGTACCGTCACTATCCTCCATACACTAATCAGATGATGACCTGTCTGTACACACTGTACCATCACTATCCCCCATACACTGATCAGATGATGACCTGTCTGTACGCACTGTACCATCACTATCCCCCATACACTGATCAGATGATGACCTGTCTGTACACACTGTACTATCACTATCCCCCATACACTGATCAGACGATGACCTGTCTGTACACACTGTACCATCACTATCCCCCATACACTGATCAGACGATGACCTGTCTGTACACTCTGTACTATCACTATCCCCCATACACTGATCAGACGATGACCTGTCTGTACACTCTGTACCGTCACTATCCCCCATACACTGATCAGACGATGACCTGTCTGTACACTCTGTACTATCACTATCCCCCATACACTGATCAGACGATGACCTGTCTGTACACACTGTACCGTCACTATCCTCCATACACTAATCAGATGATGACCTGTCTGTACACTCTGTACCATCACTATCCCACATACACTGATCAGATGATGACCTGTCTGTACACACTGTACTATCACTATCCCCCATACACTGATCAGACGATGACCTGTCTGTACGCACTGTACCGTCACTATCCCCCATACACTGATCAGACGATGACCTGTCTGTACACACTGTACTATCACTATCCCCCATACACTGATCAGACGATGACCTGTCTGTACACTCTGTACTATCACTATCCCCCATACACTGATCAGACGATGACCTGTCTGTACACACTGTACTATCACTATCCCCCATACACTGATCAGACGATGACCTGTCTGTACACTCTGTACTGTCACTATCCCCCATACACTGATCAGACGATGACCTGTCTGTACACACTGTACTATCACTATCCCCCATACACTGATCAGACGATGACCTGTCTGTACACACTGTACCGTCACTATCCCCCATACACTGATCAGACGATGACCTGTCTGTACACACTGTACTATCACTATCCCCCATACACTGATCAGACGATGACCTGTCTGTACACTCTGTACCGTCACTATCCCCCATACACTGATCAGACGATGACCTGTCTGTACACACTGTACTATCACTATCCCCCATACACTGATCAGACGATGACCTGTCTGTACACACTGTACCGTCACTATCCCCCATACACTGATCAGACGATGACCTGTCTGTACACACTGTACTATCACTATCCCCCATACACTGATCAGACGATGACCTGTCTGTACACACTGTACTGTCACTATCCCCCATACACTAATCAGACGATGACCTGTCTGTACACACTGTACTATCACTATCCCCCATACACTGATCAGACGATGACCTGTCTGTACACACTGTACTGTCACTATCCCCATACACTGATCAGACGATGACCTGTCTGTACACACTGTACTGTCACTATCCCCATACACTGATCAGACGATGACCTGTCTCTACACTCTGTACCATCACTATCCCCCATACACTGATCAGACGATGACCTGTCTGTACACACTGTACTGTCACTATCCCCCATACACTGATCAGACGATGACCTGTCTCTACACTCTGTACCATCACTATCCCCATACACTGATCAGACGATGACCTGTCTGTACACACTGTACCGTCACTATCCTCCATACACTGATCAGATGATGACCTGTCTGTACACACTGTACTGTCACTATCCCCATACACTGATCAGACGATGACCTGTCTGTACACACTGTACCATCACTATCCCCATACACTAATCAGATGATGACCTGTCTGTACGCACTGTACCATCACTATCCCCATACACTGATCAGACGATGACCTGTCTGTACACACTGTACCGTCACTATCCCCATACACTGATCAGACGATGACCTGTCTGTACACACTGTACCATCACTATCCCCATACACTAATCAGATGATGACCTGTCTGTACGCACTGTACCATCACTATCCCCATACACTGATCAGACGATGACCTGTCTGTACACACTGTACCATCACTATCCCCATACACTAATCAGATGATGACCTGTCTGTACGCACTGTACCGTCACTATCCCCCATACACTGATCAGACGATGACCTGTCTGTACACACTGTACCGTCACTATCCCCCATACACTGATCAGACGATGACCTGTCTGTACACTCTGTACCGTCACTATCCTCCATACACTGATCAGACGATGACCTGTCTGTACACACTGTACTGTCACTATCCCCCATACACTGATCAGACGATGACCTGTCTGTACACACTGTACTATCACTATCCCCCATACACTGATCAGACGATGACCTGTCTGTACACACTGTACCGTCACTATCCCCCATACACTAATCAGATGATGACCTGTCTGTACGCACTGTACTATCACTATCCCCCATACACTGATCAGATGATGACCTGTCTGTACGCACTGTACTATCACTATCCCCCATACACTGATCAGATGATGACCTGTCTGTACGCACTGTACCATCACTATCCCCCATACACTAATCAGATGATGACCTGTCTGTACACACTGTACCATCACTATCCCCCATACACTGATCAGACGATGACCTGTCTGTACACACTGTACCATCACTATCCCCCATACACTAATCAGATGATGACCTGTCTGTACGCACTGTACTATCACTATCCCCCATACACTGATCAGATGATGACCTGTCTGTACGCACTGTACTATCACTATCCCCCATACACTGATCAGATGATGACCTGTCTGTACGCACTGTACCGTCACTATCCCCCATACACTGATCAGACGATGACCTGTCTGTACACTCTGTACTATCACTATCCCCCATACACTGATCAGACGATGACCTGTCTGTACACTCTGTACTATCACTATCCCCCATACACTGATCAGATGATGACCTGTCTGTACGCACTGTACCGTCACTATCCCCCATACACTGATCAGACGATGACCTGTCTGTACACTCTGTACCGTCACTATCCTCCATACACTGATCAGACGATGACCTGTCTGTACACTCTGTACTGTCACTATCCCCCATACACTGATCAGACGATGACCTGTCTGTACACACTGTACCGTCACTATCCCCCATACACTGATCAGACGATGACCTGTCTGTACACACTGTACTATCACTATCCCCCATACACTGATCAGACGATGACCTGTCTGTACACAATGTACTGTCACTATCCCCCATACACTGATCAGACGATGACCTGTCTGTACACACTGTACTATCACTATCCCCCATACACTGATCAGACGATGACCTGTCTGTACACACTGTACCGTCACTATCCCCCATACACTAATCAGATGATGACCTGTCTGTACGCACTGTACTATCACTATCCCCCATACACTGATCAGATGATGACCTGTCTGTACGCACTGTACTATCACTATCCCCCATACACTGATCAGATGATGACCTGTCTGTACGCACTGTACCATCACTATCCCCCATACACTGATCAGACGATGACCTGTCTGTACACACTGTACCATCACTATCCCCCATACACTAATCAGATGATGACCTGTCTGTACGCACTGTACCATCACTATCCCCCATACACTGATCAGATGATGACCTGTCTGTACGCACTGTACCGTCACTATCCCCCATACACTGATCAGACGATGACCTGTCTGTACACACTGTACCATCACTATCCCCCATACACTAATCAGATGATGACCTGTCTGTACGCACTGTACCGTCACTATCCCCATACACTGATCAGACGATGACCTGTCTGTACACACTGTACCATCACTATCCCCCATACACTAATCAGATGATGACCTGTCTGTACACACTGTACCATCACTATCCCCCATACACTAATCAGATGATGACCTGTCTGTACGCACTGTACCGTCACTATCCCCCATACACTGATCAGACGATGACCTGTCTGTACACACTGTACCATCACTATCCCCCATACACTAATCAGATGATGACCTGTCTGTACGCACTGTACCGTCACTATCCCCCATACACTGATCAGACGATGACCTGTCTGTACACACTGTACCATCACTATCCCCCATACACTGATCAGATGATGACCTGTCTGTACACACTGTACCGTCACTATCCCCCATACACTGATCAGATGATGACCTGTCTGTACACACTGTACCATCACTATCCCCCATACACTGATCAGATGATGACCTGTCTGTACACACTGTACCGTCACTATCCCCCATACACTGATCAGATGATGACCTGTCTGTACACACTGTACCATCACTATCCCCCATACACTGATCAGATGATGACCTGTCTGTACACACTGTACCGTCACTATCCCCCATACACTGATCAGACGATGACCTGTCTGTACACACTGTACCATCACTATCCCCCATACACTGATCAGATGATGACCTGTCTGTACACACTGTACCGTCACTATCCCCCATACACTGATCAGATGATGACCTGTCTGTACACACTGTACCATCACTATCCCCCATACACTGATCAGACGATGACCTGTCTGTACACACTGTACCATCACTATCCCCCATACACTAATCAGATGATGACCTGTCTGTACGCACTGTACTATCACTATCCCCCATACACTGATCAGATGATGACCTGTCTGTACACACTGTACCATCACTATCCCCCATACACTGATCAGACGATGACCTGTCTGTACACACTGTACCATCACTATCCCCCATACACTAATCAGATGATGACCTGTCTGTACGCACTGTACTATCACTATCCCCCATACACTGATCAGATGATGACCTGTCTGTACGCACTGTACCGTCACTATCCCCCATACACTGATCAGACGATGACCTGTCTGTACACTCTGTACTATCACTATCCCCCATACACTGATCAGACGATGACCTGTCTGTACGCTCTGTACTATCACTATCCCCCATACACTGATCAGATGATGACCTGTCTGTACACTCTGTACTATCACTATCCTCCATACACTGATCAGACGATGACCTGTCTGTACACACTGTACTATCACTATCCCCCATACACTGATCAGATGATGACCTGTCTGTACACTCTGTACTATCACTATCCCCCATACACTGATCAGACGATGACCTGTCTGTACACTCTGTACTATCACTATCCCCCATACACTGATCAGACGATGACCTGTCTGTACGCTCTGTACTATCACTATCCCCCATACACTGATCAGATGATGACCTGTCTGTACGCTCTGTACTATCACTATCCTCCATACACTGATCAGACGATGACCTGTCTGTACACACTGTACTATCACTATCCCCCATACACTGATCAGATGATGACCTGTCTGTACACTCTGTACTATCACTATCCCCCATACACTGATCAGATGATGACCTGTCTGTACACTCTGTACTATCACTATCCCCCATACACTGATCAGATGATGACCTGTCTGTACGCACTGTACCGTCACTATCCCCCATACACTGATCAGACGATGACCTGTCTGTACACTCTGTACTATCACTATCCCCCATACACTGATCAGATGATGACCTGTCTGTACGCACTGTACTATCACTATCCCCCATACACTGATCAGATGATGACCTGTCTGTACGCACTGTACCGTCACTATCCCCCATACACTGATCAGACGATGACCTGTCTGTACACTCTGTACTATCACTATCCCCCATACACTGATCAGACGATGACCTGTCTGTACACTCTGTACTATCACTATCCCCCATACACTGATCAGACGATGACCTGTCTGTACACACTGTACCATCACTATCCCCCATACACTAATCAGATGATGACCTGTCTGTACGCACTGTACCGTCACTATCCCCCATACACTAATCAGACGATGACCTGTCTGTACACACTGTACCATCACTATCCCCCATACACTGATCAGATGATGACCTGTCTGTACGCACTGTACTATCACTATCCCCCATACACTGATCAGATGATGACCTGTCTGTACGCACTGTACCGTCACTATCCCCCATACACTGATCAGACGATGACCTGTCTGTACACTCTGTACTATCACTATCCCCCATACACTGATCAGACGATGACCTGTCTGTACACTCTGTACTATCACTATCCCCCATACACTGATCAGACGATGACCTGTCTGTACACACTGTACCATCACTATCCCCCATACACTAATCAGATGATGACCTGTCTGTACGCACTGTACCGTCACTATCCCCCATACACTGATCAGACGATGACCTGTCTGTACACACTGTACCATCACTATCCCCCATACACTGATCAGATGATGACCTGTCTGTACGCACTGTACCGTCACTATCCCCCATACACTGATCAGACGATGACCTGTCTGTACACTCTGTACTATCACTATCCCCCATACACTGATCAGACGATGACCTGTCTGTACACTCTGTACTATCACTATCCCCCATACACTGATCAGACGATGACCTGTCTGTACACACTGTACCATCACTATCCCCCATACACTGATCAGACGATGACCTGTCTGTACACACTGTACCATCACTATCCCCCATACACTAATCAGATGATGACCTGTCTGTACGCACTGTACTATCACTATCCCCCATACACTGATCAGATGATGACCTGTCTGTACACACTGTACCATCACTATCCCCCATACACTGTTCAGACGATGACCTGTCTGTACACACTGTACCATCACTATCCCCCATACACTAATCAGATGATGACCTGTCTGTACGCACTGTACTATCACTATCCCCCATACACTGATCAGATGATGACCTGTCTGTACGCACTGTACCGTCACTATCCCCCATACACTGATCAGACGATGACCTGTCTGTACACTCTGTACTATCACTATCCCCCATACACTGATCAGACGATGACCTGTCTGTACGCACTGTACTATCACTATCCCCCATACACTGATCAGATGATGACCTGTCTGTACGCACTGTACCGTCACTATCCCCCATACACTGATCAGACGATGACCTGTCTGTACACTCTGTACTATCACTATCCCCCATACACTGATCAGATGATGACCTGTCTGTACGCACTGTACTATCACTATCCCCCATACACTGATCAGATGATGACCTGTCTGTACGCACTGTACTATCACTATCCCCATACACTGATCAGACGATGACCTGTCTGTACACTCTGTACTATCACTATCCCCCATACACTGATCAGACGATGACCTGTCTGTACACACTGTACTATCACTATCCCCCATACACTGATCAGATGATGACCTGTCTGTACACACTGTACTATCACTATCCCCCATACACTGATCAGACGATGACCTGTCTGTACACTCTGTACTATCACTATCCCCCATACACTGATCAGACGATGACCTGTCTGTACACACTGTACTATCACTATCCCCCATACACTGATCAGATGATGACCTGTCTGTACGCACTGTACCGTCACTATCCCCCATACACTGATCAGATGATGACCTGTCTGTACACACTGTACTATCACTATCCCCATACACTGATCAGACGATGACCTGTCTGTACACACTGTACTATCACTATCCCCCATACACTGATCAGATGATGACCTGTCTGTACACTCTGTACTATCACTATCCCCCATACACTGATCAGACGATGACCTGTCTGTACACACTGTACTATCACTATCCCCCATACACTGATCAGATGATGACCTGTCTGTACACTCTGTACTATCACTATCCCCATACACTGATCAGACGATGACCTGTCTGTACACACTGTACTATCACTATCCCCCATACACTGATCAGATGATGACCTGTCTGTACACACTGTACTATCACTATCCCCCATACACTGATCAGATGATGACCTGTCTGTACACTGTGTACTATCACTATCCCCATACACTGATCAGACGATGACCTGTCTGTACACACTGTACTATCACTATCCCCCATACACTGATCAGACGATGACCTGTCTGTACACACTGTACTATCACTATCCCCATACACTGATCAGACGATGACCTGTCTGTACACACTGTACTATCACTATCCCCCATACACTGATCAGATGATGACCTGTCTGTACACTCTGTACTATCACTATCCCCCATACACTGATCAGATGATGACCTGTCTGTACGCACTGTACCATCACTATCCCCCATACACTGATCAGACGATGACCTGTCTGTACACACTGTACCATCACTATCCCCCATCCACTGATCAGACGATGACCTGTCTGTACGCACTGTACTATCACTATCCCCCATACACTGATCAGACGATGACCTGTCTGTACACACTGTACTGTCACTATCCCCATACACTGATCAGATGATGACCTGTCTGTACGCACTGTACCGTCACTATCCCCCATACACTAATCAGATGATGACCTGTCTGTACGCACTGTACTATCACTATCCCCCATACACTGATCAGACGATGACCTGTCTGTACACTCTGTACTATCACTATCCCCATACACTGATCAGACGATGACCTGTCTGTACACTCTGTACTGTCACTATCCCCCATACACTGATCAGATGATGACCTGTCTGTACACACTGTACCATCACTATCCTCCATACACTGATCAGACGATGACCTGTCTGTACACACTGTACCATCACTATCCCCCATACACTGATCAGACGATGACCTGTCTGTACGCACTGTACTATCACTATCCCCCATATACTGATCAGACGATGACCTGTCTGTACACTCTGTACTATCACTATCCCCATACACTGATCAGACGATGACCTGTCTGTACACACTGTACCGTCACTATCCTCCATACACTGATCAGACGATGACCTGTCTGTACACACTGTACATCACTATCCCCATACACTGATCAGATGATGACCTGTCTGTACACACTGTACCGTCACTATCCCCCATACACTGATCAGATGATGACCTGTCTGTACACACTGTACCATCACTATCCCCATACACTGATCAGACGATGACCTGTCTGTACACACTGTACTATCACTATCCCCATACACTGATCAGACGATGACCTGTCTGTACACTCTGTACTGTCACTATCCCCCATACACTGATCAGATGATGACCTGTCTGTACACACTGTACCATCACTATCCTCCATACACTGATCAGACGATGACCTGTCTGTACACACTGTACCATCACTATCCCCCATACACTGATCAGACGATGACCTGTCTGTACGCACTGTACTATCACTATCCCCCATATACTGATCAGACGATGACCTGTCTGTACACACTGTACCGTCACTATCCTCCATACACTGATCAGACGATGACCTGTCTGTACACTCTGTACTGTCACTATCCCCCATACACTGATCAGATGATGACCTGTCTGTACACACTGTACCATCACTATCCTCCATACACTGATCAGACGATGACCTGTCTGTACACACTGTACCATCACTATCCCCCATACACTGATCAGACGATGACCTGTCTGTACACTCTGTACTATCACTATCCCCATACACTGATCAGACGATGACCTGTCTGTACACACTGTACCGTCACTATCCTCCATACACTGATCAGACGATGACCTGTCTGTACACACTGTACATCACTATCCCCATACACTGATCAGATGATGACCTGTCTGTACACACTGTACCGTCACTATCCCCCATACACTGATCAGATGATGACCTGTCTGTACACACTGTACCATCACTATCCCCATACACTGATCAGACGATGACCTGTCTGTACACACTGTACCATCACTATCCCCATACACTGATCAGATGATGACCTGTCTGTACATACTGTACTATCACTATCCCCCATACACTGATCAGACGATGACCTGTCTCTACACTCTGTACTGTCACTATCCCCATACACTGATCAGATGATGACCTGTCTGTACACACTGTACCATCACTATCCCCCATACACTGATCAGACGATGACCTGTCTGTACACTCTGTACTGTCACTATCCCCCATACACTGATCAGACGATGACCTCTCTGTACACACTGTACCATCACTATCCCCATACACTGATCAGACGATGACCTGTCTGTACACACTGTACTGTCACTATCCCCCATACACTGATCAGACGATGACCTGTCTGTACACTCTGTACTGTCACTATCCCCCATACACTGATCAGACGATGACCTGTCTCTACACTCTGTACTATCACTATCCCCCATACACTGATCAGACGATGACCTGTCTCTACACTCTGTACCATCACTATCCCCATACACTGATCAGACGATGACCTGTCTGTACACACTGTACTGTCACTATCCCCCATACACTGATCAGACGATGACCTGTCTGTACACTCTGTACCATCACTATCCCCATACACTGATCAGACGATGACCTGTCTCTACACTCTGTACCATCACTATCCCCATACACTGATCAGACGATGACCTGTCTGTACACACTGTACCATCACTATCCCCATACACTGATCAGATGATGACCTGTCTGTACATACTGTACTATCACTATCCCCCATACACTGATCAGATGATGACCTGTCTGTACACACTGTACCATCACTATCCCCCATACACTGATCAGACGATGACCTGTCTGTACACTCTGTACTGTCACTATCCCCCATACACTGATCAGACGATGACCTGTCTGTACACACTGTACCATCACTATCCCCATACACTGATCAGACGATGACCTGTCTGTACACACTGTACTGTCACTATCCCCCATACACTGATCAGACGATGACCTGTCTGTACACTCTGTACTGTCACTATCCCCCATACACTGATCAGACGATGACCTGTCTGTACACTCTGTACTATCACTATCCCCCATACACTGATCAGACGATGACCTGTCTCTACACTCTGTACCATCACTATCCCCATACACTGATCAGACGATGACCTGTCTGTACACACTGTACTGTCACTATCCCCCATACACTGATCAGACGATGACCTGTCTGTACACTCTGTACTGTCACTATCCCCCATACACTGATCAGACGATGACCTGTCTCTACACTCTGTACCATCACTATCCCCCATACACTGATCAGACGATGACCTGTCTGTACACACTGTACCATCACTATCCCCCATACACTGATCAGACGATGACCTGTCTGTACACACTGTACTATCACTATCCCCCATACACTGATCAGACGATGACCTGTCTGTACACACTGTACCATCACTATCCCCATACACTGATCAGATGATGACCTGTCTGTACATACTGTACTATCACTATCCCCCATACACTGATCAGATGATGACCTGTCTGTACACACTGTACCATCACTATCCCCCATACACTGATCAGACGATGACCTGTCTGTACACACTGTACCGTCACTATCCCCCATACACTGATCAGACGATGACCTGTCTGTACACACTGTACCATCACTATCCCCCATACACTGATCAGACGATGACCTGTCTGTACACACTGTACCATCACTATCCCCCATACACTGATCAGACGATGACCTGTCTGTACACACTGTACCATCACTATCCCCCATACACTGATCAGACGATGACCTGTCTGTACACACTGTACTATCACTATCCCCATACACTGATCAGACGATGACCTGTCTGTACACACTGTACTATCACTATCCCCCATACACTGATCAGACGATGACCTGTCTGTACACACTGTACCATCACTATCCCCCATACACTGATCAGATGATGACCTGTCTGTACACTCTGTACCATCACTATCCCCCATACACTGATCAGACGATGACCTGTCTGTACACACTGTACCATCACTATCCCCCATACACTGATCAGACGATGACCTGTCTGTACACACTGTACCATCACTATCCCCATACACTGATCAGATGATGACCTGTCTGTACACACTGTACTATCACTATCCCCCATACACTGATCAGATGATGACCTGTCTGTACACACTGTACCATCACTATCCCCCATACACTGATCAGATGATGACCTGTCTGTACACACTGTACTATCACTATCCCCCATACACTGATCAGATGATGACCTGTCTGTACACACTGTACCATCACTATCCCCCATACACTGATCAGATGATGACCTGTCTGTACACACTGTACCATCACTATCCCCCATACACTGATCAGATGATGACCTGTCTGTACACACTGTACCATCACTATCCCCCATACACTGATCAGATGATGACCTGTCTGTACACACTGTACCATCACTATCCCCCATACACTGATCAGATGATGACCTGTCTCTACACTCTGTACTATCACTATCCCCCATACACTGATCAGACGATGACCTGTCTGTACACACTGTACCATCACTATCCCCCATACACTGATCAGACGATGACCTGTCTGTACACACTGTACCATCACTATCCCCATACACTGATCAGATGATGACCTGTCTGTACACACTGTACCATCACTATCCCCCATACACTGATCAGACGATGACCTGTCTGTACACACTGTACCATCACTATCCCCCATACACTGATCAGACGATGACCTGTCTGTACACACTGTACCATCACTATCCCCCATACACTGATCAGATGATGACCTGTCTGTACACACTGTACCATCACTATCCCCCATACACTGATCAGACGATGACCTGTCTGTACACACTGTACTATCACTATCCCCCATACACTGATCAGACGATGACCTGTCTGTACACACTGTACCATCACTATCCCCCATACACTGATCAGATGATGACCTGTCTGTACACTCTGTACCATCACTATCCCCCATACACTGATCAGACGATGACCTGTCTGTACACACTGTACCATCACTATCCCCCATACACTGATCAGACGATGACCTGTCTGTACACACTGTACCATCACTATCCCCATACACTGATCAGATGATGACCTGTCTGTACACACTGTACTATCACTATCCCCCATACACTGATCAGATGATGACCTGTCTGTACACACTGTACCATCACTATCCCCCATACACTGATCAGACGATGACCTGTCTGTACACACTGTACCATCACTATCCCCCATACACTGATCAGACGATGACCTGTCTGTACACACTGTACTATCACTATCCCCATACACTGATCAGACGATGACCTGTCTGTACACACTGTACTGTCACTATCCCCCATACACTGATCAGACGATGACCTGTCTGTACACACTGTACCTTCACTATCCCCATACACTGATCAGACGATGACCTGTCTGTACACTCTGTACTATCACTATCCCCATACACTGATCAGACGATGACCTGTCTGTACACACTGTACCTTCACTATCCCCATACACTGATCAGACGATGACCTGTCTGTACACTCTGTACTATCACTATCCTCCATACACTGATCAGACGATGACCTGTCTGTACACACTGTACCTTCACTATCCCCATACACTGATCAGACGATGACCTGTCTGTACACTCTGTACTATCACTATCCCCATACACTGATCAGACGATGACCTGTCTGTACACTCTGTACCGTCACTATCCTCCATACACTGATCAGACGATGACCTGTCTGTACACACTGTACCGTCACTATCCCCCATACACTGATCAGACGATGACCTGTCTGTACACACTGTACTATCACTATCCCCATACACTGATCAGACGATGACCTGTCTGTACACACTGTACCGTCACTATCCCCCATACACTGATCAGACGATGACCTGTCTGTACACACTGTACTGTCACTATCCTCCATACACTGATCAGACGATGACCTGTCTGTACACACTGTACCGTCACTATCCCCCATACACTGATCAGACGATGACCTGTCTGTACACTCTGTACTATCACTATCCCCATACACTAATCAGACGATGACCTGTCTGTACGCACTGTACCGTCACTATCCCCCATACACTGATCAGACGATGACCTGTCTGTATGCACTGTACCGTCACTATCCTCCATACACTAATCAGATGATGACCTGTCTGTACGCACTGTACTGTCACTATCCCCCATACACTGATCAGACGATGACCTGTCTGTACACACTGTACCATCACTATCCCCCATACACTGATCAGACGATGACCTGTCTCTACACTCTGTACCATCACTATCCCCCATACACTGATCAGACGATGACCTGTCTGTACGCACTGTACCGTCACTATCCCCCATACACTGATCAGACGATGACCTGTCTGTACGCACTGTACCGTCACTATCCCCCATACACTGATCAGATTATGACCTGTCTGTACACACTGTACTATCACTATCCCCCATACACTGATCAGACGATGACCTGTCTGTACGCACTGTACCATCACTATCCCCCATACACTGATCAGACGATGACCTGTCTCTACACTCTGTACCATCACTATCCCCCATACACTGATCAGACGATGACCTGTCTGTACGCACTGTACCGTCACTATCCCCCATACACTGATCAGACGATGACCTGTCTGTACGCACTGTACTATCACTATCCCCCATACACTGATCAGACGATGACCTGTCTCTACACTCTGTACCATCACTATCCCCCATACACTGATCAGACGATGACCTGTCTGTACGCACTGTACTATCACTATCCCCATACACTGATCAGACGATGACCTGTCTGTACGCACTGTACCGTCACTATCCTCCATACACTGATAAGACGATGACCTGTCTGTACGCACTGTACCATCACTATCCCCCATACACTGATCAGACGATGACCTGTCTCTACACTCTGTACCATCACTATCCCCATACACTGATCAGACGATGACCTGTCTGTACACACTGTACTATCACTATCCCCCATACACTGATCAGACGATGACCTGTCTGTACACACTGTACCATCACTATCCCCCATACACTGATCAGACGATGACCTGTCTGTACACACTGTACTATCACTATCCCCCATACACTGATCAGACGATGACCTGTCTGTACACACTGTACCATCACTATCCCCCATACACTGATCAGACGATGACCTGTCTGTACACACTGTACTATCACTATCCCCAATACACTGATCAGACGATGACCTGTCTGTACACTCTGTACTATCACTATCCCCCATACACTGATCAGACGATGACCTGTCTGTACACACTGTACTATCACTATCCCCCATACACTGATCAGACGATGACCTGTCTGTACACACTGTACTATCACTATCCCCAATACACTGATCAGACGATGACCTGTCTGTACACTCTGTACTGTCACTATCCCCAATACACTGATCAGACGATGACCTGTCTGTACACACTGTACTATCACTATCCCCCATACACTGATCAGACGATGACCTGTCTGTACACACTGTACTATCACTATCCCCAATACACTGATCAGACGATGACCTGTCTGTACACTCTGTACCATCACTATCCCCCATACACTGATCAGACGATGACCTGTCTGTACACACTGTACCGTCACTATCCTCCATACACTGATCAGACGATGACCTGTCTGTACACACTGTACTATCACTATCCCCCATACACTGATCAGACGATGACCTGTCTGTACACTCTGTACCATCACTATCCCCCATACACTGATCAGACGATGACCTGTCTGTACACACTGTACCGTCACTATCCCCCATACACTGATCAGACGATGACCTGTCTGTACACACTGTACTATCACTATCCCCCATACACTGATCAGACGATGACCTGTCTGTACACACTGTACTATCACTATCCCCAATACACTGATCAGACGATGACCTGTCTGTACACTCTGTACTGTCACTATCCCCAATACACTGATCAGACGATGACCTGTCTGTACACACTGTACTATCACTATCCCCCATACACTGATCAGACGATGACCTGTCTGTACACACTGTACTATCACTATCCCCAATACACTGATCAGACGATGACCTGTCTGTACACTCTGTACCATCACTATCCCCCATACACTGATCAGACGATGACCTGTCTGTACACACTGTACCGTCACTATCCTCCATACACTGATCAGACGATGACCTGTCTGTACACACTGTACTATCACTATCCCCAATACACTGATCAGACGATGACCTGTCTGTACACTCTGTACTGTCACTATCCCCAATACACTGATCAGACGATGACCTGTCTGTACACACTGTACTATCACTATCCCCCATACACTGATCAGACGATGACCTGTCTGTACACACTGTACTATCACTATCCCCAATACACTGATCAGACGATGACCTGTCTGTACACTCTGTACCATCACTATCCCCCATACACTGATCAGACGATGACCTGTCTGTACACACTGTACCGTCACTATCCTCCATACACTGATCAGACGATGACCTGTCTGTACGCTCTGTACTATCACTATCCCCCATACACTGATCAGACGATGACCTGTCTGTACACACTGTACTATCACTATCCCCAATACACTGATCAGACGATGACCTGTCTGTACACTCTGTACTGTCACTATCCCCCATACACTGATCAGACGATGACCTGTCTGTACACACTGTACCGTCACTATCCTCCATACACTGATCAGACGATGACCTGTCTGTACGCACTGTACCGTCACTATCCTCCATACACTGATCAGACGATGACCTGTCTGTACTCTCTGTACTGTCACTATCCTCCATACACTGATCAGACGATGACCTGTCTGTACACACTGTACTGTCACTATCCCCATACACTGATCAGACGATGACCTGTCTCTACACTCTGTACCATCACTATCCCCCATACACTGATCAGACGATGACCTGTCTGTACACACTGTACTATCACTATCCTCCATACACTGATCAGACGATGACCTGTCTGTACACACTGTACCATCACTATCCCCATACACTGATCAGATGATGACCTGTCTGTACACTCTGTACCGTCACTATCCTCCATACACTAATCAGATGATGACCTGTCTGTACACACTGTACCATCACTATCCCCCATACACTGATCAGACGATGACCTGTCTCTACACTCTGTACCATCACTATCCCCCATACACTGATCAGACGATGACCTGTCTGTACGCACTGTACCGTCACTATCCCCCATACACTGATCAGACGATGACCTGTCTGTACGCACTGTACCATCACTATCCCCCATACACTGATCAGATTATGACCTGTCTGTACACACTGTACTATCACTATCCCCCATACACTGATCAGACGATGACCTGTCTGTACGCACTGTACCATCACTATCCCCCATACACTGATCAGACGATGACCTGTCTCTACACTCTGTACCATCACTATCCCCCATACACTGATCAGACGATGACCTGTCTGTACACACTGTACCGTCACTATCCCCCATACACTGATCAGACGATGACCTGTCTGTACGCACTGTACTATCACTATCCCCCATACACTGATCAGATTATGACCTGTCTGTACACACTGTACTATCACTATCCCCCATACACTGATCAGACGATGACCTGTCTGTACGCACTGTACCGTCACTATCCTCCATACACTGATCAGACGATGACCTGTCTGTACGCACTGTACCATCACTATCCCCCATACACTGATCAGACGATGACCTGTCTCTACACTCTGTACCATCACTATCCCCCATACACTGATCAGACGATGACCTGTCTGTACACACTGTACTATCACTATCCCCAATACACTGATCAGACGATGACCTGTCTGTACACTCTGTACTGTCACTATCCTCCATACACTGATCAGACGATGACCTGTCTGTACACACTGTACCGTCACTATCCTCCATACACTGATCAGACGATGACCTGTCTGTACGCTCTGTACTGTCACTATCCTCCATACACTGATCAGACGATGACCTGTCTGTACACACTGTACTATCACTATCCCCCATACACTGATCAGACGATGACCTGTCTGTACACACTGTACTATCACTATCCCCAATACACTGATCAGACGATGACCTGTCTGTACACTCTGTACTGTCACTATCCCCCATACACTGATCAGACGATGACCTGTCTGTACACACTGTACCGTCACTATCCTCCATACACTGATCAGACGATGACCTGTCTGTACGCACTGTACCGTCACTATCCTCCATACACTGATCAGACGATGACCTGTCTGTACGCTCTGTACTGTCACTATCCTCCATACACTGATCAGACGATGACCTGTCTGTACACACTGTACTGTCACTATCCTCCATACACTGATCAGACGATGACCTGTCTGTACGCTCTGTACTGTCACTATCCTCCATACACTGATCAGATGATGACCTGTCTGTACACACTGTACTGTCACTATCCTCCATACACTGATCAGACGATGACCTGTCTGTACGCACTGTACCGTCACTATCCCCATACACTGATCAGACGATGACCTGTCTGTACGCACTGTACTGTCACTATCCTCCATACACTGATCAGACGATGACCTGTCTGTACACACTGTACCGTCACTATCCCCCATACACTAATCAGACGATGACCTGTCTGTACGCACTGTACTGTCACTATCCTCCATACACTGATCAGACGATGACCTGTCTGTACACACTGTACCGTCACTATCCCCCATACACTGATCAGACGATGACCTGTCTGTACGCACTGTACTGTCACTATCCTCCATACACTGATCAGACGATGACCTGTCTCTACACTCTGTACCATCACTATCCTCCATACACTGATCAGACGATGACCTGTCTGTACACACTGTACCGTCACTATCCCCCATACACTGATCAGACGATGACCTGTCTGTACGCACTGTACTGTCACTATCCTCCATACACTGATCAGACGATGACCTGTCTCTACACTCTGTACCATCACTATCCTCCATACACTGATCAGATGATGACCTGTCTGTACACTCTGTACCGTCACTATCCCCCATACACTGATCAGATGATGACCTGTCTGTACACTCTGTACCGTCACTATCCCCATACACTGATCAGACGATGACCTGTCTGTACGCACTGTACCGTCACTATCCCCATACACTGATCAGACGATGACCTGTCTGTACGCACTGTACTGTCACTATCCTCCATACACTGATCAGACGATGACCTGTCTCTACACTCTGTACCATCACTATCCTCCATACACTGATCAGACGATGACCTGTCTGTACGCACTGTACCGTCACTATCCCCATACACTGATCAGACGATGACCTGTCTGTACGCACTGTACTGTCACTATCCTCCATACACTGATCAGATGATGACCTGTCTCTACACTCTGTACCATCACTATCCCCCATACACTGATCAGACGATGACCTGTCTGTACGCACTGTACCGTCACTATCCCCATACACTGATCAGACGATGACCTGTCTGTACGCACTGTACTGTCACTATCCTCCATACACTGATCAGACGATGACCTGTCTGTACACACTGTACCGTCACTATCCCCCATACACTAATCAGACGATGACCTGTCTGTACGCACTGTACTGTCACTATCCTCCATACACTGATCAGACGATGACCTGTCTGTACACACTGTACCTTCACTATCCCCCATACACTGATCAGACGATGACCTGTCTGTACGCACTGTACTGTCACTATCCTCCATACACTGATCAGACGATGACCTGTCTGTACACACTGTACCGTCACTATCCCCCATACACTAATCAGACGATGACCTGTCTGTACGCACTGTACTGTCACTATCCTCCATACACTGATCAGACGATGACCTGTCTGTACACACTGTACCGTCACTATCCCCCATACACTGATCAGACGATGACCTGTCTGTACGCACTGTACTGTCACTATCCTCCATACACTGATCAGACGATGACCTGTCTGTACACACTGTACCGTCACTATCCCCCATACACTGATCAGACGATGACCTGTCTGTACGCACTGTACTGTCACTATCCCCCATACACTGATCAGACGATGACCTGTCTGTACGCACTGTACTGTCACTATCCTCCATACACTGATCAGACGATGACCTGTCTCTACACTCTGTACCATCACTATCCTCCATACACTGATCAGATGATGACCTGTCTGTACACTCTGTACCGTCACTATCCCCCATACACTGATCAGATGATGACCTGTCTGTACACTCTGTACCGTCACTATCCCCATACACTGATCAGACGATGACCTGTCTGTACGCACTGTACCGTCACTATCCCCATACACTGATCAGACGATGACCTGTCTGTACGCACTGTACTGTCACTATCCTCCATACACTGATCAGACGATGACCTGTCTCTACACTCTGTACCATCACTATCCTCCATACACTGATCAGACGATGACCTGTCTGTACGCACTGTACCGTCACTATCCCCATACACTGATCAGACGATGACCTGTCTGTACGCACTGTACTGTCACTATCCCCCATACACTGATCAGACGATGACCTGTCTGTACGCACTGTACCGTCACTATCCCCATACACTGATCAGACGATGACCTGTCTGTACGCACTGTACTGTCACTATCCTCCATACACTGATCAGACGATGACCTGTCTGTACGCACTGTACTGTCACTATCCTCCATACACTGATCAGACGATGACCTGTCTCTACACTCTGTACCATCACTATCCTCCATACACTGATCAGACGATGACCTGTCTGTACGCACTGTACCGTCACTATCCCCGTACACTGATCAGACGATGACCTGTCTGTACGCACTGTACTATCACTATCCCCAATACACTGATCAGACGATGACCTGTCTGTACGCACTGTACCATCACTATCCTCCATACACTGATCAGATGATGACCTGTCTGTACGCACTGTACCGTCACTATCCTCCATACACTGATCAGATGATGACCTGTCTGTACACACTGTACTATCACTATCCCCAATACACTGATCAGACGATGACCTGTCTGTACACTCTGTACTATCACTATCCCCATACACTGATCAGACGATGACCTGTCTGTACACTCTGTACCATCACTATCCTCCATACACTGATCAGACGATGACCTGTCTGTACGCACTGTACCGTCACTATCCTCCATACACTGATCAGATGATGACCTGTCTGTACACTCTGTACTATCACTATCCCCCATACACTGATCAGACGATGACCTGTCTGTACGCACTGTACCGTCACTATCCTCCATACACTGATCAGACGATGACCTGTCTGTACACACTGTACCATCACTATCCTCCATACACTGATCAGACGATGACCTGTCTGTACGCACTGTACCGTCACTATCCTCCATACACTGATCAGACGATGACCTGTCTGTACACTCTGTACCATCACTATCCTCCATACACTGATCAGACGATGACCTGTCTGTACACACTGTACCGTCACTATCCTCCATACACTGATCAGACGATGACCTGTCTGTACACACTGTACCATCACTATCCTCCATACACTGATCAGACGATGACCTGTCTGTACGCACTGTACTGTCACTATCCTCCATACACTGATCAGACGATGACCTGTCTGTACACACTGTACTGTCACTATCCCCAATACACTGATCAGACGATGACCTGTCTGTACGCACTGTACCGTCACTATCCTCCATACACTGATCAGACGATGACCTGTCTGTACACTCTGTACCATCACTATCCTCCATACACTGATCAGACGATGACCTGTCTGTACACACTGTACCATCACTATCCTCCATACACTGATCAGACGATGACCTGTCTGTACGCACTGTACCGTCACTATCCTCCATACACTGATCAGACGATGACCTGTCTGTACACTCTGTACCATCACTATCCTCCATACACTGATCAGACGATGACCTGTCTGTACACACTGTACCGTCACTATCCTCCATACACTGATCAGACGATGACCTGTCTGTACACACTGTACCATCACTATCCTCCATACACTGATCAGACGATGACCTGTCTGTACGCACTGTACTGTCACTATCCTCCATACACTGATCAGACGATGACCTGTCTGTACACACTGTACCATCACTATTCCCCATCCACTGATCAGACGATGACCTGTCTGTACGCACTGTACCGTCACTATCCTCCATACACTGATCAGACGATGACCTGTCTGTACACTCTGTACCATCACTATCCTCCATACACTGATCAGACGATGACCTGTCTGTACGCACTGTACTGTCACTATCCTCCATACACTGATCAGACGATGACCTGTCTGTACGCACTGTACCATCACTATCCTCCATACACTGATCAGACGATGACCTGTCTGTACGCACTGTACTGTCACTATCCTCCATACACTGATCAGACGATGACCTGTCTGTACGCACTGTACTGTCACTATCCTCCATACACTGATCAGACGATGACCTGTCTGTACACACTGTACTATCACTATCCCCCATACACTGATCAGACGATGACCTGTCTGTACACTCTGTACCATCACTATCCCCCATACACTGATCAGACGATGACCTGTCTGTACACTCTGTACCATCACTATCCTCCATACACTGATCAGACGATGACCTGTCTGTACACACTGTACTATCACTATCCCCCATACACTGATCAGACGATGACCTGTCTGTACACACTGTACCGTCACTATCCTCCATACACTGATCAGACGATGACCTGTCTGTACACACTGTACTATCACTATCCCCAATACACTGATCAGACGATGACCTGTCTGTACACTCTGTACCATCACTATCCTCCATACACTGATCAGACGATGACCTGTCTGTACACACTGTACTATCACTATCCCCAATACACTGATCAGACGATGACCTGTCTGTACACTCTGTACCATCACTATCCTCCATACACTGATCAGACGATGACCTGTCTGTACGCACTGTACTGTCACTATCCTCCATACACTGATCAGACGATGACCTGTCTGTACACTCTGTACCATCACTATCCTCCATACACTGATCAGACGATGACCTGTCTGTACACTCTGTACCATCACTATCCTCCATACACTGATCAGACGATGACCTGTCTGTACGCACTGTACCGTCACTATCCCCATACACTGATCAGACGATGACCTGTCTGTACGCACTGTACCGTCACTATCCCCATACACTGATCAGACGATGACCTGTCTGTACACTCTGTACCATCACTATCCTCCATACACTGATCAGACGATGACCTGTCTGTACACTCTGTACCATCACTATCCTCCATACACTGATCAGACGATGACCTGTCTGTACGCACTGTACCGTCACTATCCCCATACACTGATCAGACGATGACCTGTCTGTACGCACTGTACCGTCACTATCCCCATACACTGATCAGACGATGACCTGTCTGTACACACTGTACCGTCACTATCCCCCATACACTGATCAGACGATGACCTGTCTGTACGCACTGTACCGTCACTATCCCCATACACTGATCAGACGATGACCTGTCTGTACGCACTGTACCGTCACTATCAACCATACACTGATCAGACGATGACCTGTCTGTACGCACTGTACCGTCACTATCCCCATACACTGATCAGACGATGACCTGTCTGTACGCACTGTACCGTCACTATCCCCATACACTGATCAGACGATGACCTGTCTGTACACACTGTACCATCACTATCCCCCATACACTGATCAGACGATGACCTGTCTGTACACACTGTACCGTCACTATCCCCCATACACTGATCAGACGATGACCTGTCTGTACACTCTGTACCGTCACTATCCTCCATACACTGATTAGATGATGACCTGTCTGTACACACTGTACCATCACTATCCCCATACACTGATCAGACGATGACCTGTCTGTACACACTGTACCGTCACTATCCCCCATACACTGATCAGACGATGACCTGTCTGTACACTCTGTACCGTCACTATCCTCCATACACTGATTAGATGATGACCTGTCTGTACACACTGTACCGTCACTATCCCCATACACTGATCAGACGATGACCTGTCTGTACACACTGTACCATCACTATCCCCCATACACTGATCAGACGATGACCTGTCTGTACGCACTGTACCGTCACTATCCCCATACACTGATCAGACGATGACCTGTCTGTACACACTGTACCATCACTATCCCCCATACACTGATCAGACGATGACCTGTCTGTACACTCTGTACCGTCACTATCCTCCATACACTGATTAGATGATGACCTGTCTGTACACACTGTACCATCACTATCCCCATACACTGATCAGACGATGACCTGTCTGTACACACTGTACCGTCACTATCCCCCATACACTGATCAGACGATGACCTGTCTGTACACTCTGTACCGTCACTATCCTCCATACACTGATTAGATGATGACCTGTCTGTACACACTGTACCGTCACTATCCCCATACACTGATCAGACGATGACCTGTCTGTACACACTGTACCGTCACTATCCCCCATACACTGATCAGACGATGACCTGTCTGTACTCACTGTACCGTCACTATCCTCCATACACTGATCAGACGATGACCTGTCTGTACACACTGTACAGTCACTATCCCCCATACACTGATCAGACGATGACCTGTCTCTACACCTTGTACCGTCACTATCCCCCATACACTGATCAGACGATGACCTGTCTGTACACACTGTACCGTCACTATCCCCCATACACTGATCAGACGATGACCTGTCTCTACACCTTGTAGCGTCACTATCCCCCATACACTGATCAGACGATGACCTGTCTGTACACACTGTACCGTCACTATCCTCCATACACTGATCAGATGATGACCTGTCTGTACACACTGTACTATCACTATCCCCATACACTGATCAGACGATGACCTGTCTGTACACACTGTACCGTCACTATCCCCCATACACTGATCAGACGATGACCTGTCTGTACACACTGTACCGTCACTATCCCCATACACTGATCAGATGATGACCTGTCTGTACACACTGTACTATCACTATCCCCATACACTGATCAGACGATGACCTGTCTGTACACACTGTACCGTCACTATCCCCCATACACTGATCAGACGATGACCTGTCTGTACACACTGTACCATCACTATCCCCCATACACTGATCAGATGATGACCTGTCTCTACACTCTGTACTGTCACTATCCTCCATACACCGATCAGATGATGACCTGTCTGTACGCACTGTACCGTCACTATCCCCCATACACTGATCAGACGATGACCTGTCTGTACACTCTGTACCGTCACTATCCCCATACACTGATCAGACGATGACCTGTCTGTACACTCTGTACCATCACTATCCTCCATACACTGATCAGATGATGACCTGTCTGTACACACTGTACCGTCACTATCCCCCATACACTGATCAGACGATGACCTGTCTGTACACACTGTACTATCACTATCCCCCATACACTGATCAGACGATGACCTGTCTGTACACACTGTACCATCACTATCCCCCATACACTGATCAGACGATGACCTGTCTGTACACTCTGTACCATCAATATCCCCCATACACTGATCAGACGATGACCTGTCTGTACGCACTGTACCATCACTATCCCCCATACACTGATCAGACGATGACCTGTCTGTACACACTGTACCGTCACTATCCCCATACACTGATCAGACGATGACCTGTCTGTACACTCTGTACTATCACTATCCCCCATACACTGATCAGACGATGACCTGTCTGTACACACTGTACCGTCACTATCCCCATACACTGATCAGACGATGACCTGTCTGTACACACTGTACTATCACTATCCTCCATACACTGATCAGATGATGACCTGTCTGTACACACTGTACCGTCACTATCCCCATACACTGATCAGACGATGACCTGTCTGTACGCACTGTACCGTCACTATCCCCCATACACTGATCAGACGATGACCTGTCTGTACACACTGTACCGTCACTATCCCCATACACTGATCAGACGATGACCTGTCTGTACACACTGTACCGTCACTATCCCCATACACTGATCAGACGATGACCTGTCTGTACACACTGTACTGTCACTATCCCCATACACTGATCAGACGATGACCTGTCTGTACACACTGTACCATCACTATCCCCATACACTGATCAGACGATGACCTGTCTGTACACTCTGTACCATCACTATCCTCCATACACTGATCAGATGATGACCTGTCTGTACGCACTGTACCGTCACTATCCCCCATACACTGATCAGACGATGACCTGTCTGTACACACTGTACCGTCACTATCCCCATACACTGATCAGACGATGACCTGTCTGTACACACTGTACCGTCACTATCCCCATACACTGATCAGACGATGACCTGTCTGTACACACTGTACTGTCACTATCCCCATACACTGATCAGACGATGACCTGTCTGTACACACTGTACCATCACTATCCCCATACACTGATCAGACGATGACCTGTCTGTACACACTGTACTATCACTATCCTCCATACACTGATCAGATGATGACCTGTCTGTACACACTGTACCGTCACTATCCCCATACACTGATCAGACGATGACCTGTCTGTACACACTGTACTGTCACTATCCCCATACACTGATCAGATGATGACCTGTCTGTACACACTGTAAAGTCACTATCCCCATACACTGATCAGACGATGACCTGTCTGTACACTCTGTACCATCACTATCCCCATACACTGATCAGATGATGACCTGTCTGTACACACTGTATCGTCACTATCCCCCATACACTGATCAGACGATGACCTGTCTGTACACTCTGTACCATCACTATCCCCATACACTGATCAGACGATGACCTGTCTGTACACACTGTACCGTCACTATCCCCCATACACTGATCAGACGATGACCTGTCTGTACACTCTGTACCATCACTATCCTCCATACACTGATCAGACGATGACCTGTCTGTACACTCTGTACCGTCACTATCCCCCATACACTGATCAGATGATGACCTGTCTGTACACTCTGTACCATCACTATCCCCCATACACTGATCAGACGATGACCTGTCTGTACACTCTGTACCATCACTATCCCCATACACTGATCAGACGATGACCTGTCTGTACACACTGTACCGTCACTATCCCCCATACACTGATCAGATGATGACCTGTCTGTACACTCTGTACCATCACTATCCCCCATACACTGATCAGACGATGACCTGTCTGTACACTCTGTACCATCACTATCCTCCATACACTGATCAGACGATGACCTGTCTGTACACACTGTACCATCACTATCCCCCATACACTGATCAGACGATGACCTGTCTGTACACTCTGTACCGTCACTATCCCCCATACACTGATCAGACGATGACCTGTCTGTACACTCTGTACCGTCACTATCCTCCATACACTGATCAGACGATGACCTGTCTGTACACTCTGTACCGTCACTATCCCCCATACACTGATCAGACGATGACCTGTCTGTACACTCTGTACCGTCACTATCCCCCATACACTGATCAGACGATGACCTGTCTGTACACTCTGTACCGTCACTATCCCCCATACACTGATCAGACGATGACCTGTCTGTACACACTGTACCATCACTATCCCCATACACTGATCAGACGATGACCTGTCTGTACGCACTGTACTATCACTATCCCCATACACTGATCAGACGATGACCTGTCTGTACACTCTGTACCGTCACTATCCCCCATACACTGATCAGACGATGACCTGTCTGTACACACTGTACCATCACTATCCCCCATACACTGATCAGACGATGACCTGTCTGTACACACTGTACTATCACTATCCCCCATACACTGATCAGACGATGACCTGTCTGTACACACTGTACCATCACTATCCCCCATACACTGATCAGACGATGACCTGTCTGTACACACTGTACCATCACTATCCCCCATACACTGATCAGACGATGACCTGTCTGTACACACTGTACTATCACTATCCCCCATACACTGATCAGACGATGACCTGTCTGTACACTCTGTACCGTCACTATCCTCCATACACTGATCAGACGATGACCTGTCTGCACACACTGTACCATCACTATCCCCCATACACTGATCAGACGATGACCTGTCTGTACACTCTGTACCGTCACTATCCCCATACACTGATCAGACGATGACCTGTCTGTACACACTGTACCATCACTATCCCCCATACACTGATCAGACGATGACCTGTCTGTACACTCTGTACCGTCACTATCCTCCATACACTGATCAGACGATGACCTGTCTGTACACACTGTACCATCACTATCCCCCATACACTGATCAGACGATGACCTGTCTGTACACTCTGTACCGTCACTATCCTCCATACACTGATCAGACGATGACCTGTCTGTACACACTGTACCGTCACTATCCCCCATACACTGATCAGACGATGACCTGTCTGTACACACTGTACCATCACTATCCCCCATACACTGATCAGACGATGACCTGTCTGTACACACTGTACCATCACTATCCCCCATACACTGATCAGACGATGACCTGTCTGTACACACTGTACTATCACTATCCCCCATACACTGATCAGACGATGACCTGTCTGTACACTCTGTACCGTCACTATCCTCCATACACTGATCAGACGATGACCTGTCTGCACACACTGTACCATCACTATCCCCCATACACTGATCAGACGATGACCTGTCTGTACACTCTGTACCGTCACTATCCCCCATACACTGATCAGACGATGACCTGTCTGTACACACTGTACCATCACTATCCCCCATACACTGATCAGACGATGACCTGTCTGTACACACTGTACCATCACTATCCCCCATACACTGATCAGACGATGACCTGTCTGTACACACTGTACCATCACTATCCCCCATACACTGATCAGACGATGACCTGTCTGTACACTCTGTACCGTCACTATCCTCCATACACTGATCAGACGATGACCTGTCTGTACACACTGTACCATCACTATCCCCCATACACTGATCAGACGATGACCTGTCTGTACACTCTGTACCGTCACTATCCCCCATACACTGATCAGACGATGACCTGTCTGTACACACTGTACTATCACTATCCCCATACACTGATCAGACGATGACCTGTCTGTACACACTGTACCATCACTATCCCCATACACTGATCAGATGATGACCTGTCTGTACACACTGTACCGTCACTATCCCCCATACACTGATCAGACGATGACCTGTCTGTACACACTGTACCATCACTATCCCCCATACACTGATCAGATGATGACCTGTCTGTACAC
Source organism: Dendrobates tinctorius (assembly GCF_039654945.1). Lineage (NCBI taxonomy): Eukaryota > Metazoa > Chordata > Amphibia > Anura > Dendrobatidae > Dendrobates > Dendrobates tinctorius. The sequence goes on along the minus strand of NW_027361862.1, from coordinate 187,336 downwards.
ACTGTACCGTCACTATCCCCCATACACTGATCAGATGATGACCTGTCTGTACACACTGTACCGTCACTATCCCCCATACACTGATCAGACGATGACCTGTCTGTACACACTGTACCATCACTATCCCCCATACACTGATCAGACGATGACCTGTCTGTACACACTGTACCATCACTATCCCCCATACACTGATCAGACGATGACCTGTCTGTACACTCTGTACCGTCACTATCCCCATACACTGATCAGACGATGACCTGTCTGTACATACTGTACCATCACTATCCCCCATACACTGATCAGATGATGACCTGTCTGTACACACTGTACCATCACTATCCCCCATACACTGATCAGACGATGACCTGTCTGTACGCACTGTACCGTCACTATCCCCCATACACTGATCAGACGATGACCTGTCTGTACACACTGTACTATCACTATCCCCCATACACTGATCAGACGATGACCTGTCTGTACACACTGTACCATCACTATCCCCATACACTGATCAGACGATGACCTGTCTGTACACACTGTACCGTCACTATCCCCATACACTGATCAGACGATGACCTGTCTGTACACTCTGTACCGTCACTATCCCCATACACTGATCAGACGATGACCTGTCTGTACGCACTGTACCGTCACTATCCCCCATACACTGATCAGACGATGACCTGTCTGTACACTCTGTACTATCACTATTCCCCATCCACTGATCAGACAATGACCTGTCTCTACACTCTGTACCGTCACTATCCCCCATACACTGATCAGACGATGACCTGTCTGTACACACTGTACTATCACTATCCCCATACACTGATCAGACGATGACCTGTCTGTACGCACTGTACCGTCCCTATCCCCATACACTGATCAGACGATGACCTGTCTGTACGCACTGTACCGTCACTATCCCCCATACACTGATCAGATGATGACCTGTCTGTACACACTGTACCATCACTATCCCCCATACACTGATCAGATGATGACCTGTCTGTACGCACTGTACCGTCACTATCCCCATACACTGATCAGACGATGACCTGTCTGTACACACTGTACCGTCACTATCCCCCATACACTGATCAGACGATGACCTGTCTGTACACTCTGTACCGTCACTATCCCCCATACACTGATCAGACGATGACCTGTCTGTACACTCTGTACCGTCACTATCCCCATACACTGATCAGACGATGACCTGTCTGTACACTCTGTACCGTCACTATCCCCCATACACTGATCAGATGATGACCTGTCTGTACACACTGTACCATCACTATCCCCCATACACTGATCAGATGATGACCTGTCTGTACGCACTGTACCGTCACTATCCCCCATACACTGATCAGACGATGACCTGTCTGTACACACTGTACCGTCACTATCCCCCATACACTGATCAGACGATGACCTGTCTGTACACACTGTACCGTCACTATCCCCCATACACTGATCAGACGATGACCTGTCTGTACGCACTGTACCGTCACTATCCCCATACACTGATCAGACGATGACCTGTCTGTACACTCTGTACCGTCACTATCCCCCATACACTGATCAGATGATGACCTGTCTGTACACACTGTACCATCACTATCCCCCATACACTGATCATATGATGACCTGTCTGTACGCACTGTACCGTCACTATCCCCCATACACTGATCAGACGATGACCTGTCTGTACGCACTGTACCGTCACTATCCCCATACACTGATCAGACGATGACCTGTCTGTACACACTGTACCGTCACTATCCCCCATACACTGATCAGACGATGACCTGTCTGTACACTCTGTACCGTCACTATCCCCCATACACTGATCAGACGATGACCTGTCTGTACACTCTGTACCGTCACTATCCCCATACACTGATCAGACGATGACCTGTCTGTACACTCTGTACCGTCACTATCCCCATACACTGATCAGATGATGACCTGTCTGTACGCACTGTACTATCACTATCCCCATACACTGATCAGACGATGACCTGTCTGTACACACTGTACTATCACTATCCCCATACACTGATCAGACGATGACCTGTCTGTACACTCTGTACCGTCACTATCCCCCATACACTGATCAGACGATGACCTGTCTGTACACTCTGTACCGTCACTATCCCCATACACTGATCAGACGATGACCTGTCTGTACACTCTGTACCGTCACTATCCCCATACACTGATCAGACGATGACCTGTCTGTACACACTGTACCGTCACTATCCCCATACACTGATCAGACGATGACCTGTCTGTACACTCTGTACCGTCACTATCCCCCATACACTGATCAGACGATGACCTGTCTGTACACTCTGTACCGTCACTATCCCCATACACTGATCAGACGATGACCTGTCTGTACACTCTGTACCGTCACTATTCCCCATACACTGATCAGATGATGACCTGTCTGTACACACTGTACCGTCACTATCCCCCATACACTGATCAGACGATGACCTGTCTGTACACTCTGTACCGTCACTATCCCCCATACACTGATCAGATGATGACCTGTCTGTACACTCTGTACCGTCACTATCCCCATACACTGATCAGATGATGACCTGTCTGTACACTCTGTACCGTCACTATCCCCCATACACTGATCAGACGATGACCTGTCTGTACACTCTGTACCGTCACTATCCCCATACACTGATCAGACGATGACCTGTCTGTACACACTGTACCATCACTATCCTCCATACACTGATCAGACGATGACCTGTCTGTACGCACTGTACCATCACTATCCTCCATACACTGATCAGATGATGACCTGTCTGTACGCACTGTACCGTCACTATCCCCATACACTGATCAGACGATGACCTGTCTGTACACACTGTACCATCACTATCCTCCATACACTGATCAGACGATGACCTGTCTGTACGCACTGTACCATCACTATCCCCCATACACTGATCAGATGATGACCTGTCTGTACGCACTGTACCGTCACTATCCCCATACACTGATCAGACGATGACCTGTCTGTACACACTGTACCGTCACTATCCCCATACACTGATCAGACGATGACCTGTCTGTACACTCTGTACCGTCACTATCCCCCATACACTGATCAGACGATGACCTGTCTGTACACTCTGTACCGTCACTATCCCCCATACACTGATCAGATGATGACCTGTCTGTACACACTGTACCGTCACTATCCCCCATACACTGATCAGACGATGACCTGTCTGTACACTCTGTACCGTCACTATCCCCCATACACTGATCAGATGATGACCTGTCTGTACACTCTGTACAGTCACTATCCCCATACACTGATCAGATGATGACCTGTCTGTACACTCTGTACCGTCACTATCCCCCATACACTGATCAGATGATGACCTGTCTGTACACTCTGTACCGTCACTATCCCCATACACTGATCAGATGATGACCTGTCTGTACACTCTGTACCGTCACTATCCCCATACACTGATCAGATGATGACCTGTCTGTACACTCTGTACCGTCACTATCCCCCATACACTGATCAGATGATGACCTGTCTGTACACACTGTACCGTCACTATCCCCATACACTGATCAGAAGATGACCTGTCTGTACACACTGTACCGTCACTATCCCCATACACTGATCAGACGATGACCTGTCTGTACACTCTGTACTGTCACTATCCCCCATACACTGATCAGACGATGACCTGTCTGTACACTCTGTACCGTCACTATCCCCCATACACTGATCAGACGATGACCTGTCTGTACACTCTGTACCGTCACTATCCCCATACACTGATCAGACAATGACCTGTCTGTACACACTGTACCGTCACTATCCCCCATACACTGATCAGACGATGACCTGTCTGTACACTCTGTACCATCACTATCCCCATACACTGATCAGACGATGACCTGTCTGTACACTCTGTACTATCACTATCCCCCATACACTGATCAGACGATGACCTGTCTGTACACTCTGTACTATCACTATCCTCCATACACTGATCAGACGATGACCTGTCTGTACACTCTGTACCGTCACTATCCCCATACACTGATCAGACGATGACCTGCCTGTACACACTGTACCGTCACTATCCCCCATACACTGATCAGACGATGACCTGTCTGTACACTCTGTACCATCACTATCCCCATACACTGATCAGACGATGACCTGTCTGTACACTCTGTACTATCACTATCCCCCATACACTGATCAGACGATGACCTGTCTGTACACTCTGTACTATCACTATTCCCCATCCACTGATCAGACGATGACCTGTCTGTACACTCTGTACTGTCACTATCCCCCATACACTGATCAGACGATGACCTGTCTGTACACACTGTACCGTCACTATCCCCCATACACTGATCAGACGATGACCTGTCTGTACACTCTGTACTGTCACTATCCCCCATACACTGATCAGACGATGACCTGTCTCTACACTCTGTACTGTCACTATCCCCCATACACTGATCAGACGATGACCTGTCTGTACAATCTGTACCGTCACTATCCCCATACACTGATCAGACGATGACCTGTCTGTACACACTGTACCGTCACTATCCCCCATACACTGATCAGACGATGACCTGTCTGTACACTCTGTACCATCAATATCCCCCATACACTGATCAGACGATGACCTGTCTGTACGCACTGTACCGTCACTATCCCCATACACTGATCAGACGATGACCTGTCTGTACGCACTGTACCGTCACTATCCCCATACACTGATCAGACGATGACCTGTCTGTACACACTGTACCGTCACTATCCCCCATACACTGATCAGACGATGACCTGTCTGTACACACTGTACCGTCACTATCCCCCATACACTGATCAGATGATGACCTGTCTGTACACTCTGTACCGTCACTATCCCCCATACACTGATCAGACGATTACCTGTCTGTACACACTGTACCATCACTATCCCCCATACACTAATCAGACGATGACCTGTCTGTACGCACTGTACCGTCACTATCCCCATACACTGATCAGACGATGACCTGTCTGTACGCACTGTACCGTCACTATCCCCATACACTGATCAGACGATGACCTGTCTGTACGCACTGTACCGTCACTATCAACCATACACTGATCAGACGATGACCTGTCTGTACGCACTGTACCGTCACTATCCCCATACACTGATCAGACGATGACCTGTCTGTATGCACTGTACCGTCACTATCCCCATACACTGATCAGACGATGACCTGTCTGTACGCACTGTACCGTCACTATCAACCATACACTGATCAGACGATGACCTGTCTGTACACACTGTACCGTCACTATCCCCATACACTGATCAGACGATGACCTGTCTGTACGCACTGTACCGTCACTATCCCCATACACTGATCAGACGATGACCTGTCTGTACACACTGTACCATCACTATCCCCCATACACTGATCAGACGATGACCTGTCTGTACACTCTGTACCGTCACTATCCTCCATACACTGATTAGATGATGACCTGTCTGTACACACTGTACCGTCACTATCCCCATACACTGATCAGACGATGACCTGTCTGTACACACTGTACCGTCACTATCCTCCATACACTGATCAGACGATGACCTGTCTGTACACACTGTACCGTCACTATCCCCCATACACTGATCAGACGATGACCTGTCTGTACACACTGTACCGTCACTATCCCCCATACACTGATGAGACGATGACCTGTCTCTACACCTTGTACCGTCACTATCCCCCATACACTGATCAGACGATGACCTGTCTGTACACACTGTACCGTCACTATCCCCATACACTGATCAGATGATGACCTGTCTGTACACACTGTACTATCACTATCCCCATATACTGATCAGACGATGACCTGTCTGTACACACTGTACCGTCACTATCCCCCATACACTGATCAGACGATGACCTGTCTGTACACACTGTACCGTCACTATCCCCCATACACTGATCAGATGATGACCTGTCTCTACACTCTGTACTGTCACTATCCTCCATACACCGATCAGATGATGACCTGTCTGTACGCACTGTACCGTCACTATCCCCCATACACTGATCAGACGATGACCTGTCTGTACACTCTGTACCGTCACTATCCTCCATACACTGATCAGATGATGACCTGTCTCTACACTCTGTACTGTCACTATCCTCCATACACTGATCAGACGATGACCTGTCTGTACACACTGTACCATCACTATCCCCCATACACTGATCAGACGATGACCTGTCTGTACACTCTGTACCGTCACTATCCTCCATACACTGATCAGATGATGACCTGTCTGTACACACTGTACCGTCACTATCCCCCATACACTGATCAGACGATGACCTGTCTCTACACATTGTACCGTCACTATCCCCCATACACTGATCAGACGATGACCTGTCTGTACACACTGTACCGTCACTATCCACATACACTGATCAGACGATGACCTGTCTGTACACTCTGTACTATCACTATCCCCCATACACTGATCAGACGATGACCTGTCTGTACACACTGTACCGTCACTATCCCCCATACACTGATCAGACGATGACCTGTCTGTACACTCTGTACTATCACTATCCCCCATACACTGATCAGACGATGACCTGTCTGTACACACTGTACCGTCACTATCCCCCATACACTGATCAGACGATGACCTGTCTGTACACACTGTACTATCACTATCCTCCATACACTGATCAGATGATGACCTGTCTGTACACACTGTACCGTCACTATCCCCATACACTGATCAGACGATGACCTGTCTGTACGCACTGTACCGTCACTATCCCCCATACACTGATCAGACGATGACCTGTCTGTACACACTGTACCGTCACTATCCCCATACACTGATCAGACGATGACCTGTCTGTACACTCTGTACCATCACTATCCCCCATACACTGATCAGATGATGACCTGTCTGTACACTCTGTACCGTCACTATCCCCATACACTGATCAGACGATGACCTGTCTGTACACACTGTACTGTCACTATCCTCCATACACTGATCAGACGATGACCTGTCTGTACACACTGTACTATCACTATCCTCCATACACTGATCAGACGATGACCTGTCTGTACACACTGTACTATCACTATCCCCCATACACTGATCAGACGATGACCTGTCTCTACACTCTGTACTGTCACTATCCCCATACACTGATCAGACGATGACCTGTCTGTACACACTGTACCATCACTATCCTCCATACACTGATCAGATGATGACCTGTCTGTACACACTGTACCATCACTATCCCCCATACACTGATCAGATGATGACCTGTCTGTACACTCTGTACCGTCACTATCCCCCATACACTGATCAGATGATGACCTGTCTGTACACTCTGTACCATCACTATCCCCCATACACTGATCAGATGATGACCTGTCTGTACACACTGTACCATCACTATCCCCCATACACTGATCAGATGATGACCTGTCTGTACACTCTGTACCGTCACTATCCCCCATACACTGATCAGATGATGACCTGTCTGTACACACTGTACCATCACTATCCTCCATACACTGATCAGATGATGACCTGTCTGTACACACTGTACCATCACTATCCCCCATACACTGATCAGATGATGACCTGTCTGTACACTCTGTACCATCACTATCCTCCATACACTGATCAGACGATGACCTGTCTGTACACACTGTACCATCACTATCCCCCATACACTGATCAGATGATGACCTGTCTGTACACTCTGTACCGTCACTATCCCCATACACTGATCAGACGATGACCTGTCTGTACACACTGTACTGTCACTATCCTCCATACACTGATCAGACGATGACCTGTCTGTACACACTGTACCATCACTATCCTCCATACACTGATCAGACGATGACCTGTCTGTACACACTGTACCATCACTATCCCCCATACACTGATCAGATGATGACCTGTCTGTACACTCTGTACCGTCACTATCCCCATACACTGATCAGACGATGACCTGTCTGTACACACTGTACTGTCACTATCCTCCATACACTGATCAGACGATGACCTGTCTGTACACACTGTACCATCACTATCCTCCATACACTGATCAGACGATGACCTGTCTGTACACACTGTACCGTCACTATCCCCATACACTGATCAGACGATGACCTGTCTGTACACACTGTACCGTCACTATCCCCATACACTGATCAGACGATGACCTGTCTGTACACACTGTACCATCACTATCCCCCATACACTGATCAGACGATGACCTGTCTGTACACACTGTACCGTCACTATCCCCATACACTGATCAGACGATGACCTGTCTGTACACTCTGTACCATCACTATCCTCCATACACTGATCAGATGATGACCTGTCTGTACACACTGTACCGTCACTATCCCCCATACACTGATCAGACGATGACCTGTCTGTACACACTGTACCGTCACTATCCCCCATACACTGATCAGATGATGACCTGTCTGTACACACTGTACCATCACTATCCTCCATACACTGATCAGATGATGACCTGTCTGTACACACTGTACCGTCACTATCCCCCATACACTGATCAGACGATGACCTGTCTGTACGCACTGTACCGTCACTATCCCCATACACTGATCAGACGATGACCTGTCTGTACACACTGTACCGTCACTATCCCCCATACACTGATCAGACGATGACCTGTCTGTACACTCTGTACCATCACTATCCTCCATACACTGATCAGACGATGACCTGTCTGTACGCACTGTACCGTCACTATCCTCCATACACTGATCAGACGATGACCTGTCTGTACACACTGTACCATCATTATCCCCCATACACTGATCAGACGATGACCTGTCTGTACGCACTGTACCATCATTATCCCCATACACTGATCAGACGATGACCTGTCTGTACACTCTGTACTATCACTATCCCCCATACACTGATCAGACGATGACCTGTCTGTACACACTGTACCGTCACTATCCTCCATACACTGATCAGACGATGACCTGTCTGTACACTCTGTACCGTCACTATCCCCATACACTGATCAGACGATGACCTGTCTGTACACACTGTACTATCACTATCCCCCATACACTGATCAGACGATGACCTGTCTGTACACTCTGTACCGTCACTATCCTCCATACACTGATCAGACGATGACCTGTCTGTACACTCTGTACCGTCACTATCCCCATACACTGATCAGACGATGACCTGTCTGTACATACTGTACTATCACTATCCCCCATACACTGATCAGACGATGACCTGTCTGTACACTCTGTACCGTCACTATCCTCCATACACTGATCAGACGATGACCTGTCTGTACACTCTGTACCGTCACTATCCCCCATACACTGATCAGACGATGACCTGTCTGTACACACTGTACTATCACTATCCCCCATACACTGATCAGACGATGACCTGTCTGTACACACTGTACCATCACTATCCCCATACACTGATCAGACGATGACCTGTCTGTACACACTGTACCATCACTATCCCCATACACTGATCAGACGATGACCTGTCTGTACACACTGTACCGTCACTATCCCCCATACACTGATCAGACGATGACCTGTCTGTACACTCTGTACCGTCACTATCCCCCATACACTGATCAGACGATGACCTGTCTGTTCACTCTGTACCGTCACTATCCCCCATACACTGATCAGACGATGACCTGTCTGTACACACTGTACTATCACTATCCCCATACACTGATCAGACGATGACCTGTCTGTACACACTGTACCATCACTATCCCCATACACTGATCAGACGATGACCTGTCTGTACACACTGTACCATCACTATCCCCATACACTGATCAGACGATGACCTGTCTGTACACACTGTACCGTCACTATCCCCCATACACTGATCAGACGATGACCTGTCTGTACACTCTGTACCGTCACTATCCCCCATACACTGATCAGACGATGACCTGTCTGTACACTCTGTACCGTCACTATCCCCATACACTGATCAGATGATGACCTGTCTGTACACTCTGTACCGTCACTATCCCCCATACACTGATCAGACGATGACCTGTCTGTACACTCTGTACCGTCACTATCCCCCATACACTGATCAGATGATGACCTGTCTGTACACACTGTACCGTCACTATCCCCATACACTGATCAGACGATGACCTGTCTGTACACACTGTACCGTCACTATCCCCATACACTGATCAGACGATGACCTGTCTGTACACTCTGTACTGTCACTATCCCCCATACACTGATCAGACGATGACCTGTCTGTACACTCTGTACCGTCACTATCCCCATACACTGATCAGACGATGACCTGTCTGTACACACTGTACCGTCACTATCCCCCATACACTGATCAGACGATGACCTGTCTGTACACTCTGTACCATCACTATCCCCATACACTGATCAGACGATGACCTGTCTGTACACACTGTACTATCACTATCCCCATACACTGATCAGACGATGACCTGTCTGTACACTCTGTACTATCACTATCCCCATACACTGATCAGACGATGACCTGTCTGTACACTCTGTACTATCATTATCCTCCATACACTGATCAGACGATGACCTGTCTGTACACACTGTACCGTCACTATCCCCCATACACTGATCAGACGATGACCTGTCTGTACACTCTGTACTATCACTATCCCCATACACTGATCAGACGATGACCTGTCTGTACACTCTGTACTATCACTATCCCCCATACACTGATCAGACGATGACCTGTCTGTACACTCTGTACTATCATTATCCTCCATACACTGATCAGACGATGACCTGTCTGTACACTCTGTACTATCATTATCCTCCATACACTGATCAGACGATGACCTGTCTGTACACTCTGTACCGTCACTATCCCCATACACTGATCAGACGATGACCTGTCTGTACACACTGTACCGTCACTATCCCCCATACACTGATCAGACGATGACCTGTCTCTACACTCTGTACTGTCACTATCCCCCATACACTGATCAGACGATGACCTGTCTGTACACACTGTACCGTCACTATCCCCCATACACTGATCAGACGATGACCTGTCTGTACACTCTGTACTGTCACTATCCCCCATACACTGATCAGACGATGACCTGTCTCTACACTCTGTACTGTCACTATCCCCCATACACTGATCAGACGATGACCTGTCTGTACACTCTGTACCGTCACTATCCCCATACACTGATCAGACGATGACCTGTCTGTACACTCTGTACCATCACTATCCTCCATACACTGATCAGACGATGACCTGTCTGTACACACTGTACCGTCACTATCCCCCATACACTGATCAGACGATGACCTGTCTGTACACACTGTACCATCACTATCCCCATACACTGATCAGACGATGACCTGTCTGTACACTCTGTACTATCACTATCCCCCATACACTGATCAGACGATGACCTGTCTGTACACTCTGTACTATCATTATCCTCCATACACTGATCAGACGATGACCTGTCTGTACACTCTGTACCGTCACTATCCCCATACACTGATCAGACGATGACCTGTCTGTACACACTGTACCGTCACTATCCCCCATACACTGATCAGACGATGACCTGTCTGTACACTCTGTACTATCACTATCCCCCATACACTGATCAGACGATGACCTGTCTGTACACTCTGTACTATCACTATTCCCCATCCACTGATCAGACGATGACCTGTCTCTACACTCTGTACTGTCACTATCCCCCATACACTGATCAGACGATGACCTGTCTGTACACACTGTACCGTCACTATCCCCCATACACTGATCAGACGATGACCTGTCTGTACACTCTGTACTGTCACTATCCCCCATACACTGATCAGACGATGACCTGTCTCTACACTCTGTACTGTCACTATCCCCCATACACTGATCAGACGATGACCTGTCTGTACACTCTGTACCGTCACTATCCCCATACACTGATCAGACGATGACCTGTCTGTACACTCTGTACCATCACTATCCTCCATACACTGATCAGATGATGACCTGTCTGTACACACTGTACTATCACTATCCCCCATACACTGATCAGACGATGACCTGTCTGTACACACTGTACTGTCACTATCCCCCATACACTGATCAGACGATGACCTGTCTGTACGCACTGTACCGTCACTATCAACCATACACTGATCAGACGATGACCTGTTTGTACACACTGTACCGTCACTATCCCCATACACTGATCAGACGATGACCTGTCTGTACGCACTGTACCGTCACTATCCCCCATACACTGATCAGACGATGACCTGTCTGTACACTCTGTACCGTCACATTCCCCATACACTGATCAGACGATGACCTGTCTGTACACACTGTACCATCACTATCCCCCATACACTGATCAGACGATGACCTGTCTGTACACTCTGTACCGTCACTATCCTCCATACACTGATTAGATGATGACCTGTCTGTACACACTGTACCGTCACTATCCCCATACACTGATCAGACGATGACCTGTCTGTACACACTGTACCGTCACTATCCCCCATACACTGATCAGACGATGACCTGTCTGTACACACTGTACCGTCACTATCCCCCATACACTGATCAGACGATGACCTGTCTGTACACTCTGTACCGTCACTATCCCCATACACTGATCAGACGATGACCTGTCTGTACACACTGTACTATCACTATCCCCATACACTGATCAGACGATGACCTGTCTGTACACTCTGTACTATCACTATCCCCATACACTGATCAGACGATGACCTGTCTGTACACTCTGTACTATCACTATCCCCCATACACTGATCAGACGATGACCTGTCTGTACACTCTGTACTATCATTATCCTCCATACACTGATCAGACGATGACCTGTCTGTACACTCTGTACTATCATTATCCTCCATACACTGATCAGACGATGACCTGTCTGTACACACTGTACCGTCACTATCCCCCATACACTGATCAGACGATGACCTGTCTGTACACACTGTACCATCACTATCCCCATACACTGATCAGACGATGACCTGTCTGTACACTCTGTACTATCACTATCCCCCATACACTGATCAGACGATGACCTGTCTGTACACTCTGTACTATCATTATCCTCCATACACTGATCAGACGATGACCTGTCTGTACACTCTGTACCGTCACTATCCCCATACACTGATCAGACGATGACCTGTCTGTACACACTGTACCGTCACTATCCCCCATACACTGATCAGACGATGACCTGTCTGTACACTCTGTACTATCACTATCCCCCATACACTGATCAGACGATGACCTGTCTGTACACTCTGTACCGTCACTATCCCCATACACTGATCAGACGATGACCTGTCTGTACGCACTGTACCGTCACTATCCCCCATACACTGATCAGACGATGACCTGTCTGTACACTCTGTACCGTCACATTCCCCATACACTGATCAGACGATGACCTGTCTGTACACACTGTACCATCACTATCCCCCATACACTGATCAGACGATGACCTGTCTGTACACTCTGTACCGTCACTATCCTCCATACACTGATTAGATGATGACCTGTCTGTACACACTGTACCGTCACTATCCCCATACACTGATCAGACGATGACCTGTCTGTACACACTGTACCGTCACTATCCTCCATACACTGATCAGACGATGACCTGTCTGTACACACTGTACCGTCACTATCCCCCATACACTGATCAGACGATGACCTGTCTGTACACACTGTACCGTCACTATCCCCATACACTGATCAGATGATGACCTGTCTGTACACACTGTACTATCACTATCCCCATACACTGATCAGACGATGACCTGTCTGTACACACTGTACCGTCACTATCCCCCATACACTGATCAGACGATGACCTGTCTGTACACACTGTACCATCACTATCCCCATACACCGATCAGATGATGACCTGTCTGTACACTCTGTACTGTCACTATCCTCCATACACCGATCAGATGATGACCTGTCTGTACGCACTGTACCGTCACTATCCTCCATACACTGATCAGATGATGACCTGTCTCTACACTCTGTACTGTCACTATCCTCCATACACTGATCAGACGATGACCTGTCTGTACACACTGTACCATCACTATCCCCCATACACTGATCAGATGATGACCTGTCTGTACACTCTGTACCGTCACTATCCCCCATACACTGATCAGACGATGACCTGTCTGTACACTCTGTACTGTCACTAATCCCCATCCACTGATCAGACGATGACCTGTCTGTACACACTGTACCATCACTATCCCCATACACTGATCAGATGATGACCTGTCTGTACACTCTGTACCGTCACTATCCCCCATACACTGATCAGACGATGACCTGTCTGTACACTCTGTACCGTCACTATCCCCCATACACTGATCAGACGATGACCTGTCTGTACACTCTGTACCGTCACTATCCCCCATACACTGATCAGATGATGACCTGTCTGTACACTCTGTACCGTCACTATCCCCCATACACTGATCAGACGATGACCTGTCTCTACACTCTGTACTGTCACTATCCCCCATACACTGATCAGACGATGACCTGTCTGTACACTCTGTACCGTCACTATCCTCCATACACTGATCAGATGATGACCTGTCTCTACACTCTGTACTGTCACTATCCCCCATACACTGATCAGACGATGACCTGTCTGTACACTCTGTACCGTCACTATCCTCCATACACTGATCAGATGATGACCTGTCTCTACACTCTGTACTGTCACTATCCTCCATACACTGATCAGACGATGACCTGTCTGTACACACTGTACCATCACTATCCCCATACACTGATCAGATGATGACCTGTCTGTACACTCTGTACCGTCACTATCCCCCATACACTGATCAGACGATGACCTGTCTGTACACTCTGTACTGTCACTATCCTCCATACACTGATCAGACGATGACCTGTCTGTACACACTGTACCATCACTATCCCCCATACACTGATCAGACGATGACCTGTCTGTACACTCTGTACCGTCACTATCCTCCATACACTGATCAGATGATGACCTGTCTCTACACATTGTACCGTCACTATCCCCCATACACTGATCAGACGATGACCTGTCTGTACACACTGTACCGTCACTATCCCCCATACACTGATCAGACGATGACCTGTCTCTACACATTGTACCGTCACTATCCCCCATACACTGATCAGACGATGACCTGTCTGTACACACTGTACCGTCACTATCCCCCATACACTGATCAGATGATGACCTGTCTGTACACACTGTACTATCACTATCCCCCATACACTGATCAGACGATGACCTGTCTGTACACTCTGTACCGTCACTATCCCCATACACTGATCAGACGATGACCTGTCTGTACACTCTGTACCATCACTATCCTCCATACACTGATCAGATGATGACCTGTCTGTACACACTGTACCGTCACTATCCCCCATACACTGATCAGACGATGACCTGTCTGTACACTCTGTACCATCAATATCCCCCATACACTGATCAGACGATGACCTGTCTGTACGCACTGTACCATCACTATCCCCCATACACTGATCAGACGATGACCTGTCTGTACACACTGTACCGTCACTATCCCCATACACTGATCAGACGATGACCTGTCTGTACACTCTGTACTATCACTATCCCCCATACACTGATCAGACGATGACCTGTCTGTACACACTGTACCGTCACTATCCCCATACACTGATCAGACGATGACCTGTCTGTACACACTGTACCATCACTATCCTCCATACACTGATCAGACGATGACCTGTCTGTACACACTGTACCGTCACTATCCCCATACACTGATCAGACGATGACCTGTCTGTACACTCTGTACTATCACTATCCCCCATACACTGATCAGACGATGACCTGTCTGTACACACTGTACTATCACTATCCTCCATACACTGATCAGATGATGACCTGTCTGTACACACTGTACCGTCACTATCCCCATACACTGATCAGACGATGACCTGTCTGTACACACTGTACTATCACTATCCTCCATACACTGATCAGATGATGACCTGTCTGTACACACTGTACCGTCACTATCCCCATACACTGATCAGACGATGACCTGTCTGTACACTCTGTACTATCACTATCCCCCATACACTGATCAGACGATGACCTGTCTGTACACACTGTACCGTCACTATCCCCATACACTGATCAGACGATGACCTGTCTGTACACACTGTACTATCACTATCCTCCATACACTGATCAGATGATGACCTGTCTGTACACACTGTACCGTCACTATCCCCATACACTGATCAGACGATGACCTGTCTGTACGCACTGTACCGTCACTATCCCCCATACACTGATCAGACGATGACCTGTCTGTACACACTGTACCGTCACTATCCCCATACACTGATCAGACGATGACCTGTCTGTACACTCTGTACCATCACTATCCCCCATACACTGATCAGATGATGACCTGTCTGTACACACTGTACCGTCACTATCCCCCATACACTGATCAGACGATGACCTGTCTGTACGCACTGTACCGTCACTATCCCCATACACTGATCAGACGATGACCTGTCTGTACACACTGTACCGTCACTATCCCCCATACACTGATCAGACGATGACCTGTCTGTACACTCTGTACCATCACTATCCTCCATACACTGATCAGATGATGACCGGTCTGTACACACTGTACCGTCACTATCCCCATACACTGATCAGACGATGACCTGTCTGTACACTCTGTACTATCACTATCCCCCATACACTGATCAGACGATGACCTGTCTGTACACACTGTACCGTCACTATCCCCATACACTGATCAGACGATGACCTGTCTGTACACACTGTACTATCACTATCCTCCATACACTGATCAGATGATGACCTGTCTGTACACACTGTACCGTCACTATCCCCATACACTGATCAGACGATGACCTGTCTGTACGCACTGTACCATCACTATCCCCCATACACTGATCAGACGATGACCTGTCTGTACACACTGTACTATCACTATCCCCCATACACTGATCAGACGATGACCTGTCTGTACACTCTGTACCATCACTATCCTCCATACACTGATCAGATGATGACCTGTCTGTACACACTGTACCGTCACTATCCCCCATACACTGATCAGACGATGACCTGTCTGTACGCACTGTACCGTCACTATCCCCATACACTGATCAGACGATGACCTGTCTGTACACACTGTACCGTCACTATCCCCCATACACTGATCAGACGATGACCTGTCTGTACACTCTGTACCATCACTATCCTCCATACACTGATCAGACGATGACCTGTCTCTACACTCTGTACTGTCACTATCCCCCATACACTGATCAGACGATGACCTGTCTGTACACACTGTACCGTCACTATCCCCATACACTGATCAGACGATGACCTGTCTGTACACTCTGTACTATCACTATCCCCCATACACTGATCAGACGATGACCTGTCTGTACACTCTGTACTATCACTATTCCCCATACACTGATCAGACGATGACCTGTCTGTACACTCTGTACTATCACTATCCCCCATACACTGATCAGACGATGACCTGTCTGTACACTCTGTACTATCACTATCCCCCATACACTGATCAGACGATGACCTGTCTGTACACTCTGTACCGTCACTATCCCCCATACACTGATCAGACGATGACCTGTCTGTACACACTGTACCGTCACTATCCCCCATACACTGATCAGACGATGACCTGTCTGTACACACTGTACCATCACTATCCCCCATACACTGATCAGACGATGACCTGTCTGTACACTCTGTACCATCACTATCCTCCATACACTGATCAGACGATGACCTGTCTGTACACTCTGTACCATCACTATCCTCCATACACTGATCAGATGATGACCTGTCTGTACACACTGTACCGTCACTATCCCCCATACACTAATCAGACGATGACCTGTCTGTACACTCTGTACCATCACTATCCTCCATACACTGATCAGACGATGACCTGTCTGTACACACTGTACCGTCACTATCCCCCATACACTGATCAGACGATGACCTGTCTGTACACACTGTACCATCACTATCCCCCATACACTGATCAGACGATGACCTGTCTGTACACACTGTACCGTCACTATCCCCCATACACTAATCAGACGATGACCTGTCTGTACACTCTGTACTGTCACTATCCCCCATACACTGATCAGACGATGACCTGTCTGTACACTCTGTACTATCACTATTCCCCATCCACTGATCAGACGATGACCTGTCTGTACACACTGTACCATCACTATCCCCATACACTGATCAGACGATGACCTGTCTGTACACACTGTACCGTCACTATCCCCCATACACTAATCAGACGATGACCTGTCTGTACACACTGTACTGTCACTATCCCCCATACACTGATCAGACGATGACCTGTCTGTACACACTGTACCGTCACTATCCCCCATACACTGATCAGACGATGACCTGTCTGTACACACTGTACCATCACTATCCCCCATACACTGATCAGACGATGACCTGTCTGTACACACTGTACCGTCACTATCCCCCATACACTAATCAGACGATGACCTGTCTGTACACTCTGTACTGTCACTATCCCCCATACACTGATCAGACGATGACCTGTCTGTACACTCTGTACTATCACTATTCCCCATCCACTGATCAGACGATGACCTGTCTGTACACACTGTACCGTCACTATCCCCCATACACTAATCAGACGATGACCTGTCTGTACACTCTGTACTGTCACTATCCCCCATACACTGATCAGACGATGACCTGTCTGTACACTCTGTACTATCACTATTCCCCATCCACTGATCAGACGATGACCTGTCTGTACACACTGTACTATCACTATCCCCCATACACTGATCAGATGATGACCTGTCTCTACACTCTGTACTGTCACTATCCCCCATACACTGATCAGACGATGACCTGTCTGTACACACTGTACCGTCACTATCCCCCATACACTGATCAGACGATGACCTGTCTCTACACTCTGTACTGTCACTATCCCCCATACACTGATCAGACGATGACCTGTCTGTACACACTGTACTGTCACTATCCCCCATACACTGATCAGACGATGACCTGTCTGTACACACTGTACTGTCACTATCCCCCATACACTGATCAGACGATGACCTGTCTGTACACTCTGTACCATCACTATCCTCCATACACTGATCAGACGATGACCTGTCTGTACACTCTGTACCATCACTATCCCCCATACACTGATCAGACGATGACCTGTCTGTACACTCTGTACCATCACTATCCTCCATACACTGATCAGACGATGACCTGTCTGTACACTCTGTACCGTCACTATCCCCCATACACTGATCAGACGATGACCTGTCTGTACACACTGTACCATCACTATCCCCCATACACTGATCAGACGATGACCTGTCTGTACACACTGTACTATCACTATCCCCCATACACTGATCAGACGATGACCTGTCTGTACACTCTGTACCATCACTATCCTCCATACACTGATCAGACGATGACCTGTCTCTACACTCTGTACTGTCACTATCCCCCATACACTGATCAGACGATGACCTGTCTGTACACTCTGTACCATCACTATCCTCCATACACTGATCAGACGATGACCTGTCTCTACACACTGTACCGTCACTATCCCCCATACACTGATCAGATGATGACCTGTCTGTACACACTGTACCGTCACTATCCCCCATACACTGATCAGATGATGACCTGTCTGTACACACTGTACCGTCACTATCCCCATACACTGATCAGACGATGACCTGTCTGTACACTCTGTACCATCACTATCCTCCATACACTGATCAGACGATGACCTGTCTCTACACTCTGTACTGTCACTATCCCCCATACACTGATCAGACGATGACCTGTCTGTACACTCTGTACTGTCACTATCCCCCATACACTGATCAGATGATGACCTGTCTGTACACACTGTACCGTCACTATCCCCCATACACTGATCAGACGATGACCTGTCTGTACACACTGTACCGTCACTATCCCCATACACTGATCAGACGATGACCTGTCTGTACACTCTGTACCATCACTATCCTCCATACACTGATCAGACGATGACCTGTCTCTACACTCTGTACTGTCACTATCCCCCATACACTGATCAGACGATGACCTGTCTGTACACTCTGTACCATCACTATCCTCCATACACTGATCAGACGATGACCTGTCTCTACACTCTGTACCGTCACTATCCCCCATACACTGATCAGATGATGACCTGTCTGTACACTCTGTACTATCACTATTCCCCATACACTGATCAGACGATGACCTGTCTGTACACACTGTACCATCACTATCCTCCATACACTGATCAGACGATGACCTGTCTCTACACTCTGTACCGTCACTATCCCCCATACACTGATCAGATGATGACCTGTCTGTACACACTGTACTGTCACTATCCCCCATACACTGATCAGACGATGACCTGTCTCTACACTCTGTACTGTCACTATCCCCCATACACTGATCAGATGATGACCTGTCTGTACACACTGTACCGTCACTATCCCCCATACACTGATCAGATGATGACCTGTCTGTACACACTGTACCGTCACTATCCCCATACACTGATCAGACGATGACCTGTCTGTACACTCTGTACCATCACTATCCTCCATACACTGATCAGACGATGACCTGTCTCTACACTCTGTACTGTCACTATCCCCCATACACTGATCAGACGATGACCTGTCTGTACGCACTGTACCGTCACTATCCCCATACACTGATCAGACGATGACCTGTCTGTACACTCTGTACCATCACTATCCTCCATACACTGATCAGACGATGACCTGTCTCTACACTCTGTACTGTCACTATCCCCATACACTGATCAGACGATGACCTGTCTGTACACACTGTACCATCACTATCCCCCATACACTGATCAGACGATGACCTGTCTGTACACTCTGTACCATCACTATCCTCCATACACTGATCAGACGATGACCTGTCTCTACACTCTGTACCGTCACTATCCCCATACACTGATCAGACGATGACCTGTCTGTACACACTGTACTATCACTATCCCCCATACACTGATCAGACGATGACCTGTCTGTACACACTGTACTATCACTATCCCCCATACACTGATCAGACGATGACCTGTCTGTACACACTGTACCGTCACTATCCCCCATACAATGATCAGACGATGACCTGTCTGTACACACTGTACTATCACTATCCCCCATACACTGATCAGACGATGACCTGTCTGTACACACTGTACTATCACTATCCCCATACACTGATCAGACGATGACCTGTCTGTACACTCTGTACTGTCACTATCCCCATACACTGATCAGATGATGACCTGTCTGTACACACTGTACTATCACTATTCCCCATCCACTGATCAGACGATGACCTGTCTGTACACACTGTACTGTCACTATCCCCATACACTGATCAGACGATGACCTGTCTGTACACACTGTACTATCACTATCCCCAATACACTGATCAGACGATGACCTGTCTGTACGCACTGTACTATCACTATCCCCCATACACTGATCAGATGATGACCTGTCTGTACACTCTGTACTATCACTATCCCCATACACTGATCAGACGATGACCTGTCTGTACACTCTGTACTATCACTATCCCCATACACTGATCAGACGATGACCTGTCTGTACACACTGTACCGTCACTATCCCCATACACTGATCAGACGATGACCTGTCTGTACACTCTGTACTATCACTATTCCCCATACACTGATCAGACGATGACCTGTCTGTACACACTGTACTGTCACTATCCTCCATACACTGATCAGATGATGACCTGTCTGTACACTCTGTACTATCACTATCCCCATACACTGATCAGATGATGACCTGTCTGTACACTCTGTACTATCACTATCCCCATACACTGATCAGACGATGACCTGTCTGTACACACTGTACCGTCACTATCCCCCATACACTGATCAGACGATGACCTGTCTGTACACACTGTACCATCACTATTCCCCATCCACTGATCAGACGATGACCTGTCTGTACACACTGTACTGTCACTATCCTCCATACACTGATCAGACGATGACCTGTCTGTACACTCTGTACTATCACTATCCCCAATACACTGATCAGACGATGACCTGTCTGTACACACTGTACTATCACTATCCCCCATACACTGATCAGACGATGACCTGTCTGTACACTCTGTACTATCACTATCCCCCATACACTGATCAGACGATGACCTGTCTGTACACTCTGTACCGTCACTATCCCCCATCCACTGATCAGACGATGACCTGTCTGTACACACTGTACTGTCACTATCCCCCATACACTGATCAGACGATGACCTGTCTGTACACACTGTACTATCACTATCCCCAATACACTGATCAGACGATGACCTGTCTGTACACTCTGTACTATCACTATCCCCCATACACTGATCAGACGATGACCTGTCTGTACGCACTGTACCGTCACTATCCCCCATACACTGATCAGACGATGACCTGTCTGTACACACTGTACCATCACTATCCCCCATACACTGATCAGACGATGACCTGTCTGTACACACTGTACTATCACTATCCCCCATACACTGATCAGACGATGACCTGTCTGTACGCACTGTACCGTCACTATCCCCCATACACTGATCAGACGATGACCTGTCTGTACACACTGTACCATCACTATCCCCCATACACTGATCAGACGATGACCTGTCTGTACACACTGTACCATCACTATCCCCCATACACTGATCAGACGATGACCTGTCTGTACACTCTGTACTATCACTATCCCCCATACACTGATCAGACGATGACCTGTCTGTACACACTGTACCATCACTATCCCCCATACACTGATCAGACGATGACCTGTCTGTACACACTGTACCATCACTATCCCCCATACACTGATCAGACGATGACCTGTCTGTACACACTGTACCATCACTATCCCCCATACACTGATCAGACGATGACCTGTCTGTACACACTGTACTATCACTATCCCCCATACACTGATCAGACGATGACCTGTCTGTACACACTGTACCATCACTATCCCCCATACACTGATCAGACGATGACCTGTCTGTACACACTGTACCATCACTATCCTCCATACACTGATCAGACGATGACCTGTCTGTACACTCTGTACTATCACTATCCCCAATACACTGATCAGACGATGACCTGTCTGTACACACTGTACTATCACTATCCCCAATACACTGATCAGACGATGACCTGTCTGTACACACTGTACTATCACTATCCCCCATACACTGATCAGACGATGACCTGTCTGTACACTCTGTACCGTCACTATCCCCCATCCACTGATCAGACGATGACCTGTCTGTACACACTGTACTGTCACTATCCCCCATACACTGATCAGACGATGACCTGTCTGTACACACTGTACTATCACTATCCCCAATACACTGATCAGACGATGACCTGTCTGTACACTCTGTACTATCACTATCCCCCATACACTGATCAGACGATGACCTGTCTGTACGCACTGTACCGTCACTATCCCCCATACACTGATCAGACGATGACCTGTCTGTACACACTGTACCATCACTATCCCCCATACACTGATCAGACGATGACCTGTCTGTACACACTGTACCATCACTATCCCCCATACACTGATCAGACGATGACCTGTCTGTACACACTGTACCATCACTATCCCCCATACACTGATCAGACGATGACCTGTCTGTACACACTGTACTATCACTATCCCCCATACACTAATCAGACGATGACCTGTCTGTACACTCTGTACTATCACTATCCCCCATACACTGATCAGACGATGACCTGTCTGTACGCACTGTACCGTCACTATCCCCCATACACTGATCAGACGATGACCTGTCTGTACGCACTGTACCATCACTATCCCCCATACACTGATCAGACGATGACCTGTCTGTACACTCTGTACTATCACTATCCCCCATACACTGATCAGACGATGACCTGTCTCTACACTCTGTACTGTCACTATCCCCCATACACTGATCAGATGATGACCTGTCTGTACACACTGTACCGTCACTATCCCCATACACTGATCAGACGATGACCTGTCTGTACACACTGTACCGTCACTATCCTCCATACACTGATCAGACGATGACCTGTCTGTACACACTGTACCGTCACTATCCCCCATACACTGATCAGACGATGACCTGTCTGTACACACTGTACCGTCACTATCCCCATACACTGATCAGACGATGACCTGTCTGTACACACTGTACCGTCACTATCCCCATACACTGATCAGATGATGACCTGTCTGTACACACTGTACTATCACTATCCCCATACACTGATCAGACGATGACCTGTCTGTACACACTGTACCGTCACTATCCCCCATACACTGATCAGACGATGACCTGTCTGTACACACTGTACCATCACTATCCCCATACACTGATCAGATGATGACCTGTCTGTACACTCTGTACTGTCACTATCCTCCATACACCGATCAGATGATGACCTGTCTGTACGCACTGTACCGTCACTATCCCCCATACACTGATCAGACGATGACCTGTCTGTACACTCTGTACCGTCACTATCCTCCATACACTGATCAGATGATGACCTGTCTCTACACTCTGTACTGTCACTATCCTCCATACACTGATCAGATGATGACCTGTCTCTACACTCTGTACCGTCACTATCCTCCATACACTGATCAGATGATGACCTGTCTCTACACTCTGTACCGTCACTATCCTCCATACACTAATCAGATGATGACCTGTCTGTACACTCTGTACTATCACTATCCCCCATACACTGATCAGACGATGACCTGTCTGTACACTCTGTACCGTCACTATCCTCCATACACTGATCAGATGATGACCTGTCTGTACACACTGTACCGTCACTATCCCCATACACTGATCAGACGATGACCTGTCTGTACACACTGTACCGTCACTATCCCCCATACACTGATCAGATGATGACCTGTCTGTACACACTGTACCGTCACTATCCCCCATACACTGATCAGACGATGACCTGTCTGTACACACTGTACCGTCACTATCCCCCATACACTGATCAGACGATGACCTGTCTGTACACACTGTACCGTCACTATCCCCCATACACTGATCAGATGATGACCTGTCTGTACACACTGTACCGTCACTATCCCCCATACACTGATCAGACGATGACCTGTCTGTACACACTGTACCGTCACTATCCCCCATACACTGATCAGATGATGACCTGTCTGTACACACTGTACCGTCACTATCCCCCATACACTGATCAGACGATGACCTGTCTGTACACACTGTACCGTCACTATCCCCATACACTGATCAGACGATGACCTGTCTGTACACACTGTACTATCACTATCCCCCATACACTGATCAGACGATGACCTGTCTGTACACTCTGTACTATCACTATCCCCAATACACTGATCAGACGATGACCTGTCTGTACACTCTGTACTATCACTATCCCCATACACTGATCAGACGATGACCTGTCTGTACGCACTGTACCGTCACTATCCCCCATCCACTGATCAGACGATGACCTGTCTGTACGCACTGTACCGTCACTATCCCCCATCCACTGATCAGACGATGACCTGTCTGTACACACTGTACTATCACTATCCCCAATACACTGATCAGACGATGACCTGTCTGTACACTCTGTACTATCACTATCCCCCATACACTGATCAGACGATGACCTGTCTGTACACTCTGTACTGTCACTATCCCCCATACACTGATCAGACGATGACCTGTCTGTACACACTGTACTATCACTATCCCCAATACACTGATCAGACGATGACCTGTCTGTACACTCTGTACTATCACTATCCCCCATACACTGATCAGACGATGACCTGTCTGTACACTCTGTACTGTCACTATCCCCCATACACTGATCAGACGATGACCTGTCTGTACACTCTGTACTATCACTATCCCCCATACACTGATCAGACGATGACCTGTCTGTACACACTGTACTGTCACTATCCCCCATACACTGATCAGACGATGACCTGTCTGTACACTCTGTACTGTCACTATCCCCCATACACTGATCAGACGATGACCTGTCTGTACACTCTGTACTGTCACTATCCCCCATACACTGATCAGACGATGACCTGTCTGTACACACTGTACTATCACTATCCCCAATACACTGATCAGACGATGACCTGTCTGTACACTCTGTACTATCACTATCCCCCATACACTGATCAGACGATGACCTGTCTGTACACTCTGTACTATCACTATCCCCCATACACTGATCAGACGATGACCTGTCTGTACACACTGTACTGTCACTATCCCCCATACACTGATCAGACGATGACCTGTCTGTACACTCTGTACTATCACTATCCCCCATACACTGATCAGACGATGACCTGTCTGTACACACTGTACTGTCACTATCCCCCATACACTGATCAGACGATGACCTGTCTGTACACTCTGTACTATCACTATCCCCCATACACTGATCAGACGATGACCTGTCTGTACACTCTGTACTGTCACTATCCCCCATACACTGATCAGACGATGACCTGTCTGTACACTCTGTACTATCACTATCCCCCATACACTGATCAGACGATGACCTGTCTGTACACACTGTACTGTCACTATCCCCCATACACTGATCAGACGATGACCTGTCTGTACACTCTGTACTGTCACTATCCCCCATACACTGATCAGACGATGACCTGTCTGTACACTCTGTACTGTCACTATCCCCCATACACTGATCAGACGATGACCTGTCTGTACACACTGTACTATCACTATCCCCAATACACTGATCAGACGATGACCTGTCTGTACACTCTGTACTATCACTATCCCCCATACACTGATCAGACGATGACCTGTCTGTACGCACTGTACCGTCACTATCCCCCATACACTGATCAGACGATGACCTGTCTGTACACACTGTACTATCACTATCCCCCATACACTAATCAGACGATGACCTGTCTGTACACTCTGTACTATCACTATCCCCCATACACTGATCAGACGATGACCTGTCTGTACGCACTGTACCGTCACTATCCCCCATACACTGATCAGATGATGACCTGTCTGTACACTCTGTACTATCACTATCCCCCATACACTAATCAGACGATGACCTGTCTGTACACTCTGTACTATCACTATCCCCCATACACTGATCAGACGATGACCTGTCTGTACGCACTGTACCGTCACTATCCCCCATACACTGATCAGATGATGACCTGTCTGTACACTCTGTACTATCACTATCCCCCATACACTAATCAGACGATGACCTGTCTGTACACTCTGTACTATCACTATCCCCCATACACTGATCAGACGATGACCTGTCTGTACGCACTGTACCATCACTATCCCCCATACACTGATCAGACGATGACCTGTCTGTACACTCTGTACCGTCACTATCCTCCATACACTGATCAGATGATGACCTGTCTGTACACACTGTACCGTCACTATCCCCATACACTGATCAGACGATGACCTGTCTGTACACACTGTACCGTCACTATCCCCCATACACTGATCAGATGATGACCTGTCTGTACACACTGTACCGTCACTATCCCCATACACTGATCAGACGATGACCTGTCTGTACACACTGTACCGTCACTATCCCCATACACTGATCAGACGATGACCTGTCTGTACACTCTGTACTGTCACTATCCCCCATACACTGATCAGACGATGACCTGTCTGTACACTCTGTACCGTCACTATCCCCCATACACTGATCAGACGATGACCTGTCTGTACACTCTGTACCGTCACTATCCCCATACACTGATCAGACGATGACCTGTCTGTACACACTGTACCGTCACTATCCCCCATACACTGATCAGACGATGACCTGTCTGTACACTCTGTACCATCACTATCCCCATACACTGATCAGACGATGACCTGTCTGTACACTCTGTACTGTCACTATCCCCATACACTGATCAGACGATGACCTGTCTGTACACACTGTACTATCACTATTCCCCATCCACTGATCAGACGATGACCTGTCTGTACACACTGTACTATCACTATCCCCATACACTGATCAGACGATGACCTGTCTGTACGCACTGTACTATCACTATCCCCATACACTGATCAGATGATGACCTGTCTGTACACTCTGTACTATCACTATTCCCCATCCACTGATCAGACGATGACCTGTCTGTACACTCTGTACTATCACTATTCCCCATCCACTGATCAGACGATGACCTGTCTGTACACTCTGTACTATCACTATCCCCATACACTGATCAGACGATGACCTGTCTGTACACTCTGTACTATCACTATTCCCCATCCACTGATCAGACGATGACCTGTCTGTACACACTGTACTGTCACTATCCTCCATACACTGATCAGATGATGACCTGTCTGTACACTCTGTACTATCACTATCCCCATACACTGATCAGACGATGACCTGTCTGTACACACTGTACTGTCACTATCCCCAATACACTGATCAGACGATGACCTGTCTGTACACACTGTACCATCACTATTCCCCATCCACTGATCAGACGATGACCTGTCTGTACACACTGTACTGTCACTATCCTCCATACACTGATCAGACGATGACCTGTCTGTACACACTGTACTATCACTATCCCCCATACACTGATCAGACGATGACCTGTCTGTACACTCTGTACTATCACTATCCCCCATACACTGATCAGACGATGACCTGTCTGTACACACTGTACTATCACTATCCCCCATACACTGATCAGACGATGACCTGTCTGTACACTCTGTACTATCACTATCCCCAATACACTGATCAGACGATGACCTGTCTGTACACTCTGTACTATCACTATCCCCATACACTGATCAGACGATGACCTGTCTGTACGCACTGTACCGTCACTATCCCCCATCCACTGATCAGACGATGACCTGTCTGTACACACTGTACTATCACTATCCCCCATACACTGATCAGACGATGACCTGTCTGTACACACTGTACTATCACTATCCCCAATACACTGATCAGACGATGACCTGTCTGTACACTCTGTACTGTCACTATCCCCCATACACTGATCAGACGATGACCTGTCTGTACACTCTGTACTGTCACTATCCCCCATACACTGATCAGACGATGACCTGTCTGTACACTCTGTACTATCACTATCCCCCATACACTGATCAGACGATGACCTGTCTGTACACTCTGTACTATCACTATCCCCCATCCACTGATCAGACGATGACCTGTCTGTACACTCTGTACTGTCACTATCCCCCATACACTGATCAGACGATGACCTGTCTGTACGCACTGTACCGTCACTATCCCCCATACACTGATCAGACGATGACCTGTCTGTACACACTGTACCATCACTATCCCCCATACACTGATCAGACGATGACCTGTCTGTACACACTGTACTATCACTATCCCCATACACTGATCAGACGATGACCTGTCTGTACACTCTGTACCGTCACTATCCCCCATACACTGATCAGACGATGACCTGTCTGTACGCACTGTACCGTCACTATCCCCCATACACTGATCAGATGATGACCTGTCTGTACACTCTGTACTATCACTATCCCCCATACACTAATCAGACGATGACCTGTCTGTACACTCTGTACTATCACTATCCCCCATACACTGATCAGACGATGACCTGTCTGTACGCACTGTACCGTCACTATCCCCCATACACTGATCAGACGATGACCTGTCTGTACGCACTGTACCATCACTATCCCCCATACACTGATCAGACGATGACCTGTCTGTACACTCTGTACTATCACTATCCCCCATACACTGATCAGACGATGACCTGTCTCTACACTCTGTACTGTCACTATCCCCCATACACTGATCAGATGATGACCTGTCTGTACACACTGTACCGTCACTATCCCCATACACTGATCAGACGATGACCTGTCTGTACACTCTGTACTATCACTATCCCCCATACACTGATCAGACGATGACCTGTCTGTACACTCTGTACTATCACTATTCCCCATCCACTGATCAGACGATGACCTGTCTGTACACACTGTACTATCACTATCCCCATACACTGATCAGACGATGACCTGTCTGTACACTCTGTACCGTCACTATCCTCCATACACTGATCAGACGATGACCTGTCTGTACACACTGTACTGTCACTATCCCCATACACTGATCAGACGATGACCTGTCTGTACACACTGTACTATCACTATTCCCCATCCACTGATCAGACGATGACCTGTCTGTACACACTGTACTATCACTATCCCCATACACTGATCAGACGATGACCTGTCTGTACACTCTGTACTATCACTATTCCCCATCCACTGATCAGACGATGACCTGTCTGTACACACTGTACTATCACTATCCCCATACACTGATCAGACGATGACCTGTCTGTACACTCTGTACCGTCACTATCCTCCATACACTGATCAGACGATGACCTGTCTGTACACTCTGTACCGTCACTATCCCCATACACTGATCAGACGATGACCTGTCTGTACACACTGTACTATCACTATTCCCCATCCACTGATCAGACGATGACCTGTCTGTACACTCTGTACCGTCACTATCCTCCATACACTGATCAGATGATGACCTGTCTGTACACTCTGTACTGTCACTATCCCCCATACACTGATCAGATGATGACCTGTCTGTACACACTGTACCGTCACTATCCCCATACACTGATCAGATGATGACCTGTCTCTACACTCTGTACTGTCACTATCCCCATACACTGATCAGACGATGACCTGTCTGTACACTCTGTACCGTCACTATCCTCCATACACTGATCAGATGATGACCTGTCTCTACACTCTGTACTGTCACTATCCCCCATACACTGATCAGATGATGACCTGTCTGTACACACTGTACCGTCACTATCCCCATACACTGATCAGACGATGACCTGTCTGTACACACTGTACTATCACTATCCCCCATACACTGATCAGACGATGACCTGTCTGTACACTCTGTACTATCACTATCCCCCATACACTGATCAGACGATGACCTGTCTGTACACTCTGTACTATCACTATTCCCCATCCACTGATCAGACGATGACCTGTCTGTACACACTGTACTATCACTATCCCCATACACTGACCAGACGATGACCTGTCTGTACACTCTGTACCGTCACTATCCTCCATACACTGATCAGACGATGACCTGTCTGTACACACTGTACTGTCACTATCCTCCATACACTGATCAGACGATGACCTGTCTGTACACTCTGTACCGTCACTATCCTCCATACACTGATCAGACGATGACCTGTCTGTACACACTGTACTATCACTATTCCCCATCCACTGATCAGACGATGACCTGTCTGTACACTCTGTACCGTCACTATCCTCCATACACTGATCAGATGATGACCTGTCTGTACACTCTGTACTGTCACTATCCTCCATACACTGATCAGACGATGACCTGTCTGTACACTCTGTACCATCACTATCCCCCATACACTGATCAGACGATGACCTGTCTGTACACTCTGTACCATCACTATCCCCATACACTGATCAGACGATGACCTGTCTGTACACACTGTACTATCACTATCCTCCATACACTGATCAGACAATGACCTGTCTGTACACACTGTACTGTCTCTATCCCCATACACTGATCAGATGATGACCTGTCTGTACACTCTGTACTGTCACTATCCTCCATACACTGATCAGACGATGACCTGTCTGTACGCACTGTACTGTCACTATCCCCCATACACTGATCAGACGATGACCTGTCTGTACACACTGTACTGTCACTATCCCCATACACTGATCAGATGATGACCTGTCTGTACACTCTGTACCATCACTATCCCCCATACACTGATCAGACGATGACCTGTCTGTACACACTGTACCGTCACTATCCCCCATACACTGATCAGACAATGACCTGTCTGTACACACTGTACCGTCACTATCCCCCATACACTGATCAGACGATTACCTGTCTGTACACACTGTACCATCACTATCCCCCACACACTGATCAGACGATGACCTGTCTGTACACTCTGTACCATCACTATCCCCCATACACTGATCAGACGATGACCTGTCTGTACACTCTGTACTATCACTATCCCCATACACTGATCAGACGATGACCTGTCTGTACACACTGTACCGTCACTATCCCCCACACACTGATCAGACGATGACCTGTCTGTACACACTGTACTATCACTATCCCCATACACTGATCAGACGATGACCTGTCTGTACACACTGTACTATCACTATCCCCATACACTGATCAGACGATGACCTGTCTGTACACACTGTACCGTCACTATCCCCCATACACTGATCAGACGATGACCTGTCTGTACACTCTGTACCATCACTATCCCCCACACACTGATCAGACGATGACCTGTCTGTACACTCTGTACCATCACTATCCCCCATACACTGATCAGACGATGACCTGTCTGTACACACTGTACCATCACTATCCCCCACACACTGATCAGACGATGACCTGTCTGTACACTCTGTACCATCACTATCCCCCATACACTGATCAGACGATGACCTGTCTGTACACACTGTACCGTCACTATCCCCCATACACTGATCAGACGATGACCTGTCTGTACACACTGTACTATCACTATCCCCATACACTGATCAGACGATGACCTGTCTGTACACACTGTACTGTCACTATCCCCCATACACTGATGAGACGATGACCTGTCTCTACACCTTGTACCGTCACTATCCCCCATACACTGATCAGACGATGACCTGTCTGTACACACTGTACCGTCACTATCCCCATACACTGATCAGATGATGACCTGTCTGTACACACTGTACTATCACTATCCCCATACACTGATCAGACGATGACCTGTCTGTACACACTGTACCGTCACTATCCCCCATACACTGATCAGACG
This sequence comes from Dendrobates tinctorius, assembly GCF_039654945.1. Lineage (NCBI taxonomy): Eukaryota > Metazoa > Chordata > Amphibia > Anura > Dendrobatidae > Dendrobates > Dendrobates tinctorius. Next base: position 153,818 of record NW_027361862.1, on the reverse strand, counting down.
ATGACCTGTCTGTACACACTGTACCGTCACTATCCCCCATACACTGATCAGATGATGACCTGTCTCTACACTCTGTACTGTCACTATCCTCCATACACCGATCAGATGATGACCTGTCTGTACGCACTGTACCGTCACTATCCCCCATACACTGATCAGACGATGACCTGTCTGTACACTCTGTACCGTCACTATCCTCCATACACTGATCAGATGATGACCTGTCTCTACACTCTGTACTGTCACTATCCTCCATACACTGATCAGACGATGACCTGTCTGTACACACTGTACCATCACTATCCCCCATACACTGATCAGACGATGACCTGTCTGTACACACTGTACCGTCACTATCCTCCATACACTGATCAGATGATGACCTGTCTGTACACACTGTACCGTCACTATCCTCCATACACTGATCAGATGATGACCTGTCTGTACACACTGTACCGTCACTATCCCCCATACACTGATCAGACGATGACCTGTCTCTACACATTGTACCGTCACTATCCCCCATACACTGATCAGACGATGACCTGTCTGTACACACTGTACCGTCACTATCCACATACACTGATCAGACGATGACCTGTCTGTACACTCTGTACCGTCACTATCCCCCATACACTGATCAGACGATGACCTGTCTGTACACACTGTACCGTCACTATCCTCCATACACTGATCAGATGATGACCTGTCTGTACACACTGTACCGTCACTATCCTCCATACACTGATCAGATGATGACCTGTCTGTACACACTGTACCGTCACTATCCCCCATACACTGATCAGACGATGACCTGTCTCTACACATTGTACCGTCACTATCCCCCATACACTGATCAGACGATGACCTGTCTGTACACACTGTACCGTCACTATCCACATACACTGATCAGACGATGACCTGTCTGTACACTCTGTACTATCACTATCCCCCATACACTGATCAGACGATGACCTGTCTGTACACACTGTACCGTCACTATCCCCATACACTGATCAGACGATGACCTGTCTGTACACACTGTACTATCACTATCCTCCATACACTGATCAGATGATGACCTGTCTGTACACACTGTACCATCACTATCCCCATACACTGATCAGACGATGACCTGTCTGTACGCACTGTACCGTCACTATCCCCCATACACTGATCAGACGATGACCTGTCTGTACACACTGTACCGTCACTATCCCCATACACTGATCAGACGATGACCTGTCTGTACACTCTGTACCATCACTATCCTCCATACACTGATCAGATGATGACCTGTCTGTACACACTGTACCGTCACTATCCCCCATACACTGATCAGACGATGACCTGTCTGTACACACTGTACCGTCACTATCCCCCATACACTGATCAGATGATGACCTGTCTGTACACACTGTACCATCACTATCCTCCATACACTGATCAGATGATGACCTGTCTGTACACACTGTACCGTCACTATCCCCCATACACTGATCAGACGATGACCTGTCTGTACGCACTGTACCGTCACTATCCCCATACACTGATCAGACGATGACCTGTCTGTACACACTGTACCGTCACTATCCCCCATACACTGATCAGACGATGACCTGTCTGTACACTCTGTACCATCACTATCCTCCATACACTGATCAGACGATGACCTGTCTGTACGCACTGTACCGTCACTATCCTCCATACACTGATCAGACGATGACCTGTCTGTACACACTGTACCATCATTATCCCCCATACACTGATCAGACGATGACCTGTCTGTACACACTGTACCATCATTATCCCCATACACTGATCAGACGATGACCTGTCTGTACACTCTGTACTATCACTATCCCCCATACACTGATCAGACGATGACCTGTCTGTACACACTGTACCGTCACTATCCTCCATACACTGATCAGACGATGACCTGTCTGTACACTCTGTACCGTCACTATCCCCATACACTGATCAGACGATGACCTGTCTGTACACACTGTACTATCACTATCCCCCATACACTGATCAGACGATGACCTGTCTGTACACTCTGTACCGTCACTATCCTCCATACACTGATCAGACGATGACCTGTCTGTACACTCTGTACCGTCACTATCCCCATACACTGATCAGACGATGACCTGTCTGTACATACTGTACTATCACTATCCCCCATACACTGATCAGATGATGACCTGTCTGTACACTCTGTACTATCACTATCCCCCATACACTGATCAGACGATGACCTGTCTGTACACTCTGTACCGTCACTATCCTCCATACACTGATCAGACGATGACCTGTCTGTACACTCTGTACCGTCACTATCCCCCATACACTGATCAGACGATGACCTGTCTGTACACACTGTACTATCACTATCCCCCATACACTGATCAGACGATGACCTGTCTGTACACACTGTACCATCACTATCCCCATACACTGATCAGACGATGACCTGTCTGTACACACTGTACCATCACTATCCCCATACACTGATCAGACGATGACCTGTCTGTACACACTGTACCGTCACTATCCCCCATACACTGATCAGACGATGACCTGTCTGTACACTCTGTACCGTCACTATCCCCCATACACTGATCAGACGATGACCTGTCTGTACACTCTGTACCGTCACTATCCCCCATACACTGATCAGACGATGACCTGTCTGTTCACTCTGTACCGTCACTATCCCCCATACACTGATCAGACGATGACCTGTCTGTACACACTGTACTATCACTATCCCCATACACTGATCAGACGATGACCTGTCTGTACACACTGTACCATCACTATCCCCATACACTGATCAGACGATGACCTGTCTGTACACACTGTACCGTCACTATCCCCCATACACTGATCAGACGATGACCTGTCTGTACACACTGTACCATCACTATCCCCATACACTGATCAGACGATGACCTGTCTGTACACTCTGTACTATCACTATCCCCCATACACTGATCAGACGATGACCTGTCTGTACACTCTGTACTATCATTATCCTCCATACACTGATCAGACGATGACCTGTCTGTACACTCTGTACCGTCACTATCCCCATACACTGATCAGACGATGACCTGTCTGTACACACTGTACCGTCACTATCCCCCATACACTGATCAGACGATGACCTGTCTGTACACTCTGTACTATCACTATCCCCCATACACTGATCAGACGATGACCTGTCTGTACACTCTGTACCGTCACTATCCCCCATACACTGATCAGACGATGACCTGTCTGTACACTCTGTACCGTCACTATCCCCCATACACTGATCAGACGATGACCTGTCTGTACACTCTGTACCGTCACTATCCCCCATACACTGATCAGACGATGACCTGTCTGTACACTCTGTACCGTCACTATCCCCCATACACTGATCAGATGATGACCTGTCTGTACACACTGTACCGTCACTATCCCCATACACTGATCAGACGATGACCTGTCTGTACACACTGTACCGTCACTATCCCCATACACTGATCAGACGATGACCTGTCTGTACACACTGTACCGTCACTATCCCCATACACTGATCAGACGATGACCTGTCTGTACACTCTGTACCATCACTATCCCCCATACACTGATCAGACGATGACCTGTCTGTACACTCTGTACTATCATTATCCTCCATACACTGATCAGACGATGACCTGTCTGTACACTCTGTACTATCATTATCCTCCATACACTGATCAGACGATGACCTGTCTGTACACACTGTACCGTCACTATCCCCCATACACTGATCAGACGATGACCTGTCTGTACACACTGTACCATCACTATCCCCATACACTGATCAGACGATGACCTGTCTGTACACTCTGTACTATCACTATCCCCCATACACTGATCAGACGATGACCTGTCTGTACACTCTGTACTATCATTATCCTCCATACACTGATCAGACGATGACCTGTCTGTACACTCTGTACCGTCACTATCCCCATACACTGATCAGACGATGACCTGTCTGTACACACTGTACCGTCACTATCCCCCATACACTGATCAGACGATGACCTGTCTGTACACTCTGTACTATCACTATCCCCCATACACTGATCAGACGATGACCTGTCTGTACACTCTGTACTATCACTATTCCCCATCCACTGATCAGATGATGACCTGTCTGTACACACTGTACCGTCACTATCCCCCATACACTGATCAGACGATGACCTGTCTGTACACTCTGTACTGTCACTATCCCCCATACACTGATCAGACGATGACCTGTCTGTACACACTGTACCGTCACTATCCCCCATACACTGATCAGACGATGACCTGTCTGTACACTCTGTACTGTCACTATCCCCCATACACTGATCAGACGATGACCTGTCTCTACACTCTGTACTGTCACTATCCCCCATACACTGATCAGACGATGACCTGTCTGTACACTCTGTACCGTCACTATCCCCATACACTGATCAGACGATGACCTGTCTGTACACTCTGTACCATCACTATCCTCCATACACTGATCAGATGATGACCTGTCTGTACACACTGTACTATCACTATCCCCCATACACTGATCAGACGATGACCTGTCTGTACACACTGTACTGTCACTATCCCCCATACACTGATCAGACGATGACCTGTCTGTACACACTGTACCGTCACTATCCCCATACACTGATCAGACGATGACCTGTTTGTACACACTGTACCGTCACTATCCCCATACACTGATCAGACGATGACCTGTCTGTACGCACTGTACCGTCACTATCAACCATACACTGATCAGACGATGACCTGTTTGTACACACTGTACCGTCACTATCCCCATACACTGATCAGACGATGACCTGTCTGTACGCACTGTACCGTCACATTCCCCATACACTGATCAGACGATGACCTGTCTGTACACACTGTACTGTCACTATCCCCATACACTGATCAGACGATGACCTGTTTGTACACACTGTACCGTCACTATCCCCATACACTGATCAGACGATGACCTGTCTGTACGCACTGTACCGTCACTATCAACCATACACTGATCAGACGATGACCTGTTTGTACACACTGTACCGTCACTATCCCCATACACTGATCAGACGATGACCTGTCTGTACGCACTGTACCGTCACATTCCCCATACACTGATCAGACGATGACCTGTCTGTACACACTGTACCATCACTATCCCCCATACACTGATCAGACGATGACCTGTCTGTACACTCTGTACCGTCACTATCCTCCATACACTGATTAGATGATGACCTGTCTGTACACACTGTACCGTCACTATCCCCATACACTGATCAGACGATGACCTGTCTGTACACACTGTACCGTCACTATCCTCCATACACTGATCAGACGATGACCTGTCTGTACACACTGTACCGTCACTATCCCCCATACACTGATCAGACGATGACCTGTCTGTACACACTGTACCGTCACTATCCCCCATACACTGATCAGACGATGACTTGTCTGTACACTCTATACCGTCACTATCCTCCATACACTGATCAGATGATGACCTGTCTGTACACACTGTACCGTCACTATCCCCCATACACTGATCAGACGATGACCTGTCTCTACACATTGTACCGTCACTATCCCCCATACACTGATCAGACGATGACCTGTCTGTACACACTGTACCGTCACTATCCCCCATACACTGATCAGATGATGACCTGTCTGTACACACTGTACTATCACTATCCCCCATACACTGATCAGACGATGACCTGTCTGTACACTCTGTACCGTCACTATCCCCATACACTGATCAGACGATGACCTGTCTGTACACTCTGTACCATCACTATCCCCCATACACTGATCAGACGATGACCTGTCTGTACACACTGTACCGTCACTATCCCCATACACTGATCAGACGATGACCTGTCTGTACACTCTGTACCATCACTATCCTCCATACACTGATCAGATGATGACCTGTCTGTACACACTGTACCGTCACTATCCCCCATACACTGATCAGACGATGACCTGTCTGTACACTCTGTACCATCAATATCCCCCATACACTGATCAGACGATGACCTGTCTGTACGCACTGTACCATCACTATCCCCCATACACTGATCAGACGATGACCTGTCTGTACACACTGTACCGTCACTATCCCCATACACTGATCAGACGATGACCTGTCTGTACACTCTGTACTATCACTATCCCCCATACACTGATCAGACGATGACCTGTCTGTACACACTGTACCGTCACTATCCCCATACACTGATCAGACGATGACCTGTCTGTACACACTGTACCATCACTATCCTCCATACACTGATCAGACGATGACCTGTCTGTACACACTGTACCGTCACTATCCCCATACACTGATCAGACGATGACCTGTCTGTACACTCTGTACTATCACTATCCCCCATACACTGATCAGACGATGACCTGTCTGTACACACTGTACCATCACTATCCTCCATACACTGATCAGATGATGACCTGTCTGTACACACTGTACCGTCACTATCCCCATACACTGATCAGACGATGACCTGTCTGTACACTCTGTACCGTCACTATCCCCATACACTGATCAGACGATGACCTGTCTGTACACACTGTACCGTCACTATCCCCATACACTGATCAGACGATGACCTGTCTGTACACTCTGTACTATCACTATCCCCCATACACTGATCAGACGATGACCTGTCTGTACACACTGTACCGTCACTATCCCCATACACTGATCAGACGATGACCTGTCTGTACACACTGTACCATCACTATCCTCCATACACTGATCAGACGATGACCTGTCTGTACACACTGTACCGTCACTATCCCCATACACTGATCAGACGATGACCTGTCTGTACACACTGTACCATCACTATCCCCCATACACTGATCAGACGATGACCTGTCTGTACACACTGTACCATCACTATCCTCCATACACTGATCAGATGATGACCTGTCTGTACACACTGTACCGTCACTATCCCCATACACTGATCAGACGATGACCTGTCTGTACACACTGTACTATCACTATCCTCCATACACTGATCAGATGATGACCTGTCTGTACACACTGTACTATCACTATCCTCCATACACTGATCAGACGATGACCTGTCTGTACACACTGTACTATCACTATCCTCCATACACTGATCAGACGATGACCTGTCTGTACACACTGTACCATCACTATCCCCCATACACTGATCAGATGATGACCTGTCTGTACACACTGTACCGTCACTATCCCCATACACTGATCAGATGATGACCTGTCTGTACACACTGTACTATCACTATCCTCCATACACTGATCAGACGATGACCTGTCTGTACACACTGTACTATCACTATCCTCCATACACTGATCAGACGATGACCTGTCTGTACACACTGTACCATCACTATCCCCCATACACTGATCAGATGATGACCTGTCTGTACACACTGTACCGTCACTATCCTCCATACACTGATCAGATGATGACCTGTCTGTACACACTGTACTATCACTATCCTCCATACACTGATCAGACGATGACCTGTCTGTACACACTGTACTATCACTATCCTCCATACACTGATCAGACGATGACCTGTCTGTACACACTGTACCATCACTATCCTCCATACACTGATCAGATGATGACCTGTCTGTACACACTGTACCGTCACTATCCCCATACACTGATCAGACGATGACCTGTCTGTACACACTGTACTATCACTATCCTCCATACACTGATCAGATGATGACCTGTCTGTACACACTGTACTATCACTATCCTCCATACACTGATCAGACGATGACCTGTCTGTACACACTGTACTATCACTATCCTCCATACACTGATCAGATGATGACCTGTCTGTACACACTGTACCGTCACTATCCCCATACACTGATCAGACGATGACCTGTCTGTACACACTGTACTATCACTATCCTCCATACACTGATCAGATGATGACCTGTCTGTACACACTGTACCGTCACTATCCCCATACACTGATCAGACGATGACCTGTCTGTACACTCTGTACTATCACTATCCCCCATACACTGATCAGACGATGACCTGTCTGTACACACTGTACCGTCACTATCCCCATACACTGATCAGACGATGACCTGTCTGTACACACTGTACTATCACTATCCTCCATACACTGATCAGATGATGACCTGTCTGTACACACTGTACCGTCACTATCCCCATACACTGATCAGACGATGACCTGTCTGTACGCACTGTACCGTCACTATCCCCCATACACTGATCAGACGATGACCTGTCTGTACACACTGTACCGTCACTATCCCCATACACTGATCAGACGATGACCTGTCTGTACACTCTGTACCATCACTATCCCCCATACACTGATCAGATGATGACCTGTCTGTACACACTGTACCGTCACTATCCCCATACACTGATCAGACGATGACCTGTCTGTACACACTGTACCGTCACTATCCCCATACACTGATCAGACGATGACCTGTCTGTACACACTGTACCATCACTATCCCCCATACACTGATCAGACGATGACCTGTCTGTACACACTGTACCGTCACTATCCCCATACACTGATCAGACGATGACCTGTCTGTACACACTGTACCGTCACTATCCCCATACACTGATCAGACGATGACCTGTCTGTACACACTGTACCGTCACTATCCCCCATACACTGATCAGACGATGACCTGTCTGTACACACTGTACCATCATTATCCCCCATACACTGATCAGACGATGACCTGTCTGTACGCACTGTACCATCATTATCCCCATACACTGATCAGACGATGACCTGTCTGTACACTCTGTACTATCACTATCCCCCATACACTGATCAGACGATGACCTGTCTGTACACACTGTACCGTCACTATCCTCCATACACTGATCAGACGATGACCTGTCTGTACACTCTGTACCGTCACTATCCCCATACACTGATCAGACGATGACCTGTCTGTACACACTGTACTATCACTATCCCCCATACACTGATCAGACGATGACCTGTCTGTACACACTGTACTATCACTATCCCCATACACTGATCAGACGATGACCTGTCTGTACACTCTGTACTATCACTATCCCCCATACACTGATCAGACGATGACCTGTCTGTACACTCTGTACCGTCACTATCCTCCATACACTGATCAGACGATGACCTGTCTGTACACTCTGTACCGTCACTATCCCCATACACTGATCAGACGATGACCTGTCTGTACATACTGTACTATCACTATCCCCCATACACTGATCAGACGATGACCTGTCTGTACACTCTGTACCGTCACTATCCCCCATACACTGATCAGACGATGACCTGTCTGTACACACTGTACTATCACTATCCCCCATACACTGATCAGACGATGACCTGTCTGTACACACTGTACCATCACTATCCCCATACACTGATCAGACGATGACCTGTCTGTACACTCTGTACCGTCACTATCCCCATACACTGATCAGACGATGACCTGTCTGTACGCACTGTACCATCACTATCCCCCATACACTGATCAGACGATGACCTGTCTGTACACTCTGTACCGTCACTATCCCCCATACACTGATCAGACGATGACCTGTCTGTACACACTGTACTATCACTATCCCCCATACACTGATCAGACGATGACCTGTCTGTACACACTGTACCATCACTATCCCCATACACTGATCAGACGATGACCTGTCTGTACACTCTGTACCGTCACTATCCCCATACACTGATCAGACGATGACCTGTCTGTACACACTGTACCATCACTATCCCCCATACACTGATCAGACGATGACCTGTCTGTACACTCTGTACCGTCACTATCCCCCATACACTGATCAGACGATGACCTGTCTGTACACTCTGTACCGTCACTATCCCCCATACACTGATCAGATGATGACCTGTCTGTACACACTGTACCGTCACTATCCCCATACACTGATCAGACGATGACCTGTCTGTACACACTGTACCGTCACTATCCCCATACACTGATCAGACGATGACCTGTCTGTACACTCTGTACTGTCACTATCCCCCATACACTGATCAGACGATGACCTGTCTGTACACTCTGTACCGTCACTATCCCCCATACACTGATCAGACGATGACCTGTCTGTACACACTGTACTGTCACTATCCCCCATACACTGATCAGACGATGACCTGTCTGTACACTCTGTACCGTCACTATCCCCATACACTGATCAGACGATGACCTGTCTGTACACTCTGTACCGTCACTATCCTCCATACACTGATTAGATGATGACCTGTCTGTACACACTGTACCATCACTATCCCCATACACTGATCAGACGATGACCTGTCTGTACACTCTGTACTGTCACTATCCCCCATACACTGATCAGACGATGACCTGTCTGTACACTCTGTACCGTCACTATCCCCCATACACTGATCAGACGATGACCTGTCTGTACACTCTGTACTGTCACTATCCCCCATACACTGATCAGACGATGACCTGTCTGTACACTCTGTACTATCACTATCCCCCATACACTGATCAGATGATGACCTGTCTGTACACACTGTACCGTCACTATCCCCATACACTGATCAGACGATGACCTGTCTGTACACACTGTACCGTCACTATCCCCCATACACTGATCAGACGATGACCTGTCTGTACACTCTGATCAGTGTATGGGGATAGTGATGGTACAGAGTGTACAGACAGGTCATCGTCTGATCAGTGTATGGGGGATAGTGACGGTACAGAGTGTACAGACAGGTCATCGTCTGATCAGTGTATGGGGGATAGTGATAGTACAGAGTGTACAGACAGGTCATCGTCTGATCAGTGTATGGGGATAGTGATGGTACAGACGATGACCTGTCTGTACACTCTGTACTATCACTATCCCCCATACACTGATCAGACGATGACCTGTCTGTACACTCTGTACTATCACTATCCTCCATACACTGATCAGACGATGACCTGTCTGTACACTCTGTACCATCACTATCCCCCATACACTGATCAGACGATGACCTGTCTGTACACTCTGTACCGTCACTATCCCCATACACTGATCAGACGATGACCTGTCTGTACACACTGTACCGTCACTATCCCCCATACACTGATCAGACGATGACCTGTCTGTACACTCTGTACCATCACTATCCCCATACACTGATCAGACGATGACCTGTCTGTACACTCTGTACTATCACTATCCCCCATACACTGATCAGACGATGACCTGTCTGTACACTCTGTACTATCACTATTCCCCATCCACTGATCAGACGATGACCTGTCTCTACACTCTGTACTGTCACTATCCCCCATACACTGATCAGACGATGACCTGTCTGTACACACTGTACCGTCACTATCCCCCATACACTGATCAGACGATGACCTGTCTGTACACTCTGTACTATCACTATCCCCCATACACTGATCAGACGATGACCTGTCTGTACACTCTGTACTATCACTATTCCCCATACACTGATCAGACGATGACCTGTCTGTACACTCTGTACTATCACTATCCCCCATACACTGATCAGACGATGACCTGTCTGTACACTCTGTACTATCACTATCCCCCATACACTGATCAGACGATGACCTGTCTGTACACTCTGTACCGTCACTATCCCCCATACACTGATCAGACGATGACCTGTCTGTACACTCTGTACCGTCACTATCCCCCATACACTGATCAGACGATGACCTGTCTGTACACACTGTACCATCACTATCCCCCATACACTGATCAGACGATGACCTGTCTGTACACACTGTACCGTCACTATCCCCCATACACTAATCAGACGATGACCTGTCTGTACACACTGTACTGTCACTATCCCCCATACACTGATCAGACGATGACCTGTCTGTACACACTGTACCGTCACTATCCCCCATACACTGATCAGACGATGACCTGTCTGTACACACTGTACCATCACTATCCCCATACACTGATCAGACGATGACCTGTCTGTACACTCTGTACTATCACTATCCCCCATACACTGATCAGACGATGACCTGTCTGTACACTCTGTACCGTCACTATCCCCCATCCACTGATCAGACGATGACCTGTCTCTACACTCTGTACTGTCACTATCCCCCATACACTGATCAGACGATGACCTGTCTGTACACACTGTACCGTCACTATCCCCCATACACTGATCAGACGATGACCTGTCTCTACACTCTGTACTGTCACTATCCCCCATACACTGATCAGACGATGACCTGTCTGTACACACTGTACTGTCACTATCCCCCATACACTGATCAGACGATGACCTGTCTCTACACTCTGTACTGTCACTATCCCCCATACACTGATCAGACGATGACCTGTCTGTACACTCTGTACTATCACTATCCCCCATACACTGATCAGACGATGACCTGTCTGTACACTCTGTACCGTCACTATCCCCCATACACTGATCAGACGATGACCTGTCTGTACACACTGTACTGTCACTATCCCCCATACACTGATCAGACGATGACCTGTCTCTACACTCTGTACTGTCACTATCCCCCATACACTGATCAGACGATGACCTGTCTGTACACTCTGTACTATCACTATCCCCCATACACTGATCAGACGATGACCTGTCTGTACACTCTGTACCGTCACTATCCCCCATACACTGATCAGATGATGACCTGTCTGTACACACTGTACTATCACTATCCCCCATACACTGATCAGATGATGACCTGTCTGTACACACTGTACTGTCACTATCCCCCATACACTGATCAGACGATGACCTGTCTCTACACTCTGTACTGTCACTATCCCCCATACACTGATCAGACGATGACCTGTCTGTACACTCTGTACTATCACTATCCCCCATACACTGATCAGACGATGACCTGTCTGTACACTCTGTACCGTCACTATCCCCCATACACTGATCAGATGATGACCTGTCTGTACACACTGTACCATCACTATCCCCCATACACTGATCAGACGATGACCTGTCTGTACACACTGTACCATCACTATCCCCCATACACTGATCAGACGATGACCTGTCTGTACACACTGTACCGTCACTATCCCCCATACACTAATCAGACGATGACCTGTCTGTACACACTGTACTGTCACTATCCCCCATACACTGATCAGACGATGACCTGTCTGTACACACTGTACCGTCACTATCCCCCATACACTGATCAGACGATGACCTGTCTGTACACTCTGTACTATCACTATTCCCCATCCACTGATCAGACGATGACCTGTCTCTACACTCTGTACTGTCACTATCCCCCATACACTGATCAGACGATGACCTGTCTGTACACACTGTACCGTCACTATCCCCCATACACTGATCAGACGATGACCTGTCTCTACACTCTGTACTGTCACTATCCCCCATACACTGATCAGACGATGACCTGTCTGTACACTCTGTACTATCACTATTCCCCATCCACTGATCAGACGATGACCTGTCTCTACACTCTGTACTGTCACTATCCCCCATACACTGATCAGACGATGACCTGTCTGTACACACTGTACCGTCACTATCCCCCATACACTGATCAGACGATGACCTGTCTGTACACACTGTACTGTCACTATCCCCCATACACTGATCAGACGATGACCTGTCTCTACACTCTGTACTGTCACTATCCCCATACACTGATCAGACGATGACCTGTCTGTACACTCTGTACCATCACTATCCTCCATACACTGATCAGACGATGACCTGTCTGTACACTCTGTACCATCACTATCCTCCATACACTGATCAGACGATGACCTGTCTCTACACTCTGTACCGTCACTATCCCCCATACACTGATCAGACGATGACCTGTCTGTACACACTGTACCATCACTATCCCCCATACACTGATCAGACGATGACCTGTCTGTACACACTGTACCATCACTATCCCCCATACACTGATCAGACGATGACCTGTCTGTACACTCTGTACCATCACTATCCTCCATACACTGATCAGACGATGACCTGTCTGTACACACTGTACCATCACTATCCCCCATACACTGATCAGACGATGACCTGTCTGTACACACTGTACCATCACTATCCCCCATACACTGATCAGACGATGACCTGTCTGTACACTCTGTACCATCACTATCCTCCATACACTGATCAGACGATGACCTGTCTGTACACTCTGTACCATCACTATCCTCCATACACTGATCAGACGATGACCTGTCTCTACACTCTGTACCGTCACTATCCCCCATACACTGATCAGACGATGACCTGTCTGTACACACTGTACCATCACTATCCCCCATACACTGATCAGACGATGACCTGTCTGTACACACTGTACTATCACTATCCCCCATACACTGATCAGACGATGACCTGTCTGTACACTCTGTACCATCACTATCCTCCATACACTGATCAGACGATGACCTGTCTCTACACTCTGTACCGTCACTATCCCCCATACACTGATCAGATGATGACCTGTCTGTACACACTGTACCGTCACTATCCCCATACACTGATCAGACGATGACCTGTCTGTACACACTGTACTGTCACTATCCCCCATACACTGATCAGATGATGACCTGTCTGTACACACTGTACTGTCACTATCCCCCATACACTGATCAGATGATGACCTGTCTGTACACACTGTACCGTCACTATCCCCCATACACTGATCAGATGATGACCTGTCTGTACACACTGTACCGTCACTATCCCCATACACTGATCAGACGATGACCTGTCTGTACACTCTGTACCATCACTATCCTCCATACACTGATCAGACGATGACCTGTCTCTACACTCTGTACTGTCACTATCCCCCATACACTGATCAGACGATGACCTGTCTGTACACACTGTACCGTCACTATCCCCCATACACTGATCAGATGATGACCTGTCTGTACACACTGTACCGTCACTATCCCCATACACTGATCAGACGATGACCTGTCTCTACACTCTGTACTGTCACTATCCCCATACACTGATCAGACGATGACCTGTCTGTACACACTGTACCATCACTATCCCCCATACACTGATCAGACGATGACCTGTCTGTACACTCTGTACCATCACTATCCTCCATACACTGATCAGACGATGACCTGTCTCTACACTCTGTACCGTCACTATCCCCATACACTGATCAGACGATGACCTGTCTGTACACACTGTACTATCACTATCCCCCATACACTGATCAGACGATGACCTGTCTGTACACACTGTACTATCACTATCCCCCATACACTGATCAGACGATGACCTGTCTGTACGCACTGTACTATCACTATCCCCCATACACTGATCAGACGATGACCTGTCTGTACACTCTGTACTGTCACTATCCCCATCCACTGATCAGACGATGACCTGTCTGTACACACTGTACTGTCACTATCCCCATACACTGATCAGACGATGACCTGTCTGTACACACTGTACTATCACTATCCCCCATACACTGATCAGATGATGACCTGTCTGTACACTCTGTACTGTCACTATCCCCATCCACTGATCAGACGATGACCTGTCTGTACACACTGTACTGTCACTATCCCCATACACTGATCAGACGATGACCTGTCTGTACACACTGTACTATCACTATCCCCAATACACTGATCAGACGATGACCTGTCTGTACGCACTGTACTATCACTATCCCCCATACACTGATCAGATGATGACCTGTCTGTACACTCTGTACTATCACTATCCCCATACACTGATCAGACGATGACCTGTCTGTACACTCTGTACTATCACTATCCCCATACACTGATCAGACGATGACCTGTCTGTACACTCTGTACTATCACTATTCCCCATCCACTGATCAGACGATGACCTGTCTGTACACACTGTACTGTCACTATCCTCCATACACTGATCAGATGATGACCTGTCTGTACACTCTGTACTATCACTATCCCCATACACTGATCAGACGATGACCTGTCTGTACACACTGTACCGTCACTATCCCCCATACACTGATCAGACGATGACCTGTCTGTACACACTGTACCATCACTATTCCCCATCCACTGATCAGACGATGACCTGTCTGTACACACTGTACTGTCACTATCCTCCATACACTGATCAGACGATGACCTGTCTGTACACACTGTACTATCACTATCCCCCATACACTGATCAGACGATGACCTGTCTGTACACTCTGTACTATCACTATCCCCCATACACTGATCAGACGATGACCTGTCTGTACACTCTGTACTATCACTATCCCCAATACACTGATCAGACGATGACCTGTCTGTACACTCTGTACCGTCACTATCCCCCATCCACTGATCAGACGATGACCTGTCTGTACACACTGTACTGTCACTATCCCCCATACACTGATCAGACGATGACCTGTCTGTACACACTGTACCATCACTATCCCCCATACACTGATCAGACGATGACCTGTCTGTACACACTGTACTGTCACTATCCCCCATACACTGATCAGACGATGACCTGTCTGTACGCACTGTACCGTCACTATCCCCATACACTGATCAGACGATGACCTGTCTGTACACTCTGTACCGTCACTATCCCCCATACACTGATCAGACGATGACCTGTCTGTACACACTGTACCATCACTATCCCCCATACACTGATCAGACGATGACCTGTCTGTACACACTGTACTATCACTATCCCCCATACACTAATCAGACGATGACCTGTCTGTACACTCTGTACTATCACTATCCCCCATACACTGATCAGACGATGACCTGTCTGTACGCACTGTACCGTCACTATCCCCCATACACTGATCAGACGATGACCTGTCTGTACGCACTGTACCATCACTATCCCCCATACACTGATCAGACGATGACCTGTCTGTACACTCTGTACTATCACTATCCCCCATACACTGATCAGACGATGACCTGTCTCTACACTCTGTACTGTCACTATCCCCCATACACTGATCAGATGATGACCTGTCTGTACACACTGTACCGTCACTATCCCCATACACTGATCAGACGATGACCTGTCTGTACACACTGTACCGTCACTATCCTCCATACAATGATCAGACGATGACCTGTCTGTACACACTGTACCGTCACTATCCCCCATACACTGATCAGACGATGACCTGTCTGTACACACTGTACCGTCACTATCCCCCATACACTGATCAGACGATGACCTGTCTCTACACCTTGTACCGTCACTATCCCCCATACACTGATCAGACGATGACCTGTCTGTACACACTGTACCGTCACTATCCCCATACACTGATCAGATGATGACCTGTCTGTACACACTGTACTATCACTATCCCCATACACTGATCAGACGATGACCTGTCTGTACACACTGTACCGTCACTATCCCCCATACACTGATCAGACGATGACCTGTCTGTACACACTGTACCGTCACTATCCCCATACACTGATCAGATGATGACCTGTCTGTACACACTGTACTATCACTATCCCCATACACTGATCAGACGATGACCTGTCTGTACACACTGTACCATCACTATCCCCATACACTGATCAGATGATGACCTGTCTGTACACGCTGTACTGTCACTATCCTCCATACACCGATCAGATGATGACCTGTCTGTACGCACTGTACCGTCACTATCCCCCATACACTGATCAGACGATGACCTGTCTGTACACTCTGTACTATCACTATCCCCCATACACTGATCAGACGATGACCTGTCTGTACACTCTGTACCGTCACTATCCTCCATACACTGATCAGATGATGACCTGTCTCTACACTCTGTACTGTCACTATCCTCCATACACTGATCAGACGATGACCTGTCTGTACACACTGTACCATCACTATCCCCCATACACTGATCAGACGATGACCTGTCTGTACACTCTGTACCGTCACTATCCTCCATACACTGATCAGATGATGACCTGTCTGTACACACTGTACCATCACTATCCCCCATACACTGATCAGACGATGACCTGTCTGTACACACTGTACCGTCACTATCCCCCATACACTGATCAGACGATGACCTGTCTCTACACATTGTACCGTCACTATCCCCCATACACTGATCAGACGATGACCTGTCTGTACACTCTGTACCGTACCGTCACTATCCCCATACACTGATCAGACGATGACCTGTCTGTACACTCTGTACCATCACTATCCTCCATACACTGATCAGATGATGACCTGTCTGTACACACTGTACCGTCACTATCCCCCATACACTGATCAGACGATGACCTGTCTGTACACTCTGTACCATCAATATCCCCCATACACTGATCAGACGATGACCTGTCTGTACGCACTGTACCATCACTATCCCCCATACACTGATCAGACGATGACCTGTCTGTACACACTGTACCGTCACTATCCCCATACACTGATCAGACGATGACCTGTCTGTACACTCTGTACCATCAATATCCCCCATACACTGATCAGACGATGACCTGTCTGTACACTCTGTACTATCACTATCCCCCATACACTGATCAGACGATGACCTGTCTGTACACACTGTACCGTCACTATCCCCATACACTGATCAGACGATGACCTGTCTGTACACACTGTACCATCACTATCCTCCATACACTGATCAGACGATGACCTGTCTGTACACACTGTACCGTCACTATCCCCATACACTGATCAGACGATGACCTGTCTGTACACTCTGTACTATCACTATCCCCCATACACTGATCAGACGATGACCTGTCTGTACACACTGTACTATCACTATCCTCCATACACTGATCAGATGATGACCTGTCTGTACACACTGTACCGTCACTATCCCCATACACTGATCAGACGATGACCTGTCTGTACACACTGTACTATCACTATCCTCCATACACTGATCAGATGATGACCTGTCAGTACACACTGTACCGTCACTATCCCCATACACTGATCAGACGATGACCTGTCTGTACACTCTGTACTATCACTATCCCCCATACACTGATCAGACGATGACCTGTCTGTACACACTGTACCGTCACTATCCCCATACACTGATCAGACGATGACCTGTCTGTACACACTGTACTATCACTATCCTCCATACACTGATCAGATGATGACCTGTCTGTACACACTGTACCGTCACTATCCCCATACACTGATCAGACGATGACCTGTCTGTACGCACTGTACCGTCACTATCCCCCATACACTGATCAGACGATGACCTGTCTGTACACACTGTACCGTCACTATCCCCATACACTGATCAGACGATGACCTGTCTGTACACTCTGTACCATCACTATCCCCCATACACTGATCAGATGATGACCTGTCTGTACACACTGTACCGTCACTATCCCCATACACTGATCAGACGATGACCTGTCTGTACACACTGTACCGTCACTATCCCCATACACTGATCAGACGATGACCTGTCTGTACACACTGTACCATCACTATCCCCCATACACTGATCAGACGATGACCTGTCTGTACACACTGTACTGTCACTATCCCCATACACTGATCAGACGATGACCTGTCTGTACGCACTGTACCGTCACTATCCCCATACACTGATCAGACGATGACCTGTCTGTACGCACTGTACCGTCACTATCCCCATACACTGATCAGACGATGACCTGTCTGTACGCACTGTACCGTCACTATCCCCATACACTGATCAGACGATGACCTGTCTGTACACTCTGTACCATCACTATCCCCCATACACTGATCAGATGATGACCTGTCTGTACACACTGTACCGTCACTATCCCCATACACTGATCAGACGATGACCTGTCTGTACACACTGTACCGTCACTATCCCCATACACTGATCAGACGATGACCTGTCTGTACACACTGTACCATCACTATCCCCCATACACTGATCAGACGATGACCTGTCTGTACACACTGTACTGTCACTATCCCCATACACTGATCAGACGATGACCTGTCTGTACGCACTGTACCGTCACTATCCCCATACACTGATCAGACGATGACCTGTCTGTACGCACTGTACCGTCACTATCCCCATACACTGATCAGACGATGACCTGTCTGTACACTCTGTACCATCACTATCCTCCATACACTGATCAGACGATGACCTGTCTGTACGCACTGTACTGTCACTATCCCCATACACTGATCAGACGATGACCTGTCTGTACACTCTGTACTATCACTATCCCCCATACACTGATCAGACGATGACCTGTCTGTACACACTGTACCGTCACTATCCCCATACACTGATCAGACGATGACCTGTCTGTACACACTGTACTATCACTATCCTCCATACACTGATCAGATGATGACCTGTCTGTACACACTGTACCGTCACTATCCCCATACACTGATCAGACGATGACCTGTCTGTACGCACTGTACCGTCACTATCCCCCATACACTGATCAGACGATGACCTGTCTGTACACACTGTACCGTCACTATCCCCATACACTGATCAGACGATGACCTGTCTGTACACTCTGTACCATCACTATCCCCCATACACTGATCAGATGATGACCTGTCTGTACACACTGTACCGTCACTATCCCCATACACTGATCAGACGATGACCTGTCTGTACACACTGTACCGTCACTATCCCCATACACTGATCAGACGATGACCTGTCTGTACACACTGTACCATCACTATCCCCCATACACTGATCAGACGATGACCTGTCTGTACACACTGTACTGTCACTATCCCCATACACTGATCAGACGATGACCTGTCTGTACGCACTGTACCGTCACTATCCCCATACACTGATCAGACGATGACCTGTCTGTACGCACTGTACCGTCACTATCCCCATACACTGATCAGACGATGACCTGTCTGTACGCACTGTACCGTCACTATCCCCATACACTGATCAGACGATGACCTGTCTGTACACTCTGTACCATCACTATCCCCCATACACTGATCAGATGATGACCTGTCTGTACACACTGTACCGTCACTATCCCCATACACTGATCAGACGATGACCTGTCTGTACACACTGTACCGTCACTATCCCCATACACTGATCAGACGATGACCTGTCTGTACACACTGTACCATCACTATCCCCCATACACTGATCAGACGATGACCTGTCTGTACACACTGTACTGTCACTATCCCCATACACTGATCAGACGATGACCTGTCTGTACGCACTGTACCGTCACTATCCCCATACACTGATCAGACGATGACCTGTCTGTACGCACTGTACCGTCACTATCCCCATACACTGATCAGACGATGACCTGTCTGTACACTCTGTACCATCACTATCCTCCATACACTGATCAGACGATGACCTGTCTGTACACACTGTACCGTCACTATCCCCCATACACTGATCAGACGATGACCTGTCTGTACGCACTGTACCGTCACTATCCCCATACACTGATCAGACGATGACCTGTCTGTACACACTGTACCGTCACTATCCCCCATACACTGATCAGACGATGACCTGTCTGTACACTCTGTACCATCACTATCCTCCATACACTGATCAGACGATGACCTGTCTGTACGCACTGTACCGTCACTATCCTCCATACACTGATCAGACGATGACCTGTCTGTACACACTGTACCATCATTATCCCCCATACACTGATCAGACGATGACCTGTCTGTACGCACTGTACCATCATTATCCCCATACACTGATCAGACGATGACCTGTCTGTACACTCTGTACTATCACTATCCCCCATACACTGATCAGACGATGACCTGTCTGTACACACTGTACCGTCACTATCCTCCATACACTGATCAGACGATGACCTGTCTGTACACTCTGTACCGTCACTATCCCCATACACTGATCAGACGATGACCTGTCTGTACACTCTGTACTATCACTATCCCCCATACACTGATCAGACGATGACCTGTCTGTACACACTGTACCGTCACTATCCTCCATACACTGATCAGACGATGACCTGTCTGTACACTCTGTACCGTCACTATCCCCATACACTGATCAGACGATGACCTGTCTGTACACACTGTACTATCACTATCCCCCATACACTGATCAGACGATGACCTGTCTGTACACACTGTACTATCACTATCCCCATACACTGATCAGACGATGACCTGTCTGAACACTCTGTACTATCACTATCCCCCATACACTGATCAGACGATGACCTGTCTGTACACTCTGTACCGTCACTATCCTCCATACACTGATCAGACGATGACCTGTCTGTACACTCTGTACCGTCACTATCCCCATACACTGATCAGACGATGACCTGTCTGTACATACTGTACTATCACTATCCCCCATACACTGATCAGACGATGACCTGTCTGTACACTCTGTACCGTCACTATCCCCCATACACTGATCAGACGATGACCTGTCTGTACACACTGTACTATCACTATCCCCCATACACTGATCAGACGATGACCTGTCTGTACACACTGTACCATCACTATCCCCATACACTGATCAGACGATGACCTGTCTGTACACTCTGTACCGTCACTATCCCCATACACTGATCAGACGATGACCTGTCTGTACGCACTGTACTATCACTATCCCCCATACACTGATCAGATAATGACCTGTCTGTACACACTGTACCGTCACTATCCCCCATACACTGATCAGACGATGACCTGTCTGTACACACTGTACCATCACTATCCCCCATACACTGATCAGACGATGACCTGTCTCTACACTCTGTACCGTCACTATCCCCATACACTGATCAGACGATGACCTGTCTGTACGCACTGTACTATCACTATCCCCCATACACTGATCAGATAATGACCTGTCTGTACACACTGTACCGTCACTATCCCCCATACACTGATCAGACGATGACCTGTCTGTACACACTGTACCATCACTATCCCCCATACACTGATCAGACGATGACCTGTCTCTACACTCTGTACCGTCACTATCCCCCATACACTGATCAGACGATGACCTGTCTGTACACACTGTACTATCACTATTCCCCATCCACTGATCAGACAATGACCTGTCTCTACACTCTGTACCGTCACTATCCCCCATACACTGATCAGACGATGACCTGTCTGTACACACTGTACTATCACTATCCCCATACACTGATCAGACGATGACCTGTCTGTACGCACTGTACCGTCCCTATCCCCATACACTGATCAGACGATGACCTGTCTGTACGCACTGTACCGTCACTATCCCCATACACTGATCAGACGATGACCTGTCTGTACACACTGTACCGTCACTATCCCCATACACTGATCAGACGATGACCTGTCTGTACACTCTGTACCGTCACTATCCCCCATACACTGATCAGACGATGACCTGTCTGTACACTCTGTACCGTCACTATCCCCCATACACTGATCAGATGATGACCTGTCTGTACACACTGTACCGTCACTATCCCCATACACTGATCAGACGATGACCTGTCTGTACACTCTGTACTATCACTATTCCCCATCCACTGATCAGACGATGACCTGTCTCTACACTCTGTACTATCACTATCCCCCATACACTGATCAGACGATGACCTGTCTGTACACTCTGTACTATCACTATCCTCCATACACTGATCAGACGATGACCTGTCTGTACACTCTGTACCATCACTATCCCCCATACACTGATCAGACGATGACCTGTCTGTACACTCTGTACCGTCACTATCCCCATACACTGATCAGACGATGACCTGTCTGTACACTCTGTACTGTCACTATCCCCATACACTGATCAGACGATGACCTGTCTGTACACTCTGTACTATCACTATTCCCCATCCACTGATCAGACGATGACCTGTCTGTACACACTGTACTGTCACTATCCTCCATACACTGATCAGACGATGACCTGTCTGTACACACTGTACTATCACTATCCCCCATACACTGATCAGACGATGACCTGTCTGTACACTCTGTACTGTCACTATCCCCCATACACTGATCAGACGATGACCTGTCTGTACACTCTGTACCGTCACTATCCCCATACACTGATCAGACGATGACCTGTCTGTACGCACTGTACTATCACTATCCCCATACACTGATCAGATGATGACCTGTCTGTACACTCTGTACTATCACTATTCCCCATCCACTGATCAGACGATGACCTGTCTGTACACTCTGTACTATCACTATCCCCATACACTGATCAGACGATGACCTGTCTGTACACTCTGTACTATCACTATTCCCCATCCACTGATCAGACGATGACCTGTCTGTACACACTGTACTGTCACTATCCTCCATACACTGATCAGATGATGACCTGTCTGTACACACTGTACTGTCACTATCCCCATACACTGATCAGACGATGACCTGTCTGTACACACTGTACTGTCACTATCCCCAATACACTGATCAGACGATGACCTGTCTGTACACACTGTACTATCACTATCCCCCATACACTGATCAGACGATGACCTGTCTGTACACACTGTACCATCACTATTCCCCATCCACTGATCAGACGATGACCTGTCTGTACACACTGTACTGTCACTATCCCCAATACACTGATCAGACGATGACCTGTCTGTACACACTGTACTGTCACTATCCCCATACACTGATCAGACGATGACCTGTCTGTACACACTGTACTGTCACTATCCCCAATACACTGATCAGACGATGACCTGTCTGTACACACTGTACTATCACTATCCCCCATACACTGATCAGATGATGACCTGTCTGTACACACTGTACCATCACTATTCCCCATCCACTGATCAGACGATGACCTGTCTGTACACACTGTACTGTCACTATCCTCCATACACTGATCAGACGATGACCTGTCTGTACACACTGTACTATCACTATCCCCCATACACTGATCAGACGATGACCTGTCTGTACACTCTGTACTATCACTATCCCCAATACACTGATCAGACGATGACCTGTCTGTACACTCTGTACCGTCACTATCCCCCATCCACTGATCAGACGATGACCTGTCTGTACACACTGTACTATCACTATCCCCAATACACTGATCAGACGATGACCTGTCTGTACACTCTGTACTATCACTATCCCCCATACACTGATCAGACGATGACCTGTCTGTACGCACTGTACCGTCACTATCCCCCATACACTGATCAGACGATGACCTGTCTGTACACACTGTACCATCACTATCCCCCATACACTGATCAGACGATGACCTGTCTGTACACACTGTACTATCACTATCCCCCATACACTGATCAGACGATGACCTGTCTGTACACTCTGTACTATCACTATCCCCCATACACTAATCAGACGATGACCTGTCTGTACACTCTGTACTATCACTATCCCCCATACACTGATCAGACGATGACCTGTCTGTACGCACTGTACCGTCACTATCCCCATACACTGATCAGACGATGACCTGTCTGTACACACTGTACTATCACTATCCCCCATACACTGATCAGACGATGACCTGTCTGTACACACTGTACTATCACTATCCCCCATACACTAATCAGACGATGACCTGTCTGTACACTCTGTACTATCACTATCCCCCATACACTGATCAGACGATGACCTGTCTGTACGCACTGTACTGTCACTATCCTCCATACACTGATCAGACGATGACCTGTCTGTACACTCTGTACCGTCACTATCCTCCATACACTGATCAGACGATGACCTGTCTGTACACACTGTACTATCACTATCCCCATACACTGATCAGACGATGACCTGTCTGTACACACTGTACTGTCACTATCCTCCATACACTGATCAGACGATGACCTGTCTGTACACTCTGTACCGTCACTATCCTCCATACACTGATCAGACGATGACCTGTCTGTACACACTGTACTATCACTATTCCCCATCCACTGATCAGACGATGACCTGTCTGTACACTCTGTACCGTCACTATCCTCCATACACTGATCAGATGATGACCTGTCTGTACACTCTGTACTGTCACTATCCTCCATACACTGATCAGACGATGACCTGTCTGTACACTCTGTACCATCACTATCCCCCATACACTGATCAGACGATGACCTGTCTGTACACTCTGTACCATCACTATCCCCATACACTGATCAGACGATGACCTGTCTGTACACACTGTACTATCACTATCCTCCATACACTGATCAGACAATGACCTGTCTGTACACACTGTACTGTCTCTATCCCCATACACTGATCAGATGATGACCTGTCTGTACACTCTGTACTGTCACTATCCTCCATACACTGATCAGACAATGACCTGTCTGTACACACTGTACTGTCTCTATCCCCATACACTGATCAGATGATGACCTGTCTGTACACTCTGTACTGTCACTATCCCCCATACACTGATCAGACGATGACCTGTCTGTACACTCTGTACTGTCACTATCCCCCATACACTGATCAGACGATGACCTGTCTGTACACACTGTACTGTCACTATCCCCATACACTGATCAGATGATGACCTGTCTGTACACTCTGTACCATCACTATCCCCCATACACTGATCAGACGATGACCTGTCTGTACACACTGTACCGTCACTATCCCCCATACACTGATCAGACAATGACCTGTCTGTACACACTGTACCGTCACTATCCCCCATACACTGATCAGACGATGACCTGTCTGTACGCACTGTACCATCACTATCCCCCACACACTGATCAGACGATGACCTGTCTGTACACTCTGTACCATCACTATCCCCCATACACTGATCAGACGATGACCTGTCTGTACACACTGTACCGTCACTATCCCCCATACACTGATCAGACGATGACCTGTCTGTACACTCTGTACCATCACTATCCCCATACACTGATCAGACGATGACCTGTCTGTACACACTGTACTGTCACTATCCCCCATACACTGATCAGACGATGACCTGTCTGTACACTCTGTACCGTCACTATCCCCCACACACTGATCAGACGATGACCTGTCTGTACACACTGTACCATCACTATCCCCCACACACTGATCAGACGATGACCTGTCTGTACACTCTGTACCATCACTATCCCCATACACTGATCAGACGATGACCTGTCTGTACACACTGTACTGTCACTATCCCCCATACACTGATCAGACGATGACCTGTCTGTACACACTGTACCATCACTATCCCCCACACACTGATCAGACGATGACCTGTCTGTACACACTGTACCATCACTATCCCCCACACACTGATCAGACGATGACCTGTCTGTACACTCTGTACCATCACTATCCCCCATACACTGATCAGACGATGACCTGTCTGTACACACTGTACCGTCACTATCCCCCATACACTGATCAGACGATGACCTGTCTGTACACTCTGTACCATCACTATCCCCATACACTGATCAGACGATGACCTGTCTGTACACACTGTACTGTCACTATCCCCCATACACTGATCAGACGATGACCTGTCTGTACACACTGTACTGTCACTATCCCCCATACACTGATCAGACGATGACCTGTCTGTACACACTGTACCATCACTATCCCCCACACACTGATCAGACGATGACCTGTCTGTACACTCTGTACCGTCACTATCCCCCATACACTGATCAGACGATGACCTGTCTGTACACTCTGTACCATCACTATCCCCATACACTGATCAGACGATGACCTGTCTGTACACACTGTACTGTCACTATCCCCCATACACTGATCAGACGATTACCTGTCTGTACACACTGTACCATCACTATCCCCCACACACTGATCAGACGATGACCTGTCTGTACACTCTGTACCGTCACTATCCCCCATACACTGATCAGACGATGACCTGTCTGTACACACTGTACCATCACTATTCCCCATACACTGATCAGACGATGACCTGTCTGTACACACTGTACCATCACTATCCCCCATACACTGATCAGACGATGACCTGTCTGTACACACTTTTCCATCACTATCCCCCATACACTGATCAGACGATGACCTGTCTGTACACACTGTACCATCACTATTCCCCATACACTGATCAGACGATGACCTGTCTGTACACACTGTACCATCACTATCCCCCATACACTGATCAGACGATGACCTGTCTGTACACACTGTACCGTCACTATCCCCCATACACTGATCAGACGATGACCTGTCTGTACACACTGTACCATCACTATTCCCCATACACTGATCAGACGATGACCTGTCTGTACACACTGTACCATCACTATCCCCCATACACTGATCAGACGATGACCTGTCTGTACACACTGTACCATCACTATCCCCCATACACTGATCAGACGATGACCTGTCTGTACACACTGTACCATCACTATCCCCCATACACTGATCAGACGATGACCTGTCTGTACACACTGTACCATCACTATCCCCCATACACTGATCAGATGATGACCTGTCTGTACACACTGTACCGTCACTATCCCCCATACACTGATCAGACGATGACCTGTCTGTACACACTGTACCATCACTATCCCCCATACACTGATCAGATGATGACCTGTCTGTACACACTTTTCCATCACTATTCCCCATACACTGATCAGACGATGACCTGTCTGTACACACTGTACCATCACTATCCCCCATACACTAATCAGATGATGACCTGTCTGTACACACTGTACCATCACTATCCCCCATACACTAATCAGACGATGACCTGTCTGTACACACTGTACCATCACTATTCCCCATACACTGATCAGACGATGACCTGTCTGTACACTCTGTACTATCACTATCCCCATACACTGATCAGACGATGACCTGTCTGTACACACTGTACCATCACTATCCCCCATACACTGATCAGACGATGACCTGTCTGTACACTCTGTACCGTCACTATCCCCCATACACTGATCAGACGATGACCTGTCTGTACACTCTGTACTATCACTATCCCCATACACTGATCAGACGATGACCTGTCTGTACACACTGTACCGTCACTATCCCCCATACACTGATCAGACGATGACCTGTCTGTACACACTGTACCGTCACTATCCCCCATACACTGATCAGACGATGACCTGTCTGTACACACTGTACCGTCACTATTCCCCATACACTGATCAGATGATGACCTGTCTGTACACACTGTACCATCACTATCCCCCATACACTAATCAGACGATGACCTGTCTGTACACACTGTACCGTCACTATCCCCCATACACTGATCAGACGATGACCTGTCTGTACACACTGTACCATCACTATCCCCCATACACTAATCAGACGATGACCTGTCTGTACACACTGTACCATCACTATCCCCCATACACTAATCAGACGATGACCTGTCTGTACACACTGTACCATCACTATCCCCCATACACTAATCAGATGATGACCTGTCTGTACACACTGTACCGTCACTATCCTCCATACACTGATCAGACGATGACCTGTTTGTACACACTGTACCGTCACTATCCCCCATACACTGATCAGACGATGACCTGTCTGTACACACTGTACCATCACTATTCCCCATACACTGATCAGATGATGACCTGTTTGTACACACTGTACCGTCACTATCCCCCATACACTGATCAGATGATGACCTGTCTGTACACACTGTACCGTCACTATTCCCCATACACTGATCAGATGATGACCTGTCTGTACACTCTGTACCATCACTATCCCCCATACACTGATCAGATGATGACCTGTCTGTACACACTGTACCGTCACTATTCCCCATACACTGATCAGATGATGACCTGTTTGTACACACTGTACCGTCACTATCCCCCATACACTGATCAGACGATGACCTGTCTGTACACACTGTACCGTCACTATTCCCCATACACTGATCAGATGATGACCTGTCTGTACACACTGTACCATCACTATCCCCCATACACTAATCAGACGATGACCTGTCTGTACACACTGTACCGTCACTATCCCCCATACACTGATCAGACGATGACCTGTCTGTACACACTGTACCATCACTATCCCCCATACACTAATCAGACGATGACCTGTCTGTACACACTGTACCATCACTATCCCCCATACACTAATCAGACGATGACCTGTCTGTACACACTGTACCATCACTATCCCCCATACACTAATCAGATGATGACCTGTCTGTACACACTGTACCGTCACTATCCTCCATACACTGATCAGACGATGACCTGTTTGTACACACTGTACCGTCACTATCCCCCATACACTGATCAGACGATGACCTGTCTGTACACACTGTACCATCACTATTCCCCATACACTGATCAGATGATGACCTGTTTGTACACACTGTACCATCACTATCCCCCATACACTAATCAGATGATGACCTGTCTGTACACACTGTACCATCACTATCCCCCATACACTAATCAGACGATGACCTGTTTGTACACACTGTACCGTCACTATCCCCCATACACTGATCAGACGATGACCTGTCTGTACACACTGTACCATCACTATTCCCCATACACTGATCAGATGATGACCTGTCTGTACACTCTGTACCATCACTATCCCCCATACACTAATCAGATGATGACCTGTCTGTACACACTGTACCATCACTATCCCCCATACACTAATCAGACGATGACCTGTCTGTACACACTGTACCATCACTATCCTCCATACACTAATCAGATGATGACCTGTCTGTACACACTGTACCATCACTATCCCCCATACACTGATCAGACGATGACCTGTCTGTACACACTGTACCGTCACTATCCTCCATACACTAATCAGATGATGACCTGTCTGTACACACTGTACCATCACTATCCCCCATACACTGTTCAGACGATGACCTGTCTGTACACTCTGTACCGTCACTATCCCCCATACACTAATCAGATGATGACCTGTCTGTACACACTGTACCATCACTATCCCCATACACTGATCAGACGATGACCTGTCTCTACACACTGTACCATCACTATTCCCCATACACTGATCAGACGATGACCTGTCTGTACACTCTGTACCGTCACTATCCCCCATACACTGATCAGATGATGACCTGTCTGTACACACTGTACCGTCACTATCCCCCATACACTGATCAGATGATGACCTGTCTGTACACACTGTACCATCACTATCCCCATACACTAATCAGACGATGACCTGTCTGTACACACTGTACCATCACTATCCCCATACACTAATCAGACGATGACCTGTCTGTACACACTGTACCATCACTATCCCCATACACTAATCAGACGATGACCTGTCTGTACACTCTGTACTATCACTATCCCCCATACACTGATCAGATGATGACCTGTCTGTACACACTGTACCATCACTATCCCCATACACTAATCAGACGATGACCTGTCTGTACACTCTGTACTATCACTATCCCCCATACACTAATCAGACGATGACCTGTCTGTACACACTGTACCATCACTATCCCCATACACTAATCAGACGATGACCTGTCTGTACACACTGTACCATCACTATCCCCATACACTAATCAGACGATGACCTGTCTGTACACTCTGTACCATCACTATCCCCCATACACTGATCAGACGATGACCTGTCTGTACACTCTGTACCATCACTATCCCCATACACTGATCAGACGATGACCTGTCTGTACACACTGTACCATCACTATCCCCATACACTGATCAGATGATGACCTGTCTGTACGCACTGTACCGTCACTATCCCCCATACACTGATCAGACGATGACCTGTCTGTACACTCTGTACCATCACTATCCCCATACACTGATCAGACGATGACCTGTCTGTACACTCTGTACTATCACTATCCCCATACACTGATCAGACGATGACCTGTCTGTACACACTGTACCATCACTATCCCCCATACACTGATCAGACGATGACCTGTCTGTACACACTGTACCATCACTATCCCCATACACTGATCAGATGATGACCTGTCTGTACGCACTGTACCGTCACTATCCCCCATACACTGATCAGACGATGACCTGTCTGTACGCACTGTACCGTCACTATCCCCCATACACTGATCAGATGATGACCTGTCTGTACGCACTGTACCATCACTATTCCCCATACACTGATCAGACGATGACCTGTCTGTACACACTGTACCGTCACTATCCCCATACACTGATCAGACGATGACCTGTCTGTACACTCTGTACTATCACTATCCCCATACACTGATCAGACGATGACCTGTCTGTACACACTGTACCATCACTATCCCCCATACACTGATCAGACGATGACCTGTCTGTACACACTGTACCATCACTATCCCCATACACTGATCAGATGATGACCTGTCTGTACGCACTGTACCGTCACTATCCCCCATACACTGATCAGACGATGACCTGTCTGTACGCACTGTACCGTCACTATCCCCCATACACTGATCAGACGATGACCTGTCTGTACACTCTGTACCATCACTATCCCCATACACTGATCAGACGATGACCTGTCTGTACACTCTGTACTATCACTATCCCCATACACTGATCAGACGATGACCTGTCTGTACACACTGTACCATCACTATCCCCCATACACTGATCAGACGATGACCTGTCTGTACACACTGTACCATCACTATCCCCATACACTGATCAGATGATGACCTGTCTGTACGCACTGTACCGTCACTATCCCCCATACACTGATCAGACGATGACCTGTCTGTACGCACTGTACCGTCACTATCCCCCATACACTGATCAGATGATGACCTGTCTGTACGCACTGTACCATCACTATTCCCCATACACTGATCAGACGATGACCTGTCTGTACACACTGTACCGTCACTATCCCCATACACTGATCAGACGATGACCTGTCTGTACACACTGTACCGTCACTATCCCCCATAAACTGATCAGACGATGACCTGTCTGTACACACTGTACCGTCACTATTCCCCATACACTGATCAGACGATGACCTGTCTGTACACACTGTACCGTCACTATCCGCCATACACTGATCAGACGATGACCTGTCTGTACACTCTGTACTATCACTATCCCCCATACACTGATCAGATGATGACCTGTCTGTACACTCTGTACTATCACTATTCCCCATACACTGATCAGACGATGACCTGTCTGTACACACTGTACCGTCACTATTCCCCATACACTGATCAGACGATGACCTGTCTGTACACACTGTACCGTCACTATCCCCCATACACTGTACGTTATTTGTATAGTGAGCAGTAGTAACACAGAAACCCCCAAATATCACTGCTGTTGTAGTGCTATCCACGCTCTTATGGACGGTTTCCAGATCTAAAGGGGTCAACCACCCAGCCCCTCCTAATCTTGATCAACTCCCCACAGAAAGGGGTCAGGGTGGAGAAGACCCTCCTGCACCAGAAAATACAAGCAGTTCAATCAGGTCTGTAGGAGATCAAAGCCCCCAGAACTCTGAGCGGGGTCTTCACTTGACACTTTGTTTAATAACGCTAAGTACCCAAATATGTAACCCCTTCCAACCTGCTCCGCTCCTCAATGATGGATTTTCATCACGGGAATTTATGGGAGTAATTTATGCATTTTAATTTTGGACATCTGCTTTGAGTTTTCCCGGATTAACCCCTTCCTGGCTGGAGTGGAGCTCTGCGTGATGCTGGGAAGCCGGGTGAAGTCCTTGCAGGGGTTAAACCGCGCCCTCCGGCTTTTACCTCGATCCCACACTGCTTCTTCAGCTCTCAATTACTAATCAGAACCACAATTCACCCAAAATATATTTAACTTGGACTCAAAAAAAAAAATCACAGCGTCCTCCTGCAGTAAAATGTTAGAAGTGTGTACACCGCAGCCGCATGTCACCTCCCTCCCCATACACCTCCACAGTCCCCAGCACAGTCCTTAGCAAAGAGGAGAAATTGGCCGCAATCACCTGTTAGGGTGGTTTCACATTAGCGTTTCAGGGCGCAGCGACGGCCTGCGCACGGCCTGCGCACTATGTGCTAAAGATAGGGTGCGCAGATCGCATGCAGCCGTGTGTGAAAGTAGGGAGGAGATGACCGGACGGGGCGGGCAGGGGGCGGGGCTTATCGGTGCTGGGCGCTGCATGTAAAATGCGCTAGTCTGAAGCTAGCCTAAGTCCTTCTTTTGGCCCACTGACCATGCCCGTGGGAAGTCCTCTCATTGGAGGTCTGAGGTCACATGCTCAGGTCCTATTGGTGCTCCCATTGGACCACTAAGAAGGTCCCGGAAGGACGCTGCTATAAAAGAGTCACATGGCCGCACAGCCATGCGCTAGTATAGACAGTATTTGGTAGAGGTGTGTGTGATGATGGATGCTTGTGAACCGCTGCTTGACTCATTATGTAACCCCTTCCCTTTGATACACATGTTGGTAGGGTTTAGAGGTCAGAGTCAGCGGCGAGTTGTGGCACTGCCTCACGCCGCGGTGCTCCCAGCTCCTCACACATGCTAGCGCCAGAGTGCGCCACTCTACCTAAGGCACCACGCTACTGCAGGTACCGCAGCATCCGTTAGAGCGGCGCCGTGTGCATCCTATGCGCTTTCCAGTCCTGAGCATAGGTTGGTTAGTGGCATCTGACAGAGCTGCAATGTACACACATAGCAGTCACAGGGTGCAGCTGCACACTGCTTACCGCACTAACAGGGCACAGCATTCCATTAGTGTCTGTCCACGCGTCGCTGTGCAGTGCTGAGCGCTAGTGGGACTAGAGGGGCTCTCACCCTGTGTCCTTGTGGCAGAGTCCTGTGGCTTAGCTCTAGCGCTCTCCTGCCGAGTCCTGTGAGGATAAACAGGCTCTCGCACTTGTTCCAGTGGCTCAGAGAGGTAACTGAGCTCGCTACTGTACAGACTGGGTCAGCAGTTAACCCCCCAGTGTTTAGTGCTCCGCCATTACTGAGCAGCAGTTTCCATCTCTGCACGGTGGTCCCCGGGATGTGAATGCACCTCTATACCATCTTATATTATTTGGTGCATTCCGCAAGCCCATAACATCATCAGACTAATGTGAACTGGTCAAAAATCGCTTTCTGCTAATCACTGTACATAAAAGGAGGGAAGCAGCCACCACTAGGGGGAGCTCCCTGTATATAGCGATACATGATAAGATCCTGTCTGCAGCCACCACTAGGGGGAGCTCCCTGTATACAGAGATACATGATAAGATCCTGTCTGCAGCCACCACTAGGGGGAGCTCCCTATAAACAGCGATACATGATAAGATCCTGTCTGCAGTCACCACTAGGGGGAGCTCCCTATACAGAGATACATGGTAAGATCCTGTCTTCAGTCACCACTAGGGGGAGCTCCCTGTATATAGCAATACATGATAAGATCCTGTCTGCAGCCACCACTAGGGGGAGCTCCCTGTATACAGAGATACATGATAAGATCCTGTCTGCAGCCACCACTAGGGGGAGCTCCCTATATACAGCGATACATGATAAGATCCTGTCTGTATAGGGAGCTCCCCCTAGTGGTGACTGCAGACAGGATCTTATCATGTATCGCTATATATAGGGAGCTCCCCCTAGTGGTGGCTGCAGACAGGATCTTACCATGTATCTCTGTATAGGGAGCTCCCCCTAGTGGTGACTGCAGAGATACATGGTAAGATCCTGTCTTCAGTCACCACTAGGGGGAGCTCCCTGTATACAGAGATACATGATATCTCCTGTCTGCAGCCACCACTAGGGGGAGCTCCTTATATACAGCGATATATGATAAGAGCCTGTCTGCAGTCACCACTAGGGGGAGCTCCCTATATACAGCCATACATGATAAGATCCTGTCTGCAGACACCACTAGGGGGAGCTCCCTATATACAGCGATACATGATAAGATCCTGTCTGCAGTCACCACTAGGGGGAGCTCCCTGTATACAGAGATACATGGTAAGATCCTGTCTGCAGTCATCACTAGGGGGAGCTCCCTGTATATAGCAATACATGATAAAATCCTGTCTGCAGAAACCACTAGGGGGAGCTCCCTGTATACAGAGATACATGATAAGATCCTGTATGCAGTTACCACTAGGGGGAGCTCTCTGTATACAGAGATACATGATAAGATCCTGTCTGCAGCTACCACTAGGGGGAGCTCCCTATATGCAGCGATACATGATAAGATCCTGTCTGCAGTCACCACTAGGGGGAGCTCCCTGTATACAGAGATACATGATAAGATCCTGTCTACAGTCAGCAGTAGGGGGAGCTCCCTGTATACAGAGATACATGATAAGATCCTGTCTGCAGCCACCACTAGGCGGAGCTCCCTGTACACAGAGACACATGATCAGATCCTGTCTGCTGTCACCACTAGGGGGAGCTCTCTGTATACAGAGATACATGATAAGATCCTGTCTACAGTCACCAGTAGGGGGAGCTCCCTGTATACAGAGATACATGATAAGATCCTGTCTGCAGCCACCACTAGGCGGAGCTCCCTGTACACAGAGACACATGATCAGATCCTGTCTGCTGTCACCACTAGGGAGAGCTCTCTGTATACAGAGATACATGATAAGATCCTGTCTACAGTCACCAGTAGGGGGAGCTCCCTGTATACAGAGATACATGATAAGATCCTGTCTGCAGCCACCACTAGGCGGAGCTCCCTGTACACAGAGACACATGATCAGATCCTGTCTGCTGTCACCACTAGGGGGAGCTCCCTGTATACAGAGATGCATGATCAGATCCTGTCTGCAGTCACCACTAGGGGGAGCTCTCTGTATACAGAGATACATGATAAGATCCTGTCTGCAGCCACCACTAGGAGGAGCACCCGGTAAACAGAGATACATGATAAGATCTTGTCTGCAGCTACCACTATGGGGAGCTCCCTGTATACAGAGATACATAAGATCCTGTCTGTAGCCACCGCTAGAGGGAGCTCCCTGTATACAGAGATACATGATAAGATCCTGTCTGCAGTCACCAATAGAGGGAGCGCTCTGTATACAGCGATACATAAGATCCTGTCTGTGTGCAGTCACCACTAGGGGGAGATCTCTGTATACAGAGATACATGATAAGATCCTGTCTGTGTGCTGATGCCACTAGAGGGAGTTCCCTGTATACAGCGATACATAAGATCCTGTCTGCAGCCACCACTAGGAGGAGCTCCTGGTAAACAGAGATACATGATAAGATCCTGTCTACAGCCACCACTAGAGGGAGCTCCCTGTATACAGTGATACATGATAACATCCTGTCTGCCGCTGTTCTTTCCCCACATGAGGCGAATCGAGGTGTAGTTGATTGGGGCTGGGAGAGATTCCTACCTTCCGTTTCCTGAATGCAGAGCAGACAGGACCATTGTTGCTGTTTTGCATCCGGAGAGATGATACACATCAGATATTGTGAAGTCCAGACTTGTTTATTGGAAATCTGGACATACAGCGTATGATTGGTAATGCAGTACTTCTCCAGAAATGCAGATGTAACCCAGGTGGTACAGCAAGATGAAGCAAATTGTGCGTGCAACGAAGTGTGGTCAAAAAACTGATGCCTTCCACAGCCTGGTAAGAGTGTCGCTCCCGGGTGAAGATGAAAAGAGTAATGGCCACCGGCAGGAAGAGAAGCAGAATCACCTGACCTGGAAGTGGGAGGCATGTACTAAAATTTTCTGTATAGCAGACTGCAGCTAAGTAAAGGACAGCAGGTGGCAGCAGACCAAATGCAAAACTGAATACAAAGAAAGGTTACTGTTGTGAGTTCATTTTCCCCTTCGTCACTGAGGTCTGGTGAACTCCCTATTCTGGTGAGGGAAGGTAGTGAGCCTGATTATCAGGCACCTGAGCCTAATGATGATGACTGGCTGAGTGGAGTCACTGACTGGATATAAGGCTGCCGACGCCCTTCTGCCCTGTGGGTGATTTCTCTGTGGACTGTCATGATCCAGGACGGGATTTCGCTTTGACCCGCCCTGGTTATATTATGGGTTAATTGTGCTGCCTCTCTCTGGCAGCAGGAGGCTATTTAGTGCTCACTGGACCTGGGTCCGGTGTCAGTTATACTCCTGCCCTCGGCTGAGTTAAGTGACCTCTTGTATACGTGTGCCTTGTGCCTGATACCTTGCTTGCTTGTTCGGTTGTGATCTGGTTGTCCCTATTACGAGTTCTGCCTGACCCTCTTGTACTGCGCTACCTCTCGTGTATGACTCTCTGCTTGTGACCCGACTTCTCTCTGCTTGTCCCCTTGGTACCACGTCGCCCTCTTGTGTATGACCTTTGGCTCTGTCTGACTACCCGTCTGTTTGTCCCTCCTGTACCTCGTTTGCCCGTACTGCTGTGACCTCTGTTTTGCCTGACTCTGAGTTGTTGTATGGTGTCCGGTCCTATCTGAATACAGGACGCTAAACCCCGCCCCCTTGCAGTCACATGACCATAGGTCCCGTGCAAGCTTACTCATTTTCAGTGTCCGCAGGTCCCGTGCCTCTTTACCTTCCAGCGCTGACTGGACCCTGACACTATTAGCCTGAAGCACGCATAGTCACCTCTGCTGCCCCTCTCCACAGGTATCTTTTAGTACTGCTTCGGTACTCAGGACACGCACACTGGCTCTATGAGCAAGTGCAGTGCGGTGTCTCTGACAGGACTTCTAGGACACCAGTCTGATTCCTGCTCCTCTAAAGCTAAGTTTTCTGCTTTGCCTTTTTGCATTTGTGTTTTGTTTTTTTGCCTTGCTTTTCTGGATTCTGCCATTCCCTGCTGGGGTGAGCTGAATCTCCTTTTGCCGGTTGCTCTGTCTTCAGAATATTCATCGGGCTCACCCTGATCGCCCTGGTGGCGTGGTTGAGGGTTCGGTGACCCCTCCTCAAGGGGGAGGTACTGTTGTGAGTTCATTTTCCCCTTCGTTACTGAGGTCTGGTGAACTCCCTATTCTGGTGAGGGAAGGTAGTGAGCCTGATTATCAGACACCTGAGCCTAATGATGATGACTGGCTGAGTGGAGTCACTGACTGGATATAAGGCTGCCGACGCCCTTCTGCCCTGTGGGTGATTTCTCTGTGGACTTCTAGGACACCAGTCTGATTCCTGCTCCTCTAAAGCTAAGTTTTCTGCTTTGCCTTTTTGCATTTGTGTTTTGTTTTTTGCCTTGCTTTTCTGGATTCTGCCATTCCCTGCTGGGGTGAGCTGAATCTCCTTTTGCCGGTTGCTCTGTCTTCAGAATATTCCTGAGTACTGACATAGTCTTTTTGAAGCCTAGCGTCTTCAGGGCCTTTTTCACTGTCAGTCTGTTGGCTCTTATTTTCATAGGGTTTTTCACGGATTGCAGACAGCAGCCTTCCTGTCCTTTCCTATCTAGTTAGCTTGGGCCCCGTCTTTGCTCAGTCTATCTTTCTGTCTGTGTTGTGTTCTTTCTTCTTGCTTCACCATCATTATATGTGGGGGGCTGCCTTTTGCTTTGGGGTCTGCTCTGGGGCAGTTTAGATTTCCCTTTCTGTCTTTAGGCTATCTAGTCCTCCGGCTGTGATCGAGGGGTCTAGGGCATCGTAGGAACCCCCCACGCTACTGCTAGTTGTGTTGATAGGTTCAGGGGTCTGCAATCCGATAGCTGCCAACCTCTCTGGTTTTCTGGACTTAGCTTGCATTTCTGTTTTTGCCTCCTGCGGTGACTCAATCATAACAGAATCACCCGCCATACCGCAGATCCTAGGGTACTCAATAGCAGGAAAGAATTGTGTTTAAAAAAAAAAGTGTGTATATTCTTTCCTCTATATCTCTGAGGCCATAGGGGGATTTTTTTTTCTCTCAATGGAGATAAAGCAATTATCTGATCGTGTGGAGCAGCTCGCTGCAGAAGTGCGGGGAATTTCCGCCTATCTTGCTCGTTCGCATACTGTTGAACCAAAGATCCCTATACCTGATGTATTTTTTGGGGATCGATCTAAATTTTTGAGTTTCAAAAATAATTCTAAATTATTTTTTGCCTTGAAGCCTAACTCGTCAGGGAGCTCCGCGCAGCAGGTTAAAATTGTCATCTCTTTGCTGCGTGGCGATCCCCAGGATTGGGCGTTTTCTTTGAAACCAGATGATCCTATTCTGACTAATGTGAACGCATTCTTTCAAGCCTTGTGGTTGTTGTATGACGAACCTAATGCTATTGATCAGGCTGAAAAGACCCTGTTGGCATTGAACCAGGGTCGAGATTCTGCAGAGTTGTACTGTCAAAAGTTCCGAAAGTGGGCGGTCCTTACTACCTGGAATGATAATGCCTTGGCTGCTCTCTTTCGGAAGGGTTTGTCAGAAGCTGTAAAAGATACTATGGTGGGATTTCCTGTTCCCTCTGGTCTGGACGATTCTATGTCATTAGCCATTCAGGTTGATCGGCGTTTACGTGAACGCAGGATTGCATGAGAGGTGTTGTCACCGGTTGAACAGACGTCTGAACCTATGCAATGTGATAGAGTTTTGTCTAAGGCGCAACGTCAGGAGTTCAGAAGGTGTAATAAGCTGTGTTTTTTCTGTGGAGATGCCTCACATATTATTTCTGTCTGTCCTAAACGAGAGAAACGCTTTGCACACACGTTTTCTGTTGGTGGTGTTCAACCTAAGTTTCTTCTGGCAATTACTCTGATCTGCTCCCTGTCCACATTTTCCGCCAAGGCTTTTATGGATTCGGGAGCAGCGCTAAACCTAATGGACTTGGATTTTGCTAAACGTTGTGGATTTCCGATGACACCTCTGCAGACGCCTATCCCTTTGAGGGGGATTGATGCTACTCCTTTGGCGAAAAATAAACCTCAGTTTTGGACCCAGGTGGTCATGCGGGTCGCCCCAGACCATCAAGAAAATTGCAGATTTTTGGTGTTGCATAATTTGCATGATACCATTGTTCTGGGGTTTCCCTGGTTGCAAATTCATAATCCAGTTTTGGATTGGAAATCTGTGTCTGTGGTGAGTTGGGGTTGTCGGTGTGCCTTTAGTGTGGCTCCGTTTTTTTCCACCTCTCCTCAGTCGCATGATGTTCCTGACTATTTGGCGGACTTTTATGATGTATTTAGTGAGAATGAGTCTGCGTCCTTGCCTCCTCATAGGAGTTATGACTGTGCAATTGAACTGAGCCCGGGGTGTAAATTTCCCAAGGGTCGGCTCTTCAATTTATCTGTACCCGAGCACGAGGCTATGCGGTCCTATATTAAGGAGGCGTTGGAGAAGGGTCATATTAGACCATCCTCTTCACCCTTAGGTGCCGTTTTTTTTTTTGTGGCCAAAAAGGATGGTTCTTTAAGGCCTTGTATTGATTATCGTGCCCTCAACAAAATTACTATTAAATATCAGTATCCGTTACCCCTGATTTTGGATCTATTCTCAAGAGTTAGAGGTGCTTGATGGTTTACCAAGCTTGACCTCAGGGGGGCGTATAATCTTATCCGCATTAAGCAGGGGGATGAATGGAAGACGGCGTTTAATACTCCAGAGGGACATTTTGAGTACCTGGTGATGCCTTTTGGGCTCACTAATGCCCCTTCTGTCTTCCAGTGCTTCATGAACGATATTTTCCGAGACTTTGTCGATAAATTTTTGATTATCTATCTGGATGATATTTTGATCTTCTCCAAGGATTGGGATTCTCATGTGGAACATATTCGGACTGTGTTCCGGATCTTGAGGGAGAATTCCCTGTATGTCAAAGGATCGAAATGCCTTTTTGGAGTACAGAGGATTTCATTTTTGGGATTTATTTTGTCTCCGTCAACTGTTGAAATGGATCTGGCAAAGGTACAGGCCATTTATGATTGGGTTCAGCCCACTTCTTTGAATGCCCTCCAGAAGTTTTTGGGTTTTGCTAATTTTTATCGGAAATTTATAGCAAAATTTTCTAGTATTGCCAAGCCATTGACTGATCTGACTAAGAAGGGTGCTG
Organism: Dendrobates tinctorius; assembly: GCF_039654945.1. Lineage (NCBI taxonomy): Eukaryota > Metazoa > Chordata > Amphibia > Anura > Dendrobatidae > Dendrobates > Dendrobates tinctorius. The sequence goes on along the minus strand of NW_027361862.1, from coordinate 111,580 downwards.
ATGTGTTGAATTGGTCTCCGGAGGCTGTTGCTTCCTTTCAGGAGCTGAAGCGGAGATTTACCTCCGCCCCAGTTTTGCAGCAACCTGATGTCTCACTCCCGTTCCAGGTAGAGGTGGATGCTTCTGAGATTGGTGCAGGAGCTGTTTTGTCCCAAAAGGATCCTGTAACATCTAAAATGAATCCCTGTGCTTTCTTTTCCCGAAAGTTCTGTCCATCTGAACGTAACTATGATGTGGGGAATCGGGAACTGTTGGCCATGAAATGGGCATTTGAGGAGTGGAGACATTGGTTGGAGGGAACTAAACATCAAGTTGTGGTCCTCACTGACCACAAGAATTTGATTTACCTAGAGTCAGCTAAACGCTTGAACCCTAGACAGGCTAGGTGGGCCTTGTTTTTTACACGTTTTGATTTTGTGGTCTCTTTTCTTCCCGGAACTAAGAATGTCAAGGCAGATGCCCTCTCTAGGAGCTTCTTTGCTGATTCTCCTGTGGTGACCAAGCCTGCTACCATCTTAGGCGAAGGGGTAGTTCTTTCTGCCATCTCGCCCGATTTGAGACTTGCTCTGCAAGAGTTCCAGGAGGACAAACCTGAGCGTTGTCCTAGTGGAAAGTTGTATGTTCCTGACCAGTGGAAGAAGAGAGTGATGTCTGAAGTTCATTGCTCTGCATTGGCTGGTCATCCAGGTAATTTTGGTACTAGAGATCTGGTGAGTCGCTCTTTTTGGTGGCCCACCTTGTCTCATGATGTCAGGAATTTTGTGCAGTCCTGTGGGACTTGCTCCCAGTCTAAATCTTGTTCTCGCTCTAGTGGGTTGTTGATGCCTTTGCCGGTCCCCAGGAGGCCATGGACCCATATTTCAATGGATTTCATCTCTGATATGCCGGTCTCTCAAAGAATGACTGTTATTTGGGTGATTTGTGATAGGTTCTCTAAGATGGTTCATCTTGTACCACTCCCTAAGTTGCCGTCTTCCTCTGAGTTGGTGCCCCTGTTTTTGCAACAGGTGGTTCGCTTGCATGGGATTCCTGAGATCATTGTATCTGACAGAGGAGTTCAGTTTGTGTCTAGATTTTGGAGGACTTTCTGTTCCAAGCTGGGAATTCAGTTGTCCTTCTCCTCTGCTTTTCACCCTCAGACCAATGGGCAGACAGAGAGAACAAACCAGACCTTGGAGTCGTATTTGAGATGTTTTATTTCCGCTGATCAGGATGATTGGGTTTCATTTTTGCCCTTGGCCGAATTTGCTTTAAATAATAGAGCTAGTTCTGCCACTTTGATGTCACCTTTTTTTTGTAACTTTGGGTTTCATCCTCGATTTTCTTCAGGGCAGGTGGAGCCTTCTGCCTGCCCAGGTGTTGACACTGTGGTGGAGAGAATGCACCAGATCTGGGACCAAGTGGTGGATAAGTTCTCTCTCTCCCAGGAAAAGGCCCAGCGGTTTTCCAATCGACATAGGACCATTGGTCCCCAGTTTAAGATATGGTGTGGTTATCATCAAAAAATATTGCTATGAAGGTGGCTTCTCCTAAGTTTAAGCCTAGATTTATTGGACCTTACAAGATTTTGGAGATTATTAATCCGGTCTCTTTTCGTTTGGCTCTTCCTGTCACATTTAAAATCCATAATGTGTTCCATAAGTCCTTGTTGAAGAGGTTTGTTGAACCAGTTGTTTCTGGGGTGGCACCTCCGGACCCTGTATTGGTTGAAGGTAACATGGAATATGAGGTAGAGAAAATACTGGATTCCCGTCTGGCTAGACGGAGACTCCAGTATTTGGTTAAGTGGAAGGGTTATGGTCAGGAGGATAATTCCTGGGTCTCTGCCTCTGATATTCATGCCAAAAGATTGGTGCGTGCCTTTCATCGGGCTCACCCGGATCGCCCTGGTGGCGTGGTTGAGGGTTCGGTGACCCCTCCTCAAGGGGGAGGTACTGTTGTGAGTTCATTTTCCCCTTCGTCACTGAGGTCTGGTGAACTCCCTATTCTGGTGAGGGAAGGTAGTGAGCCTGATTATCAGGCACCTGAGCCTAATGATGATGACTGGCTGAGTGGAGTCATTGACTGGATATAAGGCTGCCGACGCCCTTCTGCCCTGCGGGTGATTTCTCTGTGGACTTCTAGGACACCAGTCTGATTCCTGCTCCTCTAAAGCTAAGTTTTCTGCTTTGCCTTTTTGCATTTGTGTTTTGTTTTTTTGCCTTGCTTTTCTGGATTCTGCCATTCCCTGCTGGGGTAAGCTGAATCTCCTTTTGCTGGTTGCTCTGTCTTCAGAATATTCCTGAGTACTGACATAGTCTTTTTGAAGCCTAGCGTCTTCAGGGCCTTTTTTCACTGTCAGTCTGTTGGCTCTTATTTTCATAGGGTTTTTCACAGATTGCAGACAGCAGCCTTCCTGTCCTTTCCTATCTAGTTAGCTTGGGCCCCGTCTTTGCTCAGTCTATCTTTCTGTCTGTGTTGTGTTCTTTCTTCTTGCTTCACCGTCATTATATGTGGGGGGCTGCCTTTTGCTTTGGGGTCTGCTCTGGGGCAGTTTAGATTTCCCTTTCTGTCTTTAGGCTATCTAGTCCTCCGGCTGTGATCGAGGGGTCTAGGGCATCGTAGGAACCCCCCACGGCTACTGCTAGTTGTGTTGATAGGTTCAGGGGTCTGCAATCCGATAGCTGCCAACCTCTCTGGTTTTCTGGACTTAGCTTGCATTTCTGTTTTTGCCTCCTGCGGTGACTCAATCATAACAGGTTACATAACACAATTATATAAGCATACAACGATAACTTTAGATGGGACAGCACATTCCCCATCTGAAATTCCTTAAGGGATTTCACTATATAGTTTTTTTGTTTTTCTTTAAAGTTCAATAACTTATTATTGCATACATATTCATGTTTCATTTCTGACAACTTCAAAATGAGGTAGATCACAGTCAGTTCCTGAGACAATCCAGTGGTACCTATCTTCGGATCGGAGAAGTCGCACTAGGCCAAACTGTCTCCAACCCAACAGTAATCCAATGGATGAAATAGTAGGGCAGTGTTTTGTTTGTGGTTCATCCTACCGGAACGTACTGGGTAGCAAGTGGTTTGTGGCAGACGTGCCAGCCGTGACAGTCTTTGTCTCCACGTGAGCTGAGATAAGATCTCGCAATGTGGGCTAACCTTGCTACAGTCTTAACAAGTTTCATCCCATTGGAGAAGTATTTGAAGCACTGGCAACCAGGGCTGGAGGTTGTTTTAGTGTTCGTCGCCAAAGCACTGACCTCGGAGCGGACTTCTGGATCGCCATCCGGATCCTGGATGCTGAAGACTTCCTGGACACGTTCACTTCCCCTCTGTTCCAACAGAAACTTAGGACCTGAAAGCCAAGAAGAGTTAGCAAAGGACTTTATAGACATAGGTCTAGTGGCATGGTCAGCTGGATTAAGTTCAGATGGGATAGAGTGCCATTGTTCAGGCTTGGAAGACCTCCTTATTCTCTCGATGCGGTTACTGACGTACACGTAGAAGCGCCTTGTTTGTAGATGTAACCTAAGACAACCTTACTGTCACTGTAGTATTGCACGTCATCTATGTTGGTGTCCAGCTCGTGCTGTATAAAGTCTGCGAGTTCTTCTGCAAGCACGGTCGCACAGAGTTCAAGCCTGGGAATAGTGTGGTCAGGCTTGGGAGCCAACTTAGCCTTTCCGAAGATGAACCCAACGTGATCTTGATTGTCGAGTCCCGTCACCTTCAGATAGGCAACTGCTGCAATGGCCTCTGTGGATGCATCCGAGAACACATGGAGTTCCTTCCTAGTGCAAGCAACAAGTGAGGTTCTGGAGTAGCATCTCGGTATGTGGATCTCATCCAAGGCATATAAAGACTGCTTCCAGGTTTCCCATTTCGGTTCCTTCTCAGGAGAGAGTAGGGCATCCCAGTCCTTGACGGTTTCGGAAAGCTGTCTCAGAAGGGATTTACCTTGTATGGTAATTGGTGCTACGAACCCCAGTGGGTCGTATAAGCTATTCACCACTGACAGGACACCACATTTATTGAATGGTTTGTCTGCACAGTTTATTTGGAAACTGAAGGTGTCGACTGACAGGTTTCACCTCAAGCCTAAGCTTCTCTGCACAGGCGGACAGTCTGGTCCCAGGTCTATGTCCTTGAATCCTGGTGTGTGATCACTTGAATCAAAGGCTCTCATGACAGCCTGGCTGTTTGAAGCAATTTTGTGCAATCTAAGCTTAGCTTGGTACAGCATACCTTGGGTCCTCTTGAGTAGATCGATAGCCGCTTCTGTGGGTAGAGATTTTAGTCCATCATCTACACAGAAGTCTTTCTCTACAAAGTCTCTGGTGTCTGTTCCATATTTGGTCTCTCCATGAGCGGATCTCCGCAGGCCATAGGTTGCCACTGCTGGGGAAGGGCTTTTCCCGAATACGTGCACCCTCATGCGATACTCCACCATCTCTTTGCTGGGGTCATTGTCCTTGTACCATAAGAACCTGAGGAAATTCCTATGGTCCTCTCTGACTATGAAACAGAGGAACATCTGTTCAATGTCAGCGGTGATGGTAATGGGCTCTTTCCGGAACCTCATAAACACTCCAACTAGGTTGCTTGTAAGATTAGGCCCCGTGAGGAGGACATCGTTGAGAGATACACCTTGATATTTGGTGCTTGAATCAAAGACAACTCTAATTTGCTTAGGTTTCCGTGGGTGATATACTCCGAATGAGGGTAGGTACCAGTGGGTCGCCCTCCCAGGGCTGTGGGGTACTCAGTACCGGAGTGGTGTCAAGGAGAAATGTGTCACAGCAGCGGTGACCCGGTCCGTGGCCCTGGGCGCCCAAATCAATGGTGGTTTGTGATATAGTTTATGTGAACAGTTCGTGACGCCACCTGTGGTGTTTGGCAAGTAAGATGTTAAGCCAACGCTGCATGCAGATCCACTGGGACTGATGAGATGGTGCAGCAAAGATGGTGTAGCTCCCCACAGGTGGAGCTGTAGTCCCAGGGCAGTGTGAATGTAAGATTAGAGGAGAGTCACAAGCAGTGAGGGGATTGGTACCGAGGTGTAGAGGTGCTGAAGATGTTAGTGCGCAAATGAATGGAGGACACCAGGGCTTGCAGTTTCAACGCTTTACTCACAGTTCGTGGTACACACTGGTGCCCGCTTCCATGCTGTGTCCTCCGGGGCAGAGACTCAGTCAACCTCCCGGGCAAGTCAGGGCTCTCCTCTCCAACACTCCAGTGTGAAGCTCTCCAGTACCGTGGTACTCTGGAGTTCCTCCTGTCAGATGTTCCTAGCAATTCTATTCATATGGCAGACAGCTGTAGCCTCTGTCGGGGACCCCTTTCTCCGGAGCCCTGGCTCTCTATTCAGTTGCTGTTGTGCCCCAAGTCTTAGATGGGAGTAGTGCATTTACAGCCAACTACTCCACCGGTGTCTGCTGCAGAACCTTAAGTGTCCATACAACCTCGGGGACCGGGCCCCGGCTTTGCGCTGAGAACCTATAGGCAGGGTTCCTCTTCCAACCCACAACTCCTCTCTGTTCTCTCTACTCCTTCGTTCCGTACTTGTCTCTCTTTCCTATGGAAGCTTAGGTTGCAGTTCTACGTCTTTCTCTCTCTCTCTTGTTGCTTCCCCGTGCCAGCTGGCTCAGATCACTGAGGCAGCTGCAGCACTCCTTCTCTCGGACCCGTCCTCAGACTCTCCTGACTGTCCTTCTCTCGCCTGACCTCCCGCCAGACTGACCTGTAATTCTAAACCTTCCCAACCTTTTATATGGATCTCAACTCCACCTACCTCCCAGCACATCCAGTGTTCCAAGCAGGGAACCACCAGAGGTGCTCTGCTGCTCTATAAGCACTGAGCTGCAATGTGGTTGTGCAGAACTATCCTGTGTGTGGGGTGCGAGTGTTGGAGTGTGGAAAGGAGTTCCCAACTTACCTAGGTGGTGGGGCACTACACCTTAGGAGAAGGTGCAATACCTCTGTGGCGACTGAGCCTCAGGGGCGCCACACCAGCACTCCTCGTTTTCCTTTAAGGGAGGCGCTGACTCCGCATGGTTATTCTGGAATATCTTGCTCATAAAGGTGACAATGTGTTCTTTCATCTCCGGTTTGATGCTAAGTGTGCGCTGGAGAGAGTTGAATCTGGACAGGGCTTGTTCACGATTGTTCTGGAGTCTTAAGGGCCCGTTACACACAGCGATCTCTCCAGCGAGATCGCTGTGTGTGACATCCAGCAGCGATTGGCCCCCCTGCTGGTTATCGCTGATCGTGCTGGATCGTCCTGGGCCATTTTTTCATCGCTGGTCTCCCGCTGGCCAGTGTGCATCGCTGTGTGTGGCAGCGGGAGCCAGCGATGAGCGACGCTGCACGCCGGTTACCAATGTAAACATCGGGTTTCTAAGGGCTGCGGGGCCCTTAGAAACTCGATGTTTACCCTAGATACCAGCGTGCACTGCAGGCAGGGTGGGAGGTGGAGGCAGAGCGGCGCACAGACCGGAGTAGCTCTGCTATCTGCTACTCCAGTCTGTCAGACTGGAGTAGCAGATAGCAGAGCTACTCCGGTCTGTCTGTGCTCCGCTCTGCCTCCACCTTCCGCCCTGCCTGCAGTGCACGCTGGTATCTAGGGTAAACATCGGGTTTCTAAGGGCCCCGCAGCCCTTAGAAACCCGATGTTTACGTTGGTAACCAGCTGTGATGAAGGAGCAGCCGCCATCTTAGATATGGGGCCACATGTCTGAGCTTGGCATCCATTTTGGTCTAAGTTCAGGAATTACAGGCAGCTAATGGCTTCTATACCCCCAGGTGCTGTGTACTTAGTAAATACAAGCAGGATTTAGTGTTCCAATGCTAAATAGGCAGGGCCATTGGTGTGATAATGAGGATAGGCCCAAAACAGAGCTTCAAAGCTCAGGTGTGGAGCCGTGCCAGCAGGGGGCCGGAAAAAGCCTAGGGCTTCAATTAGAATGTACCTGCTAGCAGACGCAGGAATATACGTTCTTTGTGTGTCCCAGACGCTTTGGCTACATCTTAGGAGCATGGATTATTAGCCCACCCTCTGACACAGGGGGAGGAACCTTGCATGTTTAAGGATTGGCAGCCACTGGCAGACATTCATTCCTTTACACAGAAGATCTAGACGATGACGATCTAAGAAGGACCTGGGGACAGACCCGCCGAGGGGAGCAGCGGCCCATGCTTTGGGGGCCTGTCCGGCAACTAAGATTCTTGTACTTGTGGACTGCAGAGCCCCCCAGCACCCACATGACCCTACAATCTGGTAAATTGACCTCCAGCTTAATATCTTAAGTCTTGTACCCTTATTGTTATATTTTTTCTCTGACTGCAAATTTACTGTATATTTCTGTAATTATCTAGTGCGCCCTTAAGGCAATTAAACTATAAACTTAATCTTGGGCTGATGCTTTTACTCTGATCACGAATCTTAGAACCCCCAGCGGGTAACAGGACCTCCTCCCCGGCGACCATTTGCTCTAGGTGCAGTTCCCTTACTGACCTGAGAGACAAAGGGGGCGCCGGAGAGCTGTGTCTGTGTAGTTACATCACGGTGGTGACATGGGAGGAACGGGTCTGTGTGCGTTCTTCCACACTTGGTGGCAAGCGGTGGGATCAGAGTAATAGTGTGCGTGGGACCCCTACTCCCAGACACTAGAGACTACCAGTGGTAACTTTCACTGCTGGGATCTTAAGGTCAGCCCAGCACTAGACGGTCAGAGTGCAAATATAATAAGTTGTGTGCGAGGCCAGGGTTGCAGCTGTGTCAGTAACCAGAGGTTCCCAAGATGGCGGAAGGCACCAGGAGTAGGACAAAGGGGGAGGCCAATGCTATGGTCTATGAGGAGGTGGTGGAGGACAATCCCAATGAAGGCGAGGGGGAGCTCAGCCAGGGCTTCCCAAGGAGCCAGACCCCCGTGCTCAGTCCCGCAGTGGACTGCCCACCACCTGCCCACCTCAGCCTGTCCAGATCGGAGGCCCTTTTCCAAGTGGCTATGGCACAGCTCGAGGCTGGTAATGACGCCGCCCATGACAGACTCCTAGCGGCAGCAGAGAAAGCAGCGGAGCGTGAGCAAGCGGCGGCCGAGAGAGCAGCGGAGCGTGAGCATACTGAACGCCGTGAAGCTGCGGAGCGCCGGCACCGACTGGAGATGGCTCAGCACGGGCTCCCGCTAGATGCTCCAGCCCCACCAGGGACTAAGGCTTCCAAGGTCCGGGCGGAGGACTTCCCCCTGCTTGAAAAGGATGGAGACCTGGATTCCTTTCTGCTGGCCTTTGAAAGAACCTGCCTCCAACACCATCTGGCCATGGATCAGTGGGCAAGGTACCTGACCCCCCGTTTGAGGGGTAAGTACCTGGAAGTTTTGGGGGACTTACCTGCTGGGTAGGAGCAGGACTACAACAGCATCAAGCGGGCCCTGATCCAGCACTACAACCTCACCCCGGAGTTGTACCGCAGGAAGTTCCGGAGCCCGCAGCGGGGCTCCAAGGACACCTGGACCGACCACATGCGGGCACTGCTGAGAGCTGCGGAGCACTGTACCTCGGGTCTAGAGCTCAACACCCGCCAGGAGCTCCAGGAACTGTTTGTCACAGAGCAGTTCTTGTGGAACTGCCCAGAGGACCTCCAGCAGTTCCTCCGTGACCGGAAACCAAAGGGGGCTTCTGCTACAGCCGCCCTGGCAGACGAGTATGCCAACAACAGGGCCCCTGAGCCGAAGAAGCCTGCCAGCAGCACCTGGAGAGGGGGTAAGCCCAGTCCTGCCCCTGTCCCGCCAGCCCCCAGAGTGCAAGGGGTGTACACCCCTGCTGCCCTCTCCAGGCCAGGAGCAGAACCCAGACGTCATCATTGCAACCAGCCGGGACACTTTAAGGCTGCGTGTCCCCAGCACCATAAGGCCCCATCCCTGTCCCAGAAACCCTCCACTGTTTTGTGTGTGGGAGGGGGTGGTGGGAGGTCCCTGGACAATTACCAACCCATCACCATTGGCCGCTCAGCGGTCATGGGACTGCGGGACACAGGCGCTGAACGAACCCTGGTACGTCCTAAGGTGGTGTCCCCTCAAGACTTGGTGCCTGGGAAAACCCTTTCCATCTCCGGAATTGGAGGTGTTGAACTGGCGCTGCCCGTCGCCAAGGTGGTTTTGGACTGGGCGCCGGGAGGGGAATGCGGGAGGTGGGAGTAACGCCAAATATTCCTGCCAATGCGTTGCTTGGGACCGATTTGGGGCGGCTAGTGACTCAGTGGGTGACCACTGAACCCCCAAGTCCGGCTCCCCAAGAATGTCATGACTCTACTGTGAATGCTTATGTTAATGTGTTGAATGTGCCTCCAACAGTGGAGGAGGGAGTGAAACCTGATGGTAAGCCATGCACTGACACTACACACACACAGGGCTCACAGTAAGGACAGGTGAGAAGCCTGCAGGGGAGAGCTCAGAGGTGGAGGGAGGGGCTTCTATGGGCAGTGTAGGGCCCCTAAGTGCATCCAGCCTGCTGAGTCGAGGGCCTCTGCAGAAAGAGGAGCAGGCCGTGGGGGGAGGGGGCGTCCCGGGAGAGGAGCCACCAGGTAAGACCCCAGGGCAGGAGTTCCCCACATCCGGGATGTCAGGAGGCCAGGGAAGTCTGCCTGACCCGGCAACTTGGTCGGGGGCCGAGGGGAAGCAGGCGCTACCTGTGGTCTCAGCGGGCGTGGCCGCTGTTACCAGGAGTAGGAGCGCCGGAGCCCAAGGAGCCTCGCGGAGGTCCGACGGTTCCCCTCTCTCCGACCAAGTGGCTGCCGAGTCAGACAGTGGCCAGGAGACAGATCCCGGGGAGCTGACAGAGGAGGTGGCAGTTTCGTCAATTCTTGCCACATCGAGTCAGGGATTTCAGGCAGCGTTGGAAGCTGACGCTAGCCTGAAAGCTCTCAAGGAGCAGGCGGCACAGCCTCCCCTGGAGTCCGACCGCGAGCGAGTGGTCTGGGACCAGGGACGGCTGTACTGGGTAACGGTCCAGCAGGGTTCACCAGAGGCGTGGCCCAGGGACCGACAGTTAGTGGTACCCTATCCGTTCAGGGCAGAATTGTTGCGGATCGCACACGAGATTCCCATGGCCGGACACCTAGGGATCGCTAAAACCAGGGCCAGGCTAGCTCAGCATTTCTACTGGCCAGGAATGAGGACCGAGGTGATTGCCTACTGCCGTGCGTGTGACACCTGTCAGAGGATGGGGAAGGCGGGGCAGCGCCCCAAAGCCCCACTGGTAACTCTGCCCATCATCGAAGAGATTTTCTCGAGGGTGGCTGTGGATCTCATTGGACCTCTGTCCACTCCCAGCCGCTCCGGGAAATGCTTCATACTAACGGTAGTGGACTATGCCACCCGGTACCCGGAGGCGGTAGCTTTGTCATCCATTTGGGCCGACAAAGTGGCCACTGCCTTACTGGAGATTTTCTCCAGAGTGGGGTTTCCCCAGGAAATGCTCACCGACCGAGGGACCCAGTTCATGTCGCAGCTGATGGAGTCTCTCTGTAAGCAGGTACAGGTGCAACATCTGGTAGCCAGCCCGTACCACCCACAGTCCAATGGCCTGTGTGAGTGGTTCAATGGCACCTTAAAGCAGATGCTGAAGATGTTGGTCGACTCCCACGGGAGAGACTGGGAGCGGTATCTCCCACACCTGCTGTTTGCCTACCGAGAGGTCCCACGGGCCTCAACAGGGTTCTCCCCCTTTGAGCTCCTGTACGGGTGACGTGTACAGGGGCCCTTGCTCTGGTGAAGGAAGCATGGGAAGGGGATTTGGCTACCCCTGGAGTGTTGGTCATTGAGTATGTCGTGCGCTTCCGGGACAGAATGACGGCCTTGACACGGCTGGTGCATGACAATATGACCCAAGCCCAGGCTGACCAGAATCAGTGGTACGACCAGAATGCTTGTGAGCGGGCCTACGAGGTGGATCAAAAGGTGTGGGTACTGGTCCCCGTACCTCAAAGCAAGCTTCAGGCGGCCTGGGAGGGTCCATACCTCGTGCACCAGTGGCTCAACGCTGTCACCTATCTGGTCACCCTGGACTATGCCTGTGGAAGGAGGAAGGCCTTCCACGTGAACATGATGAAGGCCCACCATGAGCCGGGAGGCTTGTGCCCACCCAGTGTGTAACCTTCCCAAGGAAGGAGAGGTAGAAACCCTCCTGGATCTGCTCACCCAAGCCAAGGCGGGTGGATCCATCGAGGATGTGGGGGTTGGCCACCAGCTCTCGGAGGAACAACGTTCCCAGCTGAGGGTCACCCTACACCCCTTTAGGGAGCAGTTCAGCAGCCTGCCCGGAAGGACAGAGACAGCCGTCCATGACGTGGACACCGGCAATCACCCCCCAATCCGGCGTTCAGCGTATCGGGTGTCTCTTGAGGTGCAGCAGCACATGTGCCAAGAGATAGATGAGATGCTGAAGCTGGGGGTGATCCAAGTGTCCAATAGTGCGTGGGCTTCGCCTGTAGTCCTCGTCCCTAAAAAGGACCAAACTACGCAGTTCTGCATGGACTACCGGGGGCTCAACGCTGTGACGGTCACCGATGCGTACCCAATGCCGCGCATCGATGACCTGCTCGATTGGCTGGCCGGGGCCAAGTACCTGACCATCATGGATCTGAGCAGGGGGTATTGGCAGATTCCCCTGACCCCTGGGGCACAGGAACGCTCTGCCTTTATCACCCCATTCGGACTGTACGAGTCCACGGTGATGCCATTCGGCATGAAGAATGCCCCTGCCCCTTTTCAGAGGATGGTCAACACGCTGCTCGAGGGACTGGAAGGGTATGCGACCGCGTACCTAGACGACATCGCCATCTTCAGTCCCACCTGGGAAGATCACCTAGAGCACCTGACGCAGGTGCTCGGGCGGATCCAGCGAGCAGGCTTGACCATTAAGCCCGAAGAGTGCCAGCTGGGTATGAGTGAGGTCCACTACCTGGGGCACCGGGTAGGTGGGGGAACTCTGAAGCCAGAGCCTGGGAAGGTGGATGCCATCGCATCCTGGCCCACCCCCAGGACCAAGAAGCAGGTGATGTCCTTCTTGGGGACAGCCGGGTATTATAGGTTTGTTCCACACTATAGTGCCCTGGCCAAGCCCCTGACGGACCTCACCAAGAAGAGGCTGCCCGTCGCAGTCGACTGGACAGTCGCCTGCGAGACAGCTTTCCAGGCGCTCAAGACCGCCCTTTCTAGTTCTCCTGTACTACAGGCAGCCAACTTCACGCGGCCGTTCGTAGTGCAGACCGACGCCAGCGACTTCGGCCTCGGTGCTGTGCTCAGCCAGGTCGACACTATGGGCCATGAACACCCCGTTCTGTACCTGAGCCGGAAGCTCCTGCCGAGGGAAGTGGCCTATTCCACGATGGAGAAGGAATGTCTGGCAATTGTGTGGGCCCTGCAGCGTCTGCAGCCATACTTGTACGGACGCCAATTCACCGTGGAAACAGACCACAACCCCCTCAGCTGGTTACACACGGTCTCTGGGACGAATGGGAGGTTGCTACGCTGGAGCCTCTCTCTCCAACAGTATCACTTCGCCATTCGCCACAAAAGAGGCAAGGACCATGGTAACGCTGATGGGCTGTCCCGGCAAGGAGAGGGTGTGGAAGGGTGCATGGGGGATCACAGGAATGTGATACCTCCTAGCGTCCTCTAAAGCAGGGAGGTGTGATGAAGGAGCAGCTGCCATCTTAAATATGGGGCCACATGTCTGAGCTTGGCATCCATTTTGGTCTAAGTTCAGGAATTACAGGCAGCTAACGGCTTCTATACCCCAGGTGCTGTGTACTTAGTAAATACAAGCAGGATTTAGTGTTCCAATGCTAAATAGGCAGGGCCATTGGTGTGATAATGAGGATAGGCCCAAAACAGAGCTTCAAAGCTCAGGTATGGAGCCGTGCCAGCAGGGGGCCGAAAAAAGCCTAGGGCTTCAATTAGAATGTACCTGCTAGCAGACGCAGAAATATACATCCTTTGTGTGTCCCAGACGCTTTGGCTCCATCCTAGGAGCATGGATTATTAGCCCACCCTCTGACACAGGGGGAGGAACCTAGCATGTTTAAGGATTGGCAGCCCCTGGGAGACATTCATTCCTTTACACAGAAGATCTAGACGATGACGATCTAAGAAGGACCTGGGGACAGACCCGCCGAGGGGAGCAGCGGCCCATGCTTTGGGGGCCTGTCCGGCAACTAAGATTCTTGTACCTGTGGACTGCAGAGCCCCCCAGCACCCACATGACCCTACAATCTGGTAAATTGACCTCCAGCTTAATATCTTAAGTCTTATAACAATAAGGGTACATTTTTTCTCTGACTGCAAATTTACTGTATATTTCTGTAATTATCTAGTGCGCCCTTAAGGCAATTAAACTATAAACTTAATCTTGGGCTGATGCTTTTACTCTGATCACGAATCTTAGAACCCCCAGCGGGTAACAGGACCTCCTCCCCGGCGACCATTTGCTCTAGGTGCAGTTCCCTTACTGACCTAAGAGACAAAGGGGGCGCCGGAGAACTGTGCCTGTGTAGTTACGTCACGGTGGTGACGTGGGAGGAACGGGTCTGTGTGTGTTCCTCCACACCAGCGTGCTTGCTGGTCCTGATCGCTGGAGGGGCTGTCTGTGTGACAGCTCACCAGTGATCAGCTAACAATGTCCCAGCGATCCCATCCATGTCAGATTGTGGGTGGGATTGCTGGGACATCGTTATGTGTAACGGTACCCTTACCCTGGTAGCACGGAAGGGTAGGGGAAAAACCAAGTGATTGGTCTCGTCCTTAAGGAACTCATTGTCCATTATCCTGACAAATTCCTTGTCTTCCATTGACGGGGCTACTTTGTTGTCATCCTTAGTTGAATGAAACACCGATCTTCTCAAGTCATCTGCATAGGGAGAAGGAATGACATCAGGCAGCTGTACGGGATCTGGAGGCTTCTCTTTCACCTCCTAGTGATTAGGGCATGGTTTGCAGAAAGTAGCTCGTCCATCTCTGCGTACATAGGTCTTAAAGGAATCGACTCTTGTTCGGTCCAAGCACACATTTCCTATGATTACCCACCCAAGTCGAGTCTGTGCGTAGGGGGCGTATTCAGGACTATTGCACTGTTGGCGGACCTTATGTATCCTTAAATTGTCTCTGCCGAGCAGAAGTAGGATTTCAGCATCTGAGTCCATAGGTGGGATAACACTGACTAGGTGCCTTAGGTGTGGTTGGTGGAACGCAGCTTCTGGAGTAGGGATCTCATCCCTTTGGCTGGGTATTTGATCGCATTCGATTAGCGTAGGTAGGGGTATTTCTACACCTCCGTTGGCAGGAGAAGCAATGAAACCTTGTGCCCTCCTGCCGCTGGTCTCTATGCGGCCTGAGCAAGTGTTCAGAGTATATGGCGTTGCTGGTCCCTTGATTCCAAAGGCTTCAAAGAACTTAGGTCCAGCTACGGATCGGTTGCTCTGATCGTCAATGATGGCATACATTTTTACTGCTTTCTCTGGTTGCCTTTCTGGATAAACTCTGATTAGGCATATCCTGGCACAGCATTTATCACTTTGACTCTCCCCACATACCTCTGAGCATGAGCAGGAGACAGCCGTGGAAGAATTGGCGTTATTCTGTGGCTCCCCACCATGGCTTGTAGCTGGACTAGAGATAACTGCAACTGCTGGATCGCTGGTGGCTGAGGTTGGATGCAAAGCTGATGGGTGTTTGTCACTATGGCACTCTTCACACTTAATGGCAAAATTGTAGTCCTTGGCCATGTGTTCTAATGAGGCGCAGCACTTGAAACATACCCCAAGGTCGCTGAGGATTTTCTTGCGCTCCTGCATGGTTTTGGACCTGAATCCTCTACATTTATTCAGTGAGTGTGGTTTTTTGTGAATGGGACACTCACAATTGAAAGATTTATCTCTCGATGGAATAGTGTACTGTTTATCGGCAGTTACTGCAGGTGGTGGCAGGTTAGTCTTTCTGACACTTATACTGCTCCTCAAGTCCTTGCGTCTATGTGAGACGCTTTCATACCTTGATGACGGTGTTGCTGGAGCTGTAGTGTTAGACTCCAGGAAGTCTAGGCTAGGGTCATTCCTCATTTGGGCCTGTTCCTCAACAAACTTGCAGAACTGATTGAATGGAGGAAAGGTGACATCATGTGATCTTTTGTACCTGGAAACACATACTGCCCACTTCTCTTGCAGACTATGCGGCAGTTTTGAGATGATTGGGTTCACCCCATGGGCAGTGTCCAGGTAGCATAATCCAGACAGATGAGGGTCTCCTTTTGCAAGATCCAGCACCATAAGCAGGTCGCTTAAGTCCAGAAGCTTGTGGGCTTCCTTAAGGTTGATCCTTGGAACGTTCTGCAGTCTCTTGAATAGGGACTTTTCTATGGCTTCAGCGCTGCCATAGGTTCTTTCGAGTCTCAGCCAGGCAGCAGCAAGACCTGCTTCAGCTTGCCCCACGTAGACGGTCCGAAGACTCTTGATATGGTTTGTGGAGTCAGGACCCAACCATTTTACCATGAGGTTGAGCTCCTGTTCTGCAGATAGATTGAGGTCAGCAATGGTGGCCTTGAAGGTTGCTTTCCAGGCTCTGTAGTTCTCTGCACAGTCATCAAACTTTGAGAGGCTGGTGCTGATTAACTCTTTGCTCACCATAAACCTGGCTAACTCGGACATGTCTGATCCTTCACTCCTTGTTACCGTGTTAGCTTGTGTTGCCTCTTGGGCGTATGAGCTGTGTGGCGTGGAAGGGTGAATTGTTCCCGGGTAGAATGATGTTGCTGCAGGGTTGAGCTGTGGTTTAACCTCTGGAGAATTTGATGATTGCAGCTTGAACTGTGGAGATGGACTGGAATGCGTCTTGTAGTCGGCTTGTGATGATTGCTGCTCTTGAGGGGACACATTATGGCGTTGGTCTTGGGTCTCTGCAGATGCTGTGGGTAACACTGGCACCGTAAGTTGGGCTGACTTGGACGTTTCCACATTGTTGGGTTGAACGTCGCTGGAGGCGTGTGCTGCAGAGATCTGTTTCTGCACGTAATCACTGGTACGGACGGCTGGGTCCTCTTCTTCCAGTGGTGGTAGGCAAATCGGGTTGAGGTTTTGATTCATTGCTTGCTCGAGTATTTTTACTTCGGCTAGCGCGTTTTTTTCCTCCATTTGTGTTTGAAGAATCTTTGCTTGTGCCTCTGCCTTCTTGGCTTCTGCCTCCGCTTCAGCTTTCTTGGCTTCTGCCTCCGCTTCAGCTTTCTTGGCTTCTGCCTCCGCTTCAGCTTTCTTGGCTTCTGCCTCCACTTTCTTTTCTGTGTAAGAACGTCTTAGTTTGGATCGCTCTGCGTGTAAAACGGGCCTCTAGGATTCTGTCGCTGAGGGCTGAAGTTCTTGAGCAGGATGATTTGTATGACTGAGCAGAGTGCCTGGATGAGCCTGACCTGTGAGATCCAGCTTCTTGCAGATAAGCGATACGGAGATCCGCTTTATCTTTGGCGTTTTGCACAGCGGCGTCCCTTTCTTTTTCTGTGGAATCCACTCTAATATTGATGAAGCCTCATCAGAATTAAGCAGAGTCTTTTAGGAAGGCAACATACCTTACGGACAGTCTCTTGTATCTTCCGTGGGCCGTGTCTAGCCGTTTTATAGTGTCCTATAGACTCGCTGCATCATTTTTGTGGCGTTGGATGCTTGACATGAGGGAGGTGACTCGTTCCCATAGATCGTCCAGGTTGTCATTGTACTCATCCTTCATACTGTTATAGTTTTTGACAGCCTTTATGGTTGGTTTGACAGAGCGTCTTGGTCGTGAGTCTTGGTCTGTTTCTGAAGCTGGCTCTGTTTCCCCCTCTTCACAATGGACAGAATCGGGTAGTATTTACTCGGTTTCCGCAGTGGGAGACTGTGCAGGGTCTTTTTCCACCATTCTGATTTAAGATGCACTGTCTCTTTAAGAAACTGAACTTTTGAAATGCGACTGGAAATCGCGGTGCAGCTCAGTTAAGACGTCCTGATAAGATTCCCAATGTGTTTTTAGAAAATTGTGGGGTTTTGCAGTCCAACAACCTGCAGCAATGTTGTATAATATACAGTCTCCATGCACAATGCGGTCTGGGGTGACACTGCAGACAGATTCTTAGCAGAGCAGGGCTGCAGTATGTGAGTGGGCAGATGGGTTAGGACATAAGGGTGATCTTTTGCCTGGCTTCAAGGCAGTTTTTTGACTGTTCTGTCCCCACATGAGGCATATGGAAGTGTAGTTGATTGGGGCTGGGAGAGATTCCTACCTTCCATTTCCTCGATGCAGAGCAGACAGGACCATGTTGCGGTTTTGCTGTTCATGTGTCCGGAGAGATGATACACACTAGATATTGTGAAGGCCAGCCTTATTTTTTGGAAATCTGGACATACAGGGTATGATTGGTAATGCAGTACTTCTCCAGAGATGCAGGTGTAACCCAGGTGGTACAGCAAGATGCAGCAAATTGTGTGTGCAAGGAAGCGTGGTCAAAAAACTGATGCCTTCCACAGCCTGGTAAGAGTGTCTCTACTGGGTGTAGATGAAAAGAGTAATGGCCACCGGCAGGAAGAGAAGCAGAGTCACCTGACCTGGAAGTGGGAGGCATGTACTAAAATTACTTAGCTGCAGTCTGCTATACAGAAAAAGGACAGCAGGTGGCAGCAGACCAAATGCAAAACTGAATACAAAGAAAGGTAACATAACACAATTATATAAGCATACAATGATAACTTTAGATGGGACAGCACGGCAGCCAACACTAGGAGGAGCTCCCTGTATACAGAGATACATGATAAGATCCTGTCTGTGTGCAGATGCCACAAGGGGGAGCACTCTGTATACACAGATACATAAGATCCTGTCTGCAGCCACCACTGGGGGAGCTCCCTGTATACAGAGATACATGATCAGATCCTGTCTGCAGTCACCAGTAGTGGGAGCTCCCTGTATACAGAGATACATGTTAAGATCCTGTCTGCAGTTACCACTAGAAGGAGCTCCGTGTATACAGAGACACATGATAAGATCCTGTCTGCAGCCACCACTAGGGGGAGCTCCCTGTATACAGGGATACATCATAAGATCCTGTCTGCAGTCGCCACTAGGGGGAGCTCCCTGTATACAGAGACACATGGTAAGATCCTGTCTGCAGTCACCACTAGGGGGAGCTTCCTGTATACAGAGATACACGATAAAATCCTGTCTGCAGTCACCACTAGGGGGAGCGCCGTGTACACAGAGATACATGACAAGATCCTGTCTGCAGCCACCACTAGGGGGAGCTCCCTTTATACAGCGATACATGATAAATTCCTGTCTGCAGCCACCACTAGGAGGAGCTCCCTGTATACAGAGATACATGATAAGATCCTGTCTACAGCCATCACTAGGGGGAGCTCCCTGTGTACAGAGATACATGATAAGATCCTGTCTGCAGCCACCACTGGGGGAGCTCCCTGTATACAGAGATACATGATCAGATCCTGTCTGCAGTCACCAGTAGTGGGAGCTCCCTGTATACAGAGATACATGTTAAGATCCTGTCTGCAGTTACCACTAGAAGGAGCTCCGTGTATACAGAGACACATGATAAGATCCTGTCTGCAGCCACCACTAGGGGGAGCTCCCTGTATACAGGGATACATCATAAGATCCTGTCTGCAGTCGCCACTAGGGGGAGCTCCCTGTATACAGAGACACATGGTAAGATCCTGTCTGCAGTCACCACTAGAGGGAGCTCCGTGTATAGAGACACATGATAAGATCCTGTCTGCAGCCACCACTAGGGGGAGCTCCCTGTACACAGAGATACATGATAAGATCCTGTCTGCAGTCACCACTAGGGGGAGCTCCCTGTATACAGAGACACATGGTAAGATCCTGTCTGCAGTCACCACTAGGGGGAGCTTCCTGTATACAGAGATACACAATAAAATCCTGTCTGCAGTCACCAAAAGGGGGAGCGCCGTGTACACAGAGATACATGACAAGATCCTGTCTGCAGCCACCACTAGGGGGAGCTCCCTTTATACAGCGATACATGATAAATTCCTGTCTGCAGCCACCACTAGGAGGAGCTCCCTGTATACAGAGATACATGATAAGATCCTGTCTACAGCCATCACTAGGGGGAGCTCCCTGTGTACAGAGATACATGATAAGATCCTGTCTGCAGTCACCACTAGGGGGAGCTCTCTGTATACAGAGATACATGATAAGATCCTGTCTGCAGTCACCACTAGGGGGAGCGCCGTGTACACAGAGATACATGACAAGATCCTGTCTGCAGCCACCACTAGGGGGAGCTCCCTTTATACAGCGACACATGATAAATTCCTGTCTGCAGCCACCACTAGGAGGAGCTCCCTGTATACAGAGATACATAAGATCCTGTCTACAGCCATCACTAGGGGGAGCTCCCTGTGTACAGAGATACATGATAAGATCCTGTCTGCAGTCACCACTAGGGGGAGCTCCCTGTATACAGAGATACATGATAAGATCCTGTCTGCAGCCACCGTTAGCGGGAGCTCCATGTATACAGAGATACATGATAAGATCCTGTCTGCAGCCACCACTAGGGGAAGCTCTCTGTATACAGAGATACATGATATGATCCTGTCTGCAATCACCACTAGGGGGAGCTCTCTGTATACAGAGATGCATGATATGATCCTGTCTGCAGTCACCACTAGGGGGAGCTCTCTGTATACAGAGATACATGATAAGATCCTGTCTGCAGCCACTACTAGGAGGAGCTCTCTATATACAGACATACTTGATAAGATCCTGTCTGCAGTCACCACTAGGGGGAGCTCCCTGTATACTGAGATGCATGATAAGATCCTATCTGCAGTCACCACTAGGGGGAGCTCTCTGTATACAGAGATACATGATAAGATCCTGTCTGCAGCCACTATTAGAGGGAGCTCCCTGTATACAGCAATGCATGATAAGATCCTATCTGCAGCCACCACTAGGAGGAGCTCCCTGTATACATAGATACGAGAAGATCCTGTCTGCAGCCACTACTAGGGGGAGATCCCTGTATACAGACATACTTGATAAGATCCTGTCTGCAGCCAGGGCAGCACGGTGGCTCAGTGGTTGGCGTTGCAGCCTTGCAGCGCTGGGGTCCTGGGTTCGAATCCCACCAAGGACAACATCTGCAAGGAGTTTGTATGTTCTCCCTGTGTTTGCGTGGGTTTACTCCGGTTTCCTCCCACACTCTAAAGACATACTGATAGGGAATTTAGATTGTGAGCCTCATCGGGGACAGTGATGATAATGTGTGCAAAAACTGTAAAGCGCTGCGGAATATGTTAGCGCTATATAAAAATAAAGATTATTATAAAGATTATTATTATTACTAGGGGGATCTCCATGTATACCGACATACTTGATAAGATCCAGTCTGCAGTCACCACTAGGGGGAGCTCTCTGTATACAGATACATGATAAGATCCTGTCTGCAGTCACCACTAGGGGGAGCTCCCTGTATACAGAGATGTAAAGTGTCATGATCCAGTTTTCTGCTGTTTTCTCTTTGGACTGGCCATGCAGGGGTTAATCCCCTCTGCTTCGGTCTTGAGCTTGCTGGGCTATTTCAGTCCGCTTCAGCCTGCGGACCAGTGTTATCTATAGTTCATGCTTTGTGGCTAGAACCTCTGACCCTATGCTGGTGATCCTTCTGCCTCTGATTTCCCAACATGTGTATGACTTGTCCTAATCTCTGGACTCTGACTTCTCGTTCGTCCTTGACTGCACACTTGCTGTCTCCCTTGGTACTTCTGCTCCTGACAGTTGCTGACTTTGACTAGTATGACTACTCTTTCGTTACCTGTGACACCTGTGCTGCTGCTCTATGTTACCTCACTGTGTGAGCTACCTCTTTCCCTCACCATCACCCCCTGGTGGAGGTTGCGCTGTATTACACTGCAGCAGCACGTTACCCAAACACATTTAAAGGGGATTTTGCATTTTTTTTTCTCTGGTCATGGATTCGCTTGGTAACTTAGCGGATCAAGTTTCCAGGTTGACACAGAAGATGCGGGGTTGTTCGGCGCAACATCAAGCCCTTGTCACATCTCATACCCTCTTACAGGAAAAACTGACTGAGACTGTTCAGACTGTGCAGGAAACCACCCATCATGCTGTTAGACGACCTGGGGATTCAGTTGATGTTGTTGTGCACGCTTTCGAACCTCAGGTTCAGCTTCCTGATACCTTTTCTGGCATAAGGGATGAATTCCATACCTTCAGGGAGAGTTGTAAATTATTTTTTTCTTTGAGACCTCAATCGTCTGGGGATAAGACTCAGCGGGTAGGGATTATTATCTCCTTTCTTAGGGAGGGTCCCCAATCTTGGGCTTTCTCGCTGCCCCTGAATGGATGCAGTAGATAAGTCCTAGGGCCTCAAAGAACCTATCTATGACCATCCGGACCATGTGAGGGTGGCAGAAGACACTATTATGGGTCTGGTTCAGGGAAAGCACTCAGCCGAGTGGTACAGCTCAGAGTTCCATCTATGGTCCACTGAAGTGTCCTGGGATGACTGCGCTGAGAGGTCTGTTCAGGTGTGGGCTTATGGATAAGCTGAATGACGATCTAGCTCTCCATCCACCTCCCAGCTCATTGGAGGAAGCTATGACTCAGGCTATGGATCGGACGCTGTGTGCGAGAAGTATTGCACAGCGAGAGGTTCCATTGCTCTCTGCTGGTTCAATTGCTTTGCCGCTGTCTAAACCTATGGAAGTGGGGGGTCGCCAACCTCGAGGAGAAAGAGAGGAGACACCAGCGTGAAGGAAAATTGTTTTTTTTTTATTTTTGTGGAGATCCCGGACATTGGAAAAAGGACTGCTCCTCCTGTCCACCGACCAACAAGTGGCTCAGTCTGGGTGATTGTCGTGGAGGTCACCTAGGCTCTCAGGTACCTTTTTCTCCATTTTCAAAAATGTTGCAAGTGGAACTTTGTTGTGGGAGTGGCTCCATGTCCACTTCTACCTTCATGGATTGTGGGTCGTCCTTGAACTTTATTAGCACTGTCTTGGTGTCCAGGTCTAAGTTAGGGACAGTCAGGCTGGAGACTCCTATCCATGTTGTTGCCATTGACAAAACACCACTGGCTAAGAATGGCATCAAATTTGTTTCAGAGGAGTTTCTCCTTAAAGTGAGTTCCTTGCACCAGGAACGTATTTCATGCTTTGTTATGGACACTCTGCCTGCGGGCTGGTGTTGTGGTTCCCCTGGTTGCAATTACATAATCCTGTGATTAATTGGGAATCTCAGGACATTGTTAAATGGGGTCCCAATTGTTCTTAGAAATGTCTCTTTTCTGTATCGGTGTCATCCGTCAGTCTGGAGGGTATTTCGGAGTACCTGAAGGACTTTGAGGCTGTGTTCTCCGAAAAGGAGGCTGAGGTTCTACCACCACACCGTCCATTCGATTGTGCTGTTGATCTTACTCCCGGTGCCAAATTGCCCAAAGCCCATCTGTACAATCTCTCTGCCCCTGAGCAGGCCGCTATGAAGGAGTATATCTCTGAAAGCCTGCGTAAGGGCCACATTCGGCCATCTGTCTCTCCTGTGGCAGCGCTGTTCTTTTTCGGGAAGAAAAAGGATGGTAGTATATGCCCATGCCTCGATTTTCAAGAACTTAATAAAATCACTTTAAGAAACACTTATCCCCTTCCACTTATACCCAATTTGTACAATTAATTGTCGGAGGCCAAGTGGTTCTCTAAGTTGGACCTCCAGGGGGCATACAATCTCACCCATATGCGGGAGGGGGATGAGTGGAAAACTGCATATTTCACCTCTGAGGGCCTGTTTGAGAATTTGGTTATGCCCTTTGGCCTGACTAACACACCAGCAGTATTTCAAAATTTCATGAATCATGTTTTCTCATATTTTATTGGGTGTTTCATGGTTATTTATTTGGATGACATTCTTATATATTCTTCTGACAGAGTCACATGGGCCACCTCCGTGCGGTTCTTCAGAGGCTTAGAGACAACTCACTATTTGTTAAACCAGAGAAGTGTTCATTCTTTGCTCACAAATTGTCCTTCCTGGGAGTCATTTTGTCTGCTGAGGGGTTTCGTATGGACCCTAGGAAGGTACAGGCTATTGTGGATTGGGTGCAACCCAGAGATCTCAAAGGTCTTCAGGGTTTTCTGGGTTTCACCAATTGTAGAAAATTCATTAAGGGGTTTTCCCAGATTATTAAACCCCTCACGGATTTAACTCGGAAGGGGGCTGATCTTAAAAACTAGTCAGCTCCAGGTGTGGCAGCGTTTTCTTCTTTAAAAGACTGTTTCATGACAGCCCCTGTATTGGTTCAACCTGATTTGTCAAAACCACTTATAGTAGAGGACGCCTCAGAGGTGGCAGTGGGGGCTGTGCTGTCCCAGGGGCCCACCACGTTGACTAACTTAAGGCCCTGTGCCTTCTTTTTGAGAAAATTTTCCTCTGCTGAGAGGAATTATGATGAGTGTAACCGTGAGCCATTGTCCATTAAATTGGCGTTTGAAGAATGGATGCATTTTTTGGAGGGGGCTGTCCATCATATCATTGTCATATTACAGATCACAAGAACCTGTCGTACATCGAGTCCACCAAATGTCTGACTCCGAGACAGGCACGGTGGTCACTTTTTTTTCCCCGATTTCAGTTTTCTATTACTTTCAGACCAGGGTCCAAGAATGTGAAGGCTGATGCTTTATCTCGTAGCCTGGATCCAGCTTCACCTCCTGAACTTTCTTCATTCAATTCTACAGTGCGGAGAGGTGGTGGCTGTCATGTCCTCGTCATTGGAACGAGAGATTCGTGAGGCCCAATCTCTTGCTCCTTCGTCCATACCTGATAATAAGCTCTTTGCGCCTGTTCAGTATCGGTTAAGGGTGCTTCGGGAGTTCCATGACTCAGCTCTGAGTGGGCATCCTGGATTCTCAACCACATGTAAAGCCATCACCATGTTTTGGTGGCCTTCGTTGCTTCTGATGTCACTGGATTTGTGTCTTCCTGTGAAACGTATGCTCTTGCTAAATCCTCTTGTAACCGGCTGGCCGGGGAATTGATGCCATTGCCAATTCCAGATAGACCGTGGACTCATCTGTCCATTGATTTTTATCACTGATCTTCCTCTCTCTAATGGTAAAACCGTGATCTGGGTAGTTGTTGATTTGGCAGGCCTCCCTATTGCTGAGACTCTATCTAAACTTTTCATTGAGCATGTGGTCACATTACATGGTGTGCCTGTCACTGTGGTGTCTGATAGAGGGATGCAATTTGTGGCAAAATTCTGGAGGGCTTTTTGGAAAAGGCTGGGTATCAGTCTGACCTTTTCATCGGCCTACCATCCCAAGACCAACGGTCAGACTGAAAGGACTAATCAGTCTTTAGAGCAGATATTGCGATGTCTTGCTACGTCCAGACAGGACGATTGGTGCTCTGTGGTACCCATGGCAGAGTTTGAGTTCAATAATCGTGTCAATCAGTCCATTGGTACTTCCCCATTCTTCTGCAACTATGGGTTTCACCCTCACTTTGGTGAGTTTTCCCGGCTGGATTCAGAGTGTTCAGGGGCTTATTTGGCCTTTTTGTAGTTGGGGGAGATCTGGGGGGAGATTCAGAGAAACATTGGGGAGGCTCAGGGCAAGTATACATTTTTTACGGATTAAGAACGTTCTGTGTCGCCGGCCTACCCGGTGGAGGATAAGGTATGGTTATCCACCAAGAATATTAGATTGAGGATTCCTTCTGCAAGTTGGATCCCAAGTTTATTGACCCTTATGAAATTTGAGAGGTGGTTAATCCTGTGGCCTTCCGTCTGCGCTTGCCTCCGTCGTTGAGGATCCCCAATGTATTCCATAAGGCGCTTCTGAAGCTGTCGGTGCCTTCCTCTGATGAGTTTTCCTCGCTCCCGCCGCCTGTTGTTGTAGATGGCCAGACAGAGTATGAGGTGGAACGGGTGGTGGATTCTCTTATGCTCCGCCGTTCACTTCAGTACTTGTGTTATAATAATTGTAATAAAGTCCTTTCTTTTATGTGGATATATATATATACAGTCATGGCCAAAAGTATTGACACCCCTGCAATTCTGTCAGATAATACTCAGTTTCTTCCTGAAAATGATTGCAAACACAAATTCTTTGGTATTATTATCTTCATTTAATTTGTCTTAAATGAAAAAACACAAAAAGAATTGTCTTAAAGCCAAATTGGATATAATTCCACACCAAACATAAAAAAGAGGGTGGACAAAAGTATTGGCACTGTGCGAAAAATCATGTGATGCTTCTCTAATTTGTGTAATTAACAGCACCTGTAACTTACCTGTGGCACCTAACAGGTGTTGGCAATAACTAAATCACACTTGCAGCCAGTTGACATGGATTAAAGTTGACTCAACCTCTGTCCTGTGTCCTTGTGTGTACCACATTGAGCATGGAGAAAAGAAAGAAGACCAAAGAACTGTCTGAGGACTTGAGAAACCAAATTGTGAGGAAGCATGAGCAATCTCAAGGCTACAAGTCCATCTCCAAAGACCTGAATGTTCCTGTGTCTACCATGCGCAGTGTCATCAAGAAGTTTAAAGCCCATGGCACTGTGGCTAACCTCCCTAGATGTGGCCGGAAAAGAAAAATTGACAAGAGGTTTCAACGCAAGATTGTGCGGATGTTGGATAAAGAACCTCCACTAACATCCAAACAAGTTCAAGCTGCCCTGCAGTCCGAGGGTACAATGGTGTCAACCCGTACTATCCGTCGGCATCTGAATGAAAAGGGACTGTATGGTAGGAGACCCAGGAAGACTCCACTTCTTACCCCGAGACATAAAAAAGCCAGGCTGGAGTTTGCCAAAACTTACCTGAAAAAGCCTAAAACATTTTGGAAGAATGTTCTTTGGTCAGATGAGACAAAAGTAGAGCTTTTAGGGCAAAAGCATCAACATAGTTTACAGGAGAAAAAAGAGGCATTCAAAGAAAAGTACACGGTCCCTACAGTTAAACATGGCGGAGGTTCCCTGATGTTTTGGGGTTGCTTTGCTGCCTCTGGCACTGGACTGCTTGACCGTGTGCATGGCATTATGAAGTCAGAAGACTACCAACAAATTTTGCAGCATAATTTAGGGCCCAGTGTGAGAAAGCTGGGTCTACCTCAGAGGTCATAGGTCTTCCAGCATGACAATAACCCAAAACACACTTCAAAAAGCACTAGAAAATGGTTTGAGAGAAAGCACTGGAGACTTCTAAGGTGGCCAGCAATGAGTCCAGGCCTGAATTCCATAGAACACCTGTCGAGGATCTAAAAATGGCAGTTTGGAGAAGGCACCCTTCAAATATCAGGGACCTGGAGCAGTTTGCCAAAGAAGAATGGTCTAAAATTCCAGCAGAGCATTGTAAGAAACTCATTGATGGTTACCGGAAGCGGTTGGTCGCAGTTATTTTGGCTAAAGGTTGTGCAACCAAGTATTAGGCTGAGGGTGCCAATACTTTTGTCCGGCCCATTTTTGGAGTTTTGTGTGAAATGATCAATGTTTTGCTTTTTGCTTCATTCTCTTTTGTGTTTTTTCATTTAAGACAAATTAAATGAAGATAATAATACCAAAGAATTTGTGTTTGCAATCATTTTCAGGAAGAAACTGAATATTATCTGACAGAATTGCAGGGGTGTCAATACTTTTGGCCATGACTGTATATACACTCACTGGCCACTTTATTAGGTACACCATGCTAGTAAGGGGTTGGACCCCCTTTTGCCTTCAGAACTGCCTCAATTCTTCGTGGCAGAGATTCAACAAGGTGCTGGAAGCATTCCTCAGAGATTTTGGACCATATTGACATGATGGCATCACACAGTTGGCGCAGATTTGTCGGCTGCACATCCCTGATGCGAATCTCCCGTTCCACCACATCCCAAAGATGCTCTATTGGATTGAGATCTGGTGACTGAGGAGGCCATTTGAGTACAGTGAACTCATTGTCATGTTCAAGAAACCAATCTGAGATGATTCGAGCTTTATGACATGGCGCATTATCCTGCTGAAAGTAGCCATCAGATGTTGGGTACATTGTGGTCATAAAGGGATGGACATGGTCAGCAACAATACTCAGGTAGGCTGTGGCGTTGCAACGATGCTCAATTGGTACCAAGGGGCCCAAAGAGTGCCAAGAAAAAATTCCCCACACCATGACACCACCACCACCAGCCTGAACCGTTGATACAAGGCAGGATGGATCCATGCTTTCATGTTGTTTACGCCAAATTCTGACCCTACCATCCGAATGTCGCAGCAGAAATCGAGACTCATCAGACCAGGCAACGTTTTTCCAATCTTCTACTGTCCAATTTCGATGAGCTTGTGCAAATTTTAGCCTCAGTTTCCTGTTCTTAGCTGAGAGGAGTGGTACCCAGTGTGGTCTTCTGCTGCTGTAGCCCATCTGCCTCAAAGTTCGACGCACTGTGCGTTCAGAGATGCTCTTCTGCCTACCTTGGTTGTAACGGGTGGCAATTTGAGTCACTGTTGCCTTTCTATCAGCTCAAACCAGTATGCCCATTCTCCTCTGACCTCTGGCATCAACAAGGCATTTCCGGCCACAGAACTGCCGCTGACTGGATTTTTTTTCTTTTTCGGACCATTCTCTGTAAACCCTAGAGATGGTTGTGCGTGAAAATCCCAGTAGATCAGCAGTTTCTGAAATTCTCAGACCAGCCCTTCTGGCACCAACAATCATGCCACGTTCAAAGGCACTCAAATCACCTTTCTTCCCCATACTGATGCTCGGTTTGAACTGCAGGAGATTGTCTTGACCATGTCTACATGCCTAAATGCACTGAGTTGCCGCCATGTGATTGGCTGATTAGAAATTAAGTCTTAACACACAGTTGGACAGGTGTACCTAATAAAGTGGCCAGTGAGTGTATATATATCTGCATGTATGACATTTAAGTTTCTTGACTTAGAAACTCTTTTTAGCTGACGTATTGTAAAGACATGGGTGTTACTTTTGGGTGTTACTGCTAGCTGGCTTTCCTTATCTTACATACAAAATAAATTGTCATTCCTTTACTTCTTTGGTAACGTAGATGAGGATTGCTGACAGCTAAGCATATTCCAACATATGTACTATTTTGCAAGCTTTTTATTTTAAATGCCTTCTGTTCTTCTACTTAATCTCTAAGAATCTGTATTGCAGCAGACAGGTGACTGCTCACATCTGGTGTGACTGTCATTCTCTCCATGCCGGCATGATTATAAAGAACAAATCATCTTACTTATTTTACGTCTGGACGATTTCTAATTGGAGGACTAAAACTCCACTGACAACTTGGTCCATTGGAGAGCTTACGGTCCTGAGGACCGGTCATGGGTGCCAGCGCGTTTGGTCCATGCAGATCGGTTGGTCTGGGCCTTTCAAGCTCGTTGTCCAGGGAAGCTAGGAGGTCCTGTGGCCCCCCCCATTGAGAGGGGTACTGTCATGATCCAGTCCAGAGTTTGCTTTCTGCTGTCTTCTCTTTGGACTGGTCATGCAGGGGTTAATCCCCTCTGCCTCGTTGTGGAGCTGGCGGGGCTATTTCAGTCCTCTGCAGCCTGCGGGCCAGTGTCGGCTATAGTTCATGCTTCTTGGCTAGAACCTCTGCAATATACTGGTGATCCTTCTGCCTCTGACTTCCCGACTTGTGTATGACTTGGCCTGATCTCTGGACTCTGCCTCTTGTTTTCCATCTCTGATACCTCACTCTCTGACCGGTCTTGACTATGGCTTGTACTCTGACAACGGCTTACGTTTAACGTTTCTGATGCCACGTTCCTGGTAGGTCCTGACTTCTCGCTCGTCCCTGACTATGCACTTGCTTTCTCCCTTGGTACTTCTGCTCCTGACAGTTGCTGACTACTCTTTCATTACCTGTGACACCTGTGCTGTTGCTCTGTGTTACTACACTGTGTGTGTGTGTAACCTCTTTCCCTCACCATCACCCCCTGGTGGAGGTTGCGCTGTATTGCACTGCAGCAGCACATTACAATAAGATTCAATCTGCAGCCACCACTAGGGGGAGCTCTCTGTATAGAGAGATACATGATAAGAGCCTGTCTGCAGCTACCACTAGGGGGAGCTTTGTATACAGAGATACATGATAAGATCCTGTCTGCAGCCACCACTAGGGGGAGCTCCCTGTATACAGAGATACATGATAAGATCCTGTCTGCAGCCACCACTAGGGGGAGCTCCCTGTATACAGAGATACATGATAAGATCCTGTCTGCAGTCACCACTAGGGGGAACTCCCTGTATACAGAGAACCTGTCATGGTATAGGATATGGTTAATGTCCTGCTCTCTCAGGGTTAACTTTTGCTGGCCTCCCTTTGGATCTGGGAGGGGTATTTATACTCACTCCAGACTAGGATTCCCTGTTAGCTATACTGTGTCTGACCCCCTGGTGTGCTTGTATACTGCATTGCTTGATTGCTTCCTGTGTATGACCTGGTCTGTCCGCTCACTCTGTTCTGTCTCACGTTTTTGTACTATTGTCTTCTTCGGTTCTTACCTCCTGGCTTGGCTATTGTTACTCCGTTACAGTTTGTCCCTATTGTACCGCACTGCTCGTTTTGGCTTTTTGACCTCTGGCTTCCCTTCTGACAATCTCGTCTCACCCCATTGGTACCTCGTGATCTCCTGGTTCTGATCTTAGCTTGTCTGATTATCCTCCTGTTTATCGTCTCCTCTGCACCCCAGTGTCTGGCTCCACCCCCGACCACCTCCTATTCTGTCACATGGTTCAGGTCCTATTTGTTACCTGGTTAGGTAACTGGTGCTTTGCTCAACTCCCTTACTGCTCTCCCCGGTACAATCTCTCACTGAGCAGGTTAATGAGCTCTCCCAGCTTATGCAGAAGCTGTCTATGGAGCAGCAAAGTATGGTTCACTTGCACCAACAGGTGCAGAGAGATGTGGCAGATGCTCTACAGGTTTCTTTTCCGTCGGGGTTCCGGAAGGGGGTCCCCACTGATGTATCCCTAGCAGACCCCGAGCAACCGGTAAAGTTACCTGACAATTATTCTGGAGATAAAAAATTGTTTAGAGTCTTTAAGGAGGGGTGCAAGTTGTTCTTTGAATTGCGTCCCTGGACCTCTGGTAATGAAAGGCAGAGGGTGGGGATCATAATGTCCTTGTTAAGGGGGGCTCCACAGGCTTGGGATTTCTCTCCCTCTGCTTCTGAACGTATGTCGGTGAACATGTCTTTGAGGCACTCCGCTGAATGGTTCTGCTCAAAGTTTAGACGGTGGGCCGCCGAAGTATCCTGGAACGACGCTGCCCTGAGGGGGTTGTTCCGCAGGGGCCTGTCTGACTGTCTGCAGGACTCTGGCATTACATCCTCCTTCCGATACCCTGGAGGACGCCATGATGCAGGCGGTCCGTATGGACCGGAGACTCCATGCTAGGGGAATGATGCAACAAGAGACTCCCTTGTACTTCAAATTGTGTTACACTGCACCCGTATCAGAGCCCATGGAGATTGAGGCTGTCTTGGTAAAGGAAAGAGAGAGAAGACACCGTAAAGACAACCATTTATGCTTTTCCTGTGGAGCCTCTGGACATTGGAAAAGGGACTGTCCTTCCTTCCCTTCTTCTGTGAAATCGTCGGGAATATGACTGAGTTTGGGTAACAATCGAGGCGGTTGCCCAGACTCCCAGGTACATTTTTTTTCTTGCTTGCTAAAATGGTGCTCCAGGTTGAATTGGAACTTGCTGGCGGTCCTGTCATGACCACCGCCTTTGTTGACTGTGGTTCCTCCATTAATCTGATTGATGTCCAGGTTGTGACTCTTAATAAGATAGGGACAGTCAGGTTGAAAGACCCTGTTAAAATTGTGGCTGTGGATTCATCCCCTCTTACCAGGGAAGGAATTTGTTTTATGTCTGAAGTTTTTTCTCTGAAAGTGGGTTCCACTCACGTGGAAAAATTAAGTTGTTTTGTTCTGAATAATTTGCCAGCTGGACTGGTACTGGGGATGCCCTGGCTGCAACGCCACAATCCTGTCATTGATTGGGTGAAGGGGGGAGATCACCCGATGGGGATGTAATGATAATGGTCTGTGTTGTAACCCGGTACTTTTTCTCAATCCGATTAAAGTCTGTCCGGCTGGAGAGTATTCCGGAGTGCCTGAGAGACTTTGAAGACGTGTCTTCCAAAAGCGAGGCTGAGGTGCAACCACCACATAGACCATATGATTGTGCCATTGATTTAGTACCTGGAGCCAAATTACCCAAGGCTCGTTTGTTTAATTTGTCTAGGCCTGAGCATCAAGCTATGAAAGAGTACATCAAGGAGAGCCGTCGCAAGGGGCATATTCGGCCCTCGGTCTCACCCGTGGCAGAGGGGTTTTTCTTTGCAAAGAAAAAAGATGGATGGTTGCAACCATGCCTCGATTTCAGGAATTGAACAAAATTATCGTTAAGAACACGTACCCTCTCCCGTTGATTCCCGATTTATGTAACCAACTCACGGGGGGCCAAATGATTTTCAAAGCTCGATCTACGAGGGGCTAATAACCTTATAAGGATCCGGGAGAGTGATGACTGAGGAGCTGTTTGAAAACCTGGTTATGCCCTTTGGCCTCACTAACGCCCCTGCTGTTTTTCAGAACTTCATTAATTTTCTTTTTTCTGACCTGATAGGCAGTTATGTAGTCATTTACCTGGATGACATCTTGATATACTCTGAGGACAGTCAGTCACACTTATACCATCTACGTACGGTTCTTATGAGACTCTGGGAGAACCATTTGTATGCTAAGCTGGAGAAGTGCTCATTTTTTATGCTGGAACTGTCTTTTCTGGGTGTAATTGTATCCGGGGAGGATTTCCGCATGGATCCAGGGAAGGGTCAGGCCATTACAGATTGGGTGCAGCCTCATGATCTCAATGGGTTGCAGTGATTTCTGGGCTTCGCCAATTATTATAGGAAGTTCATTAAAGGGTTGACAGACCTCACTCTTAAAGGGGCAGATGTAAAAAATAGGTCTGTGGCCGCAAAAAATTCCTTCCTTACATTAAAGAAATGCTTTACTTCAGAACCCTGTGTTGGTACAACCCGATTCGTCAAGACCTTTTATCGTGGAGGTCGACGCTTCAGAGGTGGGGGTGGGGGAAGTGTTGTCCCAGGGCCCCTCTACCCTGACTAACCTCAAACCCTGTGCCTTCTTCTCTAAAAAGTTCTCTTCGGCCGAGAGAAACTATGATGTGGGAATTGTTAGTGGTTAAATTGGCATTCAAAGAATGGAGGCATTTTTTTGGAGGGGGCCGCTCATCCCATTACAGTCATCACTGATCATAAAAACCTGGCCTATATCGAGTCTGCTAAGAGATTGACCCCCAGACAGGCTCGGTGGGCACTTTTTTTTTTCTCGCTTTCATTTTAACATTGCGTTCCGACCAGGGTCTAAAAATGTAAAGGCAGATGCCTGATCCTGAAGTTTTGATTCTGTGTCCCCTCCAGAACCTCCTTCCTCCATTCTTCAACCGGGAGTGGTTGTAGCCGAGGTCTCCTCTGAGTTACAGAGAGGGAGAGATTCTGGAAGCACAAGCTCCCAGGAATAAACCCCCAGGTAACCATCAGGATTTTGGCCTCAGTAACCATGCTGCCAGGTTCAATTTGCGTAGGTCTGAGTGTAGTAGAGGACCCTGGTGAAGGAGGTAGACTTTTTGAGGTGGAAGCCAGGGGCCTTCCTGAGCCATGTCCAGTAGGGCACTGTACCAGCTCCTCCAGGGCCACAGAGGGGCGATTAAGATTGTGGGGACTCGGTCTGTCTGGATTTTTTGTAATGTTTTTGCCAGCATGGTATGGCTGGAAAAGCATATGCGAGATCGAAATCCCACAGTTGGGCGAAAGCATCTATGGGGTTGCCGACTGGATCAATTCCATTTTGAATTACCTGTATCGGACTGCTTCATTTAAGGGCTTTGGGTTTATGATGATCCTGTTTTTTCCCCCGAGGGTTTTGTTACTAGGAAGAAGCAGGTCTTGTAGGTCCTTTAGTAGGGAGTCTTGGAGGACTCTCAAATTCTCTCCTCAGTCCATCTCGTATGGTACCCATGGGTTTGTGGAGATGGACTGCCACTGGGTGAAGAACGAGAGTCGACCCCCCCCCCCCCCCGACTAGAGCGCCGTCATTGCTTGTCTTGGGTTTGTTGTTGGTGAGGGACAAGGATGTTTTTGCCTTTGCCTCCCCTGGGATAACTCTATCTCTTGTTTTCCTTTTCCCCTAAAAGGGGGGGGGGGTAGAAAAAACAAAACGTTTTTTAGGATATTTTTTGTTCGGGAAGAGATTTTTTCTTATCTGTAGCCTTTGTTCAAAGAAGAAAGGGGGGTTATAACACGGAGGACCGTGAAACCAAGTATAAACACCATAGAGAAAAAGGTCCTCCAAAGATACTGTATAAAAAGTTTATATTTTATTAAATACAAAATAAGACCCAAAGTATAAAAAAGAGACAGCAAACCATACAGAAGCTGGAAAATAGCGTGACACTGGATGAAAAAATTGGTAGCTATGATATAATTTGCATCAAATATAGCACATGAGGGAGCATATAAGAAAATAATAAATGCAAAAATACATAAAAAGCTGGTGCAACAAGCAAAAATAAGTTACATGATAACACTTAATAGTTTGCTGTGAAATCTCATAAATCAAGGCCTAATCATATGCTTAATAGAGCTTGCAGCAAAATCATGCACAAAAAAATTGATGGAGCAAAGACATTGCTGGTTTTCCCATATCTGATCTCCTCAGAGGGGAAAAAATCCCTTATTAGAATAAGTGATGTAAGTATAAAGAGAAGGTCAGGCATAGGAAGTGCACCTCATGGCTCTACATATAAAACAGTCACCCAGGGTGCTTGTTGCACCAGCACTTTATGTATTTTTGCATTTATTATTTTCTTATATGCTCACTCATGTGCTATATTTGATGCGACTTATATAATAGCTAACAATTTTTTCATCCAGTGTCACGCTATTTTCCAGTTTCTGTATGGTCTTCTGTCTCTTTTTTATACTTTGTTTTATTTTGTATTTAATAAAATCTAAACTTCTTATACAGTATTGTTATGATTGAGTCACCGTAGGAGGCAAAAACAGAAATGCTAGCTAAGTCCAGAAAACCAGAGAAGTTGGCAACTATCAGATTGCAGACCCCTGAACCTATCAACACAACTTGCAGTAGCCGTGGTGGGTTCCTACGATGACCTAGACCCCTCGATCACAGCCGGAGAGATAAATAGGCCTAGAGAAGGAAAGGGGAAATCTAACTGCCCCAGAGCAGACCCCAAAGCAATAGGCAGCCCCCCACATATAATGACGGTGAAGCAAGATGAAAACACTTACACAGACAGAAAGACAGGCTGAGCAAAGACGGGGCCCAAAAACTACCTAGATAGGAACGGATAGGAAGGCTGCTGTCTGCAATCTGCCAAAACCCTATAAGAGACAAAAGCCAACAAGCTGATATAAAAATGGCCCTGAAGCAACTAAGCTTCGAAAACTAATCAGCACTCAGGTACTTTCAGAAGACAGAGCTAACGGAACACTGCACACTCCAGCAGGGAGTGGCAGAATCCAAAAAGCAAGAAAAACAAAAAACAAATCTAAATGCAAAAAGGCAAAACAGAAAACTTAGCTTGAGGAGAGCAGGAATCAGACTGGTGTCCAAGAGTCCACAGAGAAATCTCCCGCAGGGCAGAAAGGGCGTAGGCTGCCTTAA
This sequence comes from Dendrobates tinctorius, assembly GCF_039654945.1. Taxonomy (NCBI): domain Eukaryota; kingdom Metazoa; phylum Chordata; class Amphibia; order Anura; family Dendrobatidae; genus Dendrobates; species Dendrobates tinctorius. The sequence continues at coordinate 76,784 of NW_027361862.1, read as the reverse complement.
ATCCAGTCAGTGACTCCACTCAGCCAAGCCAATCGTCTTCATTAGTCCCAGGTGCCTGATAATCAGGCTCACTACCTTCCTTCACTAGAATAGGGAGTTCACCAGGCCTCAGTGACGGAGGGGAAAATGAACTCACAACACAGTATCTTTTGGAGGACCTTTTTCTCTGTGGTGTTTATCTGTAGTCTTGTCTAGGATATCATCCAGGACAGGCCCGGACACATAGTGGCCCAGGAAGGGAAAGGCGCATAACTTGGATTTGGAGTTAAAGTCGCCCCCCCCCAAGATTTTAGCCACAGTGCTCTCCTAGATGAGTTGGAGAGGACGGCGGATTCTGCCACTAGCCGGACTGACTCAGTGGAGGTGTCAGCTAGGAACCCCGTTGCCTACTGAAGGAGGGGAAGGGAGTCAAATATTTCCTCTCTTGAGGTGCCCTGTGTCAGATGATCCTCAAGCCATAGGAATAAGGATCTGGCCACGCATGTTGAGGCTATGTTCGTTTTAAGCAGATTAGTAGTGGTGCCCCAGGACTTCCTTAACAAGCTCTCTATTTTCCGATCCATAGGATCTTTGAGTTGGGAAGAGTCCTCAAAGGGAAGGCTTGTTTTTTCAGCTACCCTGGACACCTGTACATCTACTTTTGGGGTTTCCCATAAGGAGCTATCCTCGTCTAGGGGGAATAGGCTTTTCAGCTCTGAAGGCACGCTAAGGCCTTTCTCAGGGTGGCCGCATTCATGGAGGTTGAGATTCTGTACATTTTCGTGTACAGGAAATCCCTTTTGATCTTTTGGGCTTTAGACCCCCAAATATCTTGTCCTGTACAGAGTATTTTACTTCCTCCTCCACCCCATAGTGCTTCTCACCATACTGATCAGTTCAACCATATCCTCGGAACTAAAATAATATCTTTGTTCCCTGATTTAGGGGTAGAAGTGGAACCCTCATTCTCCCAAACATCCTCCGAACCCGAGGACTGCATCTCGCCTGAGTCTGAGTAAGATTCTACTGCAGCCTTCTTCCTTTTCCTAGGAGGAGGTGGTTGTGGTACTGGGATCTGGGAGAAGGTAGCCATAGAGGACTAGATTTCCTGTTTTATGAGGAGAGAGGGCTGCTCGGAGCGCAAGACCTCATCCGTACAGGACTGGCAGAGCTTTTTCCCATATGTAGAGGGGAGCCTGGCAGCACACATCTTACATTTGCGGCTGGTTTTCTTAGGGTCGGAGACCTTTTCACCCTACGAGAGAGGTGTACTAAGCCATTGTGGGTGAAAACCTGGAATGCTGGCCGATGCCTGCTACTTACAGTAGGAGGGTTTGTCACCGTCCAGGTCAGACTGTCCACAGTCAGCGTCAGACATAATGTCTTACCTGGTGACTCCCTCTGCCCGGATTTTAAAGAAAAAATCGTGGGTCCAGTGTGATCTTGTGCTCCCCCCCCCGGCCCAGTGGGGGGAAACTGCCGTAGGTACACCCCATGAAGTGGCCGCTGATCCCGGGAGCTAGGCGCCAGCCGGCGCGTGCATGAGTTCCAGCGTGGAACGCATAAGGAGAAACCGGAAGTGCCATGCGTTCCACATAGGGGACGAACCGGAAGTGGCGACGCGTCACTTCCGGTAAGCACGCGTTCCCAAGGACAGCAACATGGGGGAGGAGGATGCCGGGGAGCTGCTGGAGGACTCCAGCCAAACATCACCGCCCCGATTTACCCCCGGGGGCGCAGGAGAGGCGGAAAGGTCCCGAGTACCGCTAGAGTGCGCAGATGGGAGCAGCCACCAAAGGAGAGTAGAGCCCCCGACCTCAGCTGCCCGGCATTTTCTTACAGGTAACGTGGGGTGCCCCGATCGCCGGCCACGGCAGCACCATCAAGGCAACATCTAAGAAGTGCATCCTGTGTGTGGGGACAGAAGTGAACCCTGTGTGTGTGTGGGGGGGAGAAGTGCACCCTGTGTTTGCACATGGAGAGAACAAATGAATTTTGTGATATGATCAACAATAAATATTTGATGAAAGCATTTATTAATTGCTACACCACACATGTGGTTTATATGGTGATGTATGTGGTGTGCAGTAAGTAGTACATAGGTTGCACTGGGAGACCCCTTAAGAAAAGAATTGGAGAGCATATCACGGCTGCTAAGCCTGACCGCACTGCCAATCGACGGGGATTGTCGGGACTCTCATAATGGAGTTGTCAGTTCCTTTAGGGTTAAAGGCATAATGGAGTTGTCAGTTCCTTTAGGGTTAAAGGCATAGAGTGGGAAGCCGGCGCGGGACAGGATGGGAGCGCTGTGAGGAGTCGCAAGGCTTACTGGATAATAGCGTTGGGAGCAAGATCCCCTATAGGGATAAATGATCGCAGCGACATTAGCGATTGTCATTAATAGCAGGTGGTGGTCTGAGTTTATATGTGGGCAGTGTGCAGGGATGGCGTCAGCACCCGGCGTACCCAGGCAAGTGGCGGGGCCCTGGCGATACGGGGGGGGGCCACTCGGCACCTGAACAAGTTTTTTTTCTTTTTTTATTTATAAGTCCTGGGTCGGTCCTCCGCCCTCCGCAAAACATCATACTCACCACTATCTTTTTTCCTGTGAGAGCGCGCGATCCACATGTTACCACTCATTAAGGTCTCCCATAGGCGTGGCACCCATATTCATGACCTTAATGAGCGGTACCACGTGACCGCGCGGCTCTCACAGGAAAAGGTTACCGGCACCTGGACTCAAGTGAGCGGCGTTGAGAATGAGCACCGGGGGCAAAAGGGGGGGGCCAGGGGGAAGAATGAGCCCAGCCCCCAGGGGAGATGAGAGTGAGCTGGGGGGGAGATGAGACCAGCGGGGGAGATGAGAGTGAGCAGGGGGGGAAATGTGCCCGGATGGGGAGATGAGAGTGAGTGGGGGGAGATGAGAATGAGGGTGGGGGGGATGAGTGAGCGGAGGGGGGAAATGAGCTCAGCGGGGGAGATGAGAGTGAGGGGGGTGTCACGGGGTCCTTCTCTGGTATCACACAATCAACAGAGCAAGCGAAGAGTGAACAATTCCAAGACCTTTATTCAGGCAAAAATATGAAAAGGTCCATATTCAGTCCACCACACAAAGAATAAGATAGTCCAGAATAAGAATGCAGTCCAGTAACAGGATAAAATGTCCAGGGAAACGAGATTCCAAAACTCTAGCACCAGAGGATAAAATGGGTCCTTCTCTCTGAAATGCAGTCTTTACACCATCCTGTCCACACTGGAACTGACTTGCCCAGCCCCTGTTCTCCCCCGACCCCCTTCCTTGTCCAAGGAAAGTCAAACAAGTTGAGGCGGTTTCTAGGCCTCCCAGAGGAGAACAAAGGGCCTTAGGGATTAATGCACTACAGGGGGGTCATCAAGAGACAGATACAGTGAGGCTGTAGACTTACAATGTAATAAGAAAAACACTATGAAAATAACTGAAATAGAAAAATAGGAATATACAAAAAATGACATCCACATAGCATATCACACCATCACAACCTCTCCCCCCCCATAATAAGTGAGCACGCCATGAGGTCTACACAGACCTCTGGCCTGCTCACTTTAGTCACCATTGCTCAGTTATTTATAGTTCCTTGTACAGTGGCAGGGGTAGGTCGGCTTGGGGAGCCTATGGTTCTTCTTGTCGAGACAGTCCATCGGCGTTCTGATGTTGGCTTCCCAGTTTGTATTGGATGGAGAAGCTGTAGGGTTGTAAGGACAAGCTCCACAGCAGCAATCTTCCATTGTCCCCTAATACGTGATTCGGCCATGTGAGGGGGTTGTGGTCTGAAACAATTGTAAAGTCTCTGCCATACAAGTATGGCTCCAATTTTTTTAGTGCCCATACGATGGCAAGGCACTCCTTTTCAATAGTGGCATAGGCAACTTCCCGATCCAGTAGTTTCCGACTGGCGAAAGCAACAGGATGTTCTTCTCCGGCGGCGTTCACTTGGCTAAGTACTGCCCCAATCCCAAAGGTGGATGCATCTGTCTGCACGAGGAACCTGCATTTGTAATCCGGGGCAGCCAAGACAGGAGCAGTGACGAGGGCAGTCTTTAACGCTGAAAAGGCATCCTCGTATGCCGTCGTCCACGTCACATTCCTAGGCATGTTCTTGCGGGTCGGGTCGGTTAGGGGCTTGGCCAAGGTGCTGAAGTTAGAAACAAATTTGCGATAGTAAATGCAAGTACCTGCTTTTTAGTCTGGGGTCTGCACCAGTTGCTAATGGCTTCCACCTTGGCACGCTCAGGCCTTAGTGTCCCACCCCCTACTCTATGCCTGAGGTACTGCACCTCAGCCATCCCTATTTGGCACTTATCCGGGCGAATGGTAAGTCCTGCAGTAAGGATACAGTCCAGCACTATGCCCAAGTGTTTAAGATGTTCCTCCCAGGTTGTGCTAAAAATGGCAATATCGTCTAAGTAAGCACAGGCAAAGTCCTGACATTGTTGTAACAGTCGATCCACCAGTCTCTGGAAAGTAGCGGGGGGGCAGTTTTCATCCCAAAGGGCATTCCCAGGAACTCATAAAGCCCAAATGGAGTAATGAAGGCTGAGCGCTCTCGAGCGTCCTCCATTAGGGGTATCTGCCAGTACCCCTTGCTCAAGTCTAACGTGGTCACAAATTGGGCACTGGCCAGACGATCCAATAGATCATCAATCCTGGGCATGGGATAAGCATCACTCTTGGTGGCATCATTTAGTCGTCTGTAATCAACGCAGAATCGTGTTGTACCATCCTTCTTGGGGACCAGGACGACAGGAGAGGCCCAAGAACTGTGAGATGGCTGAATAACTCCCAGTTGTTTCATCTCCTCCAGTTCGTTCTTTATCATGCCTTGAACAGCCTCTGGAACCCGGTAGGCAGCCTGCTGGATGGGGCGTTGTCCGGGGGTTTCCACATGGTGACTGGTGAGAGTCTTCCCTGGCTTTGAGAAAGCAGCAGCCCTCAGCCTTAGAACGGCGACAATATCGTCCTTTTGTATATCCGATAAATGGGAGCCCAGGGGCACTTGTTCCAGTGATCCTCCCGCTTGGGTAACCTGGAGATCTGGGAGATACTCGTCATCGGCGGTATCACTAGGGGGGTGGCAGACAGCTAGAACAGGCAGAGAGCGGTCGTGGTAGTCTTTCAGCATGTTAATGTGGACGGTTTTCTGTCGTCGACCACTAGAGTCCAGGGCAATAACATAGTGTCATTAATTTTCTTGACAACCTGATAAGGGCCTTCCCACACTGCTTGAAGCTTGTTGGCAGGGGAAGTAGTAATCATGAGCACTTGCTGTCCTCCATAATTTCCCGGTTCCTGGCATTACGGTCATACCAGGTTATTTGTCTGGACTGGGCCATTCGCTGATGTTCTTTAGCGAAGGTAGCTAGCTGGGTGAGACAGTCTCTGAGCTCTAGAACATAGGGAACGATGGGCATTCTGGTATCTGAGATGTCTCCCTCCAAATGTTCTTTCAGAAGAGTGAGAGGCCCACAGACCTTCCGGCTAAACAGTAGTTCGAAGGGAGAGTACCCTGTGGACTCTAGGGGAACCTCCCGATAGGTGAAGAAGAGATGTGGCAGGTACTTTTCCCAGTCTTTCTCAACATCAATAAAAGCCCTCAGCATATTTTTTAGGGTTCCATAAAAGCGTTCATAGTCCGTTGGTCTGCTGGTGGTATGGGGTGGTGCGAATGGCTCGAACACCACAGGTATGCCATAGGGACTGGACCAGATCTGACATGAACTGAGTGCCTTGATCCGAGAATATTTCACTAGGAAATCCTACCTGGGTAAAGATGGTAACAAGGGCCTTGGCTACCTTTACTGCTGTAATACTGGACAGGGCCACAGCTTCAGGAAACCTAGTGGCATAGTCCACCACGGTCAGCATATATTTTTTCCCTGACCTGCTGGGGTGGGCCAGAGGACCTATGATGTCGACGGCTACACGTTGAAATGGTTCCTCAATTATGGGCAGGGATTGCAGGGGTACCTTATGTCGAGCTCCTGGATGCTGCATTCGCTGGCACACATCGCAGGTGCGGCAATAATGGGCTACCAACTGTGAGACGCCCGGCCAGTAAAAACTTTGGGTGAGTCTCTTTTCAGTCCTTTTTCTCCCTTGATGCCCAGCCAAGGGTATGTCATGGGCCAGTTGAAGTAGCTGTGCCCTGTACTTCTGAGGGACAATGAGTTGCCTGGTCGTTGCGTCAGGGTTGCCTTGGTCACTGCCCTTTGTTACACGATAATACAGTCCGTTTTCTCGAGTGAAGCCATCCCCATTATCTCCCAAGTGCCCAGTTTCTGCCTTTCGCTTAAGGACTGCTAAGGTAGTGTCACCCTCTATTTCTCTCCTAAACTCCTCTCTGTCCCAAGACTCTCCCAATGTAGTAGCAGCGAAAGTATTGCTTACCGACTCTGATGCGGTTCGTGGTGGTTGCTCCCCGGTGGGGTCCGGATGACGTAGTGCTTGAAGGGCCTGTAGTCGGGTGACTGCTCCCACAAATTGGCACTGTAACTCCCCGATGTCGTTCCCAAGGAGGATATCTGCAGGAAGTCCTCCCATAACTCCAATCCAACACTGTTTTTCTCCACAACCATAATCCAAACGCACAGAAGCTCGCTGTATATATTTGCGGGCACCCCCCGCCAGGACAATGGGAATTCCCGGACCCTGGTAAATTGCCTTGGGTCGAACCACACGGGGGTCAGCGATAGTCAAGAATGCCCCCATGTCTCTAAATCCTGACACTTTGCATCCATCAATAAAGACTTCCTGCAGGTGGCGTTGCCGTTGCTCTGAGTAGCTAAAGGACAGAGGCCGGAGTCCGTACACTCCAGGAGGGGTATCTATGGTGCCGTGGTCGGTGGTCCACTCTGGTGGGGGTGGTGGTAGCTCTTCCTCATGTGTGGTGGAGTGTACAAGATGCACTGGACGAGGTGGGGCTGCGTGGGGCTCCCTCCGAATCCTGGAGGGACAGCCAGACTGCAAATGTCCAGGTTGCCCACACCCATAACACCTCCTCTCTGTGATACCCCCAGGTCGTGGTCGGAACTGTTGGGGCCTAGGATTGTGAGGCGTGATTGTCATCGGCTTGCGACTAGGTGGAAAGGCAGATATAATTGGAGGGGGACGGGGCACGGGAGCAGGCCGTGGTTCATTGTCCAGAAGCCTCCTCCATTGCGGCCGGATAGTAAGGGCTTCATCGGCCAGGACTGCAGCTCTATCCACGGTACATTGCGTGTGCTCCCGGACCCATTCCCGTACCTCTGCAGGGCACTTGGCAAGAAATTGTTCTATAAGAAATGCCTGTATAACATCTTCCACAGTAAAGGCGTTTTCTGCTTCCAGCCATCTCCGACATGCCTCGGACATCTTATGTGCATACATCCTAAATGATCCCCCGTGGTGCATGGGAGGTCTCGGAACTTGGCCCTATAGGAGTCTGGGGTGATAGCATGGTAATCCTGGATAGTCCGCTTTACAATGTTATAATCCCGATTCCGCAGTGCATCAATGGTTCGGTAAGCCTCCGCCATGCTTCCGATCAGGAGCCCCACTAACAAACGCATCCAGCTAGAGTGGGGCACCTCCATCACAGCACACTGCTGCTCAAAGTCTTTGAAGAACCCCTCCACATCTCCGGAAGCCTCATCAAATGGCTTAAACTCTGTCCGGGTGATCCGTACAGGCTCCCGGATTATTGGGGTTACACTCCACATTGCGTTACTCCCTTTTTCAAGCTCCATTGCTTCCTGTCTCCGCTGTGCCCGGCGGGCAGGCTCCTGCTTGTACTCCTCAGAGACGCCGGGGCCCAGAACCGCCATCTCTTCTTCATACCACACCAACCACTGGCTTTTCTGGAAGGGGATCCCTCTCTCCAGTGCTCGTCCTTCAGACATCTGGGAGGAGGTGGCCGGGCTAGCGCCCACCAGTAGATCGATTAAGGCCTCTTTAGTCAGTCCCTGGTAGTTTAGGCCCAGGTCTCTGGCTCTCTCCTGTAAACTGCATACAGTCCAATTTCTGTACTCACTCTGTGGGTGGTTCTCCATTGGGTTACGCTCTGTTGATCCCACCGCTGCCACTAGTTGTCACGGGGTGCTTCTCTAGTATCACACAATCAACATAGCAAGCGAAGAGTGAACAATTCCAAGACCTTTATTCAGGCAAAAATACGAAAAGGTCCATATTCAGTCCACCACACAAAAAATAAGATAGTCCAGAATAAGAATGCAGTCCAGTAACAGGATAAAATGTCCAGGGAAACGAGATTCCAAAACTCTAGCACCAGAGGATAAAATGGGTCCATCTCTCTGAAATGCAGTCTTTACACCATCCTGTCCACACTGGAACTGACTTGCCCAGCCCGTTCTCCCCCGACCCCCTTCCTTGTCGAGGGAAAGTCAAACAAGTTGAGGCGGTTTCCAGGTCTCCCAGAGGAGAACAAAGGGCCTTAGGGATTAATGCACTACAGGGGGGGTCATCAAGAGACAGATACAGTGAGGCTGTAGACTTACAATGTAATAAGAAAAACACTATGAAAATAACTGAAATAGAAAAATAGGAATATACAAAAAATTACATCCATATAGCATATCACACATCACAGGGGGAGATGAGAGTGAGGGGGGGAAATGAGCCCAGTGGGGGAGATGATAGTGAGTGGGGGGGAAATGAGCCCAGCGGGGGAGATGAGCCCATTATTCTCTATGGGGCATTATATGGGGCCCATTATACTGTTTGGAGCATTACATGGTGTCCATTATTCTGTATAGAGCATTATATGGGGCTCATTATTCTGTATGATGCATTATATGATGTCCATTATTCTGTATGGAGTATTATATGGGGCCAGTTCTGTATGGCGCAATGTATGGGGCATTATATGGGACCCATTCTGTATGAAGTATTATATGTTGTCCATTATTCTGTTTGGATCATTATATCGGGCCCATTATTCTGTATGGAGCAATATTTGGGGATCATTATATTGTATGGAGCATTATATGAGGCCCATTATTCTGTATGAAGCAATATTTGGAGCTCATTGTTCTGTATGGAGCAATATATGGGGCCCAATAAACTGTATGTGATGCCCAGAATACTGTATGGAGTTCTATACTGTCTGGTCTTAAATGAAAACTTTTGAATCCCCACTAGGGCACGCACTGTGCTCTGCGAGGATTTGCTGGTTTCTGAGCTATTGTAGAATTTACAATAGAGATCACTCATGTAATGTAAGAAGTGAAATCTTTGGCATTGTGCTATACCTGTTTCTTTGCCGTATCTGTGCATCATGAATTGTGGTACGTGTTAAAGGGGCCCACTGAGACACTTTCGCCTGGGGCCCACAAAAACCTGGAGCCGGCCCTGGCAGTGTGGTTTCCCCTTCTATTACGAAAACTGCATATGCAGGTTTTTTTTTTTTTTTGTAGTTTTGCATTGCAGGCTTTAAGGGAATATACTAATATGGAGAATAGCTTAGCACTATGTTTCGCTTTATAATGCAGCTTTTCTCTTTCTTTCCCTCTTGCTTTTCACTGCAGCTCTTCCCCCTTCTTTTCTATTTCCTTTACACTGCTCTATATTTTCATCATATATACAAAATACACAAAGTTGCTGTACTGATAGAGTAGAGGCGTCTTTTACAAACTTATTTTGTGTGGATAAGGAAGCGACGATCTGTGTAGGCATCCTGATCGCTGGTAGATTTCGACCCCGTCTGGTAACAGGTGCACGCGGCCTCACTAGGTATATTCATGTGCCTATGATTGAGAGCTCTGTTCGAAATGCGTCAGCGTTTAGGGGCTGCGTCCCCGCAAGATGTTTTATTCTTGACATGATAATAAAATATTGAACATTTTAATAAAGCGACGCCCGGTGCTGGAACCTTTCTTTTTTCTTTGTTGTTGATAAGGAGCGGTATCCGGCCACTTGTTCCTGGCACCTGTGTTCACCTGGACTCCAGCGAGCACCATTCATCCTTTCCCTGCTCCCTGTAAGATGTGGGGTTAATGACGTCTCTTACATCCGAGGGGCTCCGCCATCAGCCCCGGCACACGTGGGGTTACTGGTGCGGCATCCTTCCATGATGTAGACCAAATCGTGGCAGATTTAACACCTCGATGGCCTGTGACCCCCCGCAGCAGGTGACGGCGTCGGCCCTGGATAAGGGGGCTTCTCCGCATCACCGTCTCTATGGTGCACGAGTCGCAGCTTGTCCTGCGTGCGGCGGTGACTGTGTCTGGGGCTTCCCTTGCGCTGCGCACCGCGAGGTGTCACCAGCACCCACAGGGGGCTGAATAGAAAGTGGTGACACAGCTGCTGCGACTCCTCATGTGTCAGAGAAGCTGTCGACAATTGTCGCCTGTGTGAAAGTGCTGTAACCGCTTCAGTGCCGGAGAGACACGGAGCTGATAACAGTGAGGAATAGCACACACGGCTGCAGCTGTTCTGGTTGTGCATTGGGCCAATCCCATCACTGCATTGAGCCTTTTCTGTCTGTTTTTCACACTAAGTTAATGTTATGTCATTTCTGGATCTCTCTGGGAGTCATGTTTGGATCTCTCTCTGGGACTCTGGATCTCTCTGGGCTGCCAGATCTGGATCTCTCTGGGCATCAGGTCTGGATCTCTCTGGGAGTCGGGTCTGGATCTCTCTGGGAGTCGGGTCTGGATCTCTCTGGGAGTCGGGTGTGGATCTCTCTGGGAGTCGGGTGTGGATCTATCTGGGAGTCGGGTGTGGATCTCTCTGGGAGTCCGGTCAGGATCTCTCTCTGGGACTCTGGGAGTCAGGTCTGGATCTCTCTGGGCATCGGGTCTGGATCTCTCTGGGAGTCGCGTCTGGATCTCTCTCTGGGACTCTGGGAGTCAGGTCTGGATCTCTCTGGGCTGCCAGATCTGGATCTCTCTGGGAGTCAGGTCTGGATCTCTCTGGGAGTCAGGTCTGGATCTCTCTGGGAGTCAGGTCTGGATCTCTCTGGGAGTCAGGTCTGGATCTCTCTGGGCTGCCAGATCTGGATCTCTCTGGGAGTCAGGTCTGGATCTCTCTGGGAGTCAGGTCTGGATCTCTCTGGGCTGCCAGATCTGGATCTCTCTGGGAGTCAGGTGTGGATCTCTCTGGGAGTCAGGTCTGGATCTCTCTGGGAGTTAGGTCTGGATGTCTCTGGGTCAGTAGCATAGGTACCTGAAGGCAGAGGGTGCCGTGGCCTAGGGCCCCACGCTCTGAGGGCCCCACCTGGAGCTACGCTATGTAACTGTATCAGTGAGCACATCGCATCGATAGTTACACTCTGTGGCAGAGCAGGGAGAATCGATCTTCCTGCTCTGCCACCCGGCCGCTATGGGGCACTTGAGGAGACATGGGGGGGCCCCACTCGTCATCACAGGGTCATTTGTATTGGCTAGATTCCGATACAGATGACCGCATTGATGAAGCGTTACACTTCCTCTCTGCGTCTGACGTCACCGACACCGACGGGGTCGTGATGACGTCACTGTTCGGCGCCCGCGGTCCAGAGATGTGGGCGCTCATAGTATTGCGGAAACAAGGAAGAGAGGTGAGTATTGGATTTATTTTTTAACTGGGTGCATGATACCATAGAGGCTGCCTACGGGGGTGCATTATACTATACAGGCTGCCTATAGGGGTGCATTATCCGATACAGGCTGCCTATGGGGGTGCATTATACTATACAGGCTGCCTATGGGGGTGCATTATACTGTACTTGCTGACTATGGGGGTGCGTTATCCTGTACAGGCTGCCTATGGCGGTGCATTATACTATACAGGCTGCCTATAGGGGTGCATTATACTATACAGGCTGCCTATGGGGGTGCATTATACTATACAGGCTGCCTATGGGGGTGCATTATACTATACAGGCTGCCTATAGGGGTGCATTATACTATACAGGCTGCCTATAGGGGTGCATTATACTATACAGGCTGCCTATGGGGGTGCATTATACTATACAGGCTGCATTATACTATACAGGCTGCCTATAGGGGTGCATTATACTATACAGGCTGCCTACGGGGGTGCATTATCCTATACAGGCTGCCTATGGGGGTGCATTATACTGTACTGGCTGACTATGGGGGTGCATTATCCTATACAGGCTGCCTATGGCGGTGCATTATACTATTCAGGCTGCCTATGGGGGTGCATTATACTGTACAGGCTGCCTATGGGGGTGCATTACACTATACAAGCTGCCTATGGGGGTGCATTATACTGTACTGGCTGACTATGGGGGTGCATTATACTGTACAGGCTGCCTATGGGGGTGCATTATACTATACAGGCTGCCTATGGGGGTGAATTATAGTCTACTTGCTATGTGGGTGCATTATACTGTACTGGCTGACTATGGGGGTGCATTATACTGTACTGGCTAAGGGGGTGCATTATACTGTACAGGCTGCCTATGGGGGTGCATTATATTATACTGTACTGGCTGACTATGGGGGTGCATTATACTGTACAGGCTGCCTATGGGGGTGCATTATACTGTACTGGCTGACTATGGGGGTGCATTATACTGTACAGGCTGCCTATAGGGGAGCATTATACTGTACTGGCTGACTATGGGGGTGCATTATACTGTACAGGCTGCCTATGGGGGTGCATTACACTATACAAGCTGCCTGTGGGGGTGCATTATACTGTACTGGCTGACTATGGGGGTGCATTATACTGTACAGGCTGCCTACGGGGGTGCATTATCCTATAAAGGCTGCCTATGGGGGTGCATTATCCTATACAGGCTGACTATGAGGGTGCATTATCCTATACAGGCTGCCTATAGGGGTGCATTATAATATACAGGCTGCCTACGGGGGTGCATTATCCTATACAGGCTGCCTATGGGGGTGCATTATACTGTACTGGCTGACTATGGGGGTGCATTATACTATTCAGGCTGCCTATGGGGGTGCAATATCCTATTCAGGCTGCCTATGGCGTGCATTATACTATTCAGGCTGCCTATGGGGGTGCATTATACTGTACAGGCTGCCTATGGGGGTGCATTACACTATACAAGCTGCCTATGGGGGTGCATTATACTGTACTGGTTGACTATGGGGGTGCATTATACTGTACAGGCTGCCTATGGGGGTGCATTATACTATACAGGCTGCCTACGGGGGTGCATTATACTGTACTGGCTGACTATGGGGGTGCATTATACTGTACAGGCTGCCTATGGGGGTGCATTATACTGTACAGGCTGCCTATGGGGGTGCATTATACTATACTGTACTGGCTGACTATGGGGGTGCATTATACTGTACAAGGCTGCCTATGGGGGTGCATTATACTGTACTGGCTGACTATGGGGGTGCATTATACTATACAGACTGCCTATGGGGGTGCATTATACTATTCAGGCTGCCTACGGGGGTGCATTATACTATACAGGCTGCCTATGGGGGTGCATTATACTGTACTGGCTGACTATGGGGGTGAATTATACTGTACTGGCTGACTATGGGGGTGCATTATACTGTGCAGGCTGCCTATGGGGGTGCATTATACTGTACTGGCTGACTATGGGGGTGCATTATACTCTACACGCTGCCTATGGGGATGCATTATACTGTACAGGCTGCCTACGGGGGGTGCATTATACTGTACTGGCTGCCTATGGGGGTGCATTATACTGTACTGGCTGCCTATGGGGTTGCATTATACTGTGCAGGCTGCCTATGGGGGTGCATTATACTGTACTGGCTGCCTATGGGGGTGCATTATACTATACAGGCTGCCTATGGGGGTGCATTATACTGTACTGGCTGACTATGGGGGTGCATTATACTATACAGGCTGCCTATGGGGATGCATTATACTATACAGACTGCCTATGGGGGTGCATTATATTGTACTGGCTGACTGTGGGGGTGCATTATACTGTACAGGCTGCCTATAGGGGTGCATTATACTATACAGGCTGCCTACGGGGGTGCATTATACTATTCAGGCTGCCTATAGGGGTGCATTATACTATACAGGCTGCCAGGGGGGTGCATTATCCTATACAGGCTGCCTAGGGGGGGTGCATTATACTATACAGGCTGCCTTTGGGGGTTCATTATACTATATACTGTACTGGCTGACTATGGGGGTGCATTATACTGTATAGGCTGCCTATAGGGGTGCATTATACTATACAGGCTGCCTATGGGGGTGCATTATACTATTCAGGCTGCATTATACTGTACAGGCTGCCTATGGGGGTGCATGAAACTATACAGGCTGCTTATGGGGGTGTATTATACTGTACTGGCTGACTATGGGGGTGCATTATACTGTACAGGCTGCCTATGGGGGTGCATTATACTATTCAGGCTGCCTATGGAGGTGCATTATACTGTACAGGCTGCCTGTGGGGGTGCATTATACTGTACAGTCTGCCTATGGAGGTGCATTATACTGTACTGGCTGCCTATGGGGGTGCATGAAACTATACAGGCTGCCTATTTGGGTGCATTATACTGTATAGGCTGCCTATGGGGGTGCATTATACTGTACAGGTTGCCTATGGGGGTGCGTTATACTGTACAGGCTGCCTATGGAGGTGCATTATACTGTACTGGCTGCCTATGGGGGTGCATTATACTGTACAGGCTGCCTATGGGGGTGCATTATACTGTACTGGCTGCCTATGGGGGTGCATTATACTGTACCGGCTGCCTATGGGGGTGCATGAAACTATTCAGGCTGCCTATTTGGGTACATTATACTATACAGGCTGCCTATGGGGGTGCATGATACTATAGAGGCTGCCTATGGGGGTGCATGATACTATACAGGCTGCCTATGGGGGTGCATTATACTGTACAGGCTGACTATGGGGGTGCATTATACTGTACTAGCTAACTATGGGGGTGCATTATACTGTACTGGCTGACAATGGGGGTGCATTATACTGTACAGGCTGCCTATGGGGTGCATGAAACTATACAGGCTGCCTATGGGGTGCATTATACTATACAGGCCACCTATGGGGGTGCATTATACTGTACAGGCTGACTATGGGGGTGCATTATACTGTACTGGCTGACTATGGGGGGTGCATTTTACTGTACAAGCTGCCTATGGGGGTGCATGAAACTATACAGGCTGCCTATGGGGTGCATGATACTATACAGGCTGCCTATAGGGGTGCATTATACTATACAGGCTGCCTATGGGGGTGCATGATACTGTACAGGCTGCCTATGTGGGTGCATTATACTATACAGGCTGTCTATGGGAGTGCATTATGCTATACTGGATGCCTATGGGGGTGCATTACACTATACTGGCTGCCAATTGGGGTGCATTACACTATACAGGCTGTCTATGGGGAATGCATTATACTATACAGTTGTGGCCAAAAGTACTGACACCCCTGCAATTCTGTCAGATAATACTCAGTTTCTTCCTGAAAATGATTGCAAACACAAATTCTTTGGTATTATTATCGTCATTTAATTTGTCTTAAATGAAAAAACACAAAAAGAATTGTCCTAAAGCCAAATTGGATATAATTCCACACCAAACATAAAAAAGAGGGTGGACAAAAGTATTGGCACTGTTGGAAAAATCATGTGATGCTTCTCTAATTTGTGTAATTAGCAGCACCTGTAACTTACCTGTGGCACCGAACAGGTGTTGGCAATAACTAAATCACACTTGCAGCCAGTTGACATGGATTAAAGTTGACTCAACCTCTGTCCTGTGTCCTTGTGTGTACCACATTGAGCATGGAGAAAAGAAAGAAGACCAAAGAACTGTCTGAGGACTTGAGAACCCAAATTGTGAGGAAGCATGAGCAATCTCAAGGCTACAAGTCCATCTCCAAAGACCTGAATGTTCCTGTGTCTACCTTGCGCAGTGTCATCTAGAAGTTTAAAGCCCATGGCACTGTGGCTAACCTCCCTAAATGTGGACGGAAAAGAAAAATTGACAAGAGATTTCAACGCAAGATTGTGCGGATGTTGGATAAAGAACCTCAACTAACATCCAAACAAGTTCAAGCTGCCCTGCAGTCCGAGGGTACAACAGTGTCAACCCGTACTATCCGTCGGCGTCTGAATGAAAAGGGACTGTATGGTAGGAGACCCAGGAAGACCCCACTTCTTACCCCGAGGCATAAAAAAGCCAGGCTGGAGTTTGCCAAAACTCACCTGAAAAAGCGTAAAACGTTTTGGAAGAATGTTCTCTGGTCAGATGAGACAAAAGTAGAGCTTTTTGGGCAAAGGCATCAACATAGAGTTTACAGGAGAAAAAAAGAGGCATTCAAAGAAAAGAACACGGTCCCTACAGTCAAACATGGCGGAGGTTCCCTGATGTTTTGGGGTTGCTTTGCTGCCTCTGGCACTGGACTGCTTGACCGTGTGCATGGCATTATGAAGTCTGAAGACTACCAACAAATTTTGCAGCATAATGTAGGGCCCAGTGTGAGAAAGCTGGGTCTCCCTCAGAGGTCATGGGTCTTCCAGCAGGACAATGACCCAAAACACACTTCAAAAAGCACTAGAAAATGGTTTGAGAGAAAGCACTGGAGACTTCTAAGGTGGCCAGCAATGAGTCCAGACCTGAATCCCATAGAACACCTGTGGAGAGATCTAAAAATGGCAGTTTGGTGAAGGCACCCTTCAAATATCAGGGACCTGGAGTAGTTTGCCAAAGAAGAATGGTCTAAAATTCCAGCAGAGCATTGTAAGAAACTCATTGATGGTTACCGGAAGCGGTTGGTCGCAGTTATTTTGGCTAAAGGATGTGCAACCAAGTATTAGGCTGAGGGTGCCAATACTTTTGTATGTTATATACATACAGGACCAGCTCCTACATCACTAGGATATAGTATTTTTATATATATATATACAGGACTCGCTCCTCATCACTAGGATATAGTATTCTTATATATATATACAGGACTCGCTCCTCGTCACTAGGATATAGTATTCTTATATATATACAGGACTCGCTCCTCATCACTAGGATATAGTATTCTTATATATATACAGGACTCGCTCCTCCATCACTAGGATATAGTATTCTTATATATATACAGGACTCGCTCCCCCATCACTAGGATATAGTATTCTTATATATATATACAGGACTCGCTCCTCGTCACTAGGATATAGTATTCTTATATATATACAGGACTCGCTCCCCCATCACTAGGATATAGTATTCTTATATATATACAGGACTCGCTCCTCCATCACTAGGATATAGTATTCTTATATATATACAGGACTCGCTCCTCATCACTAGGATATAGTATTCTTATATATATATACAGGACTCGCTCCTCATCACTAGGATATAGTATTCTTATATATATACAGGACTCGCTCCTCCATCACTAGGATATAGTATTCTTATATATATACAGGACTCGCTCCTCCATCACTAGGATATAGTATTCTTATATATATACAGGACTCGCTCCTCCATCACTAGGATATAGTATTCTTATATATATACAGGACTCGCTCCTCATCACTAGGATATAGTATTCTTATATATATACAGGACTCGCTCCTCATCACTAGGATATAGTATTCTTATATATATACAGGACCCGCTCCTCATCACTAGGATATAGTATTCTTATATATATACAGGACTCGCTCCTCATCACTAGGATATAGTATTCTTATATATATACAGGACTCGCTCCTCCATCACTAGGATATAGTATTCTTATATATATACAGGACTCGCTCCTCATCACTAGGATATAGTATTCTTATATATATACAGGACTCGCTCCTCCATCACTAGGATATAGTATTCTTATATATATACAGGACTCGCTCCTCATCACTAGGATATAGTATTCTTATATATATACAGGACTCGCTCCTCCATCACTAGGATATAGTATTCTTATATATATACAGGACCCGCTCCTCATCACTAGGATATAGTATTCTTATATATATACAGGACTCGCTCCTCATCACTAGGATATAGTATTCTTATATATATACAGGACTCGCTCCTCATCACTAGGATATAGTATTCTTATATATATACAGGACTCGCTCCTCCATCACTAGGATATAGTATTCTTATATATATACAGGACTCGCTCCTCATCACTAGGATATAGTATTCTTATATATATACAGGACTCGCTCCTCATCACTAGGATATAGTATTCTTATATATATATACAGGACTCGCTCCTCCATCACTAGGATATAGTATTCTTATATATATACAGGACTCGCTCCTCCATCACTAGGATATAGTATTCTTATATATATACAGGACTCGCTCCCCCATCACTAGGATATAGTATTCTTATATATATACAGGACTCGCTCCTCCATCACTAGGATATAGTATTCTTATATATATACAGGACTCGCTCCTCCATCACTAGGATATAGTATTCTTATATATATACAGGACTCGCTCCTCCATCACTAGGATATAGTATTCTTATATATATACAGGACTCGCTCCTCCATCACTAGGATATAGTATTCTTATATATATACAGGACTCGCTCCTCCATCACTAGGATATAGTATTCTTATATATATACAGGACTCGCTCCCCCATCACTAGGATATAGTATTCTTATATATATACAGGACTCGCTCCTCCATCACTAGGATATAGTATTCTTATATATATACAGGACTCGCTCCTCATCACTAGGATATAGTATTCTTATATATATACAGGACTCGCTCCTCCATCACTAGGATATAGTATTCTTATATATATACAGGACTCGCTCCCCCATCACTAGGATATAGTATTCTTATATATATACAGGACTCGCTCCTCCATCACTAGGATATAGTATTCTTATATATATACAGGACTCGCTCCTCCATCACTAGGATATAGTATTCTTATATATATAGAGGACTCGCTCCTCCATCACTAGGATATAGTATTCTTATATATATACAGGACTCGCTCCCCCATCACTAGGATATAGTATTCTTATATATATAGAGGACTCGCTCCTCCATCACTAGGATATAGTATTCTTATATATATACAGGACTCGCTCCTCATCACTAGGATATAGTATTCTTATATATATACAGGACTCGCTCCTCATCACTAGGATATAGTATTCTTATATATATACAGGACTCGCTCCTCCATCACTAGGATATAGTATTCTTATATATATACAGGACTCGCTCCCCCATCACTAGGATATAGTATTCTTATATATATACAGGACTCGCTCCCCCATCACTAGGATATAGTATTCTTATATATATACAGGACTCGCTCCCCCATCACTAGGATATAGTATTCTTATATATATATACAGGACTCGCTCCTCATCACTAGGATATAGTATTCTTATATATATACAGGACTCGCTCCTCATCACTAGGATATAGTATTCTTATATATATACAGGACTCGCTCCTCCATCACTAGGATATAGTATTCTTATATATATACAGGACTCGCTCCTCCATCACTAGGATATAGTATTCTTATATATATACAGGACTCGCTCCCCATCACTAGGATATAGTATTCTTATATATATACAGGACTCGCTCCTCATCACTAGGATATAGTATTCTTATATATATACAGGACTCGCTCCTCCATCACTAGGATATAGTATTCTTATATATATACAGGACTCGCTCCCCCATCACTAGGATATAGTATTCTTATATATATACAGGACTCGCTCCTCATCACTAGGATATAGTATTCTTATATATATACAGGACTCGCTCCTCATCACTAGGATATAGTATTCTTATATATATACAGGACTCGCTCCTCCATCACTAGGATATAGTATTCTTATATATATACAGGACTCGCTCCTCATCACTAGGATATAGTATTCTTATATATATACAGGACTCGCTCCTCATCACTAGGATATAGTATTCTTATATATATATACAGGACTCGCTCCCTCATCACTAGGATATAGTATTCTTATATATATACAGGACTCGCTCCTCCATCACTAGGATATAGTATTCTTATATATATACAGGACTCGCTCCTCCATCACTAGGATATAGTATTCTTATATATATACAGGACTCGCTCCTCCATCACTAGGATATAGTATTCTTATATATATACAGGACTCGCTCCTCATCACTAGGATATAGTATTCTTATATATATACAGGACTCGCTCCTCATCACTAGGATATAGTATTCTTATATATATATACAGGACTCGCTCCCTCATCACTAGGATATAGTATTCTTATATATATACAGGACTCGCTCCTCATCACTAGGATATAGTATTCTTATATATATATACAGGACTCGCTCCCTCATCACTAGGATATAGTATTCTTATATATATACAGGACTCGCTCCTCATCACTAGGATATAGTATTCTTATATATATACAGGACTCGCTCCTCCATCACTAGGATATAGTATTCTTATATATATACAGGACTCGCTCCTCCATCACTAGGATATAGTATTCTTATATATATACAGGACTCGCTCCTCATCACTAGGATATAGTATTCTTATATATATACAGGACTCGCTCCTCCATCACTAGGATATAGTATTCTTATATATATACAGGACTCGCTCCTCCATCACTAGGATATAGTATTCTTATATATATACAGGACTCGCTCCCTCATCACTAGGATATAGTATTCTTATATATATACAGGACTCGCTCCCTCATCACTAGGATATAGTATTCTTATATATATACAGGACTCGCTCCTCATCACTAGGATATAGTATTCTTATATATATACAGGACTCGCTCCTCCATCACTAGGATATAGTATTCTTATATATATACAGGACTCGCTCCTCCATCACTAGGATATAGTATTCTTATATATATACAGGACTCGCTCCCCCATCACTAGGATATAGTATTCTTATATATATACAGGACTCGCTCCTCATCACTAGGATATAGTATTCTTATATATATACAGGACTCGCTCCTCATCACTAGGATATAGTATTCTTATATATATACAGGACTCGCTCCTCCATCACTAGGATATAGTATTCTTATATATATACAGGACTCGCTCCTCCATCACTAGGATATAGTATTCTTATATATATACAGGACTCGCTCCTCATCACTAGGATATAGTATTCTTATATATATACAGGACTCGCTCCCTCATCACTAGGATATAGTATTCTTATATATATACAGGACTCGCTCCTCATCACTAGGATATAGTATTCTTATATATATACAGGACTCGCTCCTCCATCACTAGGATATAGTATTCTTATATATATACAGGACTCGCTCCCCATCACTAGGATATAGTATTCTTATATATATACAGGACTCGCTCCTCATCACTAGGATATAGTATTCTTATATATATACAGGACTCGCTCCCTCATCACTAGGATATAGTATTCTTATATATATACAGGACTCGCTCCTCATCACTAGGATATAGTATTCTTATATATATACAGGACTCGCTCCTCCATCACTAGGATATAGTATTCTTATATATATACAGGACTCGCTCCTCCATCACTAGGATATAGTATTCTTATATATATACAGGACTCGCTCCTCCATCACTAGGATATAGTATTCTTATATATATACAGGACTCGCTCCCCCATCACTAGGATATAGTATTCTTATATATATACAGGACTCGCTCCTCATCACTAGGATATAGTATTCTTATATATATACAGGACTCGCTCCCCATCACTAGGATATAGTATTCTTATATATATACAGGACTCGCTCCTCCATCACTAGGATATAGTATTCTTATATATATACAGGACTCGCTCCCTCATCACTAGGATATAGTATTCTTATATATATACAGGACTCGCTCCTCATCACTAGGATATAGTATTCTTATATATATACAGGACTCGCCTAGGATATAGTATTCTTATATATATACAGGACTCGCTCCTCCATCACTAGGATATAGTATTCTTATATATATACAGGACTCGCTCCCCATCACTAGGATATAGTATTCTTATATATATACAGGACTCGCTCCTCATCACTAGGATATAGTATTCTTATATATATACAGGACTCGCTCCTCATCACTAGGATATAGTATTCTTATATATATACAGGACTCGCTCCTCATCACTAGGATATAGTATTCTTATATATATACAGGACTCGCTCCTCCATCACTAGGATATAGTATTCTTATATATATACAGGACTCGCTCCTCCATCACTAGGATATAGTATTCTTATATATATACAGGACTCGCTCCTCCATCACTAGGATATAGTATTCTTATATATATACAGGACTCGCTCCTCATCACTAGGATATAGTATTCTTATATATATACAGGACTCGCTCCTCCATCACTAGGATATAGTATTCTTATATATATACAGGACTCGCTCCTCCATCACTAGGATATAGTATTCTTATATATATACAGGACTCGCTCCCCATCACTAGGATATAGTATTCTTATATATATACAGGACTCGCTCCTCCATCACTAGGATATAGTATTCTTATATATATACAGGACTCGCTCCCCATCACTAGGATATAGTATTCTTATATATATACAGGACTCGCTCCTCCATCACTAGGATATAGT
The DNA here is from genome assembly GCF_039654945.1 of Dendrobates tinctorius. Lineage (NCBI taxonomy): Eukaryota > Metazoa > Chordata > Amphibia > Anura > Dendrobatidae > Dendrobates > Dendrobates tinctorius. The sequence goes on along the minus strand of NW_027361862.1, from coordinate 54,199 downwards.
ATTCTTATATATATACAGGACTCGCTCCTCCATCACTAGGATATAGTATTCTTATATATATACAGGACTCGCTCCTCCATCACTAGGATATAGTATTCTTATATATATACAGGACTCGCTCCTCCATCACTAGGATATAGTATTCTTATATATATACAGGACTCGCTCCCCATCACTAGGATATAGTATTCTTATATATATACAGGACTCGCTCCTCCATCACTAGGATATAGTATTCTTATATATATACAGGACTCGCTCCCCCATCACTAGGATATAGTATTCTTATATATATACAGGACTCGCTCCTCATCACTAGGATATAGTATTCTTATATATATACAGGACTCGCTCCTCCATCACTAGGATATAGTATTCTTATATATATACAGGACTCGCTCCCCATCACTAGGATATAGTATTCTTATATATATATACAGGACTCGCTCCTCATCACTAGGATATAGTATTCTTATATATATACAGGACTCGCTCCTCCATCACTAGGATATAGTATTCTTATATATATACAGGACTCGCTCCTCCATCACTAGGATATAGTATTCTTATATATATACAGGACTCGCTCCTCATCACTAGGATATAGTATTCTTATATATATACAGGACTCGCTCCCCCATCACTAGGATATAGTATTCTTATATATATACAGGACTCGCTCCTCCATCACTAGGATATAGTATTCTTATATATATACAGGACTCGCTCCTCCATCACTAGGATATAGTATTCTTATATATATACAGGACTCGCTCCTCATCACTAGGATATAGTATTCTTATATATATACAGGACTCGCTCCTCATCACTAGGATATAGTATTCTTATATATATACAGGACTCGCTCCTCATCACTAGGATATAGTATTCTTATATATATACAGGACTCGCTCCTCCATCACTAGGATATAGTATTCTTATATATATACAGGACTCGCTCCTCATCACTAGGATATAGTATTCTTATATATATACAGGACTCGCTCCTCCATCACTAGGATATAGTATTCTTATATATATACAGGACTCGCTCCTCCATCACTAGGATATAGTATTCTTATATATATACAGGACTCGCTCCTCATCACTAGGATATAGTATTCTTATATATATACAGGACTCGCTCCTCCATCACTAGGATATAGTATTCTTATATATATACAGGACTCGCTCCTCCATCACTAGGATATAGTATTCTTATATATATACAGGACTCGCTCCTCATCACTAGGATATAGTATTCTTATATATATACAGGACTCGCTCCTCCATCACTAGGATATAGTATTCTTATATATATACAGGACTCGCTCCTCATCACTAGGATATAGTATTCTTATATATATACAGGACTCGCTCCTCCATCACTAGGATATAGTATTCTTATATATATACAGGACTCGCTCCTCCATCACTAGGATATAGTATTCTTATATATATACAGGACTCGCTCCTCCATCACTAGGATATAGTATTCTTATATATATATACAGGACTCGCTCCTCATCACTAGGATATAGTATTCTTATATATATACAGGACTCGCTCCTCATCACTAGGATATAGTATTCTTATATATATACAGGACTCGCTCCTCCATCACTAGGATATAGTATTCTTATATATATACAGGACTCGCTCCTCATCACTAGGATATAGTATTCTTATATATATACAGGACTCGCTCCTCCATCACTAGGATATAGTATTCTTATATATATACAGGACTCGCTCCTCCATCACTAGGATATAGTATTCTTATATATATACAGGACTCGCTCCTCATCACTAGGATATAGTATTCTTATATATATACAGGACTCGCTCCTCCATCACTAGGATATAGTATTCTTATATATATACAGGACTCGCTCCTCCATCACTAGGATATAGTATTCTTATATATATATACAGGACTCGCTCCTCCATCACTAGGATATAGTATTCTTATATATATACAGGACTCGCTCCTCCATCACTAGGATATAGTATTCTTATATATATACAGGACTCGCTCCTCATCACTAGGATATAGTATTCTTATATATATACAGGACTCGCTCCTCCATCACTAGGATATAGTATTCTTATATATATACAGGACTCGCTCCTCATCACTAGGATATAGTATTCTTATATATATACAGGACTCGCTCCTCATCACTAGGATATAGTATTCTTATATATATACAGGACTCGCTCCTCATCACTAGGATATAGTATTCTTATATATATACAGGACTCGCTCCTCCATCACTAGGATATAGTATTCTTATATATATACAGGACTCGCTCCTCATCACTAGGATATAGTATTCTTATATATATACAGGACTCGCTCCTCCATCACTAGGATATAGTATTCTTATATATATACAGGACTCGCTCCTCATCACTAGGATATAGTATTCTTATATATATACAGGACTCGCTCCCCATCACTAGGATATAGTATTCTTATATATATACAGGACTCGCTCCTCCATCACTAGGATATAGTATTCTTATATATATACAGGACTCGCTCCTCATCACTAGGATATAGTATTCTTATATATATACAGGACTCGCTCCTCATCACTAGGATATAGTATTCTTATATATATACAGGACTCGCTCCTCATCACTAGGATATAGTATTCTTATATATATACAGGACTCGCTCCTCCATCACTAGGATATAGTATTCTTATATATATACAGGACTCGCTCCTCCATCACTAGGATATAGTATTCTTATATATATACAGGACTCGCTCCTCCATCACTAGGATATAGTATTCTTATATATATACAGGACTCGCTCCTCCATCACTAGGATATAGTATTCTTATATATATACAGGACTCGCTCCTCCATCACTAGGATATAGTATTCTTATATATATACAGGACTCGCTCCTCCATCACTAGGATATAGTATTCTTATATATATACAGGACTCGCTCCTCCATCACTAGGATATAGTATTCTTATATATATACAGGACTCGCTCCTCCATCACTAGGATATAGTATTCTTATATATATACAGGACTCGCTCCTCCATCACTAGGATATAGTATTCTTATATATATACAGGACTCGCTCCTCCATCACTAGGATATAGTATTCTTATATATATACAGGACTCGCTCCTCCATCACTAGGATATAGTATTCTTATATATATACAGGACTCGCTCCTCCATCACTAGGATATAGTATTCTTATATATATACAGGACTCGCTCCTCCATCACTAGGATATAGTATTCTTATATATATACAGGACTCGCTCCTCATCACTAGGATATAGTATTCTTATATATATACAGGACTCGCTCCTCCATCACTAGGATATAGTATTCTTATATATATACAGGACTCGCTCCTCCATCACTAGGATATAGTATTCTTATATATATACAGGACTCGCTCCTCCATCACTAGGATATAGTATTCTTATATATATACAGGACTCGCTCCTCCATCACTAGGATATAGTATTCTTATATATATACAGGACTCGCTCCTCCATCACTAGGATATAGTATTCTTATATATATACAGGACTCGCTCCTCCATCACTAGGATATAGTATTCTTATATATATACAGGACTCGCTCCTCCATCACTAGGATATAGTATTCTTATATATATACAGGACTCGCTCCTCATCACTAGGATATAGTATTCTTATATATATACAGGACTCGCTCCTCCATCACTAGGATATAGTATTCTTATATATATACAGGACTCGCTCCTCCATCACTAGGATATAGTATTCTTATATATATACAGGACTCGCTCCTCCATCACTAGGATATAGTATTCTTATATATATACAGGACTCGCTCCTCCATCACTAGGATATAGTATTCTTATATATATACAGGACTCGCTCCTCCATCACTAGGATATAGTATTCTTATATATATACAGGACTCGCTCCTCCATCACTAGGATATAGTATTCTTATATATATACAGGACTCGCTCCTCCATCACTAGGATATAGTATTCTTATATATATACAGGACTCGCTCCTCATCACTAGGATATAGTATTCTTATATATATACAGGACTCGCTCCTCCATCACTAGGATATAGTATTCTTATATATATACAGGACTCGCTCCTCCATCACTAGGATATAGTATTCTTATATATATACAGGACTCGCTCCTCCATCACTAGGATATAGTATTCTTATATATATACAGGACTCGCTCCTCCATCACTAGGATATAGTATTCTTATATATATACAGGACTCGCTCCTCCATCACTAGGATATAGTATTCTTATATATATACAGGACTCGCTCCTCCATCACTAGGATATAGTATTCTTATATATATACAGGACTCGCTCCTCCATCACTAGGATATAGTATTCTTATATATATACAGGACTCGCTCCTCCATCACTAGGATATAGTATTCTTATATATATACAGGACTCGCTCCTCCATCACTAGGATATAGTATTCTTATATATATACAGGACTCGCTCCTCCATCACTAGGATATAGTATTCTTATATATATACAGGACTCGCTCCTCCATCACTAGGATATAGTATTCTTATATATATACAGGACTCGCTCCTCCATCACTAGGATATAGTATTCTTATATATATACAGGACTCGCTCCTCCATCACTAGGATATAGTATTCTTATATATATACAGGACTCGCTCCTCCATCACTAGGATATAGTATTCTTATATATATACAGGACTCGCTCCTCCATCACTAGGATATAGTATTCTTATATATATACAGGACTCGCTCCTCCATCACTAGGATATAGTATTCTTATATATATACAGGACTCGCTCCTCCATCACTAGGATATAGTATTCTTATATATATACAGGACTCGCTCCTCCATCACTAGGATATAGTATTCTTATATATATACAGGACTCGCTCCTCCATCACTAGGATATAGTATTCTTATATATATACAGGACTCGCTCCTCCATCACTAGGATATAGTATTCTTATATATATACAGGACTCGCTCCTCCATCACTAGGATATAGTATTCTTATATATATACAGGACTCGCTCCTCCATCACTAGGATATAGTATTCTTATATATATACAGGACTCGCTCCTCCATCACTAGGATATAGTATTCTTATATATATACAGGACTCGCTCCTCCATCACTAGGATATAGTATTCTTATATATATACAGGACTCGCTCCTCCATCACTAGGATATAGTATTCTTATATATATACAGGACTCGCTCCTCCATCACTAGGATATAGTATTCTTATATATATACAGGACTCGCTCCTCCATCACTAGGATATAGTATTCTTATATATATACAGGACTCGCTCCTCCATCACTAGGATATAGTATTCTTATATATATACAGGACTCGCTCCTCCATCACTAGGATATAGTATTCTTATATATATACAGGACTCGCTCCTCCATCACTAGGATATAGTATTCTTATATATATACAGGACTCGCTCCTCCATCACTAGGATATAGTATTCTTATATATATACAGGACTCGCTCCTCCATCACTAGGATATAGTATTCTTATATATATACAGGACTCGCTCCTCCATCACTAGGATATAGTATTCTTATATATATACAGGACTCGCTCCTCCATCACTAGGATATAGTATTCTTATATATATACAGGACTCGCTCCTCCATCACTAGGATATAGTATTCTTATATATATACAGGACTCGCTCCTCCATCACTAGGATATAGTATTCTTATATATATACAGGACTCGCTCCTCCATCACTAGGATATAGTATTCTTATATATATACAGGACTCGCTCCTCCATCACTAGGATATAGTATTCTTATATATATACAGGACTCGCTCCTCCATCACTAGGATATAGTATTCTTATATATATACAGGACTCGCTCCTCCATCACTAGGATATAGTATTCTTATATATATACAGGACTCGCTCCTCCATCACTAGGATATAGTATTCTTATATATATACAGGACTCGCTCCTCCATCACTAGGATATAGTATTCTTATATATATACAGGACTCGCTCCTCCATCACTAGGATATAGTATTCTTATATATATACAGGACTCGCTCCTCCATCACTAGGATATAGTATTCTTATATATATACAGGACTCGCTCCTCCATCACTAGGATATAGTATTCTTATATATATACAGGACTCGCTCCTCCATCACTAGGATATAGTATTCTTATATATATACAGGACTCGCTCCTCCATCACTAGGATATAGTATTCTTATATATATACAGGACTCGCTCCTCCATCACTAGGATATAGTATTCTTATATATATACAGGACTCGCTCCTCCATCACTAGGATATAGTATTCTTATATATATACAGGACTCGCTCCTCCATCACTAGGATATAGTATTCTTATATATATACAGGACTCGCTCCTCCATCACTAGGATATAGTATTCTTATATATATACAGGACTCGCTCCTCCATCACTAGGATATAGTATTCTTATATATATACAGGACTCGCTCCTCCATCACTAGGATATAGTATTCTTATATATATACAGGACTCGCTCCTCCATCACTAGGATATAGTATTCTTATATATATACAGGACTCGCTCCTCCATCACTAGGATATAGTATTCTTATATATATACAGGACTCGCTCCTCCATCACTAGGATATAGTATTCTTATATATATACAGGACTCGCTCCTCCATCACTAGGATATAGTATTCTTATATATATACAGGACTCGCTCCTCCATCACTAGGATATAGTATTCTTATATATATACAGGACTCGCTCCTCCATCACTAGGATATAGTATTCTTATATATATACAGGACTCGCTCCTCCATCACTAGGATATAGTATTCTTATATATATACAGGACTCGCTCCTCCATCACTAGGATATAGTATTCTTATATATATACAGGACTCGCTCCTCCATCACTAGGATATAGTATTCTTATATATATACAGGACTCGCTCCTCCATCACTAGGATATAGTATTCTTATATATATACAGGACTCGCTCCTCCATCACTAGGATATAGTATTCTTATATATATACAGGACTCGCTCCTCCATCACTAGGATATAGTATTCTTATATATATACAGGACTCGCTCCTCCATCACTAGGATATAGTATTCTTATATATATACAGGACTCGCTCCTCCATCACTAGGATATAGTATTCTTATATATATACAGGACTCGCTCCTCCATCACTAGGATATAGTATTCTTATATATATACAGGACTCGCTCCTCCATCACTAGGATATAGTATTCTTATATATATACAGGACTCGCTCCTCCATCACTAGGATATAGTATTCTTATATATATACAGGACTCGCTCCTCCATCACTAGGATATAGTATTCTTATATATATACAGGACTCGCTCCTCCATCACTAGGATATAGTATTCTTATATATATACAGGACTCGCTCCTCCATCACTAGGATATAGTATTCTTATATATATACAGGACTCGCTCCTCCATCACTAGGATATAGTATTCTTATATATATACAGGACTCGCTCCTCCATCACTAGGATATAGTATTCTTATATATATACAGGACTCGCTCCTCCATCACTAGGATATAGTATTCTTATATATATACAGGACTCGCTCCTCCATCACTAGGATATAGTATTCTTATATATATACAGGACTCGCTCCTCCATCACTAGGATATAGTATTCTTATATATATATACAGGACTCGCTCCTCCATCACTAGGATATAGTATTCTTATATATATACAGGACTCGCTCCTCCATCACTAGGATATAGTATTCTTATATATATACAGGACTCGCTCCTCCATCACTAGGATATAGTATTCTTATATATATACAGGACTCGCTCCTCCATCACTAGGATATAGTATTCTTATATATATACAGGACTCGCTCCTCCATCACTAGGATATAGTATTCTTATATATATACAGGACTCGCTCCTCCATCACTAGGATATAGTATTCTTATATATATACAGGACTCGCTCCTCCATCACTAGGATATAGTATTCTTATATATATACAGGACTCGCTCCTCCATCACTAGGATATAGTATTCTTATATATATACAGGACTCGCTCCTCCATCACTAGGATATAGTATTCTTATATATATACAGGACTCGCTCCTCCATCACTAGGATATAGTATTCTTATATATATACAGGACTCGCTCCTCCATCACTAGGATATAGTATTCTTATATATATACAGGACTCGCTCCTCCATCACTAGGATATAGTATTCTTATATATATACAGGACTCGCTCCTCCATCACTAGGATATAGTATTCTTATATATATACAGGACTCGCTCCTCATCACTAGGATATAGTATTCTTATATATATACAGGACTCGCTCCTCCATCACTAGGATATAGTATTCTTATATATATACAGGACTCGCTCCTCCATCACTAGGATATAGTATTCTTATATATATACAGGACTCGCTCCTCCATCACTAGGATATAGTATTCTTATATATATACAGGACTCGCTCCTCCATCACTAGGATATAGTATTCTTATATATATACAGGACTCGCTCCTCCATCACTAGGATATAGTATTCTTATATATATACAGGACTCGCTCCTCCATCACTAGGATATAGTATTCTTATATATATACAGGACTCGCTCCTCCATCACTAGGATATAGTATTCTTATATATATACAGGACTCGCTCCTCCATCACTAGGATATAGTATTCTTATATATATACAGGACTCGCTCCTCCATCACTAGGATATAGTATTCTTATATATATACAGGACTCGCTCCTCCATCACTAGGATATAGTATTCTTATATATATACAGGACTCGCTCCTCCATCACTAGGATATAGTATTCTTATATATATACAGGACTCGCTCCTCCATCACTAGGATATAGTATTCTTATATATATACAGGACTCGCTCCTCCATCACTAGGATATAGTATTCTTATATATATACAGGACTCGCTCCTCCATCACTAGGATATAGTATTCTTATATATATACAGGACTCGCTCCTCCATCACTAGGATATAGTATTCTTATATATATACAGGACTCGCTCCTCCATCACTAGGATATAGTATTCTTATATATATACAGGACTCGCTCCTCCATCACTAGGATATAGTATTCTTATATATATACAGGACTCGCTCCTCCATCACTAGGATATAGTATTCTTATATATATACAGGACTCGCTCCTCCATCACTAGGATATAGTATTCTTATATATATACAGGACTCGCTCCTCCATCACTAGGATATAGTATTCTTATATATATACAGGACTCGCTCCTCCATCACTAGGATATAGTATTCTTATATATATACAGGACTCGCTCCTCCATCACTAGGATATAGTATTCTTATATATATACAGGACTCGCTCCTCATCACTAGGATATAGTATTCTTATATATATACAGGACTCGCTCCTCCATCACTAGGATATAGTATTCTTATATATATACAGGACTCGCTCCTCCATCACTAGGATATAGTATTCTTATATATATACAGGACTCGCTCCTCCATCACTAGGATATAGTATTCTTATATATATACAGGACTCGCTCCTCCATCACTAGGATATAGTATTCTTATATATATACAGGACTCGCTCCTCCATCACTAGGATATAGTATTCTTATATATATACAGGACTCGCTCCTCCATCACTAGGATATAGTATTCTTATATATATACAGGACTCGCTCCTCCATCACTAGGATATAGTATTCTTATATATATACAGGACTCGCTCCTCCATCACTAGGATATAGTATTCTTATATATATACAGGACTCGCTCCTCCATCACTAGGATATAGTATTCTTATATATATACAGGACTCGCTCCTCCATCACTAGGATATAGTATTCTTATATATATACAGGACTCGCTCCTCCATCACTAGGATATAGTATTCTTATATATATACAGGACTCGCTCCTCCATCACTAGGATATAGTATTCTTATATATATACAGGACTCGCTCCTCCATCACTAGGATATAGTATTCTTATATATATACAGGACTCGCTCCTCCATCACTAGGATATAGTATTCTTATATATATACAGGACTCGCTCCTCCATCACTAGGATATAGTATTCTTATATATATACAGGACTCGCTCCTCCATCACTAGGATATAGTATTCTTATATATATACAGGACTCGCTCCTCCATCACTAGGATATAGTATTCTTATATATATACAGGACTCGCTCCTCCATCACTAGGATATAGTATTCTTATATATATACAGGACTCGCTCCTCCATCACTAGGATATAGTATTCTTATATATATACAGGACTCGCTCCTCCATCACTAGGATATAGTATTCTTATATATATACAGGACTCGCTCCTCCATCACTAGGATATAGTATTCTTATATATATACAGGACTCGCTCCTCCATCACTAGGATATAGTATTCTTATATATATACAGGACTCGCTCCTCCATCACTAGGATATAGTATTCTTATATATATACAGGACTCGCTCCTCCATCACTAGGATATAGTATTCTTATATATATACAGGACTCGCTCCTCCATCACTAGGATATAGTATTCTTATATATATACAGGACTCGCTCCTCCATCACTAGGATATAGTATTCTTATATATATACAGGACTCGCTCCTCCATCACTAGGATATAGTATTCTTATATATATACAGGACTCGCTCCTCCATCACTAGGATATAGTATTCTTATATATATACAGGACTCGCTCCTCCATCACTAGGATATAGTATTCTTATATATATACAGGACTCGCTCCTCCATCACTAGGATATAGTATTCTTATATATATACAGGACTCGCTCCTCCATCACTAGGATATAGTATTCTTATATATATACAGGACTCGCTCCTCCATCACTAGGATATAGTATTCTTATATATATACAGGACTCGCTCCTCCATCACTAGGATATAGTATTCTTATATATATACAGGACTCGCTCCTCCATCACTAGGATATAGTATTCTTATATATATACAGGACTCGCTCCTCCATCACTAGGATATAGTATTCTTATATATATACAGGACTCGCTCCTCCATCACTAGGATATAGTATTCTTATATATATACAGGACTCGCTCCTCCATCACTAGGATATAGTATTCTTATATATATACAGGACTCGCTCCTCCATCACTAGGATATAGTATTCTTATATATATACAGGACTCGCTCCTCCATCACTAGGATATAGTATTCTTATATATATACAGGACTCGCTCCTCCATCACTAGGATATAGTATTCTTATATATATACAGGACTCGCTCCTCCATCACTAGGATATAGTATTCTTATATATATACAGGACTCGCTCCTCCATCACTAGGATATAGTATTCTTATATATATACAGGACTCGCTCCTCCATCACTAGGATATAGTATTCTTATATATATACAGGACTCGCTCCTCCATCACTAGGATATAGTATTCTTATATATATACAGGACTCGCTCCTCCATCACTAGGATATAGTATTCTTATATATATACAGGACTCGCTCCTCCATCACTAGGATATAGTATTCTTATATATATACAGGACTCGCTCCTCCATCACTAGGATATAGTATTCTTATATATATACAGGACTCGCTCCTCCATCACTAGGATATAGTATTCTTATATATATACAGGACTCGCTCCTCCATCACTAGGATATAGTATTCTTATATATATACAGGACTCGCTCCTCCATCACTAGGATATAGTATTCTTATATATATACAGGACTCGCTCCTCCATCACTAGGATATAGTATTCTTATATATATACAGGACTCGCTCCTCCATCACTAGGATATAGTATTCTTATATATATACAGGACTCGCTCCTCCATCACTAGGATATAGTATTCTTATATATATACAGGACTCGCTCCTCCATCACTAGGATATAGTATTCTTATATATATACAGGACTCGCTCCTCCATCACTAGGATATAGTATTCTTATATATATACAGGACTCGCTCCTCCATCACTAGGATATAGTATTCTTATATATATACAGGACTCGCTCCTCCATCACTAGGATATAGTATTCTTATATATATACAGGACTCGCTCCTCCATCACTAGGATATAGTATTCTTATATATATACAGGACTCGCTCCTCCATCACTAGGATATAGTATTCTTATATATATACAGGACTCGCTCCTCCATCACTAGGATATAGTATTCTTATATATATACAGGACTCGCTCCTCCATCACTAGGATATAGTATTCTTATATATATACAGGACTCGCTCCTCCATCACTAGGATATAGTATTCTTATATATATACAGGACTCGCTCCTCCATCACTAGGATATAGTATTCTTATATATATACAGGACTCGCTCCTCCATCACTAGGATATAGTATTCTTATATATATACAGGACTCGCTCCTCCATCACTAGGATATAGTATTCTTATATATATACAGGACTCGCTCCTCCATCACTAGGATATAGTATTCTTATATATATACAGGACTCGCTCCTCCATCACTAGGATATAGTATTCTTATATATATACAGGACTCGCTCCTCCATCACTAGGATATAGTATTCTTATATATATACAGGACTCGCTCCTCCATCACTAGGATATAGTATTCTTATATATATACAGGACTCGCTCCTCCATCACTAGGATATAGTATTCTTATATATATACAGGACTCGCTCCTCCATCACTAGGATATAGTATTCTTATATATATACAGGACTCGCTCCTCCATCACTAGGATATAGTATTCTTATATATATACAGGACTCGCTCCTCCATCACTAGGATATAGTATTCTTATATATATACAGGACTCGCTCCTCCATCACTAGGATATAGTATTCTTATATATATACAGGACTCGCTCCTCCATCACTAGGATATAGTATTCTTATATATATACAGGACTCGCTCCTCCATCACTAGGATATAGTATTCTTATATATATACAGGACTCGCTCCTCCATCACTAGGATATAGTATTCTTATATATATACAGGACTCGCTCCTCCATCACTAGGATATAGTATTCTTATATATATACAGGACTCGCTCCTCCATCACTAGGATATAGTATTCTTATATATATACAGGACTCGCTCCTCCATCACTAGGATATAGTATTCTTATATATATACAGGACTCGCTCCTCCATCACTAGGATATAGTATTCTTATATATATACAGGACTCGCTCCTCCATCACTAGGATATAGTATTCTTATATATATACAGGACTCGCTCCTCCATCACTAGGATATAGTATTCTTATATATATACAGGACTCGCTCCTCCATCACTAGGATATAGTATTCTTATATATATACAGGACTCGCTCCTCCATCACTAGGATATAGTATTCTTATATATATACAGGACTCGCTCCTCCATCACTAGGATATAGTATTCTTATATATATACAGGACTCGCTCCTCCATCACTAGGATATAGTATTCTTATATATATACAGGACTCGCTCCTCCATCACTAGGATATAGTATTCTTATATATATACAGGACTCGCTCCTCCATCACTAGGATATAGTATTCTTATATATATACAGGACTCGCTCCTCCATCACTAGGATATAGTATTCTTATATATATACAGGACTCGCTCCTCCATCACTAGGATATAGTATTCTTATATATATACAGGACTCGCTCCTCCATCACTAGGATATAGTATTCTTATATATATACAGGACTCGCTCCTCCATCACTAGGATATAGTATTCTTATATATATACAGGACTCGCTCCTCCATCACTAGGATATAGTATTCTTATATATATACAGGACTCGCTCCTCCATCACTAGGATATAGTATTCTTATATATATACAGGACTCGCTCCTCCATCACTAGGATATAGTATTCTTATATATATACAGGACTCGCTCCTCCATCACTAGGATATAGTATTCTTATATATATACAGGACTCGCTCCTCCATCACTAGGATATAGTATTCTTATATATATACAGGACTCGCTCCTCCATCACTAGGATATAGTATTCTTATATATATACAGGACTCGCTCCTCCATCACTAGGATATAGTATTCTTATATATATACAGGACTCGCTCCTCCATCACTAGGATATAGTATTCTTATATATATACAGGACTCGCTCCTCCATCACTAGGATATAGTATTCTTATATATATACAGGACTCGCTCCTCCATCACTAGGATATAGTATTCTTATATATATACAGGACTCGCTCCTCCATCACTAGGATATAGTATTCTTATATATATACAGGACTCGCTCCTCCATCACTAGGATATAGTATTCTTATATATATACAGGACTCGCTCCTCCATCACTAGGATATAGTATTCTTATATATATACAGGACTCGCTCCTCCATCACTAGGATATAGTATTCTTATATATATACAGGACTCGCTCCTCCATCACTAGGATATAGTATTCTTATATATATACAGGACTCGCTCCTCCATCACTAGGATATAGTATTCTTATATATATACAGGACTCGCTCCTCCATCACTAGGATATAGTATTCTTATATATATACAGGACTCGCTCCTCCATCACTAGGATATAGTATTCTTATATATATACAGGACTCGCTCCTCCATCACTAGGATATAGTATTCTTATATATATACAGGACTCGCTCCTCCATCACTAGGATATAGTATTCTTATATATATACAGGACTCGCTCCTCCATCACTAGGATATAGTATTCTTATATATATACAGGACTCGCTCCTCCATCACTAGGATATAGTATTCTTATATATATACAGGACTCGCTCCTCCATCACTAGGATATAGTATTCTTATATATATACAGGACTCGCTCCTCCATCACTAGGATATAGTATTCTTATATATATACAGGACTCGCTCCTCCATCACTAGGATATAGTATTCTTATATATATACAGGACTCGCTCCTCCATCACTAGGATATAGTATTCTTATATATATACAGGACTCGCTCCTCCATCACTAGGATATAGTATTCTTATATATATACAGGACTCGCTCCTCCATCACTAGGATATAGTATTCTTATATATATACAGGACTCGCTCCTCCATCACTAGGATATAGTATTCTTATATATATACAGGACTCGCTCCTCCATCACTAGGATATAGTATTCTTATATATATACAGGACTCGCTCCTCCATCACTAGGATATAGTATTCTTATATATATACAGGACTCGCTCCTCCATCACTAGGATATAGTATTCTTATATATATACAGGACTCGCTCCTCCATCACTAGGATATAGTATTCTTATATATATACAGGACTCGCTCCTCCATCACTAGGATATAGTATTCTTATATATATACAGGACTCGCTC
Source organism: Dendrobates tinctorius (assembly GCF_039654945.1). NCBI lineage: Eukaryota > Metazoa > Chordata > Amphibia > Anura > Dendrobatidae > Dendrobates > Dendrobates tinctorius. Next base: position 38,732 of record NW_027361862.1, on the reverse strand, counting down.
CTCCATCACTAGGATATAGTATTCTTATATATATACAGGACTCGCTCCTCCATCACTAGGATATAGTATTCTTATATATATACAGGACTCGCTCCTCCATCACTAGGATATAGTATTCTTATATATATACAGGACTCGCTCCTCCATCACTAGGATATAGTATTCTTATATATATACAGGACTCGCTCCTCCATCACTAGGATATAGTATTCTTATATATATACAGGACTCGCTCCTCCATCACTAGGATATAGTATTCTTATATATATACAGGACTCGCTCCTCCATCACTAGGATATAGTATTCTTATATATATACAGGACTCGCTCCTCCATCACTAGGATATAGTATTCTTATATATATACAGGACTCGCTCCTCCATCACTAGGATATAGTATTCTTATATATATACAGGACTCGCTCCTCCATCACTAGGATATAGTATTCTTATATATATACAGGACTCGCTCCTCCATCACTAGGATATAGTATTCTTATATATATACAGGACTCGCTCCTCCATCACTAGGATATAGTATTCTTATATATATACAGGACTCGCTCCTCCATCACTAGGATATAGTATTCTTATATATATACAGGACTCGCTCCTCCATCACTAGGATATAGTATTCTTATATATATACAGGACTCGCTCCTCCATCACTAGGATATAGTATTCTTATATATATACAGGACTCGCTCCTCCATCACTAGGATATAGTATTCTTATATATATACAGGACTCGCTCCTCCATCACTAGGATATAGTATTCTTATATATATACAGGACTCGCTCCTCCATCACTAGGATATAGTATTCTTATATATATACAGGACTCGCTCCTCCATCACTAGGATATAGTATTCTTATATATATACAGGACTCGCTCCTCCATCACTAGGATATAGTATTCTTATATATATACAGGACTCGCTCCTCCATCACTAGGATATAGTATTCTTATATATATACAGGACTCGCTCCTCCATCACTAGGATATAGTATTCTTATATATATACAGGACTCGCTCCTCCATCACTAGGATATAGTATTCTTATATATATACAGGACTCGCTCCTCCATCACTAGGATATAGTATTCTTATATATATACAGGACTCGCTCCTCCATCACTAGGATATAGTATTCTTATATATATACAGGACTCGCTCCTCCATCACTAGGATATAGTATTCTTATATATATACAGGACTCGCTCCTCCATCACTAGGATATAGTATTCTTATATATATACAGGACTCGCTCCTCCATCACTAGGATATAGTATTCTTATATATATACAGGACTCGCTCCTCCATCACTAGGATATAGTATTCTTATATATATACAGGACTCGCTCCTCCATCACTAGGATATAGTATTCTTATATATATACAGGACTCGCTCCTCCATCACTAGGATATAGTATTCTTATATATATACAGGACTCGCTCCTCCATCACTAGGATATAGTATTCTTATATATATACAGGACTCGCTCCTCCATCACTAGGATATAGTATTCTTATATATATACAGGACTCGCTCCTCCATCACTAGGATATAGTATTCTTATATATATACAGGACTCGCTCCTCCATCACTAGGATATAGTATTCTTATATATATACAGGACTCGCTCCTCCATCACTAGGATATAGTATTCTTATATATATACAGGACTCGCTCCTCCATCACTAGGATATAGTATTCTTATATATATACAGGACTCGCTCCTCCATCACTAGGATATAGTATTCTTATATATATACAGGACTCGCTCCTCCATCACTAGGATATAGTATTCTTATATATATACAGGACTCGCTCCTCCATCACTAGGATATAGTATTCTTATATATATACAGGACTCGCTCCTCCATCACTAGGATATAGTATTCTTATATATATACAGGACTCGCTCCTCCATCACTAGGATATAGTATTCTTATATATATACAGGACTCGCTCCTCCATCACTAGGATATAGTATTCTTATATATATACAGGACTCGCTCCTCCATCACTAGGATATAGTATTCTTATATATATACAGGACTCGCTCCTCCATCACTAGGATATAGTATTCTTATATATATACAGGACTCGCTCCTCCATCACTAGGATATAGTATTCTTATATATATACAGGACTCGCTCCTCCATCACTAGGATATAGTATTCTTATATATATACAGGACTCGCTCCTCCATCACTAGGATATAGTATTCTTATATATATACAGGACTCGCTCCTCCATCACTAGGATATAGTATTCTTATATATATACAGGACTCGCTCCTCCATCACTAGGATATAGTATTCTTATATATATACAGGACTCGCTCCTCCATCACTAGGATATAGTATTCTTATATATATACAGGACTCGCTCCTCCATCACTAGGATATAGTATTCTTATATATATACAGGACTCGCTCCTCCATCACTAGGATATAGTATTCTTATATATATACAGGACTCGCTCCTCCATCACTAGGATATAGTATTCTTATATATATACAGGACTCGCTCCTCCATCACTAGGATATAGTATTCTTATATATATACAGGACTCGCTCCTCCATCACTAGGATATAGTATTCTTATATATATACAGGACTCGCTCCTCCATCACTAGGATATAGTATTCTTATATATATACAGGACTCGCTCCTCCATCACTAGGATATAGTATTCTTATATATATACAGGACTCGCTCCTCCATCACTAGGATATAGTATTCTTATATATATACAGGACTCGCTCCTCCATCACTAGGATATAGTATTCTTATATATATACAGGACTCGCTCCTCCATCACTAGGATATAGTATTCTTATATATATACAGGACTCGCTCCTCCATCACTAGGATATAGTATTCTTATATATATACAGGACTCGCTCCTCCATCACTAGGATATAGTATTCTTATATATATACAGGACTCGCTCCTCCATCACTAGGATATAGTATTCTTATATATATACAGGACTCGCTCCTCCATCACTAGGATATAGTATTCTTATATATATACAGGACTCGCTCCTCCATCACTAGGATATAGTATTCTTATATATATACAGGACTCGCTCCTCCATCACTAGGATATAGTATTCTTATATATATACAGGACTCGCTCCCCCATCACTAGGATATAGTATTCTTATATATATACAGGACTCGCTCCTCCATCACTAGGATATAGTATTCTTATATATATACAGGACTCGCTCCTCCATCACTAGGATATAGTATTCTTATATATATACAGGACTCGCTCCTCCATCACTAGGATATAGTATTCTTATATATATACAGGACTCGCTCCTCCATCACTAGGATATAGTATTCTTATATATATACAGGACTCGCTCCTCCATCACTAGGATATAGTATTCTTATATATATACAGGACTCGCTCCTCCATCACTAGGATATAGTATTCTTATATATATACAGGACTCGCTCCTCCATCACTAGGATATAGTATTCTTATATATATACAGGACTCGCTCCTCCATCACTAGGATATAGTATTCTTATATATATACAGGACTCGCTCCTCCATCACTAGGATATAGTATTCTTATATATATACAGGACTCGCTCCTCCATCACTAGGATATAGTATTCTTATATATATACAGGACTCGCTCCTCCATCACTAGGATATAGTATTCTTATATATATACAGGACTCGCTCCTCCATCACTAGGATATAGTATTCTTATATATATACAGGACTCGCTCCTCCATCACTAGGATATAGTATTCTTATATATATACAGGACTCGCTCCTCCATCACTAGGATATAGTATTCTTATATATATACAGGACTCGCTCCTCCATCACTAGGATATAGTATTCTTATATATATACAGGACTCGCTCCTCCATCACTAGGATATAGTATTCTTATATATATACAGGACTCGCTCCTCCATCACTAGGATATAGTATTCTTATATATATACAGGACTCGCTCCTCCATCACTAGGATATAGTATTCTTATATATATACAGGACTCGCTCCTCCATCACTAGGATATAGTATTCTTATATATATACAGGACTCGCTCCTCCATCACTAGGATATAGTATTCTTATATATATACAGGACTCGCTCCTCCATCACTAGGATATAGTATTCTTATATATATACAGGACTCGCTCCTCCATCACTAGGATATAGTATTCTTATATATATACAGGACTCGCTCCTCCATCACTAGGATATAGTATTCTTATATATATACAGGACTCGCTCCTCCATCACTAGGATATAGTATTCTTATATATATACAGGACTCGCTCCTCCATCACTAGGATATAGTATTCTTATATATATACAGGACTCGCTCCTCCATCACTAGGATATAGTATTCTTATATATATACAGGACTCGCTCCTCCATCACTAGGATATAGTATTCTTATATATATACAGGACTCGCTCCTCCATCACTAGGATATAGTATTCTTATATATATACAGGACTCGCTCCTCCATCACTAGGATATAGTATTCTTATATATATACAGGACTCGCTCCTCCATCACTAGGATATAGTATTCTTATATATATACAGGACTCGCTCCTCCATCACTAGGATATAGTATTCTTATATATATACAGGACTCGCTCCTCCATCACTAGGATATAGTATTCTTATATATATACAGGACTCGCTCCTCCATCACTAGGATATAGTATTCTTATATATATACAGGACTCGCTCCTCCATCACTAGGATATAGTATTCTTATATATATACAGGACTCGCTCCTCCATCACTAGGATATAGTATTCTTATATATATACAGGACTCGCTCCTCCATCACTAGGATATAGTATTCTTATATATATACAGGACTCGCTCCTCCATCACTAGGATATAGTATTCTTATATATATACAGGACTCGCTCCTCCATCACTAGGATATAGTATTCTTATATATATACAGGACTCGCTCCTCCATCACTAGGATATAGTATTCTTATATATATACAGGACTCGCTCCTCCATCACTAGGATATAGTATTCTTATATATATACAGGACTCGCTCCTCCATCACTAGGATATAGTATTCTTATATATATACAGGACTCGCTCCTCCATCACTAGGATATAGTATTCTTATATATATACAGGACTCGCTCCTCCATCACTAGGATATAGTATTCTTATATATATACAGGACTCGCTCCTCCATCACTAGGATATAGTATTCTTATATATATACAGGACTCGCTCCTCCATCACTAGGATATAGTATTCTTATATATATACAGGACTCGCTCCTCCATCACTAGGATATAGTATTCTTATATATATACAGGACTCGCTCCTCCATCACTAGGATATAGTATTCTTATATATATACAGGACTCGCTCCTCCATCACTAGGATATAGTATTCTTATATATATACAGGACTCGCTCCTCCATCACTAGGATATAGTATTCTTATATATATACAGGACTCGCTCCTCCATCACTAGGATATAGTATTCTTATATATATACAGGACTCGCTCCTCCATCACTAGGATATAGTATTCTTATATATATACAGGACTCGCTCCTCATCACTAGGATATAGTATTCTTATATATATACAGGACTCGCTCCTCCATCACTAGGATATAGTATTCTTATATATATACAGGACTCGCTCCTCCATCACTAGGATATAGTATTCTTATATATATACAGGACTCGCTCCTCCATCACTAGGATATAGTATTCTTATATATATACAGGACTCGCTCCTCCATCACTAGGATATAGTATTCTTATATATATACAGGACTCGCTCCTCCATCACTAGGATATAGTATTCTTATATATATACAGGACTCGCTCCTCCATCACTAGGATATAGTATTCTTATATATATACAGGACTCGCTCCTCCATCACTAGGATATAGTATTCTTATATATATACAGGACTCGCTCCTCCATCACTAGGATATAGTATTCTTATATATATACAGGACTCGCTCCTCCATCACTAGGATATAGTATTCTTATATATATACAGGACTCGCTCCTCCATCACTAGGATATAGTATTCTTATATATATACAGGACTCGCTCCTCCATCACTAGGATATAGTATTCTTATATATATACAGGACTCGCTCCTCCATCACTAGGATATAGTATTCTTATATATATACAGGACTCGCTCCTCCATCACTAGGATATAGTATTCTTATATATATACAGGACTCGCTCCTCCATCACTAGGATATAGTATTCTTATATATATACAGGACTCGCTCCTCCATCACTAGGATATAGTATTCTTATATATATACAGGACTCGCTCCTCCATCACTAGGATATAGTATTCTTATATATATACAGGACTCGCTCCTCCATCACTAGGATATAGTATTCTTATATATATACAGGACTCGCTCCTCCATCACTAGGATATAGTATTCTTATATATATACAGGACTCGCTCCTCCATCACTAGGATATAGTATTCTTATATATATACAGGACTCGCTCCTCCATCACTAGGATATAGTATTCTTATATATATACAGGACTCGCTCCTCCATCACTAGGATATAGTATTCTTATATATATACAGGACTCGCTCCTCCATCACTAGGATATAGTATTCTTATATATATACAGGACTCGCTCCTCCATCACTAGGATATAGTATTCTTATATATATACAGGACTCGCTCCTCCATCACTAGGATATAGTATTCTTATATATATACAGGACTCGCTCCTCCATCACTAGGATATAGTATTCTTATATATATACAGGACTCGCTCCTCCATCACTAGGATATAGTATTCTTATATATATACAGGACTCGCTCCTCCATCACTAGGATATAGTATTCTTATATATATACAGGACTCGCTCCTCCATCACTAGGATATAGTATTCTTATATATATACAGGACTCGCTCCTCCATCACTAGGATATAGTATTCTTATATATATACAGGACTCGCTCCTCCATCACTAGGATATAGTATTCTTATATATATACAGGACTCGCTCCTCCATCACTAGGATATAGTATTCTTATATATATACAGGACTCGCTCCTCCATCACTAGGATATAGTATTCTTATATATATACAGGACTCGCTCCTCCATCACTAGGATATAGTATTCTTATATATATACAGGACTCGCTCCTCCATCACTAGGATATAGTATTCTTATATATATACAGGACTCGCTCCTCCATCACTAGGATATAGTATTCTTATATATATACAGGACTCGCTCCTCCATCACTAGGATATAGTATTCTTATATATATACAGGACTCGCTCCTCCATCACTAGGATATAGTATTCTTATATATATACAGGACTCGCTCCTCCATCACTAGGATATAGTATTCTTATATATATACAGGACTCGCTCCTCCATCACTAGGATATAGTATTCTTATATATATACAGGACTCGCTCCTCCATCACTAGGATATAGTATTCTTATATATATACAGGACTCGCTCCTCCATCACTAGGATATAGTATTCTTATATATATACAGGACTCGCTCCTCCATCACTAGGATATAGTATTCTTATATATATACAGGACTCGCTCCTCCATCACTAGGATATAGTATTCTTATATATATACAGGACTCGCTCCTCCATCACTAGGATATAGTATTCTTATATATATACAGGACTCGCTCCTCCATCACTAGGATATAGTATTCTTATATATATACAGGACTCGCTCCTCCATCACTAGGATATAGTATTCTTATATATATACAGGACTCGCTCCTCCATCACTAGGATATAGTATTCTTATATATATACAGGACTCGCTCCTCCATCACTAGGATATAGTATTCTTATATATATACAGGACTCGCTCCTCCATCACTAGGATATAGTATTCTTATATATATACAGGACTCGCTCCTCCATCACTAGGATATAGTATTCTTATATATATACAGGACTCGCTCCTCCATCACTAGGATATAGTATTCTTATATATATACAGGACTCGCTCCTCCATCACTAGGATATAGTATTCTTATATATATACAGGACTCGCTCCTCCATCACTAGGATATAGTATTCTTATATATATACAGGACTCGCTCCTCCATCACTAGGATATAGTATTCTTATATATATACAGGACTCGCTCCTCCATCACTAGGATATAGTATTCTTATATATATACAGGACTCGCTCCTCCATCACTAGGATATAGTATTCTTATATATATACAGGACTCGCTCCTCCATCACTAGGATATAGTATTCTTATATATATACAGGACTCGCTCCTCCATCACTAGGATATAGTATTCTTATATATATACAGGACTCGCTCCTCCATCACTAGGATATAGTATTCTTATATATATACAGGACTCGCTCCTCCATCACTAGGATATAGTATTCTTATATATATACAGGACTCGCTCCTCCATCACTAGGATATAGTATTCTTATATATATACAGGACTCGCTCCTCCATCACTAGGATATAGTATTCTTATATATATACAGGACTCGCTCCTCCATCACTAGGATATAGTATTCTTATATATATACAGGACTCGCTCCTCCATCACTAGGATATAGTATTCTTATATATATACAGGACTCGCTCCTCCATCACTAGGATATAGTATTCTTATATATATACAGGACTCGCTCCTCCATCACTAGGATATAGTATTCTTATATATATACAGGACTCGCTCCTCCATCACTAGGATATAGTATTCTTATATATATACAGGACTCGCTCCTCCATCACTAGGATATAGTATTCTTATATATATACAGGACTCGCTCCTCCATCACTAGGATATAGTATTCTTATATATATACAGGACTCGCTCCTCCATCACTAGGATATAGTATTCTTATATATATACAGGACTCGCTCCTCCATCACTAGGATATAGTATTCTTATATATATACAGGACTCGCTCCTCCATCACTAGGATATAGTATTCTTATATATATACAGGACTCGCTCCTCCATCACTAGGATATAGTATTCTTATATATATACAGGACTCGCTCCTCCATCACTAGGATATAGTATTCTTATATATATACAGGACTCGCTCCTCCATCACTAGGATATAGTATTCTTATATATATACAGGACTCGCTCCTCCATCACTAGGATATAGTATTCTTATATATATACAGGACTCGCTCCTCCATCACTAGGATATAGTATTCTTATATATATACAGGACTCGCTCCTCCATCACTAGGATATAGTATTCTTATATATATACAGGACTCGCTCCTCCATCACTAGGATATAGTATTCTTATATATATACAGGACTCGCTCCTCCATCACTAGGATATAGTATTCTTATATATATACAGGACTCGCTCCTCCATCACTAGGATATAGTATTCTTATATATATACAGGACTCGCTCCTCCATCACTAGGATATAGTATTCTTATATATATACAGGACTCGCTCCTCCATCACTAGGATATAGTATTCTTATATATATACAGGACTCGCTCCTCCATCACTAGGATATAGTATTCTTATATATATACAGGACTCGCTCCTCCATCACTAGGATATAGTATTCTTATATATATACAGGACTCGCTCCTCCATCACTAGGATATAGTATTCTTATATATATACAGGACTCGCTCCTCCATCACTAGGATATAGTATTCTTATATATATACAGGACTCGCTCCTCCATCACTAGGATATAGTATTCTTATATATATACAGGACTCGCTCCTCCATCACTAGGATATAGTATTCTTATATATATACAGGACTCGCTCCTCCATCACTAGGATATAGTATTCTTATATATATACAGGACTCGCTCCTCCATCACTAGGATATAGTATTCTTATATATATACAGGACTCGCTCCTCCATCACTAGGATATAGTATTCTTATATATATACAGGACTCGCTCCTCCATCACTAGGATATAGTATTCTTATATATATACAGGACTCGCTCCTCCATCACTAGGATATAGTATTCTTATATATATACAGGACTCGCTCCTCCATCACTAGGATATAGTATTCTTATATATATACAGGACTCGCTCCTCCATCACTAGGATATAGTATTCTTATATATATACAGGACTCGCTCCTCCATCACTAGGATATAGTATTCTTATATATATACAGGACTCGCTCCTCCATCACTAGGATATAGTATTCTTATATATATACAGGACTCGCTCCTCCATCACTAGGATATAGTATTCTTATATATATACAGGACTCGCTCCTCCATCACTAGGATATAGTATTCTTATATATATACAGGACTCGCTCCTCCATCACTAGGATATAGTATTCTTATATATATACAGGACTCGCTCCTCCATCACTAGGATATAGTATTCTTATATATATACAGGACTCGCTCCTCCATCACTAGGATATAGTATTCTTATATATATACAGGACTCGCTCCTCCATCACTAGGATATAGTATTCTTATATATATACAGGACTCGCTCCTCCATCACTAGGATATAGTATTCTTATATATATACAGGACTCGCTCCTCCATCACTAGGATATAGTATTCTTATATATATACAGGACTCGCTCCTCCATCACTAGGATATAGTATTCTTATATATATACAGGACTCGCTCCTCCATCACTAGGATATAGTATTCTTATATATATACAGGACTCGCTCCTCCATCACTAGGATATAGTATTCTTATATATATACAGGACTCGCTCCTCCATCACTAGGATATAGTATTCTTATATATATACAGGACTCGCTCCTCCATCACTAGGATATAGTATTCTTATATATATACAGGACTCGCTCCTCCATCACTAGGATATAGTATTCTTATATATATACAGGACTCGCTCCTCCATCACTAGGATATAGTATTCTTATATATATACAGGACTCGCTCCTCCATCACTAGGATATAGTATTCTTATATATATACAGGACTCGCTCCTCCATCACTAGGATATAGTATTCTTATATATATACAGGACTCGCTCCTCCATCACTAGGATATAGTATTCTTATATATATACAGGACTCGCTCCTCCATCACTAGGATATAGTATTCTTATATATATACAGGACTCGCTCCTCCATCACTAGGATATAGTATTCTTATATATATACAGGACTCGCTCCTCCATCACTAGGATATAGTATTCTTATATATATACAGGACTCGCTCCTCCATCACTAGGATATAGTATTCTTATATATATACAGGACTCGCTCCTCCATCACTAGGATATAGTATTCTTATATATATACAGGACTCGCTCCTCCATCACTAGGATATAGTATTCTTATATATATACAGGACTCGCTCCTCCATCACTAGGATATAGTATTCTTATATATATACAGGACTCGCTCCTCCATCACTAGGATATAGTATTCTTATATATATACAGGACTCGCTCCTCCATCACTAGGATATAGTATTCTTATATATATACAGGACTCGCTCCTCCATCACTAGGATATAGTATTCTTATATATATACAGGACTCGCTCCTCCATCACTAGGATATAGTATTCTTATATATATACAGGACTCGCTCCTCCATCACTAGGATATAGTATTCTTATATATATACAGGACTCGCTCCTCCATCACTAGGATATAGTATTCTTATATATATACAGGACTCGCTCCTCCATCACTAGGATATAGTATTCTTATATATATACAGGACTCGCTCCTCCATCACTAGGATATAGTATTCTATAGTATTCTTATATATATACAGGACTCGCTCCTCCATCACTAGGATATAGTATTCTTATATATATACAGGACTCGCTCCTCCATCACTAGGATATAGTATTCTTATATATATACAGGACTCGCTCCTCCATCACTAGGATATAGTATTCTTATATATATACAGGACTCGCTCCTCCATCACTAGGATATAGTATTCTTATATATATACAGGACTCGCTCCTCCATCACTAGGATATAGTATTCTTATATATATACAGGACTCGCTCCTCCATCACTAGGATATAGTATTCTTATATATATACAGGACTCGCTCCTCCATCACTAGGATATAGTATTCTTATATATATACAGGACTCGCTCCTCCATCACTAGGATATAGTATTCTTATATATATACAGGACTCGCTCCTCCATCACTAGGATATAGTATTCTTATATATATACAGGACTCGCTCCTCCATCACTAGGATATAGTATTCTTATATATATACAGGACTCGCTCCTCCATCACTAGGATATAGTATTCTTATATATATACAGGACTCGCTCCTCCATCACTAGGATATAGTATTCTTATATATATACAGGACTCGCTCCTCCATCACTAGGATATAGTATTCTTATATATATACAGGACTCGCTCCTCCATCACTAGGATATAGTATTCTTATATATATACAGGACTCGCTCCTCCATCACTAGGATATAGTATTCTTATATATATACAGGACTCGCTCCTCCATCACTAGGATATAGTATTCTTATATATATACAGGACTCGCTCCTCCATCACTAGGATATAGTATTCTTATATATATACAGGACTCGCTCCTCCATCACTAGGATATAGTATTCTTATATATATACAGGACTCGCTCCTCCATCACTAGGATATAGTATTCTTATATATATACAGGACTCGCTCCTCCATCACTAGGATATAGTATTCTTATATATATACAGGACTCGCTCCTCCATCACTAGGATATAGTATTCTTATATATATACAGGACTCGCTCCTCCATCACTAGGATATAGTATTCTTATATATATACAGGACTCGCTCCTCCATCACTAGGATATAGTATTCTTATATATATACAGGACTCGCTCCTCCATCACTAGGATATAGTATTCTTATATATATACAGGACTCGCTCCTCCATCACTAGGATATAGTATTCTTATATATATACAGGACTCGCTCCTCCATCACTAGGATATAGTATTCTTATATATATACAGGACTCGCTCCTCCATCACTAGGATATAGTATTCTTATATATATACAGGACTCGCTCCTCCATCACTAGGATATAGTATTCTTATATATATACAGGACTCGCTCCTCCATCACTAGGATATAGTATTCTTATATATATACAGGACTCGCTCCTCCATCACTAGGATATAGTATTCTTATATATATACAGGACTCGCTCCTCCATCACTAGGATATAGTATTCTTATATATATACAGGACTCGCTCCTCCATCACTAGGATATAGTATTCTTATATATATACAGGACTCGCTCCTCCATCACTAGGATATAGTATTCTTATATATATACAGGACTCGCTCCTCCATCACTAGGATATAGTATTCTTATATATATACAGGACTCGCTCCTCCATCACTAGGATATAGTATTCTTATATATATACAGGACTCGCTCCTCCATCACTAGGATATAGTATTCTTATATATATACAGGACTCGCTCCTCATCACTAGGATATAGTATTCTTATATATATACAGGACTCGCTCCTCCATCACTAGGATATAGTATTCTTATATATATACAGGACTCGCTCCTCCATCACTAGGATATAGTATTCTTATATATATACAGGACTCGCTCCTCCATCACTAGGATATAGTATTCTTATATATATACAGGACTCGCTCCTCCATCACTAGGATATAGTATTCTTATATATATACAGGACTCGCTCCTCCATCACTAGGATATAGTATTCTTATATATATACAGGACTCGCTCCTCCATCACTAGGATATAGTATTCTTATATATATACAGGACTCGCTCCTCCATCACTAGGATATAGTATTCTTATATATATACAGGACTCGCTCCTCCATCACTAGGATATAGTATTCTTATATATATACAGGACTCGCTCCTCCATCACTAGGATATAGTATTCTTATATATATACAGGACTCGCTCCTCCATCACTAGGATATAGTATTCTTATATATATACAGGACTCGCTCCTCATCACTAGGATATAGTATTCTTATATATATACAGGACTCGCTCCTCCATCACTAGGATATAGTATTCTTATATATATACAGGACTCGCTCCTCCATCACTAGGATATAGTATTCTTATATATATACAGGACTCGCTCCTCCATCACTAGGATATAGTATTCTTATATATATACAGGACTCGCTCCTCCATCACTAGGATATAGTATTCTTATATATATACAGGACTCGCTCCTCCATCACTAGGATATAGTATTCTTATATATATACAGGACTCGCTCCTCATCACTAGGATATAGTATTCTTATATATATACAGGACTCGCTCCTCCATCACTAGGATATAGTATTCTTATATATATACAGGACTCGCTCCTCCATCACTAGGATATAGTATTCTTATATATATACAGGACTCGCTCCTCCATCACTAGGATATAGTATTCTTATATATATACAGGACTCGCTCCTCCATCACTAGGATATAGTATTCTTATATATATACAGGACTCGCTCCTCCATCACTAGGATATAGTATTCTTATATATATACAGGACTCGCTCCTCCATCACTAGGATATAGTATTCTTATATATATACAGGACTCGCTCCTCCATCACTAGGATATAGTATTCTTATATATATACAGGACTCGCTCCTCCATCACTAGGATATAGTATTCTTATATATATACAGGACTCGCTCCTCCATCACTAGGATATAGTATTCTTATATATATACAGGACTCGCTCCTCCATCACTAGGATATAGTATTCTTATATATATACAGGACTCGCTCCTCCATCACTAGGATATAGTATTCTTATATATATACAGGACTCGCTCCTCCATCACTAGGATATAGTATTCTTATATATATACAGGACTCGCTCCTCCATCACTAGGATATAGTATTCTTATATATATACAGGACTCGCTCCTCCATCACTAGGATATAGTATTCTTATATATATACAGGACTCGCTCCTCCATCACTAGGATATAGTATTCTTATATATATACAGGACTCGCTCCTCCATCACTAGGATATAGTATTCTTATATATATACAGGACTCGCTCCTCCATCACTAGGATATAGTATTCTTATATATATACAGGACTCGCTCCTCCATCACTAGGATATAGTATTCTTATATATATACAGGACTCGCTCCTCCATCACTAGGATATAGTATTCTTATATATATACAGGACTCGCTCCTCCATCACTAGGATATAGTATTCTTATATATATACAGGACTCGCTCCTCCATCACTAGGATATAGTATTCTTATATATATACAGGACTCGCTCCTCCATCACTAGGATATAGTATTCTTATATATATACAGGACTCGCTCCTCCATCACTAGGATATAGTATTCTTATATATATACAGGACTCGCTCCTCCATCACTAGGATATAGTATTCTTATATATATACAGGACTCGCTCCTCATCACTAGGATATAGTATTCTTATATATATACAGGACTCGCTCCTCCATCACTAGGATATAGTATTCTTATATATATACAGGACTCGCTCCTCCATCACTAGGATATAGTATTCTTATATATATACAGGACTCGCTCCTCCATCACTAGGATATAGTATTCTTATATATATACAGGACTCGCTCCTCCATCACTAGGATATAGTATTCTTATATATATACAGGACTCGCTCCTCCATCACTAGGATATAGTATTCTTATATATATACAGGACTCGCTCCTCCATCACTAGGATATAGTATTCTTATATATATACAGGACTCGCTCCTCCATCACTAGGATATAGTATTCTTATATATATACAGGACTCGCTCCTCCATCACTAGGATATAGTATTCTTATATATATACAGGACTCGCTCCTCCATCACTAGGATATAGTATTCTTATATATATACAGGACTCGCTCCTCCATCACTAGGATATAGTATTCTTATATATATACAGGACTCGCTCCTCCATCACTAGGATATAGTATTCTTATATATATACAGGACTCGCTCCTCCATCACTAGGATATAGTATTCTTATATATATACAGGACTCGCTCCTCCATCACTAGGATATAGTATTCTTATATATATACAGGACTCGCTCCTCCATCACTAGGATATAGTATTCTTATATATATACAGGACTCGCTCCTCCATCACTAGGATATAGTATTCTTATATATATACAGGACTCGCTCCTCCATCACTAGGATATAGTATTCTTATATATATACAGGACTCGCTCCTCCATCACTAGGATATAGTATTCTTATATATATACAGGACTCGCTCCTCCATCACTAGGATATAGTATTCTTATATATATACAGGACTCGCTCCTCCATCACTAGGATATAGTATTCTTATATATATACAGGACTCGCTCCTCCATCACTAGGATATAGTATTCTTATATATATACAGGACTCGCTCCTCCATCACTAGGATATAGTATTCTTATATATATACAGGACTCGCTCCTCCATCACTAGGATATAGTATTCTTATATATATACAGGACTCGCTCCTCCATCACTAGGATATAGTATTCTTATATATATACAGGACTCGCTCCTCCATCACTAGGATATAGTATTCTTATATATATACAGGACTCGCTCCTCCATCACTAGGATATAGTATTCTTATATATATACAGGACTCGCTCCTCCATCACTAGGATATAGTATTCTTATATATATACAGGACTCGCTCCTCCATCACTAGGATATAGTATTCTTATATATATACAGGACTCGCTCCTCCATCACTAGGATATAGTATTCTTATATATATACAGGACTCGCTCCTCCATCACTAGGATATAGTATTCTTATATATATACAGGACTCGCTCCTCCATCACTAGGATATAGTATTCTTATATATATACAGGACTCGCTCCTCCATCACTAGGATATAGTATTCTTATATATATACAGGACTCGCTCCTCCATCACTAGGATATAGTATTCTTATATATATACAGGACTCGCTCCTCCATCACTAGGATATAGTATTCTTATATATATACAGGACTCGCTCCTCCATCACTAGGATATAGTATTCTTATATATATACAGGACTCGCTCCTCCATCACTAGGATATAGTATTCTTATATATATACAGGACTCGCTCCTCCATCACTAGGATATAGTATTCTTATATATATACAGGACTCGCTCCTCCATCACTAGGATATAGTATTCTTATATATATACAGGACTCGCTCCTCCATCACTAGGATATAGTATTCTTATATATATACAGGACTCGCTCCTCCATCACTAGGATATAGTATTCTTATATATATACAGGACTCGCTCCTCCATCACTAGGATATAGTATTCTTATATATATACAGGACTCGCTCCTCCATCACTAGGATATAGTATTCTTATATATATACAGGACTCGCTCCTCCATCACTAGGATATAGTATTCTTATATATATACAGGACTCGCTCCTCCATCACTAGGATATAGTATTCTTATATATATACAGGACTCGCTCCTCCATCACTAGGATATAGTATTCTTATATATATACAGGACTCGCTCCTCCATCACTAGGATATAGTATTCTTATATATATACAGGACTCGCTCCTCCATCACTAGGATATAGTATTCTTATATATATACAGGACTCGCTCCTCCATCACTAGGATATAGTATTCTTATATATATACAGGACTCGCTCCTCCATCACTAGGATATAGTATTCTTATATATATACAGGACTCGCTCCTCCATCACTAGGATATAGTATTCTTATATATATACAGGACTCGCTCCTCCATCACTAGGATATAGTATTCTTATATATATACAGGACTCGCTCCTCCATCACTAGGATATAGTATTCTTATATATATACAGGACTCGCTCCTCCATCACTAGGATATAGTATTCTTATATATATACAGGACTCGCTCCTCCATCACTAGGATATAGTATTCTTATATATATACAGGACTCGCTCCTCCATCACTAGGATATAGTATTCTTATATATATACAGGACTCGCTCCTCCATCACTAGGATATAGTATTCTTATATATATACAGGACTCGCTCCTCCATCACTAGGATATAGTATTCTTATATATATACAGGACTCGCTCCTCCATCACTAGGATATAGTATTCTTATATATATACAGGACTCGCTCCTCCATCACTAGGATATAGTATTCTTATATATATACAGGACTCGCTCCTCCATCACTAGGATATAGTATTCTTATATATATACAGGACTCGCTCCTCCATCACTAGGATATAGTATTCTTATATATATACAGGACTCGCTCCTCCATCACTAGGATATAGTATTCTTATATATATACAGGACTCGCTCCTCCATCACTAGGATATAGTATTCTTATATATATACAGGACTCGCTCCTCCATCACTAGGATATAGTATTCTTATATATATACAGGACTCGCTCCTCCATCACTAGGATATAGTATTCTTATATATATACAGGACTCGCTCCTCCATCACTAGGATATAGTATTCTTATATATATACAGGACTCGCTCCTCCATCACTAGGATATAGTATTCTTATATATATACAGGACTCGCTCCTCCATCACTAGGATATAGTATTCTTATATATATACAGGACTCGCTCCTCCATCACTAGGATATAGTATTCTTATATATATACAGGACTCGCTCCTCCATCACTAGGATATAGTATTCTTATATATATACAGGACTCGCTCCTCCATCACTAGGATATAGTATTCTTATATATATACAGGACTCGCTCCTCCATCACTAGGATATAGTATTCTTATATATATACAGGACTCGCTCCTCCATCACTAGGATATAGTATTCTTATATATATACAGGACTCGCTCCTCCATCACTAGGATATAGTATTCTTATATATATACAGGACTCGCTCCTCCATCACTAGGATATAGTATTCTTATATATATACAGGACTCGCTCCTCCATCACTAGGATATAGTATTCTTATATATATACAGGACTCGCTCCTCCATCACTAGGATATAGTATTCTTATATATATACAGGACTCGCTCCTCCATCACTAGGATATAGTATTCTTATATATATACAGGACTCGCTCCTCCATCACTAGGATATAGTATTCTTATATATATACAGGACTCGCTCCTCCATCACTAGGATATAGTATTCTTATATATATACAGGACTCGCTCCTCCATCACTAGGATATAGTATTCTTATATATATACAGGACTCGCTCCTCCATCACTAGGATATAGTATTCTTATATATATACAGGACTCGCTCCTCCATCACTAGGATATAGTATTCTTATATATATACAGGACTCGCTCCTCCATCACTAGGATATAGTATTCTTATATATATACAGGACTCGCTCCTCCATCACTAGGATATAGTATTCTTATATATATACAGGACTCGCTCCCCCATCACTAGGATATAGTATTCTTATATATATACAGGACTCGCTCCTCCATCACTAGGATATAGTATTCTTATATATATACAGGACTCGCTCCTCCATCACTAGGATATAGTATTCTTATATATATACAGGACTCGCTCCTCCATCACTAGGATATAGTATTCTTATATATATACAGGACTCGCTCCTCCATCACTAGGATATAGTATTCTTATATATATACAGGACTCGCTCCTCCATCACTAGGATATAGTATTCTTATATATATACAGGACTCGCTCCTCCATCACTAGGATATAGTATTCTTATATATATACAGGACTCGCTCCTCCATCACTAGGATATAGTATTCTTATATATATACAGGACTCGCTCCTCCATCACTAGGATATAGTATTCTTATATATATACAGGACTCGCTCCTCCATCACTAGGATATAGTATTCTTATATATATACAGGACTCGCTCCTCCATCACTAGGATATAGTATTCTTATATATATACAGGACTCGCTCCTCCATCACTAGGATATAGTATTCTTATATATATACAGGACTCGCTCCTCCATCACTAGGATATAGTATTCTTATATATATACAGGACTCGCTCCTCCATCACTAGGATATAGTATTCTTATATATATACAGGACTCGCTCCTCCATCACTAGGATATAGTATTCTTATATATATACAGGACTCGCTCCTCCATCACTAGGATATAGTATTCTTATATATATACAGGACTCGCTCCTCCATCACTAGGATATAGTATTCTTATATATATACAGGACTCGCTCCTCCATCACTAGGATATAGTATTCTTATATATATACAGGACTCGCTCCTCCATCACTAGGATATAGTATTCTTATATATATACAGGACTCGCTCCTCCATCACTAGGATATAGTATTCTTATATATATACAGGACTCGCTCCTCCATCACTAGGATATAGTATTCTTATATATATACAGGACTCGCTCCTCCATCACTGGATATAGTATTCTTATATATATACAGGACTCGCTCCTCCATCACTAGGATATAGTATTCTTATATATATACAGGACTCGCTCCTCCATCACTAGGATATAGTATTCTTATATATATACAGGACTCGCTCCTCCATCACTAGGATATAGTATTCTTATATATATACAGGACTCGCTCCTCCATCACTAGGATATAGTATTCTTATATATATACAGGACTCGCTCCTCCATCACTAGGATATAGTATTCTTATATATATACAGGACTCGCTCCTCCATCACTAGGATATAGTATTCTTATATATATACAGGACTCGCTCCTCCATCACTAGGATATAGTATTCTTATATATATACAGGACTCGCTCCTCCATCACTAGGATATAGTATTCTTATATATATACAGGACTCGCTCCTCCATCACTAGGATATAGTATTCTTATATATATACAGGACTCGCTCCTCCATCACTAGGATATAGTATTCTTATATATATACAGGACTCGCTCCTCCATCACTAGGATATAGTATTCTTATATATATACAGGACTCGCTCCTCCATCACTAGGATATAGTATTCTTATATATATACAGGACTCGCTCCTCCATCACTAGGATATAGTATTCTTATATATATACAGGACTCGCTCCTCCATCACTAGGATATAGTATTCTTATATATATACAGGACTCGCTCCTCCATCACTAGGATATAGTATTCTTATATATATACAGGACTCGCTCCTCCATCACTAGGATATAGTATTCTTATATATATACAGGACTCGCTCCTCCATCACTAGGATATAGTATTCTTATATATATACAGGACTCGCTCCTCCATCACTAGGATATAGTATTCTTATATATATACAGGACTCGCTCCTCCATCACTAGGATATAGTATTCTTATATATATACAGGACTCGCTCCTCCATCACTAGGATATAGTATTCTTATATATATACAGGACTCGCTCCTCCATCACTAGGATATAGTATTCTTATATATATACAGGACTCGCTCCTCCATCACTAGGATATAGTATTCTTATATATATACAGGACTCGCTCCTCCATCACTAGGATATAGTATTCTTATATATATACAGGACTCGCTCCTCCATCACTAGGATATAGTATTCTTATATATATACAGGACTCGCTCCTCCATCACTAGGATATAGTATTCTTATATATATACAGGACTCGCTCCTCCATCACTAGGATATAGTATTCTTATATATATACAGGACTCGCTCCTCCATCACTAGGATATAGTATTCTTATATATATACAGGACTCGCTCCTCCATCACTAGGATATAGTATTCTTATATATATACAGGACTCGCTCCTCCATCACTAGGATATAGTATTCTTATATATATACAGGACTCGCTCCTCCATCACTAGGATATAGTATTCTTATATATATACAGGACTCGCTCCTCCATCACTAGGATATAGTATTCTTATATATATACAGGACTCGCTCCTCCATCACTAGGATATAGTATTCTTATATATATACAGGACTCGCTCCTCCATCACTAGGATATAGTATTCTTATATATATACAGGACTCGCTCCTCCATCACTAGGATATAGTATTCTTATATATATACAGGACTCGCTCCTCCATCACTAGGATATAGTATTCTTATATATATACAGGACTCGCTCCTCCATCACTAGGATATAGTATTCTTATATATATACAGGACTCGCTCCTCCATCACTAGGATATAGTATTCTTATATATATACAGGACTCGCTCCTCCATCACTAGGATATAGTATTCTTATATATATACAGGACTCGCTCCTCCATCACTAGGATATAGTATTCTTATATATATACAGGACTCGCTCCTCCATCACTAGGATATAGTATTCTTATATATATACAGGACTCGCTCCTCCATCACTAGGATATAGTATTCTTATATATATACAGGACTCGCTCCTCCATCACTAGGATATAGTATTCTTATATATATACAGGACTCGCTCCTCCATCACTAGGATATAGTATTCTTATATATATACAGGACTCGCTCCTCCATCACTAGGATATAGTATTCTTATATATATACAGGACTCGCTCCTCCATCACTAGGATATAGTATTCTTATATATATACAGGACTCGCTCCTCCATCACTAGGATATAGTATTCTTATATATATACAGGACTCGCTCCTCCATCACTAGGATATAGTATTCTTATATATATACAGGACTCGCTCCTCCATCACTAGGATATAGTATTCTTATATATATACAGGACTCGCTCCTCCATCACTAGGATATAGTATTCTTATATATATACAGGACTCGCTCCTCCATCACTAGGATATAGTATTCTTATATATATACAGGACTCGCTCCTCCATCACTAGGATATAGTATTCTTATATATATACAGGACTCGCTCCTCCATCACTAGGATATAGTATTCTTATATATATACAGGACTCGCTCCTCCATCACTAGGATATAGTATTCTTATATATATACAGGACTCGCTCCTCCATCACTAGGATATAGTATTCTTATATATATACAGGACTCGCTCCTCCATCACTAGGATATAGTATTCTTATATATATACAGGACTCGCTCCTCCATCACTAGGATATAGTATTCTTATATATATACAGGACTCGCTCCTCCATCACTAGGATATAGTATTCTTATATATATACAGGACTCGCTCCTCCATCACTAGGATATAGTATTCTTATATATATACAGGACTCGCTCCTCCATCACTAGGATATAGTATTCTTATATATATACAGGACTCGCTCCTCCATCACTAGGATATAGTATTCTTATATATATACAGGACTCGCTCCTCCATCACTAGGATATAGTATTCTTATATATATACAGGACTCGCTCCTCCATCACTAGGATATAGTATTCTTATATATATACAGGACTCGCTCCTCCATCACTAGGATATAGTATTCTTATATATATACAGGACTCGCTCCTCCATCACTAGGATATAGTATTCTTATATATATACAGGACTCGCTCCTCCATCACTAGGATATAGTATTCTTATATATATACAGGACTCGCTCCTCCATCACTAGGATATAGTATTCTTATATATATACAGGACTCGCTCCTCCATCACTAGGATATAGTATTCTTATATATATACAGGACTCGCTCCTCCATCACTAGGATATAGTATTCTTATATATATACAGGACTCGCTCCTCCATCACTAGGATATAGTATTCTTATATATATACAGGACTCGCTCCTCCATCACTAGGATATAGTATTCTTATATATATACAGGACTCGCTCCTCCATCACTAGGATATAGTATTCTTATATATATACAGGACTCGCTCCTCCATCACTAGGATATAGTATTCTTATATATATACAGGACTCGCTCCTCCATCACTAGGATATAGTATTCTTATATATATACAGGACTCGCTCCTCCATCACTAGGATATAGTATTCTTATATATATACAGGACTCGCTCCTCCATCACTAGGATATAGTATTCTTATATATATACAGGACTCGCTCCT
The DNA here is from genome assembly GCF_039654945.1 of Dendrobates tinctorius. Classification (NCBI taxonomy): domain Eukaryota; kingdom Metazoa; phylum Chordata; class Amphibia; order Anura; family Dendrobatidae; genus Dendrobates; species Dendrobates tinctorius. The sequence goes on along the minus strand of NW_027361862.1, from coordinate 14,709 downwards.
CCATCACTAGGATATAGTATTCTTATATATATACAGGACTCGCTCCTCCATCACTAGGATATAGTATTCTTATATATATACAGGACTCGCTCCTCCATCACTAGGATATAGTATTCTTATATATATACAGGACTCGCTCCTCCATCACTAGGATATAGTATTCTTATATATATACAGGACTCGCTCCTCCATCACTAGGATATAGTATTCTTATATATATACAGGACTCGCTCCTCCATCACTAGGATATAGTATTCTTATATATATACAGGACTCGCTCCTCCATCACTAGGATATAGTATTCTTATATATATACAGGACTCGCTCCTCCATCACTAGGATATAGTATTCTTATATATATACAGGACTCGCTCCTCCATCACTAGGATATAGTATTCTTATATATATACAGGACTCGCTCCTCCATCACTAGGATATAGTATTCTTATATATATACAGGACTCGCTCCTCCATCACTAGGATATAGTATTCTTATATATATACAGGACTCGCTCCTCCATCACTAGGATATAGTATTCTTATATATATACAGGACTCGCTCCTCCATCACTAGGATATAGTATTCTTATATATATACAGGACTCGCTCCTCCATCACTAGGATATAGTATTCTTATATATATACAGGACTCGCTCCTCCATCACTAGGATATAGTATTCTTATATATATACAGGACTCGCTCCTCCATCACTAGGATATAGTATTCTTATATATATACAGGACTCGCTCCTCCATCACTAGGATATAGTATTCTTATATATATACAGGACTCGCTCCTCCATCACTAGGATATAGTATTCTTATATATATACAGGACTCGCTCCTCCATCACTAGGATATAGTATTCTTATATATATACAGGACTCGCTCCTCCATCACTAGGATATAGTATTCTTATATATATACAGGACTCGCTCCTCCATCACTAGGATATAGTATTCTTATATATATACAGGACTCGCTCCTCCATCACTAGGATATAGTATTCTTATATATATACAGGACTCGCTCCTCCATCACTAGGATATAGTATTCTTATATATATACAGGACTCGCTCCTCCATCACTAGGATATAGTATTCTTATATATATACAGGACTCGCTCCTCCATCACTAGGATATAGTATTCTTATATATATACAGGACTCGCTCCTCCATCACTAGGATATAGTATTCTTATATATATACAGGACTCGCTCCTCCATCACTAGGATATAGTATTCTTATATATATACAGGACTCGCTCCTCATCACTAGGATATAGTATTCTTATATATATACAGGACTCGCTCCTCCATCACTAGGATATAGTATTCTTATATATATACAGGACTCGCTCCTCCATCACTAGGATATAGTATTCTTATATATATACAGGACTCGCTCCTCCATCACTAGGATATAGTATTCTTATATATATACAGGACTCGCTCCTCCATCACTAGGATATAGTATTCTTATATATATACAGGACTCGCTCCTCCATCACTAGGATATAGTATTCTTATATATATACAGGACTCGCTCCTCCATCACTAGGATATAGTATTCTTATATATATACAGGACTCGCTCCTCCATCACTAGGATATAGTATTCTTATATATATACAGGACTCGCTCCTCCATCACTAGGATATAGTATTCTTATATATATACAGGACTCGCTCCTCCATCACTAGGATATAGTATTCTTATATATATACAGGACTCGCTCCTCCATCACTAGGATATAGTATTCTTATATATATACAGGACTCGCTCCTCCATCACTAGGATATAGTATTCTTATATATATACAGGACTCGCTCCTCCATCACTAGGATATAGTATTCTTATATATATACAGGACTCGCTCCTCCATCACTAGGATATAGTATTCTTATATATATACAGGACTCGCTCCTCCATCACTAGGATATAGTATTCTTATATATATACAGGACTCGCTCCTCCATCACTAGGATATAGTATTCTTATATATATACAGGACTCGCTCCTCCATCACTAGGATATAGTATTCTTATATATATACAGGACTCGCTCCTCCATCACTAGGATATAGTATTCTTATATATATACAGGACTCGCTCCTCCATCACTAGGATATAGTATTCTTATATATATACAGGACTCGCTCCTCCATCACTAGGATATAGTATTCTTATATATATACAGGACTCGCTCCTCCATCACTAGGATATAGTATTCTTATATATATACAGGACTCGCTCCTCATCACTAGGATATAGTATTCTTATATATATACAGGACTCGCTCCTCCATCACTAGGATATAGTATTCTTATATATATACAGGACTCGCTCCTCCATCACTAGGATATAGTATTCTTATATATATACAGGACTCGCTCCTCCATCACTAGGATATAGTATTCTTATATATATACAGGACTCGCTCCTCCATCACTAGGATATAGTATTCTTATATATATACAGGACTCGCTCCTCCATCACTAGGATATAGTATTCTTATATATATACAGGACTCGCTCCTCCATCACTAGGATATAGTATTCTTATATATATACAGGACTCGCTCCTCCATCACTAGGATATAGTATTCTTATATATATACAGGACTCGCTCCTCCATCACTAGGATATAGTATTCTTATATATATACAGGACTCGCTCCTCCATCACTAGGATATAGTATTCTTATATATATACAGGACTCGCTCCTCCATCACTAGGATATAGTATTCTTATATATATACAGGACTCGCTCCTCCATCACTAGGATATAGTATTCTTATATATATACAGGACTCGCTCCTCCATCACTAGGATATAGTATTCTTATATATATACAGGACTCGCTCCTCCATCACTAGGATATAGTATTCTTATATATATACAGGACTCGCTCCTCCATCACTAGGATATAGTATTCTTATATATATACAGGACTCGCTCCTCCATCACTAGGATATAGTATTCTTATATATATACAGGACTCGCTCCTCCATCACTAGGATATAGTATTCTTATATATATACAGGACTCGCTCCTCCATCACTAGGATATAGTATTCTTATATATATACAGGACTCGCTCCTCCATCACTAGGATATAGTATTCTTATATATATACAGGACTCGCTCCTCCATCACTAGGATATAGTATTCTTATATATATACAGGACTCGCTCCTCCATCACTAGGATATAGTATTCTTATATATATACAGGACTCGCTCCTCCATCACTAGGATATAGTATTCTTATATATATACAGGACTCGCTCCTCCATCACTAGGATATAGTATTCTTATATATATACAGGACTCGCTCCTCCATCACTAGGATATAGTATTCTTATATATATACAGGACTCGCTCCTCCATCACTAGGATATAGTATTCTTATATATATACAGGACTCGCTCCTCCATCACTAGGATATAGTATTCTTATATATATACAGGACTCGCTCCTCCATCACTAGGATATAGTATTCTTATATATATACAGGACTCGCTCCTCCATCACTAGGATATAGTATTCTTATATATATACAGGACTCGCTCCTCCATCACTAGGATATAGTATTCTTATATATATACAGGACTCGCTCCTCCATCACTAGGATATAGTATTCTTATATATATACAGGACTCGCTCCTCCATCACTAGGATATAGTATTCTTATATATATACAGGACTCGCTCCTCCATCACTAGGATATAGTATTCTTATATATATACAGGACTCGCTCCTCCATCACTAGGATATAGTATTCTTATATATATACAGGACTCGCTCCTCCATCACTAGGATATAGTATTCTTATATATATACAGGACTCGCTCCTCCATCACTAGGATATAGTATTCTTATATATATACAGGACTCGCTCCTCCATCACTAGGATATAGTATTCTTATATATATACAGGACTCGCTCCTCCATCACTAGGATATAGTATTCTTATATATATACAGGACTCGCTCCTCCATCACTAGGATATAGTATTCTTATATATATACAGGACTCGCTCCTCCATCACTAGGATATAGTATTCTTATATATATACAGGACTCGCTCCTCCATCACTAGGATATAGTATTCTTATATATATACAGGACTCGCTCCTCCATCACTAGGATATAGTATTCTTATATATATACAGGACTCGCTCCTCCATCACTAGGATATAGTATTCTTATATATATACAGGACTCGCTCCTCCATCACTAGGATATAGTATTCTTATATATATACAGGACTCGCTCCTCCATCACTAGGATATAGTATTCTTATATATATACAGGACTCGCTCCTCCATCACTAGGATATAGTATTCTTATATATATACAGGACTCGCTCCTCCATCACTAGGATATAGTATTCTTATATATATACAGGACTCGCTCCTCCATCACTAGGATATAGTATTCTTATATATATACAGGACTCGCTCCTCCATCACTAGGATATAGTATTCTTATATATATACAGGACTCGCTCCTCCATCACTAGGATATAGTATTCTTATATATATACAGGACTCGCTCCTCCATCACTAGGATATAGTATTCTTATATATATACAGGACTCGCTCCTCCATCACTAGGATATAGTATTCTTATATATATACAGGACTCGCTCCTCCATCACTAGGATATAGTATTCTTATATATATACAGGACTCGCTCCTCCATCACTAGGATATAGTATTCTTATATATATACAGGACTCGCTCCTCCATCACTAGGATATAGTATTCTTATATATATACAGGACTCGCTCCTCCATCACTAGGATATAGTATTCTTATATATATACAGGACTCGCTCCTCCATCACTAGGATATAGTATTCTTATATATATACAGGACTCGCTCCTCCATCACTAGGATATAGTATTCTTATATATATACAGGACTCGCTCCTCCATCACTAGGATATAGTATTCTTATATATATACAGGACTCGCTCCTCCATCACTAGGATATAGTATTCTTATATATATACAGGACTCGCTCCTCCATCACTAGGATATAGTATTCTTATATATATACAGGACTCGCTCCTCCATCACTAGGATATAGTATTCTTATATATATACAGGACTCGCTCCTCCATCACTAGGATATAGTATTCTTATATATATACAGGACTCGCTCCTCCATCACTAGGATATAGTATTCTTATATATATACAGGACTCGCTCCTCCATCACTAGGATATAGTATTCTTATATATATACAGGACTCGCTCCTCCATCACTAGGATATAGTATTCTTATATATATACAGGACTCGCTCCTCCATCACTAGGATATAGTATTCTTATATATATACAGGACTCGCTCCTCCATCACTAGGATATAGTATTCTTATATATATACAGGACTCGCTCCTCCATCACTAGGATATAGTATTCTTATATATATACAGGACTCGCTCCTCCATCACTAGGATATAGTATTCTTATATATATACAGGACTCGCTCCTCCATCACTAGGATATAGTATTCTTATATATATACAGGACTCGCTCCTCCATCACTAGGATATAGTATTCTTATATATATACAGGACTCGCTCCTCCATCACTAGGATATAGTATTCTTATATATATACAGGACTCGCTCCTCCATCACTAGGATATAGTATTCTTATATATATACAGGACTCGCTCCTCCATCACTAGGATATAGTATTCTTATATATATACAGGACTCGCTCCTCCATCACTAGGATATAGTATTCTTATATATATACAGGACTCGCTCCTCCATCACTAGGATATAGTATTCTTATATATATACAGGACTCGCTCCTCCATCACTAGGATATAGTATTCTTATATATATACAGGACTCGCTCCTCCATCACTAGGATATAGTATTCTTATATATATACAGGACTCGCTCCTCCATCACTAGGATATAGTATTCTTATATATATACAGGACTCGCTCCTCCATCACTAGGATATAGTATTCTTATATATATACAGGACTCGCTCCTCCATCACTAGGATATAGTATTCTTATATATATACAGGACTCGCTCCTCCATCACTAGGATATAGTATTCTTATATATATACAGGACTCGCTCCTCCATCACTAGGATATAGTATTCTTATATATATACAGGACTCGCTCCTCCATCACTAGGATATAGTATTCTTATATATATATACAGGACTCGCTCCTCCATCACTAGGATATAGTATTCTTATATATATACAGGACTCGCTCCTCCATCACTAGGATATAGTATTCTTATATATATACAGGACTCGCTCCTCCATCACTAGGATATAGTATTCTTATATATATACAGGACTCGCTCCTCCATCACTAGGATATAGTATTCTTATATATATACAGGACTCGCTCCTCCATCACTAGGATATAGTATTCTTATATATATACAGGACTCGCTCCTCCATCACTAGGATATAGTATTCTTATATATATACAGGACTCGCTCCTCCATCACTAGGATATAGTATTCTTATATATATACAGGACTCGCTCCTCCATCACTAGGATATAGTATTCTTATATATATACAGGACTCGCTCCTCCATCACTAGGATATAGTATTCTTATATATATACAGGACTCGCTCCTCCATCACTAGGATATAGTATTCTTATATATATACAGGACTCGCTCCTCCATCACTAGGATATAGTATTCTTATATATATACAGGACTCGCTCCTCCATCACTAGGATATAGTATTCTTATATATATACAGGACTCGCTCCTCCATCACTAGGATATAGTATTCTTATATATATACAGGACTCGCTCCTCCATCACTAGGATATAGTATTCTTATATATATACAGGACTCGCTCCTCCATCACTAGGATATAGTATTCTTATATATATACAGGACTCGCTCCTCCATCACTAGGATATAGTATTCTTATATATATACAGGACTCGCTCCTCCATCACTAGGATATAGTATTCTTATATATATACAGGACTCGCTCCTCCATCACTAGGATATAGTATTCTTATATATATACAGGACTCGCTCCTCCATCACTAGGATATAGTATTCTTATATATATACAGGACTCGCTCCTCCATCACTAGGATATAGTATTCTTATATATATACAGGACTCGCTCCTCCATCACTAGGATATAGTATTCTTATATATATACAGGACTCGCTCCTCCATCACTAGGATATAGTATTCTTATATATATACAGGACTCGCTCCTCCATCACTAGGATATAGTATTCTTATATATATACAGGACTCGCTCCTCCATCACTAGGATATAGTATTCTTATATATATACAGGACTCGCTCCTCCATCACTAGGATATAGTATTCTTATATATATACAGGACTCGCTCCTCCATCACTAGGATATAGTATTCTTATATATATACAGGACTCGCTCCTCCATCACTAGGATATAGTATTCTTATATATATACAGGACTCGCTCCTCCATCACTAGGATATAGTATTCTTATATATATACAGGACTCGCTCCTCCATCACTAGGATATAGTATTCTTATATATATACAGGACTCGCTCCTCCATCACTAGGATATAGTATTCTTATATATATACAGGACTCGCTCCTCCATCACTAGGATATAGTATTCTTATATATATACAGGACTCGCTCCTCCATCACTAGGATATAGTATTCTTATATATATACAGGACTCGCTCCTCCATCACTAGGATATAGTATTCTTATATATATACAGGACTCGCTCCTCCATCACTAGGATATAGTATTCTTATATATATACAGGACTCGCTCCTCCATCACTAGGATATAGTATTCTTATATATATACAGGACTCGCTCCTCCATCACTAGGATATAGTATTCTTATATATATACAGGACTCGCTCCTCCATCACTAGGATATAGTATTCTTATATATATACAGGACTCGCTCCTCCATCACTAGGATATAGTATTCTTATATATATACAGGACTCGCTCCTCCATCACTAGGATATAGTATTCTTATATATATACAGGACTCGCTCCTCCATCACTAGGATATAGTATTCTTATATATATACAGGACTCGCTCCTCCATCACTAGGATATAGTATTCTTATATATATACAGGACTCGCTCCTCCATCACTAGGATATAGTATTCTTATATATATACAGGACTCGCTCCTCCATCACTAGGATATAGTATTCTTATATATATACAGGACTCGCTCCTCCATCACTAGGATATAGTATTCTTATATATATACAGGACTCGCTCCTCCATCACTAGGATATAGTATTCTTATATATATACAGGACTCGCTCCTCCATCACTAGGATATAGTATTCTTATATATATACAGGACTCGCTCCTCCATCACTAGGATATAGTATTCTTATATATATACAGGACTCGCTCCTCCATCACTAGGATATAGTATTCTTATATATATACAGGACTCGCTCCTCCATCACTAGGATATAGTATTCTTATATATATACAGGACTCGCTCCTCCATCACTAGGATATAGTATTCTTATATATATACAGGACTCGCTCCTCCATCACTAGGATATAGTATTCTTATATATATACAGGACTCGCTCCTCCATCACTAGGATATAGTATTCTTATATATATACAGGACTCGCTCCTCCATCACTAGGATATAGTATTCTTATATATATACAGGACTCGCTCCTCCATCACTAGGATATAGTATTCTTATATATATACAGGACTCGCTCCTCCATCACTAGGATATAGTATTCTTATATATATACAGGACTCGCTCCTCCATCACTAGGATATAGTATTCTTATATATATACAGGACTCGCTCCTCCATCACTAGGATATAGTATTCTTATATATATACAGGACTCGCTCCTCCATCACTAGGATATAGTATTCTTATATATATACAGGACTCGCTCCTCCATCACTAGGATATAGTATTCTTATATATATACAGGACTCGCTCCTCCATCACTAGGATATAGTATTCTTATATATATACAGGACTCGCTCCTCCATCACTAGGATATAGTATTCTTATATATATACAGGACTCGCTCCTCCATCACTAGGATATAGTATTCTTATATATATACAGGACTCGCTCCTCCATCACTAGGATATAGTATTCTTATATATATACAGGACTCGCTCCTCCATCACTAGGATATAGTATTCTTATATATATACAGGACTCGCTCCTCCATCACTAGGATATAGTATTCTTATATATATACAGGACTCGCTCCTCCATCACTAGGATATAGTATTCTTATATATATACAGGACTCGCTCCTCCATCACTAGGATATAGTATTCTTATATATATACAGGACTCGCTCCTCCATCACTAGGATATAGTATTCTTATATATATACAGGACTCGCTCCTCCATCACTAGGATATAGTATTCTTATATATATACAGGACTCGCTCCTCCATCACTAGGATATAGTATTCTTATATATATACAGGACTCGCTCCTCCATCACTAGGATATAGTATTCTTATATATATACAGGACTCGCTCCTCCATCACTAGGATATAGTATTCTTATATATATACAGGACTCGCTCCTCCATCACTAGGATATAGTATTCTTATATATATACAGGACTCGCTCCTCCATCACTAGGATATAGTATTCTTATATATATACAGGACTCGCTCCTCCATCACTAGGATATAGTATTCTTATATATATACAGGACTCGCTCCTCCATCACTAGGATATAGTATTCTTATATATATACAGGACTCGCTCCTCCATCACTAGGATATAGTATTCTTATATATATACAGGACTCGCTCCTCCATCACTAGGATATAGTATTCTTATATATATACAGGACTCGCTCCTCCATCACTAGGATATAGTATTCTTATATATATACAGGACTCGCTCCTCCATCACTAGGATATAGTATTCTTATATATATACAGGACTCGCTCCTCCATCACTAGGATATAGTATTCTTATATATATACAGGACTCGCTCCTCCATCACTAGGATATAGTATTCTTATATATATACAGGACTCGCTCCTCCATCACTAGGATATAGTATTCTTATATATATACAGGACTCGCTCCTCCATCACTAGGATATAGTATTCTTATATATATACAGGACTCGCTCCTCCATCACTAGGATATAGTATTCTTATATATATACAGGACTCGCTCCTCCATCACTAGGATATAGTATTCTTATATATATACAGGACTCGCTCCTCCATCACTAGGATATAGTATTCTTATATATATACAGGACTCGCTCCTCCATCACTAGGATATAGTATTCTTATATATATACAGGACTCGCTCCTCCATCACTAGGATATAGTATTCTTATATATATACAGGACTCGCTCCTCCATCACTAGGATATAGTATTCTTATATATATACAGGACTCGCTCCTCCATCACTAGGATATAGTATTCTTATATATATACAGGACTCGCTCCTCCATCACTAGGATATAGTATTCTTATATATATACAGGACTCGCTCCTCCATCACTAGGATATAGTATTCTTATATATATACAGGACTCGCTCCTCCATCACTAGGATATAGTATTCTTATATATATACAGGACTCGCTCCTCCATCACTAGGATATAGTATTCTTATATATATACAGGACTCGCTCCTCCATCACTAGGATATAGTATTCTTATATATATACAGGACTCGCTCCTCCATCACTAGGATATAGTATTCTTATATATATACAGGACTCGCTCCTCCATCACTAGGATATAGTATTCTTATATATATACAGGACTCGCTCCTCCATCACTAGGATATAGTATTCTTATATATATACAGGACTCGCTCCTCCATCACTAGGATATAGTATTCTTATATATATACAGGACTCGCTCCTCCATCACTAGGATATAGTATTCTTATATATATACAGGACTCGCTCCTCCATCACTAGGATATAGTATTCTTATATATATACAGGACTCGCTCCTCCATCACTAGGATATAGTATTCTTATATATATACAGGACTCGCTCCTCCATCACTAGGATATAGTATTCTTATATATATACAGGACTCGCTCCTCCATCACTAGGATATAGTATTCTTATATATATACAGGACTCGCTCCTCCATCACTAGGATATAGTATTCTTATATATATACAGGACTCGCTCCTCCATCACTAGGATATAGTATTCTTATATATATACAGGACTCGCTCCTCCATCACTAGGATATAGTATTCTTATATATATACAGGACTCGCTCCTCCATCACTAGGATATAGTATTCTTATATATATACAGGACTCGCTCCTCCATCACTAGGATATAGTATTCTTATATATATACAGGACTCGCTCCTCCATCACTAGGATATAGTATTCTTATATATATACAGGACTCGCTCCTCCATCACTAGGATATAGTATTCTTATATATATACAGGACTCGCTCCTCCATCACTAGGATATAGTATTCTTATATATATACAGGACTCGCTCCTCCATCACTAGGATATAGTATTCTTATATATATACAGGACTCGCTCCTCCATCACTAGGATATAGTATTCTTATATATATACAGGACTCGCTCCTCCATCACTAGGATATAGTATTCTTATATATATACAGGACTCGCTCCTCCATCACTAGGATATAGTATTCTTATATATATACAGGACTCGCTCCTCCATCACTAGGATATAGTATTCTTATATATATACAGGACTCGCTCCTCCATCACTAGGATATAGTATTCTTATATATATACAGGACTCGCTCCTCCATCACTAGGATATAGTATTCTTATATATATACAGGACTCGCTCCTCCATCACTAGGATATAGTATTCTTATATATATACAGGACTCGCTCCTCCATCACTAGGATATAGTATTCTTATATATATACAGGACTCGCTCCTCCATCACTAGGATATAGTATTCTTATATATATACAGGACTCGCTCCTCCATCACTAGGATATAGTATTCTTATATATATACAGGACTCGCTCCTCCATCACTAGGATATAGTATTCTTATATATATACAGGACTCGCTCCTCCATCACTAGGATATAGTATTCTTATATATATACAGGACTCGCTCCTCCATCACTAGGATATAGTATTCTTATATATATACAGGACTCGCTCCTCCATCACTAGGATATAGTATTCTTATATATATACAGGACTCGCTCCTCCATCACTAGGATATAGTATTCTTATATATATACAGGACTCGCTCCTCCATCACTAGGATATAGTATTCTTATATATATACAGGACTCGCTCCTCCATCACTAGGATATAGTATTCTTATATATATACAGGACTCGCTCCTCCATCACTAGGATATAGTATTCTTATATATATACAGGACTCGCTCCTCCATCACTAGGATATAGTATTCTTATATATATACAGGACTCGCTCCTCCATCACTAGGATATAGTATTCTTATATATATACAGGACTCGCTCCTCCATCACTAGGATATAGTATTCTTATATATATACAGGACTCGCTCCTCATCACTAGGATATAGTATTCTTATATATATACAGGACTCGCTCCTCCATCACTAGGATATAGTATTCTTATATATATACAGGACTCGCTCCTCCATCACTAGGATATAGTATTCTTATATATATACAGGACTCGCTCCTCCATCACTAGGATATAGTATTCTTATATATATACAGGACTCGCTCCTCCATCACTAGGATATAGTATTCTTATATATATACAGGACTCGCTCCTCCATCACTAGGATATAGTATTCTTATATATATACAGGACTCGCTCCTCCATCACTAGGATATAGTATTCTTATATATATACAGGACTCGCTCCTCCATCACTAGGATATAGTATTCTTATATATATACAGGACTCGCTCCTCCATCACTAGGATATAGTATTCTTATATATATACAGGACTCGCTCCTCCATCACTAGGATATAGTATTCTTATATATATACAGGACTCGCTCCTCCATCACTAGGATATAGTATTCTTATATATATACAGGACTCGCTCCTCCATCACTAGGATATAGTATTCTTATATATATACAGGACTCGCTCCTCCATCACTAGGATATAGTATTCTTATATATATACAGGACTCGCTCCTCCATCACTAGGATATAGTATTCTTATATATATACAGGACTCGCTCCTCCATCACTAGGATATAGTATTCTTATATATATACAGGACTCGCTCCTCCATCACTAGGATATAGTATTCTTATATATATACAGGACTCGCTCCTCCATCACTAGGATATAGTATTCTTATATATATACAGGACTCGCTCCTCCATCACTAGGATATAGTATTCTTATATATATACAGGACTCGCTCCTCCATCACTAGGATATAGTATTCTTATATATATACAGGACTCGCTCCTCCATCACTAGGATATAGTATTCTTATATATATACAGGACTCGCTCCTCCATCACTAGGATATAGTATTCTTATATATATACAGGACTCGCTCCTCCATCACTAGGATATAGTATTCTTATATATATACAGGACTCGCTCCTCCATCACTAGGATATAGTATTCTTATATATATACAGGACTCGCTCCTCCATCACTAGGATATAGTATTCTTATATATATACAGGACTCGCTCCTCCATCACTAGGATATAGTATTCTTATATATATACAGGACTCGCTCCTCCATCACTAGGATATAGTATTCTTATATATATACAGGACTCGCTCCTCCATCACTAGGATATAGTATTCTTATATATATACAGGACTCGCTCCTCCATCACTAGGATATAGTATTCTTATATATATACAGGACTCGCTCCTCCATCACTAGGATATAGTATTCTTATATATATACAGGACTCGCTCCTCCATCACTAGGATATAGTATTCTTATATATATACAGGACTCGCTCCTCCATCACTAGGATATAGTATTCTTATATATATACAGGACTCGCTCCTCCATCACTAGGATATAGTATTCTTATATATATACAGGACTCGCTCCTCCATCACTAGGATATAGTATTCTTATATATATACAGGACTCGCTCCTCCATCACTAGGATATAGTATTCTTATATATATACAGGACTCGCTCCTCCATCACTAGGATATAGTATTCTTATATATATACAGGACTCGCTCCTCCATCACTAGGATATAGTATTCTTATATATATACAGGACTCGCTCCTCCATCACTAGGATATAGTATTCTTATATATATACAGGACTCGCTCCTCCATCACTAGGATATAGTATTCTTATATATATACAGGACTCGCTCCTCCATCACTAGGATATAGTATTCTTATATATATACAGGACTCGCTCCTCCATCACTAGGATATAGTATTCTTATATATATACAGGACTCGCTCCTCCATCACTAGGATATAGTATTCTTATATATATACAGGACTCGCTCCTCCATCACTAGGATATAGTATTCTTATATATATACAGGACTCGCTCCTCCATCACTAGGATATAGTATTCTTATATATATACAGGACTCGCTCCTCCATCACTAGGATATAGTATTCTTATATATATACAGGACTCGCTCCTCCATCACTAGGATATAGTATTCTTATATATATACAGGACTCGCTCCTCCATCACTAGGATATAGTATTCTTATATATATACAGGACTCGCTCC